>NW_006399756.1:33512096-33592990 GCF_000299155.1 Elephantulus edwardii
GCTATGAGTCGGAAACGACTCGACGGCACATAACAACAACAACAACAATCTTAGGAGAGCTGATTATTAATCCTATGTTGCAGATAAACTGTGATTTTTTTAAAGGGACAGTAATTTTCTAATCCACAGCCAAGGAACAAGTGAGTGACAGACAACACTGAGAATGAAACCTAACTTGACTCCTTGTCTAGTGCTACTTCCAGCTTGTGGCAAGAGGAACACAGGGCCTGGGATAGTAACCTTATTGGGATGGCGCTGCTCATGCTGCATGACCAGCAGCTACGTTCTTGACTGTCCTTGGAGAAGGACATTATGCTTGGTAGGGTAGAGGGACAGTGCAAGAGAGGAAGTCCCCAGATGAGATGGATTGACACTAAGGCGTGCCTGATCCAGGCCATGGTCTTTGCAACTGCTTGCTGTGCATCAGAGAGCTGGACAATGACTAGGGAGGATAGAAGGAGAATTAATTTCTTTGAGTTGTGGTGCTGGAGAAGAGTTTTGAATATATCATGGACTGCTAAGAGAACAAATTCATCCTGGAGGGAGTGAAGCCAGGCTGCTCCTTGGAGGCAAGGATTCTGAAGCTTTGTCTGATATATTTTGAACATGTTGCAAAGAGGGACCAGTCCTTGGAGAAGGACATCATGCTTGGAAGGGTGGAGGGACAGCACAGGAGAAGGAGACCCCTCGATGAGATGGACTGATTCAGTCACTGGGTTAATGGGGGTAGGTGGGTCAGAGACAATAAAACTGCCACAGGAGAGAGCAGGGTTTAGGGCTGTTATACATAGGGTTGCTATGAGTCACAGGTGACTCAACGGCACATAACAACAACAGAAAGATGGGAAATGCATGGGTCCTCAGTCACAGTGGATCAAAGGTGGACAGCAAGAATGGTCTGTTCTGAGTACAGGCAGTAAAAGGATTAATTGTAGAGAAATTCTTAAATTGTTAAAATAGACCAAATATCAGTGGTCTTTTTATTATCACCAAACAGCAATTTTAAGTTACATCAGTGATAAAATATTCCTTCTCTTAAAACATCTTTTGTATGTCTAAGTTCTAAGCAAGTGCTGTGGTTACTGTTAGGGTTTATTAATATTCATGTTAACTTAAAATTAGCATCTTTTCATTAGCTATCTTTTCATAAACATCACATTTTAAATAACAGTTATTTTGGAAAACTCCATTATTTGGCCAGCTTTTGCTATATACAGAATTAGCAACACATACATTTATAGCGTAAATAAATGCAAAATTAAAAATGTTAGCCTACTGAGTGTGGAAGAAACCCTTGAATTACTTCAGTTTAGTCATTTTATGTGACCACTTGCAGGTTTACTTCTAAAGTTGATAAATTGTGATTCAGTGTAAACTGAGATGTTGACTAGTTTTGTTCAGTAAGCATGATTGTTTAATTTCTCTCTGAAATGTTTTTCTGAATTTGAAAAATTTCTTCAATGTTGAAATGTCTCCTTGTTTAATTGGTATCTTTATCAAAACTAAAGAAAAATCTAAAAATAATTATCAATTGGCTGTTGTCAGGTGCCATAGAGTCGAGTATGACCCATAGTGTTGCTATGAACAGATCTGAACTGTATTTTATCCTGTGCTATTCTCACACTTCCTGACACACTAGAGCCCATTGCAGCAGTCACCTTGTCAATTCACCTGGTCGAGGGTCATCTCCTTTGCCGACCCTCCACCTTTCTAAGCATCATGTCCCTCTCCAAGGAACAGCCCCTCCTAGCAAAAAGCCCAAAGTATGTGAGGCAAAGCCTCATCATCTTTGCCTCCAAAGAGCACACTGGTTGAACCCTGTTTAAGACATGTTTGTTTGTTCTTTGGCTGATCATGGGATGGTCAACGCTCTTCTCTAACACCATAGCTCAAAGGGATCAATTCTTCCGTCATCTTTATTCATTGTCCAGCTCTCTGATGCATAGCCAGACACACCTTAGTCCTCAAAATGACATCATTACTCCTCAATTATTTGGAGAGGTCCCTCACTGCAGACTTTCCCAGTGCAATGCATCTCCTGCTGGTACCAAGGATGCTAATTGTGGATCCAAATAAGATGAAGTTGTTGACATTTTCAATATTTTCTCCATCCATCATGATGCTGCCTATTGGTCCAGTGGTAAGAATCTTTGTTTTCTTTTTTTTATTATTATTAATTTTTATTATTATTTTTATTTTATTTTTTATGTGTGCACTGTCAAATTGGATCTGACTGGTACAGGAGGCGATTGTTCCTCCTTCTTCAACAGAGCATCTGGTAGATTTGAACCGTGCACCTCTGGGATTGCAGTACAGTTTCCTGCTACTAGGCCACCAGAGCTCGCCGAATCTTTGTTTTCTTGATATTGAGTTGCAATCCATATTGGAGGCTGTATTCTTTGATCCTCTGTAACAAGTGTTTCAAGTCCTCCTCACTTTCAACAAGCAAGGTTGTGTCATCTGCATAAGACAGGTTATTGACAACTCTCCCTCTGATCCTGATGACACATTCCTTTTCACAGATTCCAGCTTCTCAAATAATTTGCTCAGCATACAGACTGAATATGTATGGAGAGAGAGTATGATTGTTCTCATTTATTTATATGATTATGATGACTATGTGATATGAATGAATTATAATATGGTTATAAGTTAACACAGATTTGCTATATTGAGATTTTACAGATCCTGGTTCCTGATGTGTATAACCCCTGAGCGTGAAGAGGTCAGAAGATATGAGATACCATTTTCAATACTAATCAGTTGACTAAGTACATCAAAAGGGATATTAACCTAGGTGGGTCTGACCTAATCAGCTGACTTCATTTAAAAAAAAAAAAGTGACACATCAGCATGCTCTCTCCTGTTGCCCTTGACAACACCTTCATAAAACTAAGAACTATGACTTCTGTCAACATAAGGTTCAAAGAGGACCACAAAGCTCATATGTGACCCTCCACTCCAGTGTTGCAATCTTGTGAAGTCCAGAGTTACCCATGCCCAGACTCCTGACTCACCACAAAATACAATAATAAAGTTGTGTTGCTTGAAGCCACTGGGTTAGTGGTGATTTGTTAGACAAGAGTTGTTGTTGTTGTTGTTGTTGTTGTTGTTGTTGTTGTTTACCATCAAGTCAGAATTAACCCATAGGTTTTCAAAGCCAGTTAATCAAATGGTGGTAGATGGCCCACCTTTCTCCACAGAGCAGCTGGTGGGCTAGAACCACATGCCTTTGCAATTGCAGCACAGTGGAAAGTAACTAACATGCTTAAGGGCCCACCATTTATAAGACGCAGAGCTGGGATTGGTACATGCAGGATCCTTCTCACTGGTTTGTAGTGTCCGACACAGAGAAATGAGGCGACTTAGCCAAGGTCACACAGTTGATAAATGACTGAGCTAGGCTAGAAGCAAGGCCTTTTTTGTTCCGGGGCTTCCAGTGGGAATCTGCTCCTGGATAATCTTGCGGATGTTTCTAGTGGACTAAATATCCTTCCTGCTGTCCTTGCCCGTTCTTATCATGCTTCCAAGGAGCCCTGGATGTGCAACCAAAGGGTTAGTGGTTCTCATTCATCCAGCGGCAGCAGGGAAGAAAGACCTGTTGATTTGCTCCTGTAAACAATGTCCAGGTACCACCAAGTCCATTTTGACTGACAGTGCCCCCCTGTGGCAGAATCGATCTGCCCTTAAGGTTTTTCTCAGCTAAATCTTTATGAGAGTAGATCCCCATTTTTTACTCCTGTGGTGTTGCCGGGAAGCGTCCATAGACTTTTCAGTTATCAGCCAACAAAGCTAAGTGCTTGATCCTTTGTACCAAGGTTCCTGCCCTTAAAATGTTGTGTTGAGGCGAGCTCTGGTGGCCTAGTGGCAGGAAACTGCGCTGCAGTCCCAGAAGTGCACGGTTCAAATCCACCAGATGCTCTGCTGAAGAAGGAGGAACAGTCGCCTCCTGTACCAGTCAGATCCGATTTGACGGTACACGCATAAAAAAAAAAAATGTTGTGTTGTCCAGTCAGTCCTGACTCATAGCATCCCTACATAGAACAGAACAAATCCCTGCCCAGTCTCAGTCCTCATGATTGTTGCTATTTGAGCTCATTGTTGTAGACACTGTGTCAAACCATCTCACGGAAGGTCTTCCCTGTTTTCCCTGACCCTCTACTTAGCAGCCGTCTCCAGAGACTGTACCCTCCCACTGTCATGTCCAAAGCACTTGAAATGAAGCTTTGCCATCTGCACTTTCAAGGACCGTTCTGACTGTACTTTCCCCAAGACAGTCTACTCATTCCTCTGCAGTCCAGGATTACATCAATATTCTTCAACAAAGTGATTCAAACGTGCTATTTTTTCTTCTTCAGTCTTCCCTATTCATTGTCCTTTGGGGCAGTGAGTTTTACACTGTTGTTGTTGTTACATGCCATTGAGTCACCTGCAACTCATAATGACCCTAAGTACAACACCCCTAAACCCTGCTCTATCCCTTGTCAATCTTATTGTCTCTGACACACCTACCCCCATTACCCCAGTGATGGAATCAATCCATCTCATTGAGGTTTGTTCTTTCCTGCATCATCCCTCAACACTCCAAAGCATGACGTCCCTCTCCAAGGACTGGTCCCTCCTTGCAACATGTCCAAAGTATGTCAGGCAAAGCTTCAGAATCCTTGCCTTCAAGGAGCAGCCTGGCTTCACCCTCTCGAGGACAAATTTGTTTGTTCTCCTGGCAGTCCATGGTCTATTCAATACTCTTCTCCAGTACCACAACTCAAAGGCATCAATTCTCTTATCATCACTAGTCATTGTCCAGCTTTCTGATGCATAGCAAGTAACTGCGAAGACGATGCTTGTATCAGTCACACCCTAGTCTTCAGACTGACATCGTTGTTCTTCAGTACTTTGGAGAGGACTCTGACAGCAGGCTTGCTATAAATTGAAATCTGCTTGGTCCCTAACAGCTGCATGACTTATGGTGATCCTGGTGATGACAAGAGACCAGAACTGAGAAGGGCACCTGGTCGTTCCGCCCAGCCTTTACTTCAGTCCCACACTGTCCATCTATGTGAGTGAGTGGAGGACATAGAGCCCCAGTCACCACCTCTCTCAGCTCCCATTTATTGACTTTAAATCACAGTTTGCAATTATTCCACGTACCCATTTGTCAGCTTGGCTTTTCCCAAAGTCCCCACCAGAAAAGACGCTTCTGGCATTCTGGCCTCCGTGTGTGGCACTCCCACCCCACCACCCCCGCCGCGTCAGTGGCATCTGCTGAACGACTTAGTGAGTGGAAAATGCCCTTCCCCAGGATCCCACTGGAGATGCGGGCTCAGATCTGAGATCTGGGACCCAGGAGACTCCACCTTCTCCCTTCCTTTCCCACGCCCCGTGTTCTAAAACTCTGGGGAGTTGGCACTGGTGCTTTCATTGGAGGACACAGCCCTCAATCCCTGATAGATTTGTTCCAAGTCATCCCATCCCCGCAGGCTTCTGGGCTGCGAAGCTTCTGGAACTAAAGCATCCTCTTTCCCTGCAAGACGACCATCGCCTGGAGCCTCCCGGGTTCCCAAGCACGGTGCCTGCGCCCTCTGCTGGTGGAAGCTGTCAGGTGCACGGAGATCACTCCACCAAAGCAGAGGGAGGAGTCCCCAGCCAGGAGCCCCTGCATCTAAAACCCACAGGATATAAAGGTTGTGGCAGAGTCTGTTCCTTGGCCCGAGTCTAGCTGCAGTTAGGAGTTTCTCTCGTAGGGCGCCTCTGGCCTCAATCCTACCTGCAAGTTGGCAAAGTACCCGCATACCTTGAATGACCTTTGTTGAGCTAAGCCTAGTGTGGGATCCCCAGACCACTGAACTAACCGTGCTTCTGCTAAGAGATCAGGACTGAAGACAGACCCATTCACAACCAGCAAATGCAGATAACACAACTTTGCTTGCTTGAAGATTTGGAGCACTTGTCGAAGATCAAAGCCTACAACCTTCAGTATGGATCACACCCTAACATAAGAAATAAAAGAGCTTCAAAACTGGACCAATAAGCAACATCATGTTGAATGGAGAAAAGATTGAAATTGTCAAGTTTTCTTTTCTTTGGATCCACACATTCCCATGGAAGCAGCAGTCAAGAAATCAAACAGCACATTGCATTGAGCAATCTGCTTCCCAGGATCAATGCTAAAGAGTGAGGCTGTCATTTTAAAGACTAAAGTGCCTGACTCAAGCCTTGGAGATTTTCGGTTGCTTCATATATATCTGAAAGTTGGATAATGAGTAAGGAACACTGATGCCTTTGAATTGTGCCATTGGCAAAGAATATTGAATGTTCCGTGGACTGTCAAAACAAACCTGCCTTGGAAGAAGTGAAACCAGAGTGCTCCTTAAAAGCAAACATAACGATGCTTTGCCTCACGTACTATCAGAACAGGACAGTCCCCGGATGAGGACAGCAAGTTTGCAAAGTAGGTCAGCGAACAAAGGGAACACCCTCAACAAGATGGGTTTACACGGTGACTGCAACAGTGGACTTAAGCGCCGCTGATACTGTTAAGGGTGACACTGGATCAGGCAGGGTTTCATTCTCTTTTATTAGTTGCTATTAGTCAAAGCCAATTTCATGGTATCTAACAACAAGAGTACTTGTAAATATGACCGCATTTTGAAGACACTATCAGAGATCAGAGTACAGTAGTAAAGTGAATCCTAATCTGATCCAAGTGATACCCTTATAAAAGAGAATAAAGAGGCAGAAGGGTGGGTGCAGAGAAAGGCTATATGAAGCAAGTTTTGCTGCAGCTGTAAGCCAAGGAATTCCTGAGGCTACTAGACGTTTCCACCACTCTTCAGTTTGTTATATTAACTTTCGTGTTGCTATGATGCTTGAGGCTATTCTACTAGTATTTCAAACACCAGCATGGTCACCACATCAGACAGATTTCAACTGAGCTTCCAGACTATGACATCATTGCTGAGGCAAATAGATCCAGGCTAAAAGCAGAGAATACCAGAAAGATGTTTACTTGTGGAATGTTCTCTTTTTTTTTTTCTTTCTTTTTCATTGTAGTTTGAGTGAAAGTTACTGAACAAATTAATTTTTTCATTCAACCATTTGTACCTATTTTGTTCTGTAACATTAATTTCAGGGAGTTCTGGTGGCCTAGTGGTAAGAGGCTGCGCTGCAATCCCAAAGGCACACAGTTAGAATCCACCAGCTGCTCTGAGGGAGTAAGATGGACACTCCCCTCCCATGTGATTAAATTGCCTCTGAAAACCCAGTGAAGGATCAGCTATGAGAGGGTTCGACTCTACCAAAGACAATAACGCAACATAACTTTAATACCCACAACAGAATCACACTTTCCCACTTTGTCTCCATAATTCTGATTTCCATTAATTCATCTATAGAACTCTGTGTTTTCCAGTTCCTTAGTGATACTGTGCTTCATCCCCTCACTGTGTACTGCCCTTCCCTTCATCTATCTTAATAAGTATCTATAATCTAGTCAGTAATTTTTACTCCGCTTTCTCTCCCTTTCTTCCCTGTTAGCCTTAAAGAATAATTCTCACTGTTTGTAAACTTGTCTTACTTTTTTTTTTAGAGTGGCAGTGGTTATTTATTTTTTCTTTTTTTTATTGTTGTTATTTGTTTTTTTATTAATTTTAATAGACATTTACAGAGGTTTTAGATTTCCATTCATCTTCTATTATTTTTTATAAGGGTTTTTTGGTTATTGTTGTGTACCGTCAAGATGGAACTAACCCTCTAGAGGATTTTCAGAGACTGTGAACTGAATGGAAGGAGATTGTCTATCCTTCTTCCACAGAGCAGCTGGTGGATTCGAACCATGTATCTTTGGGACTGCAGCATAGTTTCTTACCACTAGGCCACAGTGGAGTTACACAAAATTTTCACTCAGTATACTCTCCTGTAAATTCATCCATGGTGTACAGTGTTCATGAAGTCTTGATTGGATTTTAGTTGCATAGTACTCTATTCTGTGAGTGCACCAAGCTCTTTATCCATTCATCAACCAGTGTTTTCTAAGAGAGTCACCCTTTAGACACAAGGCCAAAGATAGACCAAAAATAAGAGGGTGGGGAAATATATCAAACAACAATGAAAATAGAACGGGAGTGGCAATATTAATTTCTGATAAAATAGATTCCAAGGCAAAAACCAGCATAAGGGGCAAAGGACATTCTGTAATGACTAAAGGGTCAATGGAACAAGAGGACATAATTGTTATTAGTATCTATGCACCCAATGACGGAGCCCCCAAGTATGTAAATAAAACTTTAACAAGGCTTATTTGAGTTTTACTGACTACACAAAGGCACTTGACACTATGTGGATAATAATAAAATATGGATAGCACTACAAAATGTGAGAAATCCAGAACACTTAATTGTGCTCACACAGAACCTATACATAGACTAGGAAGCAGTCCTTTAAACAGAACAGAGACACTCATGGTTTCAAATCAGAAAAGGTGTGTGTTAGGATTATTTTCTTTCACCATACGTATACAATCTGTAGACTGAATAAATAATCTGAGACACTGGACTTTATAAAGGAGAACGTGGCATCAGAATTGGAGGAAGACTCATCAGAAGCCTGCAGATGGCACAACCCTGTTTACAAAAAAATGACAAAGACTTAAAGCACTTTTTTCTTTTTAAAATTATTAATTCAGTGCAAATTCACAAAGCAAATTGGTTTTTTTCATTCAACCATTCTCACACATTTTCTTTTATAACATTAATTACAATATCCACAATGTAATCACACTTTTCCCACTTCCTTCCCATATTTCTGATTTCCATCACCCCATACATCTCTGTGTCTTTCCTTCGTTTCAGAGCTATTGTGCTGACCTGGAAGCACTGATACATGACGATCAGAGACTATAGCCTTCAGTCTGGCTCACACCTCAACATAAAGGAAACAAAAATCCTCACAACTGAACCAATAAACATTATGATAAATTTTTAAATATGGACATTTTCTAAGATTTACTTTTACTTGGATTCATAGTCAACACCCATGGAAGCAGCAGTCAAGAAACCAACTATTTGCATTGAGAAAATCTGCTATCAACAATGTCTTTAAAGTTCTAAAGAGCAAGAATGTCACTTTAAAGACTAAGGAGCACCTGACTCATATTATAGTCTATGGAAGGACTGATGTATTTGTATTGTGGTGTCAGTGAAGAATAATGAATATACCACAGACTGCCAAAAGAACAAACACATCTGTCTTGGAAGACATGAAACCAGGATGTGCTCACTAGAGTCAAGGATGGCGAGACTTTGTCTCACAAACTTTGGGCATATTATCAGAAGAGGCGAGTCTCTGCAGAAGACATCATGCCTAGTTAGGTGGAAGGTCAGAAAATGAGGAAGACCTGCAGGATGAAAAGACACAGTGACTAGATGAAACCCGGAAGAGATGGCTAGGAAGACACAGGATCAGGTAGAGTTTTGCTCAATTGTACATAGGGTCCCTATCGTCAAAGCCAACTCCACAGCACCTAACACCTAATAAAAATAATATTGACTGAGTACTTGCCATTGACATTGAGCATTTATTGTCTGAACAAAAAAACAAACAACCACAAACTCATTGCCTTCAAGTAGATTCAAACTCTTGGTGATCTTCCACT
Source organism: Elephantulus edwardii (assembly GCF_000299155.1). NCBI lineage: Eukaryota > Metazoa > Chordata > Mammalia > Macroscelidea > Macroscelididae > Elephantulus > Elephantulus edwardii. The sequence goes on from NW_006399756.1 coordinate 33,521,749, forward strand.
GGGTTTCTGAGGTTGTAAATCTTAACAGGAGTAGACTGCCTATTCTTCCACTGAGCGGCTGATGAATTCAAACATTTGACTTTTCCATTGTTTGTGTTATTGTTAGATGCCATAGAGCCAAGTACAACCCATAGCAACCTTTATAAACAACAGATCTGAACCCTGCCCTATCCTACACTGATTTCAATTAGCACCCTAAATTAGCTCTGGTGGCTTAGTGGTAAGGAGTTATACTGCCAGCATAAAGGTACATGGTTCGAATCCATCGGTGGCTCCATTGGAGCAAGTTGCACAATCTGCTCCAGAGCCATTTACAGTCTCTGAAAATCCGCTCGAGTCAGTCCCAACACAACGGTACTAACAGTGTCACCACAGAGACAGCTTCCTGATTGCCCCAAATCACACAAGGGAAATACTATTATCATACTCATTGTATAGAAAAAAAAACCTGAGGTGCAAACCCACCTAAGATTACAACTAAGAGCTAAAGTTTCAGTTGTGCACCAGGTGTTTAAGCCTGAAGTACACAGTAACTCAAAGTCCCAGCTAATCCAGGTTCACACCTAACTCCAAACATTGCCACCACCTGCTAGCTCTCCTCTGAGGGTGACAAACACGGGCTGAGACTAATCCCAGCCAGCCTGTTGTCCCTTAGCCAAGGCAGACTCCCTCCCGCTATCCATGTGCCCACCTCGCCACCTGTCTGTCCCTCACCTACCTAGTTACTTGCTCAAGGAGAATGTTCAAGTCGAAAGCTTTTCGCATCATCTCGCAAACCCCTTTCCTCTTTTGCTCCAGTTTTCTAATGTAAAAAGGGAAGGCCAGAGAAGTTCAGTGATTAAGGACACAGAGGCACAAGAACACAAAGACGAACCCAGGTCTTTGGCACCTCCCAATCCAGCCTGCACCCCACCATTCCCAGCACAAATTACAGCTTCCACCTAACCCATTACCTGTTGATAGAAGCTGAGGCCAAATTTCCCAGCAGCCTCCACTGCCCTAGCCCCTGACAGAGTAGGAGGAGGGGGCTTATCTCCACCTGTGAAGCCTGTGGTCTCCCCCTCCCCCTCCCTGCCAGGCAACCTTGATTAATGAGCTGGTGCTATTTTATCTCCCAGCTGCAGCAGTTGGAGATTAATGGATGGTGGCAGGGCCTGGGGAGAACACATTCTGCCCCCCAAATCAGTCCTAGAGCTCCAGGAGGCGGGGAACAAAAGAGGGAACCAGAGTTCATGAGTTGGAACCTTGCTCCTACTTAAACTACAGAGATGCCAAACAAAGATGCAGAGCACTGGGATGAGCCTGGCACGTAGTAGGTGCTCAGTAAAAGATGCACGTTGGTGCTGAGAGTTCTTGGCATCCTTAGGCCAGTGTTGTCCCAAAGTTGAGCCCCACCTGACCAGCCAAACCTCAATCCCTGGGCAGCCCATTGGGCGGTTAGGAAGACATTGACTGATTTCAGCCTCAGATTCTCTGCCTATAAGGTGAGCACTGATTTCGACTTGGAAATAGGGTTGCCAACGTGACGTTCTTTTATTCAGTGATCTGAGAGTGGGCTTCAAGATCTTTACAGCTGTTGGGTGAGTCTTTAGCAAATCTTCATACTCTGAGCCTCAGTTTCCTCATCTGTAAAATGGGTGTGATAATTTCTACACTGCCCTCCACACAGAATTGTTAGAATGAAATAAGTTTCAGAAAGCTTGAATAGAACCGTCCTGTGTCATACTGAAGTGTGGACTTAGGGGTTCCACAGGGATATTAATATAGATGCCTGCCCACAACCCCAAAGTCCTGGCTCAGCTCTAGGAGACGAAGGTTGCCTGAGACACAGACCTTTCCAGGGTGGAGCCAAGGAAGAGTAGCCAAATGTCCCTCTGTTCCCAGGACAGCCCCAGGTTCCTCCTACTGTCCAGTGTGATCAGAAAGGGACACAATTCACTCTCTGGAGTCTCCTAATTGGAACACTAAGTTATATGGCCTGTAGGCTGAAGGAACAAGATTCTGTCTTGGCCTCGGAGTCTGTGGGACCCCATCTAACCTTGAGCAAAGGGTGAGCATGTCCCAGGTAGCGCAGGTAACTGGGGCACAGTCTGTGGGGTCCAGACTTGGAGCTTCATGGTCCCTGTTGGAAGGACCCAGCTGGCTCCCTGCAATCTCTTCCTAGCTCTCTCAAACCACATGCCAAGTTGTAAGCATGTGGCCACTACGTAGAGTGATATGACATGAAGATGGTTGAGGTGGTAAGAGAGGGACGGTGACAGGGTGCAGTGCTTAGATGAATTACGGAAGGATGGATGAATGGGCTGAAAGTGGGGGGAAACCAGATGGATGAATGAAAGAGAAGTATGGGAGAATGGAAGATGGGAATATGGAAGGATGCTCGAAGGGAAGGATGCAAATTGAATAGAGACACAGATGGAAGCAGAAAAGGATGAGAAGAGGTCAATGTCCAAGTCTTGCTGGCCCCCAGCCTTCATCCCCTGGACAGAGCCCTACAGAAGACCCCGTTTCCAGAAGGTCAGAAAAACTGACTCTCAGTCTTCCCCCATCCACCCCATAGACATTCCTGGGACCACTCCTTCCCCTTCACTCTCCTCTGCCCCTGCCCACTGCCCCTTCCCAAAGGGCAAAGGGCAGCCCAGCCGAGGAACGGAACGCTATCTGCTATCAGCCCCACTTATCCCAGCCCTGTTTATTCTCGGTCTGCAATTAACAGAGTCTCCTTCCCAGATCAATTAATAGCGGGGGTCCTGGGGAGGGCACAGGGAGCTTGGACAGGTTCAGTTACTCATTGATAAGCAATGGGGAATTGACAGAGGCACTCCCTAATCCTGCTCCGAGGTGTCCCATCAGCCACCCACTTCCTGACTCTCAGAGGCACCCAGGTCCCAGGGTGGAGCCCAGGAAGGGTGGTGTGGGATGAAGCTGGAAAGCTAGGCCTCACGTGTGCAGGTGGGGATGTAGCTGAGACCTGGCTCCTGATCTACCCAAGTAAGTTTTCTCTCCAGTTCCCAGGCTGAAGAGTACACAGACATTATTTGTATGACTATAGCAATCTGTAACAAGATATGCATTACAGAGTGAATTGGGAGAGGGAAAGGGAGGAAAATGCGTATCAATGACCACAACCTTTCTGTAAACTCTTGCTAAAATCACACACACATACAATATAGACTACACAGCCCATGCACTGGAGGAAAGGTCCAGACTTAAGTTCATCTCTGCCCACTCAGCAACTGCTTAACTCTGGACAATTTAATCACTTTAAGCCTCAGTCTCTCCTTCTATAAAAGAGAAGGGAGATGAGAAAAAGATGGACCTACATCCAAAGACGGTAGCAAGGACTGCCTGAGTGAACATAGAAAATGCATGTGGCCCAGTGTTGAGACTTTAACAAGACCTGAAAATGTGGTAAATGTGTCAGCCGCCGGCAGAGCTTTGGGCGCCTTTGGGGAGCCTAGGACACGCGCCTGACCTTTTCATGCTCTGCCTTCTCCTCCTCCTCTCCCCTGAGGTCCCTTCAGGCTCTTGGAGGTCCTGCCCTTCATTTGCTAGCAGACTTCAAAGATTTCTGGTCACCCAGTCCAATAGTCACTAATCATATATAGCTATTAAATATCCACTTCAACTAAATAAGGTTAAATAGAATTAATATCACTCAGGCACAAAAATCCCCCTTGTTCAGGGGAGCTCTGGCAGCCTAGCAGTAAGAAGCTGCACTGCAATTCTAAAGGAACCTGGTTCTAATCCACCAGCTGCTCCGCAGAAGGATGGACAATCTCCTTCTGTGCAATTTACTGCCTCTGAAAACCCACTGGCGGGTCAGCTATGGATCTGTTTTGACTCATTGACACTCAACAACAGACACAAAAAGGCTTGAAGTCCATGCCACAAGACGGGTAACCCTTAAAAACAGCAGGCTAAAAACAAACAAACAAAAAAAAGACAGCACGCTAAACAAGAGAAGCGAGACACAGAGTGTCACCCACTGCAGACTTCCACTTCTGTGAGAACTCCAGGACAGGCCAATCGATAGACAGAACACAGACTGGTGATGGCCAGGGGACAGACACAGGCAACTGGGGAGCAACAACTTCATGCACGTAAGGTTTCCATTTGGGGTGATGAAAATGTTTTGGAATTAGCAGTGTAACTATACAACATCGTGAATGTATTAAATACCACTGAATTGTTAACTTTAAAATTATTCCATTTATGTTATATGAACTTTGCATCCATTTTTTAAATTAACAAACAAAGTTAGCAGTCTTTGGTGACACTAGTTACCTCTCAAGGGCTTAAAGACACCGGTGGCCGGTGGCTACCACCCTGGCGAGCACAGATCCAGAGCCCTGGCCTTGTTACTGAGTGTTGTGCTGGACAGCTGTAACTCCCCAAAGTCAGATCAGAATGCTGAGAAGGGCCTCTTCACACACACACACACACACACACACACACACACACCCAACCCTCACACCTGAATGGCACTGCTGTTTTTCTTTAAGAGATGGGGACATTGGGACCTAGAGGAGCAGTGCAGCCTCAAGATTATGCAAGAAATGACAGCCAGGGTCTTGCACCAGGGCCTGTAGACATCAGATCCCAGGTCTTTTCTGACTCTGCAGAGACGGACTTGGGAAGTCACATCAATTTTCCCCCTGGCTGCCTGTGTCTCTCACCCACAGCCGTCACCCCATCACCCTGACTCTTGGTTTCTTATCAGAGCTAGTTTTCTCTACAGCTCCCACCCCCGTCTCCTGGGTACTCAATTCCTATTTGCAAAAACTGTGGGGAAAGAAAGTTATTGCCAAATTATTTGGAATTTTAACAAAAATTCCGGGAAGCCAGAGCAGAGTGACAGGGGTGAGGGAAAGAATGCACCTCGCCCTGACCCCAGGTTGCCTTGCCACACAACCAGGTCAGCAGGGCACAGAGCTGTATGGGGAGACGTTAGCAGGCTTGGGGCTATTTTGAGAGTCCTTCAGGGTGCATTGAGGAGACATAAATCTCAGCCTTTCTAATCTTGTTAAAATCTAGACTTGTTGAATGGTGGGGAAAAAAGATTACACAACACAGGTGACCTTGGAGGACATTATGTTGAGTGAAATATCTCAGTCACAAAAGGACATATATTGCATAGCACCACTGTTATAAAGCAGGTCTGACATTAGGGGTTGGGAGGAGAATAGGAAAAGAGTGGACAGATAATGAACATTGTACTGGAACAAACAAAGGAAGGAACTATTTAAAGGAATATATGATTAGGCATTTATATGTAAAACAACAGCCCAGAATAAGAGGTACATTGCAACAAGTTCTGGGGGCGGGGGAAGGTAGGAAATTGTGCAAAAATAATTTTTTTTTTAAAAAAAGAAAGTTAACTAGGGGAGGGAAGAGAAAAATGTGCAATGCTGAACGAGTGAAAATCCAACTTTTCTGTAAACTTTGGTTAAAATCACAATAAAAATTTGAAAAATTATTATTAATTTTAAAAAATAATGGACTCTGGAGAACTTGACTTTGTTCACTTCCCAGCCCCATCACATGCTGCCTGAAGACTTCGTCCTCAGTCTTCTCATCTGTAAAACAGGCACAGCTATGCATGCTTCCAGCTTCCAAAACATCTGTAGAGAAGAGTGCTCCTCACCAGGACTCCAGCTACTGTCCCCATGGGGATTTTCCTTCAAGTACAAGCCCCTGGGAAGTCTGAAGACTCACATCCCTATCCCCGCCACAGCATCATGGTATTAGAGTGCTGCAGTGCCATGTAATCCCACTGAAGGGTCTTCTCCAAGTCCCAGTCTGCAGGGAGAGCTGGCTGTGCTCCTTGGACCCAGTATGTCTGTGGTGGGGCCAGTCTGGGAACTCCTAGCTGTGTGACCTGGGGTGAGTTACTTTAACTATTATGATTTTTCAGCTACAGACAAGGACAGTCATAATAATACCTCCCCAACAGCACTGTTGGGTTGTTTAAATGAAATAACAATGTTGGGTTAACCAATAAGCAATGCAAGCACTGGCTTATTGTCCTTATTTGTCAAACTGTAGTGAACAATTTCACGTTTTTTTCACCGCATCAAATCCTGCTTCTAGGTACAGCTGGCATCTACCTCTCCTTCAGCCTCACAGCATCTTCCTACAGAATCAAACCCTCTTCAAATTTACCGTCTTTGATGGGAATGAAGAAACTAGTAAGGAGGCAAGCACGGGGCTCTAGATTCATACGTAAGCACAGCAGGCCCGCCCTTACCTTGTTTGCTGAGCGGTCTGCACCTGGATTACAAAGCGCTTAGCCCAGAGTCCGGACCTGCAAACGTCTGCTAACACTGTCCATTAGAGCCAGGCCCTGGGCTGCGTGCTGGGAAGGAAAGACGGACATGAACCCAACCAGCTATATCCCCAGGCAGAAGAGACAAGCAAGTAGGACAGAGGGGAAGATTCTGGATTGCGTGGGGTTTTCAGCAAAGACAGAGATCTTATTTCAGCCTGGAGAGACCCATGGGCAAGGCCTTGGAGAGGCTGCGGCCAGGCCTCTGTGAAGACTTCCGGGGGAAGAAACAGAGAGCCAGCTCAGCTCCTGGTCCCCAGAGCCCTGAGAAGGGGCACATGCTGAACTGGAATCTCTGCAGGAGAGGGCTAATCTAGGGATATTCTAACCAGCTCTCAAGTGATCCTGAAATGTCAGGCTAGACAATTCCCTCCTCTATGTATCCAGAGGAACAGGGATCACTCATACCCTTACAACACTAAACCCAAACCCCATTTGTCCATTAGACTCTGTGGAATTTCTTCTTCCCAAACTCGGACTTTATGCAGTGGTGAAGGAGCCCTAAAGGTATTATAACAGTTAAGCACTCGGAGCCAGCCAAAAGGTTGATGGTTTGAATCCCTTGACTCAGCAGGGGGAAAGACCTGGAGATCTACTTCCTACAAAGACAGATTACAGTTTAGAAACAGTAGTACTATGTCACAAGGAATCTCTCTGAGGTGAAAATTGGCTCTAGGGCACCTAACAACAGCCACTTGCAGTATTGAGGAGTTATCTGGTACAACATAGTGGCTAACCAATCACAGGGGCTGTCTAGCAAACAGAATAGATAATGACCAATTAGAATAGATATCCAGCCAATCTGAAGAGAAGTCTGGCCAATCAGAATACACAGAGTGACCCAATAGCGAGTGCATCAGCAGAGTAGGATGCCTGGAAGTGGCCTGAGTGAAGCCCAGGATGGAGTTTACACTGGGAAATGGTCTTGGGGCTCCCGTGGGAAATTGAGTGGCCATAGGAGGGCACTGGACCCCCAGTAAAGCCGTCAATTAAACTCCTTCTCCTTTTTCATCTATCTCTTGGGTTCCTACATGTCATATTATTTGAAAAACAGGCCACTGTCCTTTGAAAACAACAAATGACTGAAAACATAGATCTATCATTGCTCCTCAGCAGAGGTTCTGGGGGCTGTTGGGCCAGGACAGTTCCTGGTGTAGAAGGCTGGGCATTGTGGGAATGTAGCATCCCCGTCCCCTGTCCACTGAATGCCAAGGACAGTCCCAGTCATCCTGGTAACCAAGCATGGGTCTCACCCAGCTGAGGTATACTTCTAGCTGCTCAGCGATCCTCACTTTACAGATGGACTTGAGACCAGAGAAGCCAAGTCACCAGCCCAAAGCCACACAGCAGCAGTAGACTTGAGAATAGGAGCTATAAGAAGAGATCCTGGAGATCAACAGACACTGGCTTCCTCAAAGTCGACAAAAGGAAATTAGAGACCTCTTCAGAAACCCCCTTCAGAGCAAGCAGCTACATCCCAAATGCCAGCTAGAAGAACCTCACTATGGCCTGAACCCCAACAGCCAGTACAGCACAGAAGGGCCATTCTGGAGACAGGCAAAAAGGCCAGGACCACCTCTGTGGCCCCAAGGGCAGGCGTCCAGCAGTTCCCAGGCTGAGGCCCCAGCTCCCTCCCAGCGGAGGACAATTGCTCCATTGGCTAGGATGGGGGCAAGGAGGCTCGAGCTGCTACAAACTCACCCCACTAGCTGTAGCTGTGCCCAGTTCCTCCCCAGCCTGCACCCACTCCTTAATGAAGCCATTGTTTGCCCAGGGTTCCTCCAACTGCTGGCCTATCCCTTACACTCCTGCCCTGGCTTTCCCCTCCACAATCCTGCCCTGGGGTCTTCCCAGGGGGTCCCTACTTCCTGCCCTGTGCCCTGAGCACAAAGCCCGCTAAGGCTTCTCTGACCCACTGTCTGCTTGCTAGGCAAGTTACTTCCCCCTCCTGGCCTCTGGTTTTCATATTAATCAAATATGTGTAGACTATTCAGCATGAGTGCAGATCTATCCCAAGAGCACATTGATTGCAGCCAAAAGCAGAGAAATCTGCTCTTTTATTTACAGGGAAATGAACCGTTTGTGTTGGTTTGGGGAAACATGGAGAACAGTTTAGGAAATGTTCTTACCGCCTTCACAGACCCTGGGTGGGCAAGACCCACCAGAATAGAGTATAAATGTCAGCTCAAAGGTTTTGTGAATCTGTTGTCCCCGGGCCTTCCTGAACCTGGAGTAAGAGAGAGGAGGCCACATGCTGACTGCCTCCTCTGATTGCACAAAGCTTTTGTACACTTACAATGCATCTTCATCTAGTTTTCAGTTGTTCTCAGTTCATCTCCCCACCAAGGAACCTGGTAAGACAGCCGTTCAAGGCCACTAGCAGTTCTGCAGGGAAAAAGACACGGTGGTCTGTTCACATAAAGTTTGTTGTTGTTTATTATGTGCCATCGAGTCGCATAGCAACCCTATATACAACAACAGTCTTGAACCCTTCTCTATCCTGTGCCGACCTTATCGTCTCTGACACACCAACCTCCATTACCCCAGTGATGGAATCAATCCATCTCATTGAGAGTCTTCCTCTCTTATGCTGTCCCTCCACCCTCCCAAGCATGATGTCCTTCTCCAAGGACCAGTCCCTCCTTTCAACATGTCCAAAGTATATCAGACAAAGCTTCAGAATCCTTGCCTCCAAGGAGCAGCCTGGCTTCACCCTCTCAAGGATGAACCTGTTTGCTCTCCTAGCAGTCCATGGTATATTCAACACTCTTCTCCAGGACCACAGCTCAAAGGCATCAATTCTTTTTCTATCATCCCTAGTCATTGCCCAGCCTTCTAATGCATAGCAAGTAATTGCAAAGACTAGGACCTGTATCAGGCACACCTTAGTCTCCAGACTGACATCGTTGAGCTTCAGTACTTTGGAGAAGTCTCTGACAGAAGACTTTCCCAATGCAAGTCATCTTTTAATTTCCTGGCTGCTGATACCAAGAGTGTTGATAGTGGAGCCAAACAAAGTGGCACTGTTAACAATCTCAATCTTTTCACCATCTATCATGATGGTGCAAATTGGCCCAGTGGTGTCTAGAAAAGTCTATGAGCCAGTTCTTCTCTGACCCCTAGGGTGTCTATGAATTGGGATCAACTTCGCAGCAGCTAACAACAGCAATCTTCCAAAGAATTCTTTCCTGGCTCTGACTGATGGATGGGGAAACTAAGGCCCAAAGCATTGCATCTTTTCTAAGTTCTCACAATCAGAGAGGTGAAAGGTCAGTTGTTCCCCTTCACTCTGTACTCACACTTTCTTCTTTCCTACAAAGGAGCTCAGAGGCACCTCTCCCCCATTAGCTGCCAACTGGGAAGCTGACCTTGTGATTATGCACGTATTGGCCCATGGATTGACTTCACCTCCCTACCCAGAGCCCCTTGAGGGCAGTGGTCTGACTGCCTGTGGTCAAAACTGCTTGCAGCTTCAGTTCTTCAGTCTCACTGAAGCATCTGCTCTGGTTGTAGGGACCTGGAAGGCTCTAGGTCCCTCCTCCAGCCCCATGCAAAGCAGGGCGGCACCATGTTCATTCAGCAGGAAGTGAGAATCCGCGGACTCTGCTTCTAGTTGGGTGAACTCCTCTGAGCCTCCGTTTTCTTATGCAAGAGGAAAATACACTTCTTTCTCAAGGTTATCAGGATCACTAAATAAGATCACGTGTGTGAAAACATAGATAAACATACCAGTAAACATGAGGACCTCAACAAATATTCAAGGAAGAAAAGTCAATCTGAGCTTGTTTATCATCCCCTTCCCCTCAGCAAGCATTGACAACTGAAAGACCACTCAGCTTAATTCTTCCCAGCCACACCCCTTACCCTCAGGTCTTCCTCAGGCCTCAGAAGACTCTGCTGGAAGAGTCTAAAAAAGAGTGAAGGAACCTGGGCTCCAGTCTGAGCATATCAGCCTCTATAGATCCTTCTTCTCACCAACAGTATTCATCAATCCATTCATGTAACATTTATTGAGCACCTACTATGTGATTGGCAGCATGATAGGAGCAAGAGAAACCAAGATGGACAAGACAAAACCTTGCCCTTGTTGAATTCTCAGTCCTACAGAATGCCAAGAATTGAATAAATTTTCATTTAAAAACTCATACAAGTATACAGTACCCACTGTTATGAAGACTACAGAGGATGTACAAGGTTCTACAAGCATTGCCATGTGCAACAAGAGACTGACCTGTTAGGAACATTGGGAAGAACCTCATCCTAACGTTGAAAACCAAAGGCTGAACTCAAGGCTGTCCAGTGGATTAGGAGTTGACTGAAAGTCTTGAAATGAAGCATTGTTTTATTAGATGTGCAATTTGAAAGGATCACTTTATCTACGGCCATGGCACCCTACATATGCCCTTTCTCATCTGAAAGGATCACTTAGTCTCCTACTGAGAGGAAACCAGTGAGACTGAAGGTCAGCCAGAGAGAAATAAAGAGACCAGTAAGGAGCCCGCAAGGAGAGTGGAGATGGATTTGGGAGAAACTTAGGAACTGGGAGCTTTGAAATTTGTTCTCTGTTATGAGTTGACTGGTGTTTCTCAAAAAGAAATGTTTAATTTCTAACTCCAAGTATCTGTGAATTATTTTCAGCAAGATTTTTTTTCTGTGTGATATTAATGATAGTGTTTATTAATTCTTTTGGATAATCTTTTTCAAGAATAAGCATAAATATAGGTCTCTTCCAATTGGTTGGCCAGGTAGCGGTTTTCCAAGTTTGTTGGTATGGATAAGTTAGCACACCCAGGGTTGCATCTGTTAGCTGAAACAATTCATTGGTATTCCATCCATTTCAAGATCCTTCTTTTTCCATCAATCTTCAGTGCATTTTAGATTTCTTCTTTCAGTATCTTTGTTTCTTGATCATATGCAACTTCCTGAAATGGTCAAACATTGATCAATAATTTTTTGTACAGTGACAGCTGTGCGTTCCTTCCATTTACTTCCGGAAAACTCTCTAAAGTGCACAAAAACCAAGGATGCCACTTTAAAGCCTACGATGCACCTGACCCAAACGGTGGTACTTTTGGTTGATTCATATACATGTGAAAGTGAGACAATGAAAATTGAAGACCAAAGAATAATCAATATCTTTGAGTTGTGGTGTTGGCAAAGTGTATTGACTATGGACTGACAAAAGAACAAAAAAATATGTCTTCAAAGAAAAGAAGTCAGGATGCTTCTTAGAAGCAAGGATGGCCAGCTTTGTCTCACACACGTGGGCATGTTATCAGGAAGGACCAGCCCCTGGAGCAGGGCGTCATACTTGGAAAAGTAGATTTTCACAAAAGAAAAGACCCTCCGCAAGATGGACTGGCTGTTTACTGCCACAGTGACCTTAACCCCGCAGAGGCTGCAAAGGTGGGACGAGGTTGGGCAGAGTTTCATTCTGTTCTGTGGAGGGTTGCTATGAGTCAAACGTGACTCCCATGACACCTGACAACCACAACAGTATCTGTGAATATGACCATGTTTGGAAAGAGTCTTAGACAATGCTATTAGTTAACATAGGATCATGTCAGAGTAGCATGCTAGAGTGATTCCTAATGTAATCTAAGCAGTACCCTTATGAGAGAGAAGACACAGAGACAGAAGGAAGAGAACCCAAAAATTAGCACATGAGGCCAGTTTGCTGTGAACCAAGGAATGCCTAAAGTTATCAGAAGTTTCCTCCACTTCTGTCAGTTTGTCATACTGGGTGGGTTTTGTGTTGCTGAGATGATTGAAGTTACTAGCACTTTGAATACCAATATGAAGGTCACTTACATTGGACAGTCTTCAGCAGAACCTCCAGGCTAACAAAAATGTCATTGCCAAGGTCCAGGGTTTCCAGGCTGAAAGCAGAGTATACTAGAATGATGTTTGCTTGGGCTGTGTTAACAATACAAAGCCATGCACTTGTGCAGATTATGATCAATTTTAGGTCGCTTATGAAAAAGATCATTCCAGAACACTTAAATGTGCTTCTCTACATAGACCAAGAAGCAGTTGCTCAAACTGAACAAAGGGATAGCTCATAGTTAAAAAGAAAAAAAGTTGTGTGTTAGGGTTGTATCCTTTCAGAGCACCTATTCAATATATGCTCTAGTCATGCAGCTCATAGAGTTAGTTGCTGCTAATCCAAACACCATGAGATCTGGTGGCCTAGTGGCAAGAAGTTGGACTGCAATTCTGAAGGCACACAGTTCATGGCCACCAGCTGCTCCACAGGTGAAGGATGGGCAATCTCCCTCTGTGAGATTAACTGCCTCTGAAAACCCGGCTATGGGTTCTGACTCAATGGTACACAATAACCATTTGAATCCACCAACTGGAGGAAGATGGGCAGTCTCCTCCCATCAGATTTACAGCCTCAGAAACCGACTGCAATATCAGTTATGACTCAGAATTGACCTCAAGGCATTAAGTGAGTGAGTGACTCAATCTGTCTGCTGAGCAAATCATCTGAGGAGATGTTCTATATGAAGAAGAATGTGGAAGGAAGACCTTCAATAAGATGGATTGCCACAGAGGTGGTGAAGATAGCACAGGACCTGTCAGGATGTCGTTCTGTTGCACATGAAGTCACTAGTAACAGTTAGAACCCTGGTAACACAGTGGTTAATCACTAAACTGCTAGCCAGAAAGTTGGAGGTTCAAAGCCACCAGCCACTTCAAAAGAGAAAATACCTAGCAATCAGGTTCCATAAAGATGACAGCAAAAGAAATCCTGTGGGGAAGTTCTGCTCTGCCCCATAGAGCTTCTGAGTGGAATCAACTGAACACCAGTGGATTAAGAACCATAAGAGAAGCAAGAAAAACTCAACTTCTAGAGCCTCTGGTGAGAACATGGCCCTTCCTACAACCTGGATTGAAATGCTGGGTCTCAGAGCGTTCATATTGCTAAAAGTCAACCAACTCATTACCCTTGTCATAGGAGGCTGAGAAACCGATACAGTTTCTAAAGACCGTTCTCATGCCAATATTCAATAATATTAAGTAGTTAGTAGATAGATGGTATTTAAGGTGTCAGATCCTTTTAGGCAATTTTTTAATTTACTCATTTGACCTTCTTTCTAATCCTATAAGGAACTATTGTGTTTGTAATAATTTCTGGCTACAGATAAAGAAATGGAAGGACAGAGAGACTTAAAAACTAGCCCAAAGTCAAGTGGCTTTGCTGAGGTTAGACTCCAGTCTCTGACGTGCTTTGCGCCAGGAGTGCTCACTGGCCACAGCCACGAGGATCCCAGGAGCACTGGGGACCCAGGAGAAGAGGTGAGCATTGCTCGGCCATCTCTGTAACTCAGCCCTGTGGAGAGAAAGCTGGCGGAGGCCATACCCCATCCCACTTTCCTTTATGCTTCATAAGGCTACCCTTAAAGTCAGACTAAGCCCCAGGCTCCAGACTAGCCTGACTTCTGCTCTAGCTCAACAAGGTACATGGGGCCCAGGACAACCCAGACAGTCTGACAGTGCAGGGACTACAGAAGAGAGGACTGTCACTCCCCTCCCTGGCCATTCCTTCCAGTAACCAGGGTGCCCAGCTCAAGCCTCTCTATGGAATCAGCATTCTCAAGAGGCCTTCCCAGCTCTTAGACTGACCACTGACAGCCTAGGGCCTCTTCCCTCTGGGCAGATGTTGACTTTGCATGTGTCAAAGCTAGTGGACTAGAATAAGGTGCCCTGGCGGTGCAGTGGTTAAATAATTGGCTGGCAACTAAAAAGGCTGTGTTCTGAGCCCACCAGCAGCTGCACACAGACGTTAACCTACTCCTAAGAGCTCTGATGGCTTAATGGGTAAAGCGTTGCCCTGTTAACCTAAAGGCAAGTGGTCCAGGTCCACCAGCTGCTCCATTGGACGAGGATCTCCTCCTGAGCAACTGACAGCCTCTGAAGACCCGGAGGAGGGGTAACCAAGAGGCAATTCCAACTCGATGGTGCACAAGATGATTCCGCCTAGGAAAGTGTTTGAGGCAGTTCTACTCTGTAATATTGGGTCCTGATGAGCCAGAGTCAACTCAAAACTACAAAACCACAACAGCTGGACTGGGAAATAAAACCATGTCACAGGTGTGATGGGAAGAGCCCTGGACCGGGAGCCAGGGAGGCCAACTTTCACTTCCTCTTAGAGAACTCTGCGGACAGTAGATGTCTGACAGCACTAATGCTCTGATTATACAGACCACACACTCTGGGCTTTGTGCTAAGAGATGACAGCAGCTAGGCAGAATGCTGTTCCCATGGAGGAACACTGAGTGCAGTGCTCCAGGAGACTCTAACATAATCTCAAGATTCAGTCTCACTATTCATCTGCATTTGTTGTTGAAAGTTTTTCTGTTGTTGTTGTTGTTGAAGGTTGGTTGAGGGTTTTTTCCTAAAAACATAAGAGAAATTACATTCTTTCACCCATCTTTTTGCAAATTTCTCTAATCTGGCTTAATGTTGTTGTTGTTGTTGTTAAGTGCCGTCTAGTCGCAGGCAACTCATAGAGACCCTATGAAGGAGAGTCCTCAAAGCTTGGGTGCCTTTCATCCTCTCTCCAGGTTCATAGGGTTTCTGGAGGGAAGCTATTACGGAAGTGGATGCCACTCCTGCTTCCAAGCTTGTTTTAAGCTCCACCCTACTCTCTGTCCGCATTGGGTAACCAGCCATTAATGTAATGCATTTGACACATCAGTGTCACAGTGTTCAGCCTCACAGCAACCACAAGTGACCATTGTACGGCAACTTGTACACCAGGGCTATCCAACCTAGAGGAATGTCTGACTTAATAGAAGACACTATATTCTCTGATCTACTTTGGTACTCAATCTGCTGCAAATAAATTGTTTTGGTTAAAGTACCTGAAGACAATTTGACTGCCACAGAAATGTAGTTGGAATGATTATTTTAATAGTGTTTTCAGAGAATTATGGACACTCCTCTTACATATTAGCCAAAAAATGTACACATAGTAGTTTCTTTTCTTTTTTTCTTCTTCTTGTTTTTCTTTCTTGTTGTGTACTGTCAAATCAGATCTGACCTGCACAGAAGGAGATTGCCCTTCCTTCTCCAGTGGAACAACTGGTGGATTTGAACCACAAACCTTCGAGATTGCAGTACAGCTTCTTGCCACTAGGCCGCCAGAGCTCCCTTCACATAGTAATTTCTTAAAGTCATATCATCAAAAGATATGTTGCATTGGGAAAAACTGCTTTCAAGGATTTCTCCAAAGTGCAAAGGAACAATGACATCAGTTTAAAGACTAAGGTGTCCCTGATAGAAGCCAGAGTCTGTTCATTTACTCTCTGCGCATCTGAAGCTGGACAATGAAGAAGGATGACAGAAGGCTAATCAACGCCTTTATGTTGTGGTGTTGAGAAGGGTACTGACTATTCCATAGGCTGTTGAAAGAACAAACATTTTGGAAGAAGTGCAACGAGGGTGTTCCTTAGAGGCAAGGATGGTAAAACGTCATCTCACACATAATGCTGGGGAATGTGGAGGGTCAGAGAGAGAGAACACCCCCAACAAGGTGGATTGACACAGTGACTATAATGATGGGCTTGGACACAGCAGAGACTGTGAGGATGGTGCAGGATTGGGCAAGGTTGGTACCTACTGTTCATAAAGTTGCGATGAGTCATTAATGACTCCACGATCAACAACAGTTTCTTAAAAACTAGTTATAATGCAGGGAGCTCTGGTGGCATGGTCCTTAGAAAACTGCATGCTAGCCCAGAGGCCAAGGGCATCCCATACTTCAAATGCACCAGAAGAAAGATAAGCAGGTTCCTCCCACTGGGATTTACAGCCTCAGATACCCCGTGGAGACCCACAGTGGGCCAGGCAGTGGATGAGTTAGTTATGATACAGAATCGGAAACCATATCAACTTTTCTTACTGCAACCTCAAGACTCATCAGTCTTCTTGTACTTTATTACAGCATTTACCAAAATTGTCCCTTCTCCTTATACACTTAGTGTCTTTATTTATCTTGGCCAAATTGCTCTGGCTTCGCCTGTTTGGTCCTGTCTTTCCCATTATCAAAAATAATAATCGTTTGTAACAAGATGCCAAAGTAAAAGATCTGAATAGAGACTTTCAGAGGGCAGCTTGAGAAGATAAAGCAAAATAGTATAACGCAATGTGCAGAGAACTGGAGTCAGAGAACAAAAAGAAGAACTCACTTGGCATTTCTCAAGCTGAAAGAATTGAAGAACCTGTTCAAGCTTTGAGTTGCAATACTGAGAAATGCAATGACCACATCTTGAATGATCCAGAAAGCATCGAAAGTAGATGGAAGGAATACACAAAATCACTGCACCAAATAGAATTAGTTGACACTGAAAAATTTCAGGAAACACCATATGAATAAGAGTCAATGATAATGAAGGATGAAGTTCAAATTTCAATGAAGACATTAGCAAAACATAAGACCCCAGAGATTGGTAGAATACCAATTAACATGTTTCAGCTAACAGATGCAGCTCTGAGTATACTCACCATTTTATGCCAAGAAATTCAGAGGACAGCTGCCTGGCCAACTGACTCAAAGAGGTTCATATTTGTCTTCATGTCTAAGAAAGGTGACTCAAAAGAAAGCAGAAATTATCAAACAATATCATTAATATCTCATGCAAGCAAAATATTGTTGAAGATCATTTTAAAAAATGACTAGAACAGTACACTGACAAGGAACTATCAGAAGTTCAAGCTGGCTTTACAAGAGGCCACGGCACCAAGGACACCACTGCTGATATCAGTGGATCCTGGCTGAAAGCAAAGGATACCAGAAGAATGTCTATTTTTAGTTTTATTGGCTATGCAAAAGCATTTGACTGTGTGGATTATAACAAATTATGGCTAACATTGAGAAGAATGGGGATCCCCAAACTCTTATTTGTGCTAACACAAAATCTATACCTAGACCAAGAAGCTGTTGTCTGAACCAAGCAAGGGAACACTGCACAGTTTAAAATCAGGATTGTATCTTTTCTCCACACCTATTCAATCTGTATGCTGAGCAAATAATGCACAAAGCCAGATTCTATGAAGAAGAATGCGGCATCAGGACTGGAGGAAGTAGGACAACAGCCCAGTATAAGAGGTACATTGTAAAGAGAACCTGGGAGGGGGGTGGTGGTAATGGTGCAACAATGAACAAATAATTTAAAAAAAAATGAGGGGAGCTTTGGTGGCCTAGTGGCAAGAAGCTGCACTGCAATCCCAGAGGTACACGGTTTGAATCTACCAGATACTCTGCCGGAAAAGGAGGGACAATTTCCTCCTGTACCAGTCAGATCTGATTTGACAGCACACACACAAAAAATAATAAAATTAAAATAAAAAATTGTAAAAAATTTTTAAAAAATTAATTGGGAGAGGGGGAAGGGGGGAGAGGGAGTAAAATGTGCAACAATGAATGAACGAAAATCTAACTTTTCTGTAAACTTCCATGAAAATCACAATTAAAATAAAAAATTTTATAAAAAATAAAAATCAGTATCATACTAAAAAAAAAAAGGTTGCAGGAAGACTCAGCAACAACCTACATTATATATGTATATAAATCAAGAACACACACATACAGAAAATCAAGTTTTTTTATGGTTCCAGGAATAGAGAGAAGGAGACAGGGATCATTTTTTAGATGTTTTTGTTATTAGGTCCTGTTGAGTACATCTCACAGTGACCCTATGAACAACCAACCTGAACCCTGTCCTATCCTGCGCCATCTTCATCATCTCTGACACTGAAGTCACCGTGTCAATTCATCTGGTTGGGGGGGGGTCTTCCTCACCTTTGTTGACCTTCCATCTTTCTAAGCATAATGTCCCTTTCCAATGAATAGCCTTACCCAGCTACATGCTAGGAAAACAAACAAATTCGTCCTGGAGAGGGTGAAACCAGACTGCTCCTTGGAGGTAAGGATTCTGAAGCTCCGCCTGACATATTTTGGGCATGGTGCAAGGAGGAACCAGTCCTTGGAGTGGGACATCATGCTTGGGAGGGTGGAGGGACAGCGCAGGAGAGGAAGACCCTAGATAACATAGATTGACTCAGTGACAAGGATAGTACAGGTAGGCATGTCAGAGACAATAAGGTTGGCTCAGGATAGATCAGGGTTCACAGCTGTTGTACATAGGGACACTATGAGTTGCAGGTGACTTGATGGCACATAACAACCACAACAACAACAAATAATGTGCAATGAACAAAACACAATGTTTTATGCTTTGACCAGATCTTTGAACGATGTAAATTTTGACCTTTTAGAACACCTGAAAGAATCTCAGAAACCCCCAGGGAACCCTGAACACACCTTAAAAACCACCAGTAAGCAACAAAAAAGTAAAGAACTGTAGAATTTGATAGCATCATTAACAAGCTTGCTATAAGCTTATAAGAGCTATCCACAGGATCAGCACAGGAGAGAAAGCCCCTGGGGAGATGGATTGACACAGTGACTGTGGCAACGACATCAGGTGTGTCAGAGAAGGTAAGGCTGGCTCCAGACAGGGCAAGGTTTAGAGCCATTGTCCATAGGGTCACTAGGAATTATAGTTGGCTCAACAACACCCAATATATAGAGCCTTACTCACATATCCACGCACAAACGTGAATGCACATTCTTTCAGACAAACATCAGGTGGGTCAAATGTTTGCCCAGACTGCAGACACGACAAGATGGACAGGTGCCCAGCCCACCAGGTGTCCCACCCAGCTGCCTAGGCATTAGGTCATCGTCATCAGGATGAGCAACCACATCAGAGAAGGGAGCGGCCTCCTTCCAGCTGGGCCCATCACAGAGCTGAGAGAGCCACCTGGCCGCAGAGGAAGCAGCCCTCCCTGGACTCCACGCCTGCACAGGGCATCTTCTTTTCTCCTTTTCATCAGAGGAGGGGAGCCTCAGGGGGGAGGGGGTACTCAGGGCAGAGTTTCTAGGTAAAGACTACCTATCCCCTTCTTCCAGCCTGGCCCCCACTGCTCTGTGGAGACCCCAGGGGCTCCCGGACTAAATGCCACGCTTCCTTCTATGAACCAGCAGCAGGAACAATGCCCCTCTCTGTCCAGGCGCTGCCGAGAAGGCCAGGAGCACACAGCTGATGAACGGCCCAGGGAGCTAGCACCTTGCACAACCACCTGGGGTGCTCCAACACCCTCTCCCGGGCCCAAGGCCACATCTCCTCTGGAGGACAGGAGTCCTGCCTAGTCTGGGGAGGGGAACTGAAGGGTGCCTAGAATATGGGGAGCAGACCTGCTACTCAGGGCCCCAAATCAGAGCCAAGGCCATGATATCTGAGACTTATACCCCATTAGTACCCCAGAGTCACCCAGAACCCCAAACCTGTTTGTATTGAGTCGGTTCTAACTCATTGCAACCCCACATATCATGAGTGAAGTAGAACTTCTCCTCAAGCCGACAGCGGTCTTTACAAAAGCAGATTTGCCAGAACTTTCTTCCACAGCATTACTAGATGCATTCAAACCATCAAACTTTAGATTAGATGTTTCTATAAGGTGCCACTGAATTGATTCCAACTGATAGTGAGCCCATGTGACACAGAAGAACCCACACCCACACTAGGTTGTCTAGGTTATAATCTTTACCAGAGCGAATCACCAGGCTTTTTCCCTCACATAAGAACTTCTGGGTAGGTTCAAACTACTTACCTTTTGGTTAGTAGTAGTCAAGTGCATAACTGTTGTGCCAACAGGGCTCCTAGCTTTAGGCCAGTAGATGTCAAAATGGCATGGTGTTGGCCTAATTTCAGTTGGTGAGAGGATAATTCCCACCATGACTCTTAAGAAGTGGGGGTCAGCTTTTGTGATAGCTCATTATTATTTTTGTTTTAAAAAGTCTGTTGTTTTGTTGTTATGTGCCATCAAGTTACCTATAACTAACAGTGACCCTGTTAATAATAGTTCTGAACCCTGCCCTATCCTGAATCAGCCTCAACACCTGTGACACACCTGCCCCCACTGCCATAGTCACTCTATCAGTCCATCTCATCCAGCGTCTTCCTCTCCTCTACTGATTAACCCTTCATGATTCCAAGCATGATGTCCTTCTCCAAGGGCTGCTCCCCTCCAGACAACATGCCCAAACTATGTGAGAGGGAGTTTCAAAATCCTTGCCTCTAAGCAGCAACCTGGTTTTACACTCCCAACGACAGACCTATTTGTTCTCTTGGCAGTCCATGGTGTGGAGGAGAAAATTGCAACAATAAGTGAATGGAAATTTAAAAAAAAAAAAGAAGTCCATTCTCTATCTTTTTTACCAATTTCTGACACCAGCTATCCTTCTCACAGCATGTTCTACTTCTCTACTGAGAGCAATAATTATTTGCAGTGACCACACAGTATTCAAACTATACTGGTAATTACAAGACTTACTAAGGATTTAACATAGTACAATTCAGAATCAGTATTCATTTAGAAGTAAAAGGAATGATTCTATATAAAAAGAGCAAGGGCAGTGTGGGGATGGCCAAGTCTGACTTCTAACTCCATTAACAACACCTACAGTACAAAACTAATTTCTTTAAGAGCAAACTTCGTTCTCCACACTCTTCACCTACTTCTACTAACTCCAACCCCAATCTTGATGTTCTACCAGATCCAAAATCCATTGCAACGTCTACACAGACTTTACAGAACCTTACTCACAGTTATGGGCTTCATGAGGGAAGTTAACAGAGTATCATTCATATTGGTACAGGACACAATCCTTCAGTCCAGATGGCTTCTCAAGTGTGGTTGTAGACCCTGTGACCTTCGGCCTCACCGTTTACATCCATGCCACAAAGGTCCCTCCGTTCTGCCAGATATGGCATCTTCCATCAGTCTTCCAGGAAGCTTCAGTGAAGGCTCCTATCCCTTGTTCCACGGGGCTGCAGTCCCAAGGTCTGTTCTGCCTCACATCGGGTCTCTGGCTCTCTGCTGTGTTGTTGCTGCTGCTCCTGAAGGCCCTATCTGGCTGATGCAAGAATCTCTGAAGGATGTGCATTTCTTCCTCTTCTTCGTTGATGTTGAGCTTCACAACGGCTGCTGAAGCCACCCTGTTTAAACCTAGTGGGATGATAAGTCTAGCCAATTCCTTTATAGACAGACTAACACACCCTATTTTTATGATCCTATAAGCATATACGCAGCAAAATCAAAGTTAATGGCTCAAAAGCCATTTTGAGCAATAAATCCTTAACACTACACTCAGGATGTGTTTTGGGATGAGGAGAACTTCTTTTCAGTTGTCCCTAACTTCTACCTTGCTCAGGGTAAATGCCACAAGCCTCTTCAGCACCACACACGAGTACTCAGAGAGTACTCCGGACAAAAGACACTCAGCTCTCTGCTTCGTGGGCTGGTGAACCTCACCGGCTGCCAGTCCCATTGTCTTGCGTCCTCTTGAATGCTACAGCTCTATCATTTGGGTCTAGGAGGCTCACAGTACCCTGGATCTAATGAACACTCTCTGCTCCTGGTTCTTCTTGATCCTAACGAGGTTCCCCGCCAATCTCTGAAATAGCTCCTTTGAAGCCTAGCAAGATGGCAAAACTGACCAATCCCCTACAATTATTCCATATACTTTATTTGTATTAACAATACTTTTCAACACCCTTGATGGGCCACAAGAACCATGTGCATACCCTCCTCAATCATTGCCTTTCTTTTTCATAGAATTTTCAAGATTCTGTTATTTCAGAAGTCGATGGCCCACTTCCTCGTCTGTTTTAATCTGAGCCCTGCTTAAACCTGTCCAGTATAAGTGATGCTACTGGTATTCAAAATGCAGGAGCCTAGACTAAGAAACTGTTGCCCAAACAGACCAAGGGAAACACTACATGGTTTAAAAGGAAGAAAGGTGTGAGGCAGGCTTTTTCCTTTCTCCATAATTATTCAATCTGTATGCTGAGCAAATCATTCCAAAAGCTGCACTCTGTGAAGAAGAATATGGCTCAGGATCAGAGGAAGACTCATCAATAACTTGCATTATGCAGATAACACAACCTGGCTTGCTGAAAGTGAGAACTTGAGACACTTGCTACAGAAGATTAAAGACTACAGCCTTCAATGTGGATTACATCTCAACATCAACAAAACAAAAATCTTCAACATTGGGCCAACTGGCAACATCATGATAGATGAAGAAAAGATTGCAATTGTCAATAGTTTCCTCTTACTTGGATCCACAATCAACACCCTTGGTAGTAGTAGCCAAGAAATCAAAAGATATATTGTATTGAGAAAGTCTGCTGTCAGAGACCTCTGCAAAGAATGGAGGATCAATGATGTCACTTTCAAGACTAAGGTGTGCCTAATTTTTAATCGCTCGCTATACATCTGACAGCTGAACAATGAATTAGGAGGACAGAAGAATTGATGCATTTGAGCTGTTGAGATGTTGGAGAAGAGTACTAAATATCCCATGGACTGCCGAAAGAACAAAAAGATACATCTTAGAGAAAATTCAGCCAGCGTGCTGTTTGGAGGCAAAATGAGGAAGCTTTGTCTCATGTACTCCGGGCATGTTGTTGGGAGGGACTATTCCTTGGAAAGGGACATGATGCTTGGAAAGGTGGCAGATCATCAAGGAAAGGAAGACCCTCAATGAGATGGGTTGACACAGTGCCCACAATGAGCAATGGGCTCCAGTGTGTCAGAGATGATGAGGATGGCTCAGGAGAGGGCAGGGTTCAGCTCTGTTGTTGATAGGGTTGCTACGCAGCTCTACAGCATCTCAGCAATGACCACCACCCAATCATTGCATGGGAAGTGCAAGGTCTACCACAGTAATTGAGACCAAACCGTTTACACCCAGGAACCGCGCTAACATCCTCCAGAGCCTATTATGTTCCAGCACTGTGGGAGGGACTTTCCATGCATTATTTTGTTTCCCTCTCAATAACTGCTGTGAAAGTTCTATTTTACAAACAAGTAAGTGAAGGGTCAGAGTGGTTAAGTACTTGCCCATGTGGCCAGGATTGTAGCCCGGCTCTTTCTCTCCCTTGCACCATTACTGCTGTAAGCAGACTGGTCCTAAGGGGTCTGATTCCTCACCTTCCGGAGTCTACAACAGCAGAATCTGAAACAGAAAAAAGGAAAGGCCCCTAGCTTGTTCAACCATGAACCAACCAGGTCATCCTGGACTTCAAAAATCATGCTGTCCCACCTCAGAGCTGTTATGTGCTGCATTTTCTTCTGTCCTATTACCTTCTGACACATATCTTGTGTCTAGATAACATGAAGTAGGTCCTTTGTTTTTTGTCTCTGTGTCCCCATCCACACCTCACTCTGTGCCTTGCATGTGTGTTGAATATCATGAACGACCCCTCACTTGTTTTCTTTTCTCCTAAAGGATGGATCCACAGGAAGACAGAAGCCCTGGACATATCCAGGAAGTCTAGAGGGTAGGGGACAGCAGACGCCTTCAAGACACCCGCAGGCTGCTCTCTCCACTGAAGGCTGGGAGGAAAGGCCCCAGGCTAGGCTGTCAAGGAACTACCTCCTCCCAAAGCTTTGCCTCCTAATAACAAGAACGTCAGAGCTCATAAAGGAGGGAAAGACACCAAATATAGGGATTCTGAAAGTCACCTCATCTTTGAGGCTTCCCTGGACACCTCATGTTGCAGCTGTTGCTGTTGAGCTGCCCCCTGACTCATGGTGCCATGGGAACAAAATGATGCTTGCTCCAGCAACCCTCAAGATAGGTTTTGGATCAGACTAATGTAATCCACAGGGTAGTCATGGCTGATTTTCAGAAGTAGATCATCAGGCCTTTCTTCCTAGTCTGTCTTGGTCTCATGAACCAATTGACCATCATAGCAACACACATCATCATAGCAACATAGTACAGCATTTACGGACCACAGATGGTAACTGCATGTGATGTGAACCGGCCAGGAATTGGGGCCCTAGTCTCCTACTACTGAGCCACATTCTACCCCCTGTCATCAGGTCAATTCCAATTCATGGAAACCGTAAAGGACAGAGTAGAACTGCCCATCCGTAAATCTTTACAGAAGCAGATGACCACATCTTCCTCCCATGACCTTTTAACTACTGTCCCACCTGGGATCCTTCTGAGCTGCATGTTATAGTGACCCTCTATCAGGTTTCTAAGATTGTAAATCTTAACAGGAGACTGTCCATCTTTCTCTCACAGAGCTCCTGGTGGACTTGAACTACCAATCTTTCAGTTAGCAGCATAATACGCTACACACCAAAGCTCCTTTCCAAGCCTCATGTCGTTGTTGTTGTTGTATGCCATTGAGTCAACTACAACTCATAGACGCTCTGAACCTTGCCTATCCTCAGCTAACCTCACATCTCTGACACATCTGATTCCATTGCTACAGTCACAGTGTCACTCCATCTTATTCCGGGTCCTCTTCTCTTGTGATGTCCTTCTCCAAGGACTGGTCCCTCCTGGCCACATGCCCAAAGTATGAGAGATAGAGTTTCAAAATCCTTGCTTCCAAGAAGCATCCTGGTTTCACCCTCTCCAGACAGCCCTGTTTGTTCTTTTGCAGTCCATGTTATGTTCAATACTTTTCTTCAGCAGCACAACACAAAAGCATTGATTCTTCTATTATTCTTGGTCACTGGATGACTAAAGATGACACCTGGGCCTCAAAGACACAGTCAACTCCTTCCTCCTCCTACAGTGTTTATAATCTTGGTTTAATGTTTATCTCAAGGCAAAATAACAAAGCTCTAGACTTGGGGGCTCAACACCTGGATTTTTAATCCTGCTTCTCTCACTTATGAGCTGTGTAACCAAGTACTTCACCTCCTTGAGCCTCCAGAATCCACATCTCCTGGTTTTATCTGGGCTGATTCTGGAACCAAACTTCCTGAATTCAAATCTGGGTCCTTGCTTAATCCTTCTTTGCTTTAGTATCCTTATCTGAAAAGTGGGGATGAGAATAGCTGGTATTCACCTTACCACATTGTTGAGAGAATTAAATGATGTCATTTATGCAATGGACTTGGAACAGACCCCAGTAGAGGAAGGCATGCAACAAACATAAGCAGTCGTAAGAAATGCTAGTTGGTAATGAGCCAGCGGTGTGTGCACCCACCCTGACCCTTAGCAACAGTTCACTAAATAGCTCTGATAGCTCCGTCTCCATCAGGCTGCGGTGTGTGGAGGTGGCTCTTGTCTATCTCCATTTCCCCAACAACCGCTGAAGTGCCTGGCACCAAGCTCAGTAAACACCGAGTAAAGAGATGCCTGCCTGGACCAGGGCAGTGTGGCAGCCAGAGGGAAAAGGGGAAGCCGAGGTGTCAGGGAAGAGAAAGCAGAGTGGAGGGGTAAAAGACCAGGGCAGAGAGATAAGTGAAGTGAGTGAGAAAAGGAACAGAAGAGGCTGTGGTGGAGAGATAAGGAAGAATGATGGAGAAGACGAGGCGTGAGGAAAATATCCGGGGAGGTCAGGAACCTTGTGCCTTTCCGTGTGGCCGGGAGCTTGTGAGCTGGACAGGGGTGCACCACCAGGCTGTGGGCGGGACGTGAAAGAACCAGACGGGAGGGGCTGAGGGGGGCTCCACCCTGCCACCGCCTAGGGGAGGATGGCCTGAGATTGGCTGGGGCGCACAGACGCTGGGACTGGAGGTAGGAAGGGCCAGGAGCCCACAGCGCGCCGCAGGAGCTGAGCTGACTGCCACTCACTTGAGAGACCTTAGCTGCCCAGGAGCGGCGGGGCCGGGCCGCACATCAGAGCGCCTGGGGGGCCTGCGCCCCGAGTGCTGGAGCCATGTGGACAGCTGCAGGGGGCGCACAGGCGGCCTCGCTGGCCCTGCTACTAGGGGCACTGCACGCGTGGCCGGCGTGTGGCCAGGAGTACGACTACTACGGCTGGCAGACGGAGCCTCTGCACGGGCGCTCCTACTCCAAGCCCCCGCAGTGCCTCGACATCCCCGCCGACCTGGCGCTCTGCCACACGGTGGGCTACAAGCGCATGCGGCTGCCCAACCTGCTGGAGCACGAGAGCCTGGCCGAGGTGAAGCAGCAGGCGAGCAGCTGGCTGCCACTGCTGGCCAAGCGCTGCCACTCGGACACGCAGGTCTTCCTCTGCTCGCTTTTCGCCCCCGTCTGCCTCGACCGACCCATCTACCCGTGCCGCTCGCTGTGTGAGGCCGTGCGCGCTGGCTGCGCGCCGCTCATGGAGGCCTACGGCTTCCCCTGGCCCGAGATGCTGCACTGCCACAAGTTTCCTCTGGACAACGACCTCTGCATCACTGTGCAGTACGGACACCTGCCCGCCACCGCGCCTCCAGGTAGCGCCGCCGCCACTGTCCCCATCCCCGCGCGCCCCAAACGCCCTGAGCCTTCTTCACTGGGCATCCCCACTGATTCTCCCGACTCCATCTCAGCTCCTGCAGACCCCCAAGCCCTCTTGCTGCACCTACCTTCCCAAACCTCTAGTGTCCCTGGGGCGCTCACAATCTTCACACACATATCCTTCCCCCCCCCCCCAATTAATGCCTTTTCTCTTCATTCAACCTGAAAATGCTATAGTTGGTAAACAATGCTTTTCATCTCCTCCATCACCTCTATTCCAAGTTGGGACCTGGGCAGGATGAGGAGAGGAGGAAAGAGTAAGAAAAGACATAAAAATATGAATGCTAAGCCTCGAGTTTTGTGCCCCTCTGCTTTTCTGTGCTGAGCAACGTCTCTACTTTCTCCCCAGTTTCCCTGCCTGGGAGCCCTGGGAGTAAGCCTCTAGGCGGCATATGGGGGCAAAGAGTTGATTAACCAGCTCTGCCCCTAACAGAATCCTGAGACAGTAGCTTTTCAGCCTTGACTGTCCAACTGTAAAACAGAAAGCTATCTAGGGTTCCCAAAACCTCAAAATCCTAATCCCACCCCCAGTTCCATTACTCCACTTCTTCCTCCTCTCAACTTCCCTTTTGCTCTGCTCCTCCTTGGTCTCTTCCAGAGCCGCAGCCCACCAGGTAAGCCCCACCTGAGCACCCAGAGCCAGGGAAGGGAGGTAACAAGTAAGCTGCAACCTCACTGTAGAGTCTAAACTACCCCAACGCAAGGACTCCCCCTAGGGGCAGCACCGCTCCTTTTTCATATCCTCCAGGTTCCCCACTCCCCAAAAGGAACTAGACTTAGCTGCACATAGGTGACCCCTTCACCATACTGGATCCCAACTCTCAATGCTAACCCACCCACTCATTCTGTCCAGGCCACGCACTTCTCCCCAACTCCTACCTCCTCTAAGAGCTGTCATTGGGTGCCCAATCTCTGACCGGAGATGTCTGGAAGAAGGGGAACCCAACCGCTTAGAGTTTGGAAACCAGACAGGAAAGGAGGGGATGGATGAGGCAGTGACATCACAGTCCCCAGCAGAGATTTTTGCAGGGGATCTATTCCAATGGCATGGAAATCCCACCTGACTGCCCTCCTTTCTCCAGGGATACCAAGGAGATACCCAAGGGTGGAGACAAAGGAGGTGCTGAAGAGACCATGAGAATGGGGACCTGGGGACCAGAGACTAAAGAAGTGTCTCCAGGCCAACAGACAATGGAATATTTCATGTAAAAAAGAAGTGTTTGGGCTTCCTTTGAAAACCTCAGTGCTCTGGCACTGTTACTCTGCCCACCCGAGAAAGGGCTCCCACCCAGCCAGCTGGACTTGTTCACCCACCTGCCTGACCCTATCAGCATCTGTTTTCCTAGAGAGAGCTGGCAGATAACCCTGTCCCAGGTCTGGTTCTCAAGCTTTGCAGACTTGGGTCACCACTCAGAACCTGTTTCCTTTTCTCTAAAGTGGGAATCCTACCGCTTATGTCACAGGCTGAGGGGTGCATGAGGTAACAGAACACAAGGCACAGGATGGCTGTGACTGCCAGGTTATGAGCCAATCACTGTGCCCACCTGGGCAGCCATGGCCTGCGTTGTCCTGAATCTTGTGAGTCTTATAATTACTCAATTATCAACCGGTGGTGGTAGGGTCACCATCCACCTCCTTTCCTGTTGAGGATGGGAAGCCTGCACCCCAAGGCAGTCCTTGGACTCCCCCTCATCAGCCTCCCCGCTCCCACCCCGACTTCTCTCCTCAGTGACCAAGATCTGTGCCCAGTGTGAGATAGAACACAGTGCTGAGGGCCTCATGGAACAGATGTGCTCCAGCGACTTTGGTGAGTGAGACCTGGGTGGCCACCCCAGCCCCATCCCTCCTCCTGGACACACCCAATCACCTCCCCGCCCACCACAGTGGACCCCCACCATTTCTATATCACAGACCCCTTTCAGAATCTGAGGAACAGGAATCTCCCCAGAATAAAGCACCTCTATTTAAGCACTTATGTAAAAGATAATTGAAATTCACCATTTTACAGTGGCATTGAGTACATTCACAAGGTTGTGGAACCATCATGATCTAGTTCCAGAACATTCGTCACTCCCAACGGAAGCCCCGTAGCCATTAAGCAGTCAGTGACTCCCTAGTTTCCCCTTCTCCATCCTCTGGCCCAAAGTTTACTTTGGACATATTTTCAAGAGGAACCAGGCCTTAGAGAGAGACATCATGCTGGAAAAGGTCCATGAAAGAGAGGAAGACCGTCCACGAGATGGGCTGACACGGTGACAGCCACAAGGGCTTTGAGCATGAGAGAGATCATGAGAATGGTGCGGATACGGCCCGGTTCAGACCTGTTCACAGGGTCACCATGAGTCCTGGTTAACTTGATAGCACCCTAGCCCTCATTCATCTGTCTTCTATCTCTCCTCCATCATCTCAAGGGCTTCAGGACCCCCTTCAAGACCACAGTCATGGACCTTAGAATCACTCCAGCAGGACTCCTCCAACCATCCCTGAGAGCTGTCCTCAGGGACCCCGGAGCTGTATTTGTCTCCCTAGGGGACGCAGGCTTAGCCCACAGCTGGATGGGACTGTAGGGGGAGAAATGGGCTGGCACCAGGTTGGAAGTGCAGCACCCTCACTCCTGAGCACCTCTGCCTGGAGCCCAGCACATCCCTAGCCAGGGCTCTGTGACTCCTATCTTCACAGCTTCATCCTGGAGCTTCCTGTCCTGGGACGGCTGAGCCAACAGTCCGTCAGGCCTGGTGCATGTGGGGACCACTTAGCCCAGCAGTGCTCTTTGCCCAGTCATCTCCCTGCACTGGAACTGAGCCTCCCTGTGTAGAGAGAGATAATAGCATTATCCTTATTCGCAGTGTCTTTTATGAAGTTAGTCTGTTTGAAAAAAGAACACTGTACCGCATGGTGTGTAGGGTATGTGTATGTGGAGGAGGTTTCAGAGAGAGAAATATTTTATGAAACCTTATTCCCTGAGTGGGCCAAGTTATTCTCTGTCTTCCCACAGAGCTGGGGTCCCTGAAGCCTGAAGAAGGGAGAAACTAGGCCTGAGTGACTGGTTGAAACCAGAATGTCCTATCCCCAACCATAATAGGCTCTCTGCCACCACCCCAGAGTGGCCTGAGCTGTGACTTCCTGGCCACTTCCCCTCACTGCCCTACATACACGCACACACACACACACCACACACACGTCCATGTTCTCTCTCTCATACACACACACATGCGCACGCGCACACACACACACACACCACACCTCCATGTTTTCTCTCTCTCTCACACACACACACACGTGTGCTGGAATCATATCCACAAAAGCTGTTGGTGTCTGCCTCTTCCGAATCCAGTGATGTACTTGATGGTGGGAGTGGTATTTACCCCAGGAATAAACACTATATAGATCAGGGCCCTCCCTTCCCCAGAGTCAGGTGTTAAAACATTTATCAACCCACCACCGCTCAAATCAGGCTCGCACCAAACACATACCCCATATGCATTACACACAGAGAAATCTGGATGAAAAGCATCCCCAGAGCCCGATACAATTCAGGCTCCATAACTTAGGCAAGTCACTGCCTCTCCACACGTTTCTCTCTCCTGTATCTTGAGAATGGAATTAATCCATGCAAACCTAGCATGAGTTGTTAGTTGCTGTTATGTACCCTCATTTGGAACTGACAAATAGCTGATCCTTCAGTGGGTTTTCAGAGGCTGTAAATCACACAGGAGGAGACTGCCCATCTTTGACCCTCAAAGCAGCTGGTGGATTTGAACTGTGTGCCTTTGGGTTGGCAGCACAACCACTATCACTAGGCCACTAGAGATCCCTAGCATGAGAAGAGGTGCACACTTGTAAGATGTAAGCTAACAGGCACCACTCAGGACATCTTGGGCAAGCCCTGTCCCTTCCTCCTACAGTGGTCAAAATGCGCATCAAAGAGATCAAGCTGGAGAATGGAGACCGGAAGCTGATTGGAGCCCAGAAGAAGAAGAAGCTGCTCAAGCCGGGGCCCCTGAAGCGCAAGGACTCCAAGCGGCTGGTGCTGCACATGAAGAATGGTGCGGGCTGCCCCTGCCCCCAGCTGGACAGCCTGACGGGCAGCTTCCTGGTCATGGGCCGGAAGGTGGACGGGCAGCTGCTACTCATGGCCGTCTACCGCTGGGACAGGAAGAACAAGGAGATGAAGTTCGCGGTTAAGTTCATGTTCTCCTACCCCTGCTCCCTCTACTACCCCATCTTCTATGGGGCTGCAGAGTCCCACTGAAGGGCACCTCCCTGCCCGCAGCCAGCTGTGCCTCGCCCTCTTCCTCCCCGACTGGCCTCGCCCCCTCCCAGGCCCACCCAAAGGTCCTAAGGTGTGGGTGTGGAGTCAAGCTTCTGGGTGCTCCATTGCCTGGGGTCTTGAGCATCCTTTTTAGGAGAACCTTCTCATTTGGGTGGAAACCCCAGGGTCTCAGAAAGTAGAAGGCAGAAAGACCGAGAAAAGGGGGTGTGGGGTTCAGAGCAGCCTGAGGAGGTTGTTTCCAGAGAAGATGGGTGGTGTCTGCTCTTCTGTATTGGTGGTAGGCCTCGCTTTAGAAAAGGGAGCTCTCAATATTAGGCTGAGCTACTTGGGGTACAGTTACCCATCCCCACTGCCGCTTTTTGTGCCTTCAGTTGCCCTCCAGAGGAAAGGCATTAGGGTCACAAATGCTCCAGCCCTAGCCTCCTCCTTCCACATTTCTGCTCATCTCCCCACCCACCCCAAAGTGGGAACTTCAGGGGACTCTAAGCCAACGCCCCTTTGGCGGGTTTGAATTCAGTCTTCAGCCTTTGCACCTCCCCCCCTCAAGAATAATGAGTAAATTATTGCTAGTGCTGTGAGGCTGGTGTTCTAGACGCCTCCTGCAGGTAGGGTTCAGGTGTGTTTGGGTTTGGGGTTTTTTTTTAAGTTTTTAATTAAATCAGAGAAGTTGACAGTCAATATTGACCAGGTGATTTCTTTGTCATTGGTTCCCAAGAGGTCCAGGAGGAGGGTTAAACTGAACTTCTAGAAAACAGGTCTTACCTTAGCCCGCCGCCTGTCTGCACAGATGTGCGTGAGGGAGCAGTGTGTGTGTGTTTTTTGTAGAGTTCCCAAAGAGCACAGAGCCAGGGCCACCCCTCTCAACCAGCCACTGAGAGAAAACAAACCAAAAAAATCATTCTTTTGTCCAAGGAGCCGCTGAGGAGAAGCGGAGGGGCTGAGAGGCCCAGGCTTCTCCCCGTCAGAAGATTCCACAGACCTACAAAGTTCCCCATGGTCTGCCAGTCTCTATGCCGAGCAGCCTGGACCCTGGGCCAGCAGTTCCAAAAGAGCTAACGAACTAAACTGTCAACTCTACCCTAGGAGATAAGATGGCAGACAGCTAGCTTTCCTAAGTGCGGTTCAGGGACCTAGGCAGTGTTGGCTTCACCTGGGCACTCGACAGAAATACATCTCAGGGTCCCACTTCTGACCTGCCCTGTAGAACCTTCAACACATGAACACAGAATCATCCAGAATGCTTTCTGAAAGTCTCCTCCTCCCCACCACCAAGAGCAGCCACTCCCAGTACACCCGGAAGTCAGGATTTTCAGCCATTGGGGCATGGGGCAGGGGAGAACAGAAGCCAGTGTTAAGAAGTACCCTCTAGATAAGCTGAAGACTGGGGCAGTGAGAGGGTGAGGGAGCAAAGAGGCCTGAGGGGCCTCTTCAGTGGAGCTCAGAGCCAGTGGAGGCTTGAGGTGGAAGGGACAGGGAGGGGAGAAGCCTTGCAATAGAGGGAAGAGAGTTGGGGATCACTCAAATGATTTGCATTCAGAGAGGAGAGGTGCCAGGAAAGAGATGGACAGGGTGGAGGGTTCATCAACAGAGGTTGAGGGGCAGCAAAGATGTACCCAAAGCAGATGGGGCTCCTGACCAGGAGGGCTGGAGCTGGGATGCTAGGGCCTGTCTGAGGGTTTGCTGCTTCTGTAAGACAAAGGGCCTCGTCCCCTCAAGGTGAGGAAAACCTTGCTTCAGAGGAGAGTGCTGCCTCGGAGAATGAAGGAAGATGTCTCCAGAAAAGCTGGAGGGCTTGAATCCTTTTGTGGTGAGCTGGCCTCTTTGAGGTCTAGCTAACAGGTGGTCTGACCACCTGCCGGTGAACCAGCCCCCCGGACAGGCAGGTGGCCTCCTGGCAGGTCAGGAGCCGCAGAGGCCTACTTGTTCCTCGTCACCTCTCAGGAGGCTGCTGCCACCCACCCTCACCCTCATCCTGCCCAGCTCAGTGGGCTCCCTGAATCTGCTCCTTGTCTCCCAGCCTCCTTTACCGACCAAATATTTACAGACACTTCTATGGTCAACCAGGACCCAGGATTATTTTTCCACTGAACACACAAGACTCCAGACCAGGTCTGGCCAGAGTACAGTACTGACCTCTGTCAGGTGCTGGCAGCCGGCAAGAGGAATGGGGTGGGGAAAAGCATCGCCTTAGCCGTCCCCCAAAGACCCAGACAGAGGCACCTCACCCCACAAAGGGGTTAGGACCCTGCTCTGTCTCCCAACATCCTGTCAGACCACCCAGGAACCTCCTTCCTGGGGCCAGAGGATCCTCAGAGACCAGGAAGGAATGCCAGACCTGAGCCCCATTCTGCATTCCCTTCTGTCACAAAACCCCTCACTTCACTGCAAGGTGGGCCTGGAGACCCCCATCTGGTATTGTCCACAGGGAGCTGTCCAGGTTGAGGGTATCTGCAAAGTGTACCTGACCCCCTGGACCAGAAAATCCAGGTACAGCAGGGACTTCACCCGAGAGGGCTGGAGCTGGGCTGCCCAGGACGACCCTTCTGGACCTGCCACATCTGACTGTGGCTCCTGTTCTTACGGTTACAACCCAGTGATGGCTCCTGCTCCCAATTTCTCAGCCACAACCCAGGGAGCAAGAGCAGGGCTCAAGCAGACAGGAGCACATCAGCTGCCGTGGAGCTTTTAATGAGGAAAACTGTCATTTCCCCTAAGTCCCACCTGGTAGATTTCCACTTACTTCTCACGGGCCAGCTCTACATCACAGGACCACCCCATGTGGCAAGGGGGAGAGAAATTAAGATGCTCAGCTGGGTACAAAAGCAAGTTCTATCAACAGAGGAAGGATTTGGGGTGTGCAATCAGATTCTGGATCTAGGCAGGAGACAGTAGTAAAGTCCTGTGCTGGGTTCTAGTCCTGTGGCACTGAGGACACTGAGAACATTTCTGAGCCTACTTACCCAACTGTAAAATGGAGTGATAATGTCTACTTCACAGGATTTCTTAGTATTAAACAGGAAAATGAATGAACTGTGCCTGGAAACCATACCCTGCATGTAAAAAGATGTCCATTTGGCAATTAGCATTTTTATTAACCAAAAGCTATTACCTGGCCCAGTGGCTGCACAGAGTGAGTGCTCAAAAACTTCCTAATGGATTCATCAATCAACTAAGAAAAACTATTGGCAGGTAGGCAGGGAAAGGACAGGAGGGTCTTACCTAAAAGCCAGAATTATTGCTTTCAAAAGTAAGGCACCACCATTTAGTGTTTGGGCTTCAGAAACTATATCCCTAGATATTATGAAAGCTAATCTTGGAGAAATGACATGTAGTAAGCAGCAGTAAATGTCAGGCACATGCATTCTAATTTAAGCCTCCCAACAGTCCTCTGAGGTGGGCACAACTATTATCTAGTTTAATGCGGTGGCTGAGGTTCAGAGAGGTTAAGCAACTTGCTGGAGGTCACACAGTCTGTGCCTGGTTATGCTAGAATTTGACCCCATGTTCTTCTTCCCTCCACTATTATGTGGGGGACAATCCTGGGAACACACAGGGGTGCAGGCAGCAGTGTTTCTGTCCATCAGTCTCCCAGAAAGGTTTCTGGGAGCCTGGCTCCACCCTACTCTGAGGGCCCAGACAGAGGCAAGGGGGCCAACCTCACTGTGGCCTTTCTCCTGACACACAGCAATAGCCAACCACCGCCCCCCACTGCTCAGTCAGTGCCCAGCCTCTGGTCCTCACAAAGGAAGCTCACATCCCACAACTGTTTAGTCGGCTGTAATCCTGGCTAAAGTTCACTCCTTGGAAATCCAATGTGGGGGGTGGCTGCTGTTGGAATGTGTGTGGCTGGAACCCAGTGTCCCAGGCGGACAGCAGGCTCTGCTGGGGCCTAAAGCAAGCAGGCGGCCAGGAGTCCCGGGAATCCCCAGCCCCCAGCTGTGCCAGAGAATGGAATGTGCTGCTCTGGGGTGTTGAAACAGACCCCACCAAGGGGGGCCCTGGGACGGATGGGAGCTGGGGGATCCAGTCACAAGGCTGCCTCTGTTCCCCTGGAGGCTGAGCTTGCTTGGCCAGGGCAGGAAGGATGGGGAGGGAGGGAGAAGGATGCTGCACATAGGGGCCATCCTCTGGCTCAGAAGCTTGTGGGGCTAGTGGGCACCCACCCGGACAGAAGGAAAGTGACAGCCAAGTTCCTCTTAGGAGGCATCTACAAGTACCTGTGGCACAATTCACATTCCGGCTCCACCGCTTATAAAACCATGTGACCTTGCACAAATTATCTCCCCAAGCCTCCACTTAACAAATTCATAAAGCGGGAGAGTGCAGTTTTTCCAACTATCATGAGGTTTAAATCAAGTCGTGCACCATGCATGATTCCAGGCACACTTACTCCCTCACAGCCATTAAATTAGAACTGACTCACAGCTGACTCTCCAGTGAGTTTCCAAGGCTGTAAATCACACGGGAGGAGACTGACCATCTTTCTCCCGTGGAGCCTCTGGTGGACACTCGAACCCCCTTTGGGTTAGCAGCGCCAATCACTACCGACGAGGCCACCAGAAGTCCCCAATGCTTGGCACAGTGTCAACAAATGAAGGTAACAGCTTCAGAGTAGATTCTGGAGTCAGAACCCCACGGGGGCGTGCATCTAAATTCCAAAATCAATCTCCATAATAGTCTATGTGTTTCCTACTGCCAAAGGGGCCCTTTAGAGTAGTGAGAGAAGATCTTCACCCTGAAACCCACAGCGTCCCTTTTCAGCAGGAAGTAGCTAAGAGAATACGCCATCCCCTTTTCCTTATGACTCAGGGTGAAGTCTCTCTCAGGGAGGAGTGATAGGGAATGGCAAAGGACACACTGACAAAGAAGATTAATCAGAACTGGCTTGACAAGCACTGCGGCATTTGGACAAGAACAAACTGGGAGGAGGGTAGAGAGAATAGTGCAACAATGAATGAATGGAAACCCAAAAATCTCTGTAAATGTTCATGAAAATTAATAAAATATAATTATAGGGGAAAAAAAAAGAACCCCACGGGGGCGGGGGGGGGAGCCCTGAAGATGAAAATGGACCTTCCTCCAGCTTCGAACCAAGAGCTAGGTGGTCAAGAGCTAGGCAGTCAAGGGCTACAGTCTTGGGGACCTCAAGGACCACTACGAGTCACAAGCCTGCTAGGGTTCACAGGAAGCTGTTCAGACCACAGTGAACAGAACCCTGGACCTGACGCCAGACGTGGCAGCTCTCCTCTCTCACGGGGTGGCTGAGCATAAACGAGGCCCACATCTTTTAAACCAGGTATTCTAGGCCAGGCAGTTCACCTTCTCGGCCACTCCCGGTTGAGGTCCTCTCTGCTGCTGACCTCAGCTACTGCAGACATAATTCAGCCCTCTCCATCTGTGGCTTCACTTTGCCAGGGGTACTGGTAACTACTTCCCCCTCTCGTGCTCATTCTGAGCTTCTTCTCACTTGCACACCAAGGGGACAAGGTGGCACCCAACTCCCTGAGACTGCTGACCCATTATGGAAACCCACAGCCCTGTGACCTGTGTCCCAGGCGCCACAGGCCCAGGCCTCCTCAAATTACTCTTCATAGGGTGCATTTCACCAAGAGGCTTGTTTTCATTTTCCAGAAATAAAATATTGGCTCTGTTCTTTCAAACCATAACCTCCCATCTCCTGAGAGTCTCCCCTGAATAATTCTCTCCGGTTAAAGGAAAAATCACTGTCGTAAAGGAAAAGTTGGGGCAAGAATTTTTCACTGACTACCTGAAGATGGTCAGGAGGGCATTAACACACGAGAGTTTACCAAGCACTTATTTTGTGCCAGGAAGTTATGTTCTGTCCCCCATGTGGACTACTTCATTTAATCCTCACATCAGCTTCACAAGGGAGACATCACAATCTCACCCACTTTACAGATGAGGAAAATAGCAGAGTGGTGAGGGGCAATGACCCAGTCCCTGAGGCACGCTGTGTCATTCCAGCTGATGGCAGAAGTCAGGAGCCAGGTGCAGTGGGCACCCACCCTGTCCTGCCACTTGCCACTGTCCTGGCCTTGTCTCTGTCTTGTCTCATGCCGGCTGTTACGGCCGAGTCTTGCCCCGTGCTCTGACACTGGGGGGAAATGTTTCCTCAAGTGGAGTGAGCATCTCTCCCGATGAACGCTGGACTAAGTGACCCCTGAGTAGCCTTCCAATGGCCAGCCACTCACCCTCACAGGAACTGAGGCCACAACCCGCCTCTTCTCTAGGTGAGGCGCCATCCCTGCTCTCCCCTTTGTGCTTCCTGTTGTGTACCATCGAGTCGGAACCGGCCCATAGCTGAGCGTCCAACAGGTTTTCAGAGGCAGGACATCTCATGTGAGGAGACTGCCCATCCTTCTCCCACAGAAGAGCTGGTGGGTTCAGACCATGTGCCTTGCTTTGGCAGCACGATTCCTCACTGCTGGGCTACCGGCGCTCCTTTCTTTGTGCTGACACGCCTGAGTTTCTGTTTCTATCAGCACCCGTACCGTTCCTCTCTAAATCACCAGGCTGCTGGGTGGACATGTCCTAGTGGCTTCCCTTTGCCTCCTGGGGCTTTCCCACAAGGTCAAGTTCTGGTCCCCCTGAGACCTGACCAAGGTTGAGGAATGTTCCGAGGACACCCCAGCAGCTGAGGTGTGAAAGAGCACGTGGGGCCACGACGATGAGGTTACCACAGGGCCTCCCCATCCCTACTGCCCACAGCCCTCCATGTGGAAGGCACAGCTCCATCCCTGTCTGCACGTGGACTGCCAGGGGAGGCCTTTCACAGCCTTAATTACCTTATCCACAGAAAGAGGTCACTTGGAGGACTAAGTGAGGCAATGTATGTACAGCACACTTCCCACAGTGCCTGGCACCCAGTAAAGTCCCAGCCCACCCCATTTCTGGAAACCCCTTATATGCCTCATCCTCATGTTGTGGCTCTCCACCCCCGTGAGGGCTGATCTCTTCTTGCTTTCTCAGAAGGATTAGCAAAAATCTTCATTCTGAATGCTGCACTCCTCGGTGTTTACATGGTCTAGCCCTAGCTCGGGACCTCACCATTTGGTCACAAGACAGACACAAGCTGAAGCCCTTCGCCATGCAAGGCACAGCCTTCCTCCTCCGGGGCCCTGCGAGTCCCCGGCCAGGCTGCCGCGCTTCACTGCACCGAGGAGATCCATCACCCAGAGTCTTGGCTGAGCTGCAGGGATCTGGGTGCCCAGGCTCAGAGGGGCAAGTATGAGAACCAGAATGAAAGCAGCAGAAGCTTGAGGCCTCTTTATTGATAATTCTCCATACACAGAGATCTTTTTCATTCCTCTCTGGTGTACATAAAGCGGGGGACTATAAATCCTCTATAAATTCTCTTAGCAGGACAGAGGAGCCCAGGAAAGGGGATGCCAAGGCCTGCCTGGTCCCCAGGGACTTGCACCTCCATGACCCAGAACCAGCCCCTGGCTGCTGAGTCCCAGCTAGAATGACTGGCCTGCCAAAAAAGTTGGCCTCGGCTGCACCCTTGTCTCTCCTACCTGCCTCTTGGATCCCTACTTAAGAGTGCTGAGTCTCAGGGAGCCTATGACCCCAGGGAAGAATCCCAGGATCGGAGAAGCCCCCATCCTCCACATTCGGTTCCTTGTGCTGCAAGTTCCCAGGAACCATGAAATAAATAAATAAATAAATATTTCAGAAAGGCAGGGCAGGGGAGGGGCACTTAAACCAGCTCCCATCTTTAAGAGAAACCCCTGAGGACCTAAGAGTCCAACAGTAAACAGGAACGTGTTGGGAGGTTGCTGGGCACCCCAAAAGTAGTGACTTCTTTCTACAATTAAGACTGTCCCAGCCAGATCCTACACATCCCATGTGTCAAGGGTCAGTCGGGTTTTCTGGATCTCTGCTCACCTGGCCTTACAGTGAGGGATGGGGGAAGGGCCTGCCCCAGGCTCTGGGCAGGAAGAGAGATCTGAGAACAGCAGGGTGAGACCTGGTCAGTCAGGGACTTGGCAGGTGGGGCTGGGGGTCACTTCCCTGGGCTTTGCTCCACGAATACTGAAGGGTCTCCTCCAGTCCCTCCTCTGGACCTCGAGAAGGAAGCAGCCCTGGCCACACCCTCTGATTGGGAAATCAAGATCCTGACGGCTGGAGGGACACTCAGACAGCAGCATGTGGCATGGCACCTCTGAGGCGCTCAGAGGTCAAGGCTCTGGTATGAGGCCCAGCAGAAAGCCCTCTCCTGTGATCTCAGGGCTCCTAGAATTCCCAACCTGGGCAGACTGGCCGTGATCACCAGTGATCCTAACGGAGACCAGGTCTGGCTCACCACTACCCTCTAGCTTATACATAAGCAGGGCCCAGCCCTGCTTGCCCTGGAGTCTGCAAACTCCACCCAGAGCAGAGAGGCCAAGCTCTGGGGCCCTCCAGGGGCTACTCTCCCCTCTGGAGCTTGAGGGCAGCCACAGTCAGCCGGCCACAGAATGGGAACAGCTCCAGGAGCTGGCTGGAGACAGCGAGGGAAGACAGGAAGCCTACCTAGCGAACAGGCCACCTTGGCCCAGCACACGCCACGTGAGGCTAGGGATGGGGGAATGAGGACCACTGGCCCCGGGGCCCAACACCCAACTGCACCCTGGCTTCTCTTCTCACTTGCTCAAGGTCTGGTTGCATGAAGCACACACAAACACAGTCTCTCTCTGGGCTTCTGGAGCTGAAAAGGAAGAAAAGAGCTAGATGAGGGGAGGGGAGCCATCCTTATGCCCTTGGGTCCCAGGTCCATGGCCCCAGCTATGAGAACTGGCCCCAAGACCTGCTTCTGGTCCTAAGCGCAGCCCACACCTCCCTAACCCAGCTCCTTCCACAGAACCAGGGATGCGGGGGTGACTCGGCAATGCGGGCCTCTGCCAGGTGTTCTTTGCATCAGAATTATTTTGGCCCCAACAAAAGACATTTTAAAACTTTTTTTTTTAAATAAAATACCAGAAGGGAATTTTCCAAAATGCTTTAACATTGCTTATGTCTAGGTGGTAAGATTATAGGCTTATTCTTCTCTTCCCTCTCTGTCATAATTTCCAGATATTCTCAAATAAACATGTATTATTTTCACGATCAGAAGAGAAGGGGAAAAAACCTCACTTGAGCAGACATTATGGTCTCACAATCTGAGGAACAGAAACCACCTCAAAGGATCGTATAGGTAGAAACTGGTGGAATGCTGTATGTTCTGATCAGGTGTTTTCAACAATAAAAATAATTTTTTAAAAACAAAATTTTCTCTCAGGGAGTTCTGGTGGCCTAGTGGCAAGTAGCTGTACTGCAATCCCAGAAGTGCGTGGTTCAAATCCACCAGATGCTCTGCTGGAGAAGTAGGGACAATCTCCTCCTGTACCAGCCAGATCCGATTTGACAGTACACACATACAAAAAACAATAAAATAAAATAAATAAAATTTTCTCTATACCCTAAAGAAACCATAACTACCACCCAGGCAGATATATATGCACACCCATGTCTACTGCGGCTTTGTTCACAATAGCAAAGAGCTGTAAACAACATAAGTGCCCATCAACAAATGAGTGGATAGAGAAGCTGTGGTCTATTCACTACGCTGCACTGAAAAACAAGGAACTCATGAAATATTATCCAAAATGGGTGACCATGGAGGACATTTTGCTGAGTAAAATATCTCAGTCACAAAAGGACAAATATTGCATAGGGCCACTGTTGTAGAGTGGGGCTGACATCAGGGTTGGGGTGAGACTGAGAAAGACTGGATAAATTATATATACTGCATTGGAACAGATGAGGGAGAGAACTGTTTAAAAACGATATAAGATTGGGTATTATGGTCATGACAAGAGCCCAGAATGAAGGTTGCATAGTACAGTGTACTCAAGGAAGGGGGGCGGCGGGGAGAGTGTATACCAATGAAAGAATTTTTCTTTTACTTTTTAAAGAGAAGAGCGAACTGGCAGGGAGGGGTGGGCAGGGAGAAAAATGCAACAATGAGTGAATGGAAATCCAAAGTCTCTGTAAACGTTCATTAAAATTCATTTTAAAAAAGGGAAAAAAATAAAATTTTCTCTCAACTAGTTCAGAAAAAGTCTGATCGTCAGTAGGGGAAGGTGATGAAGCCAATGTGGCAAAATGTTAAAAAATAAAGTATCTAGTTGAATGGGATATGTGGCATTCACGCCACTTTCCCCTATATGTGAAATCATTTAAAAATAAATCCTATTTCTAAAGTGTAAAAAAACCAGCCCTCTTCACTTTTCAAGGATGGTTTTCTTTTCGATCACGCATTTGTTCTAAAGGAGGGTTATACTGTTGTTGCTGTGTGCCATCAAGCCAACTGTGAGAGCCCAACGGCCACAGCGCGTTCCCAGGGCCACAATCTCGACGGGGAAAGACTCCATACAGTGAACTTACCAGCCAAATGCTTAGCTGCTGCACCACAAGGCTCCGTAAGACAGAGGTAATGCTGCTTTTTTAACTTTAGGGACACGTTCCCAATTAGTCATTCTATGAGAGTAAAACCTGAGAAAGCTGGAGCCTTTATGAAGAGGAAACTTGAGCTTTCTCAGAGAAGAAAAATGGTATTATTTTCTACAATAGAAAAGTAGTAATTGGTTCCTGTCAGTGGCGAAAAACTCATGGGACCTGGAACAAGGGTGTCCTGTGGAGCTGAGGCTCTCACGGGCTTCACCACCTTCTACCTCCTAATGTTCAGGTCTCTTGCGCACATTCCTCCGCAGGTTTCAAGGGTTCACAGTGTGTATGTGCTCCAGGCTTTGACAGAAAGGTAGAGGGGACAGACAGGGATCCTGACGCTGGTCTCACTGGCACTTGGCTTGTAGCCTCGCTGCAGCACCCAACTGTGAGGCTAGGCCCCCAGCCCACCCCACCCCCACACTCACCGGTGGCCCCCATAAAGGACTTCGGCACCTTGAAGGAGCAGCACCGAGAGCAAAAGCTGTTTCCACAGTTGCTGCAGCTCCGCTGTGGACAAAAGGCAAGGTCTGTGTTGGACACATCCCCCAACTCCCAGGCACCCGATGGCCACAGCACCTCCCTCCTTCTTGCCAGCTGATCCCACCAAAGGAGTGTGGCGTTGCCGTGGGACAGGAGAGGTGCCTGACGGGTCAGGAGTGAGTCCAAATGGGCTGCCACGTGCGCACCTGGTGAAGGCGGGAGAGGGGCAGGGACAAAGCACGGGACCCAGGCCCAGGCCGGAAGGGGCCTGAGGAGTCTGGTCTCATCACTCACTTGTGACTCCAACGTGTCCCCTCCCCCAATGTCTCTTGTAACCCAACACTCACAAACATGCTGCCCGGACAAATGCACTCGGACAAAAAGTCCCTCAGAGAGACTCACCCTCTTCTTGAGCACTGAGAAGGTGGCAGAGCAGCCGGTGCAGCTTCCTGAAAAACAGACACAGCATCGGCCTCAGCGCAGCCCACACCCCAACACTCCCTGCCTGGCTCTCTAAGGCCCAACTCACACTTGGGCTCCTAACCAGGTATTCTAAAGGGTGACTATCGGGGTCCGCTGGCCCAAACTGCGTGACGGGAGCAAGTAACAAAGACCAGATTTGAAGCCAAAAGAATTCAAACTAAGAAGAAAAGGCTGAGGGCCATCAAGAAACTATCTCCAGGCCATGCACAGATACTAGTTCCTGCACTTAGAGGCCCCACAACCAAAAGAGAGCCCAGAACAAGAAAAGAAGAAACAAGGGTCCAAAGGCTGCCTCAGGAAAATCAGAGGAAGTCATCAACAGAAATGCAAGAGCAGCCACCGAACTCACTCCCCCAAATCAGGCTCAGCTGGTGGGAGTCTGACCTTCCCTAAAAGAGCCAGGCAGCTGACAAGGGACTCCTCATGACCTGCATCAAAACTGGCCAGTCGTGACCAGTTCACTGTGCCCACACGAGAGGAAACACCTTCTAAAAATTCAGACTCTGGTCGGCTAAAGATTCCAGGAGAAGCTTTGAACCAGGAACCTTCCAAGAAGCCTCTACTGGGCTGGGATGTGATATGTGTGGGACTGGGATCATGTGTGCAGGACAGGGCACTCGGGCACTGTGAGCTGAGGGAGTGGAGAGGGGAGAAGTGTGTGAGAGAGAGAGAGGAAGTTCCTGCCTAAACAGCCAGAGATGAGCGGACACAGCTCCAGAAGGACGGTAGAGGAGTCAATCGCAGCTCAGAAAACGACTGGGAGGAGGCAGGGAGGTGTAATAAGACATGAAGGATGAGGAAGGAGGAGCCCAATCAAGGCAACGAGGCCTAATAGAAGCTGTGCTCCCCACCCACCCACGCTGTCAGACCACAGGAGGAAAGTTAAAGATGGGAAAGGGGACCTGCAAACAAAAACGGGCTGACGACAGGAGTCACCCAAGCTCCCAGGCACTGTAGGTGAGTGGAGGCAAACTGACACCTCAAGAGGAGGGGGAAAGCCTGTAACTTCAACAGGCTCAAAAAGCAGAGAACAAAGGTGGTTCCAAACCCTCTCCAGGAAGACTGACAATGGTGCAATGTAGAAATATCTGTAAGACAGGGCCAAAGGGCAGGGAATCCGTGGTAAGCATAAGCCTTTTCCCCAAAAGGGACCAAATACCCTGTCAAGGCTTGAAAAGGGCTAAACCTGCTGAGACTTCTGGAACTTGGGGCCCAATGGCCTTCACTGCTCTCACCCGGGCAACTGTCAGCCTCAGGGAGCACTTACTGTTGTACCATGATCATGGTCTAGTCAAGCACAACGTACCAGGTCACAGGC
Source organism: Elephantulus edwardii (assembly GCF_000299155.1). NCBI lineage: Eukaryota > Metazoa > Chordata > Mammalia > Macroscelidea > Macroscelididae > Elephantulus > Elephantulus edwardii. The sequence continues at coordinate 33,565,478 of NW_006399756.1, forward strand.
CTCACTGCACACAAAGGCTCCAGAGCTCATGCTACAGGAGATGGCCTGGGAGGGCCTGAGCTAGAGAGCAGAAGACACTCACAGTCGAGCTGCAGAAGGTAAACACCCACAGCTATCGGGCAGCTAGTGGCCGGTCGGAAGATAAGAGAGCACAGCAGACGCCTGGTTCTCTGGAGGGCAGCAAGGGGATGGGGCAGGGAAAACACTGACTCCCCTCTGACAAGGACTCCTCACAACAGACAGACTAATAAGGCCAGGCACTCCCAGGGCAGCTGCATGGTCCAGTGAAATGGACCCACGCACAGGCCTGGGGTCAGAGAGGGCATGGGGAGTGTGTCCAACCCAGAAAGGCACATGGAGAAGTGAGTGAGTACCCTGCTTCCTTCCAACATCTCCAACTCCCTCTGCACCTATTCTCAGTAAAGGTCCCAATTTATCCAACCTAACTCCTATGAGATGATGATACGAGGAGCCAGACCCCGTGGATCGGCCAGGCTTCCAAGACAGAAGGTGAGCTATCGCCACCACGAGAGCTGGAGAAAGAGCTTCTGGGAAGCCTGCTCTCACCCCTCTCAGGCCTCCCCACCCCTCGGCTAAGGCAGAGCGGCTTGGCCTCCAAAGTGGCTGACTTCTCCCAGCCTGCTGGAGCTGGATGCAGGAGCAGGCACTGCCAGAACAGGAAAGAATCTCTCAGGACGGGAAGGTGAGTGTGCCCAGGAGGAGGGGAAGTATATTTCCTATCCCTGCCATCCTCACAGGGACCTGAGTGGCCTTTGTCCATTCTGGTCAGGGACTATCTAAGCCAAAACCAAATAGAAAAACAGGTCAGACCTAAAACCAAGATAAAGGGAAATGGAGGAGGCCAAGAAATGAGAAAAACATGGGTACCAAATCAGAGGGTCTGATCTGAGCCACACAGAGGTCTACTGTGTACTGAACGCCTTGAGCAAACCAGCTCCACACTGGCTTACTCTCTGAAACACAGAACATCAAGGACCTCTACTCAAAATTTCCAGAGGTAAACAACACATTACCCACCAGAGCCAGAGCCTTCATTCTTGTGTGGTGTCATCTGGGACTTTTAGAACCTGCTCTTTCTGACAACTTGACCACTGGGATCAAACGAGACTGAGGACTGGCACTGTTCTGCACTCACAGGTGCCCCCCTGAGGTTGGCGATCATCATAAGGAACAGAGAGGAAGTGTCCACAGGGCACAACTCTATTCTGACACACACTGGGTTGCTACGAGCCAGAACCACTTTAGGGGTTGGGTAGTTGGGGAGGGTGAGGGATAAGGGTGAAGGGGTGGAGGCAGGGAGGGGGAGGAAGAGAAGGGAAAGTGATTTACTTGGTGAGGAGTACCCAAAGGGGCATTAACTCTGTTACTAGGGTTTTCTTTTTTAAGCTAGACAGTGGATTCATGGGGTGTTCATTATATTCCACACAGGTTTATACATCATAAATATCGCCTAATGCAGTATTTCAAAAGGAGATATTCAAATGAGAAGATAGTAACGATGCGCTTTTCTTTAAGGCTGCTTTCTCTTTCCAAACAGGAAAAGGAGTGGGGAGAAAAGAAAGGGGAAAAAAAGGTCATGAAAGACTAAGGGACAGTCCCGGGAGAAGGAACAACACGTCCATGACCTCTAATCCAGGGAGAACAGCTGCCTTGCTGCTGCAGGGACAGGACGGAGGCCCCGGGTCAGATTCCTTCTGCGGACTAACAGAGGCTGCTGCCCAGCACCAGCACACCTGGCACAGCACCGTGCCTGTCCCCACCGGTGACAAGCAGAAGCCAGGCCCCTCTTCAGGACCAGCGCTGTCGGGGGTCACCAGACACTCAAGCATTCCCCACAACTTCATCTGGCTCAATTCCCAGCTCCTGATCCAGCCAGGAATGCGAACCATGTGGGCACTGGGGCTACCATTCCCCAGAGCTGCCTCCTCCGCTCCCTTCACCAGCCCCCAGGAAAACAAGGGCCAGCCAAGCAACAAGCATGGCTCAGGGTTAGGGTCAGGGTTAAGGTTATAGAGTTAGACGCTGATTGCTTCAGCTCCCTTCGACTTGGTTCAGAAAAGCCGAGACAGACTCCTGGCAATCACAATCTACAGGCTTGGCCAGGGCCTCCCGTGCTAACAGCACCCACTACTAAGAACTTACTAGAGCCGGCTGAGCAAGCACTATCTCCTCTGATCCTCCCCACAACCTTGTGAGGTAAGAGCTACTATCATTCTCCTGGTACTGAAGGAGAAACTGAGGCATAGTGAGGTTAGCTAACTTCTCCAAAGCCACCCAGCTGAGGTGGGATTAGCACCATGCAGGCACGTGCCCCCACTGTGCCTGCTCGTTCTGTCAGGCTCCTTAACTCCTGTCTCCGACTCTACCCCTCGACAGTCACAGGTGTTACTTCCAGGGCCAGGTGTCTCATTTACCCACAAGCTTTCAATAAGGACAGAAGGACACGCAAAAGCCCACATTCACTCCCTGACTGTCCCACTGGGTGTCTGCTCTCTTCCTAGGGGAATACATTACACACTGTGCTCTCATCACAAACCAGCACCCACACTCTGAGCTCTTGTCCACCCCTCTCCCAGCGCCCCCTCCCAGCCAGCTGTACCGAAATTGTTGGTGGGGTAACGCTTGCGGAGCCGCTCCGTGAGCCGTGACACCTTGCTGCGCAGCACCTCGTTTTTGCTCAGGAACCCGTTGTCCTGCAGGGCCAGCTCGTCCTCTGCCGGGCATGGGGTGCCCTCGTCATCCTCCTGCGGAGAACACCTCCTTCCAGCCCTTCCTGCCTTGTGCAAGGCCCGGGGACCCGCATGCAGAGAAATCCAGTCCAGCAAACCCCACGAGGCACAGTGGCAGCTGGCCCAGCGCCCTCTGCCACCCCATGCCCAGTCCCTGCCCACCTCGCTGATGCACCTACTCACCAGAACCACCAAGTGGGTCTCCTGCCTCCCAAGGTGTGCGGGAGAAGGAGAGAAAACAGAGAGAGAGAAAGAGAGATAGCAAGGACAGGAAGCGAACTAACGCGAGGGGTGGGGAGCTCCTTTGGGCACAAAGAAACTGAGAAACGCTGCCCTGAGTTCTGAGCGCTTCCCAAAAGGGGACGTTAAAAGATAAAATCTCCCTTCAAAGGAGTCTGCCTCCAAAAAAGCAATAAGGTACCATTTTCAAACTGGATGAAAATTCATTTGGTGAGTCATTACCTCACCAGGATAGAACAGAACTGTCTGTAAAAGCCATGGAGGATTCTTCCACCAGTGGGAAGTTCAGGTGCCTGTATGGACCAGGCAGAGTAGCACTAAAGTGAGCTAGCTGCAAATCTCCCTTTTCTACTTTACAAACAGGCCTCACAAAGCAAGCCTCTCCTCTAAGTAAATCAATAAAGCAAATGTGACAATACATAGCAACAGCCACGGGCTCAGATCACTGGGGACAGGCTTATCAGGCTGTAATTGTGGGGTCCTATCTACAGGGACAGTCCCTCTGCTCAGCTACACTGACTGTTGCAGACACAGGGCTTCCTTTTGATTTTTCAGAGGCTGAAAAGTTAAAATTTTTACTGAAATGTCCCCACCTTTAAATGCTGGCTCAATAAATAATTTTTCAAATCATACAAATACTTCTGTGAATTATTAATTTGAAGTAAAATTATTTTGTCGTAAAAACAGAAGGATACTTTTAACTTGCCCTGGCCCAGCACCCCGCACCCCACACCCCGCACCTAGCCAGGCAACCACTTTCTCCACCTCCTCCTTGCCCCTCAGAGGAAGGAGCTGCTGGTGGACTCACTCTGTACAGCAGCCAGGGGAGCTGGAAGACCGTGTCCTCCAAAGCTGCCTTCCCTACACAAGGTACCAAGCCACTGTCTCCAGCTCACAGGGTAAATCACCCAACTCCCCTAGCAGGGCAGTTTCCAGAAGCTTCCAGAGCCAATCCTACCTAGACTTCCAGGACAGATGGTGGGCTGGCACAACAGAGGTGTGGAGGTTCTGTGACATCCTTTCAAAACCACTAGCTCAGGGCACGTTTCAGCTTCTCATTTGGACATAAGAGAATTAAGGCAGGAAAGACAGATTTGGAAAGCAGGAAGCTATAGACCTCGAGGACTGCCCGGTTGCGGCTTGTTCAGTAGATGATGCTGGGGAAAGGCTACCCACCTCAATCGCATCTTTAAACTCCTCATCTGGCTCAGCCTCTTCGGCCTCCTCCACGCTGCCCGGTGTGAGGTCCTGGGAAGAGAAACTCTCTTGAAGAAAAGAGATAAGAGAGAGAGAAGGGTGGCAGCTCTGCTCCCAAGGGTAAGGGCCACCTCCCTGAGGCAGCACCCAGCTCCCTAAGACCCTGCTTCCTGCCCCACAGCAGATGCCACAACTGCAAGAAAGAAGCCACAGAAGAGAGCACCACATATGAGACCACACCTGGACAAGCGTGGCACTGAACCTTGGTCAAGGTACTTGGGCCACTGCTCTGGGCTTAAACCTTTTCTTCTATAAAATGAGAATCAGCTTATTCTCAGAAAGAACGTTCACCTCATGGAGTTAACATCTATAAAGTAACAAAAACAACAACTGACGCAGAGCAGGTACTCAAGAGCAAGCAGCCATCAATATGTGGGTAGTGCAAATGGCTAAGCGCACAGCTGTTACCAGAAGGCTGGCTGTTCAAATCTCTCTAGAGACACCTCACAAAAAAGGTCTGGAGATTTGCTTTCAAAAGATAGAACCATGAAAACCTCATGCGGCACAGTTTTACTCGGCATACTCTGTTGTCATCAGCCAGAAATGACTCAACGGCAACTGCTTTTTTTTTTATCATTATAATTATGAAGCATTCCAAAGGTGACCAGGGCTCAGAAACAGAAGCTACAAGAACTCCAACGCAGACCAGCCCAGGAGCTGCATGGTATGGATAAGCTGGTGAACAGGAAGGCCCACAAGCTACCCATAACGGATGCTGCCCTGCTGGCCAGGGGCCTCACCTCTGTGGGGGTAGTGGCAGGCGTGCTGTCCTGCAGAGGGACCCTCCCCACAGCATCCACCGGCGGACTCTCAACGGTGTTTTCTTCCTCCTTAGGGTTCATCCGTCGCTGCAGAGAGGCCCTGTACTCACATACCACTACCCAGGGCAAGCAGGGCAGGGTGGGAGGCAAAAAACGCATGAGTGAGGGGTGCTTCGGGGTACCCACTTTCACAGCAGCTGGCCTCTTCCTCCATAACCCACCTCCTGCAGGAGTCACCCTCTAACTCTGTGCAGATAACCTTGCCTCCTTTAGCCTCATTAAGAGAACAGTAATATTGCCACCTGCCAAACTCCTGAGACTGTCATTAAATGAGATTAAATGAGGTAAGGGCTGTACAGCACTGAGCCTACAGTGCCTGGGATATAGTAAGTGCTGGATAAACTATGGCTTTCAGAATTAAATCATCTACCACAGGGCAGAAAACAAATACATCAGTCACCCAAACATACATCAGGTCAGGCCACTGAGACCCAGGGCCTTGCCAGATGGCCCCACTGGCTCAGAAACTGCAGAGCAGACAGCACTGTCTGCTCACTCAAAGCTGGCAAGCCCCGGGGCTGCAGATCACCCTATCCACCCGCCTTGTTTGAAGGGAGACAGGACCCCAACTAACACCCCAGATATGCAGAGCACACAGGAGGCCTTTGAGGGAGTAGTCTAGTGCGGTGCTGCCCCCTTGTGGCAGGCACAGCAAACATGTTAGTGGTGGCGAAGGGAAAAGGGGGAGTCTGACTGAACCTACAGAAGCTCTCAGGGACTCCACCTCTACCAGGCTCTACAAGGCTTACCTCGGAAGAACTCCACATTCCCCAGAAAGAGGGTGCTGTTTAAGAGAGCAAGGACCCAGCACAGCGGCAGCAGGTACAGCATGAAAACTGTGCCCAGAAGAGCCCCATAGAACCTGGACGGACAGAGGAACCACAGGATCAGGACAGAGCAGGGCCAGGAGGAAGCAGGTCTGGAGCACACTCAACTAGGGGTGCCGGCGCACAGAGCTGGGGCCCAGTTACTCAGCCAACAAGGCCCGCTAACTGAACAAACGGGAATCAAGTTGAGGCAGAGCAATTTACATCTAGCAGCAAGTCAAGAATTACAAACAAGCAATGCTGGTGGGCAGGAGGCCACGTGGTTCTGATGCTGAGGGTACAAACAATCTAACTCTCATAACCCTCTGGGCCTCAGACTCTGCTGTCTAGCAGACAGACATGGATTTTAATCCAGCTCTGTCGCTTCTTGCTGTGTGACCTCAGAAAAGACCCTTTACCTCTTTCGTGTGCAAAATGAGGATTAAAATAATGCCTATGCCCCACGGTTAACAGGAAGATGTGACTCATGGGCAGTGTTATGCTTCCTATCTGGCACGGACGGAGGCTAAGTAGATAGTAATTGTAAAGAATATTATACTAAAAGTATCTCAAAAATACTCAGTCCACCTGATCCAGGACTCCACCTTGATCAATTCTAAGAAAAAAGTTTCAAAAGATACTGTTATAAGAATGTTCACTGTAGGATTAGTAATGTAAAATGTCATTATTTTGTCAAGTGCCACTGAGTCAGAACCAACCCATAGCTGACCCTCCAGCAGGTTTTCAAAGGCAATAAATCTCATGGGAAGAGAGTGCCTAGTTTTCTCCCATAGAACAGCTAGTGGACACCGGAGCTCCCTATGCTGAAAAACTACAACTGATGAAATGTTTCCGTAAACTACAGTACAATGAGACTATAAAAATACAACATCATAATATGAACTAACCCTGTATTATAAACAAAGTAAAACCTGTGAAAGCTGGAACCTGTTTAAGGAGGAAATCTGTCAAAGAAGGAAAATGCCCATATTTTCCACTAATAGAAAAGTGTTAAGACTGCACTTCATCAAAAGCAGAAAACTTGTGAGACCCAAAAGAACAAGGCAATCCTGTCGTGTTTGGATCTCACAGGAGTCACTGTACTTCCAAAGGCTGGAGAGCATCAAAGAAAACTATTCTGTAATGAAAAGTGAAAATCTTTTCCTCATAAGACTATGAAGTTGGGGATCTATAAAGCACATGTATATAACAAAGGCAAACCAAACAGGACATGAGCTGCTAGGTCTGGATAGAAGACTACAGAGGAATTTAGTTCTTTCTCATCTCTTAACTCTCTGTTACAGGTTACCCTCTGTTTATGACAGGGCTCTATTCTGATGACTCTGACTTAATTCAGTTCTGACATGAATCAAATGCTTTCATCTTTTTTTAAATTTTGTTTTCATTATCATTGACTTTTATCAGTATCTTTACAAATCCAACCATTTAACATATGTGAGCAACCACTTAAGAATCAGTAAATTATATGCTACAACACTGTACATGATCCATATTACTAATGTTAAGATATATTTTTTTAAAAAGAATCCAGATGGTTCTAAGAGTAGTTTTTCATTGACTCAGTACGTCCCAGGTGGGGATTATCTGTATGGGCATAGTGTTACTACACATAAGAGAACACAGAGCATTAGAGCCCATGGCACATGTGCGATGATCACACCAGGGCTCAGGAAGTGCCTTCCCTGAGGTGGGAGTGATGGGGGGCCTGCATGACAGCGAGGTTTGCCTGGGCTTGAGCTGAGAGCTCTCACAGGGCAGTGGCACAGGGGGACCAGCGGGAGCAGGAGGAGAGACACTCACTGTGAGGACACGACCGGGTTCTCCCAGTGCAGCACGCGGTAGGCAGATTCACAGGTGCAGCACAGGCGGCTCAGGAAGGCCTCCAGCTGAATCAAGCTGCAGACACAGGAGTGACAGACACTGAGTGGACAGACACTGCCCCACCACCCACACACTGTGACAGACCCTCTTGAACCCCTGCCCCCATGCACAGCTGTTAGGGATGGACAACTCTCTTCAAACACACTGCAGGGGTCAGGGGAGCACTGGACCAAGGACCTGGCCAACCCTCCCCCACGTCAGTCCCTTTTTGGAGTCCTTACTATGGTAAGGAATCCTGACAGCATAAAGGTTAATGGACTCCACTACCAACCAACAAGTCAGTGGTTCAAAGCCACTTTCCAGGAAAATGACGCAATAATTTGCCTCCGTAAAGATTACACAGTTTCCCAGAAAATCCTATGAGAGAGTTCTATCCTGTCCTATAGAGTTGCTATCCATCAGAGTAACTAAAAGGCAACAGGTGTTTAGATGTTGGGTAGGTTCCTTGACCATCCCAAGGCTACAGTGTTCTGATCTAGGAGATGAAGACAAAAGCACCTGGCTCACAGGTACACATGACAGGATGCAGCTCAAAACAATTCTCAGCTGGACGGAAAACAACATCACTTGAGAGGATTCTTTTCAAACACGGATGCATTCCAGACACACAACGAGAGCACGTCTACACCCAGACCTTGGGCACTCAAGTGCCCCTTGGAGAAATGGCAGGTTCTCAGGCTAGGGCACGGGAAACATAAAATCATCTGAATATTTTTTGTGCCAGAAAGTATGGAAGCACTCAAATACAATGTGGACACATCAAAAGAACAGGAGCAAGTCAAAAGAGCTTCCACTGGACAAATCTGGACAGTATGAGATCAAATATATTATGACAGCAACAGATTCTAATTCATTGAATAAAGTCAAAATCTATGTGTTCATACTGATAATAAATGTGGAAACATTCTTTCTTACAAAACACCAGCTAGTGACTACAGATGGAATGATAGTTACAACCCCCTTTTTGCAACCATCCCAGTAATAAACTGATTTCACACATGGCTCACCGACGGATTTATAAGTAATGGGAGGCTAGCAAAAAGTACTAAGGGAATAACGCAAGCCTCCATTTTTTTAGCAGCCTGTCAAGACTTCCAAAGAATAAAACCCCCAGTGGCAATCCCCCAGTCAAAATAAGAACCAAGTTTCAATGGAAGAAAAGGCTTTATTATGAATGAATGAATGAATGAGTGAATGAAGCAGGATGAGAAAAGTTCTGGCCAAATTAATTTTATGTGACTCAGAGGGACAGGTACAAGGAGGCAGAGTTTCTCATCTATGCAGTTAAATTCACAGGTGTTTTTGAAGAACTGACAGACTAGAAAAAGTGTGTTGAGAAGAAAAAGTTAAAAAAAGAAAAAGCAGTTAAGTTTGATAAGGAACAAGATATATACATAGCTTCAAACTATTTCCTCTCAGATAAGGGCAAAAGTGAAAAAACCGTACCCCGACAGTGGAGAAACATAACGGTCAAAGTTATTATCTCCTTAGTATCTCCCACAGGCACTGAGATCACGTGCCTTCTCAGTATGTTTAGGAGGCACAGTATCACCTCCCGAATTCCCGACACAGTGTAGAGCCTGGATCTAAGGAGAAGTCAAATCGACCTGAGGGAGGTTGGTTCTACAAATCACAAGTTTGTACGTTGCAAAAAAAGTGCTACAGTCATGAGAAATAAAACCTGAGGAACTGATTCAAGTTAAAGGTGACTAAAAGGAGTTGCTGTTGAGTTGGCCCTGACTCATGACAACAACCCCATGAGGGTTAAAGTCAGCCTGGTTTTCACCGGCTGATTTTTCTAGAGGGGATGTCCAGGCCTTTTTTCCAAGTCACGTCAAGGTGAACTCAAACCTACAACCTTTCAGATAGCAGCTGAGCCATGAACCATCTGCACCAATGGGCAGCTTCTAAAGGACACTGAAGAGAAAAAAAAAGTAGTATTTTCAAATAAAAAAAATATACAGCCTATGAAAGAAAATGATGTGCTAACCTTTGAAGAACAATGCAGTTTTATCAAAGCTGACAGATTTTCAGAAAGTCCAGTATCACCATCACATTTGTTTTAACTCATCAACTCATTTTCATGCTAAATAAATATTTTTATTTATGGATTATTTAATAATCAAAGGTGGGGGGAGGAAAAAAACAACAGGAAAAGTGTGCTTGAAATAGGATCCTGGGTCATGGGAACTGATACATAAGACTTTATTTCTATAACTGGAAAAATCTCATTATGAACTGCATATTATATAACAATATGAACTCTCGTGGCCTAGCAGCAAGAAGCTGCGCTGCAATCCCAAAGGCACGTGGTTCAAGGCCACCAGCTGCTCCACGGGAGAAGAATGGGCAATCTCCTCCCGTGCGATTAATTGTCCCTGAAAACCCACTAGAGGGTCAGCTCTGGGTCAGTTCCAACTCTACTGTTCAACAATTATATAACAGTAAGACAGCTAACATGAGAGGCCCTGGGTGCAGAACTGGTTAAGTGCTGGACTACTAACTGAAAGGTGATGGGTTCAATTCCACCCGGAGGCCTGGAGGAAAGGCCTGGTGATCTGCTTCCAAAAGCTCTGGGCTTTGAAACCCTAAGGGACAGTTCCACTCTAAATCTGGAGTTGCCAGAAAGACTCCACTGACAGGCAAATAACAACTTTAATATTATCTGTATCAAAGTTCCAAATTCTGATCAGTGTACTGTGGATAAGGAAAATGTCCTTGCTTTCAGAAAATAAGTAGAGTTATCTGGGAAAGCTGATGGGGGATTTGTAACTTACTTTCAAAGCGTTGTGTATGTGCAGAGACAAAGATAAAGCCAATGTGGTACATGTCAGCAATTGTTCTGAGTGAAGAGGAAATGGGGTATTATTCTTGCAACTCTTTTTTGCAAGTTGGAAATTATTTTCAATTCAAAAGGCTTAAAAACAAAAAATAGGCAAGAAAAATCAAGATGTGGCTCCCGCTCCAGATAACCGACTCAGAATCTGGAGTGGGGAAAGGCAGGCATGTGTTTGTTTAAAGCTGTTTCTGAAGCTGCACAGATGACGCTGATGCCCAGCAAGGGCTGTCAGCCCCAGCTGTGCGTCAAGGGCCTGTGGAGAACCGGATCCAGCGAAGGGCTCAGGAAACACCAGCTGCCACTGACACAGCTATAGTTCACATCATTTAATAGTCTGAAAAACGTCTCTGCCAAAGTCCCGGCACACAGGCAGATTAGCATAGTGAAGACGGCTACTATCAGCTGAATACTTCCTCGTAGTACTCTCCACACAGTAAATCTTATTACTCCCCAAGTAACAGATGAGGAACCTGAGACACAGGCAGGCCGAGCAGTTTACCCAATGTTACATGGCAAGGAGTTGTGCTGCCAATGCAAAGGTGCGTGGTTCAAATCCACCAGCTGGTCCATAAGAGAAAGATGGGCAATCTCTTTTCATGTGATTTGCTGCCTCTAAAAACCTGCTAGAGGATCAGCTATGGGTCTGTTCCAACTCAATGGGACACAACAACAACATGGCAATTAAAACAGTGGGGCTGGGATTTGAACCCAGGCAGGCTGACTCATGCATGCACATGCTTAGTCTAGACCCTCCACTCTCTCTAGGAGCAAGAACAACAGCTGTGAACTCAGCTACATCTGAATTGTCATTCCAGCTTGGTCACTGCCTAGCTGTGTGAGCCTCTCTTTATCTACAATACTACAATAGCAGTGGCTCCCTCCCAGAACTGTTAAAAAGATTAAGGGAAGTCACAAGTGGTTTGCCTTACACAGTGTCTGGTGCAAAGCAAGGAGCACTGATGGCTGCTGTCACTATCGTCCCCCACCTCTCGGGCCTCTCTCCCATACTCACAAGCTCTTCACCTCGGCCACAGCCTCCGGGCGAGACAGGCGCACCCTCTGCAGGTCTTCCTGCCTCACGCTGTGGTATTTCCTCCGCATCAGCTCGGACTCGGGCAGGTGGGCCCGGCACACTTCCTGAAGGTAGCCCAGCAAGGCAGGCACAGAAATCAGCAGGACACCCACTGAGTACCATGCACCTATGGGATGAGATCAAACAAGCAAGAGAAGACCCTCAGCCTCTCTCCACATGTCTTCTATGCACCTTCTCTGAGGTTCTTAGCCCAAGGGGCCTTCCCAGACCACCCTGGACAGAAAAGTCCCTCTCTTGTGCTCTGGCTTCTCAACTCAGCTTTATTCTTCCTCACATCACTCATTACCACATGACAGATTATAGGTTTGTTCACTGTCTCTTCCATTAATGCAGGTTCATGAGGACTCTGTCCATGTGCCCACTCATGTCAAGAAGCTGGCCAGATTGGGGGGGGGGGTGTTCCTGGTGGCTGACATTCTGGCCTCTGGGCTCCCACAACAGAGTGGAAACCTTGCCTTTGGCTTTGAGGATACCTGAGACCAGTGTGGATTAAGAAATGGTGAGGCTGAGAAAAAATGCAAAGAACCTTTTTCCATTCGTACGGTCATCCCATAAACCAGCCACCACAGTACTGGACTCATTAACCAGCAAATGCTAGTTAATGTCTGCCATGTGAACTGATTTACTCTGACATTCAGAAAAACTTAACATCCTGGAGAGGGTCCCTAAATTTTGATCAGGCAAAGTATCCCACTAAGAAGTGGAAGTAGTTACGTGCGCACTGTTTATTTTCAACCCACTAGGTCCGTATTTCCATGGGAACTGAAGAAAACCATTAAAATTTTGGCGTTAAGAGTTAAATCAGGCGAGCTCTGGTGGCCTAGTGGCAGGAAACTGCACTGCAATCCCAGAGGTGCGCGGTTCAAATCCACCAGATGCTCTGCTGAAGAAGGAGAAACAATCGCCTCCTGTACCAGACAGATCCAATTTGACGGTACACACATAAAAAGAATAAATAAACATTTAAAAAGTAAAAAAGAAAGAAAAGAATTAAATCAATGAATAGAGAACTCGGGTTCCCAGGATGCTCTCTCTCTCAGTCTCTTCATTTCTCCTGAGGGGGTTAGCTTTTCCGGCAATCACCTATCAGTTCCAACTAGGAAAAGGACTGGTCCCAGCATACACTGTAATAAAGGCCCACAGGAGACATCATTACCGAGGGCTCCCCAGGATCTCTGTAGACACCCACCCACCCACCCACGCACCACCACACAGCCTCTTTCCACTGCTGGAGACCACCCAGCAAGCCCCCCTGGCTCATTTACTGAACAACACAAACAGCAACAGAGATGGCAAAATATCTCATTACCTCATCTTGCCGACACCCTCACCTCATGCCTTCCCCCAAAATGCTGCTGCTTCCACTTAGAAATGGTCTGTGGACAGTGGCTAATTCAGCAGCAATTGCAACTGGTCAAGCTACAGCAGTCAATCAAGAAGGAAACCAAAATGCACACCTATGTTTACTGCTGCTTTGTTCACAATAGCAAAGAGCTGAAAACAACCCAAGTGCCTATCAGCAAACGAATGGATAGAGAAGCTGTGGTATATTCACACAATGGAATACTATGCAGCATTGAAAAAACAAGGAACTCATGAAATATTATACAAAATGAGTGACCCTGGAGGACATTATGTTGAGTAAAATATCTCAATCATAAAAGGACAAATAATGCATAATTCCACTGTTATAAAACAGGACCAATACCAGTTTTGGGGGGAAACTAAGAAAAGATGGGATAAATAATGTACACTGCACTGAAACTGATGAGTATGAGAACTATTTAAAAGGGATATATGATTAGGTATTATTTGCATGCCAAGAGTCCAGAATAAGAGCTGCAGGGAGCTCTGGTGGCCTAGTAGCAAGAAGCTACACTGGAATCACAGAGGGGTGCTATTCAAATCCACCAGATGCTCTGCTGGAGAAGGAGGGACAATCTCTTTCTATACCAGTCAGATCTGATTTGATGGTACACACTCAAAAAATAATTTTAAAAAAACCAAAAACAGAGTAAGAGTTGCATAGTAAAGTGGACTCCGGGGGGGGGGACGACGACGACGACGACTGTGTAACAATTAAAGAAATTTTTTTTTTCTTCTCAAAGAGAAAAGTAAACGGGGGGGGGCAGAGAAAGGAAATGTACAACAATGAATGAATGGAAATCCAAGTTCTCTATAATCTTTCATTAAAATCTCAATTAAAAAAAACATAATAAAATTCCATTCAGATATCTTGAAAAAAAAAACCTACTGGAAAAACATACGGGCAAACAGCTTTAACCTTGGAATAAAGAAACACTTTTTAAAAAATGATACATATTTCAGAAGCTGTAAAAAATGAATAGCTATAACCTTTTTAACATATAAAAACAGTGAAAAATAAAGACTGATATTACAAAAAAAAAGGAAATGACAATAATAATAAAATAACCACAATGTTATTATTCACTTCACAGTCTGTGTCTAAATGCTTTACCTCGATTATCTCCTTTATTCTTCACCATCACCCTACATGGCTGCTAAGAATCAACTAGGGAGCAGCAGAAGCAGGTTTTTCTGTTTTATTGCTTTATGAGGAAAGCACTATTATCATCCTCCTTTTAGAAAGAAGGAAAAATGGGCTTAACCAAGGTGCATCCCCAGAGCCCACATTCCCCATCAAGTTGACACAGATGGAGGTTACTTCCAGTAGAAGCAGCACTCCCTCCCCCAGGCCACAGCTCAGCACCTTTCCCCCATACACAACGACAAAATCCTCAGGCTGTTACCTTCATTCAAGGTGAGCAACAAGACGTTGAGGCCCAGGCAGGTCAGCAGGGAACACAAGGGTGTCTGCCACCTATAACACAGAAAGTCACTTGAGATGGCAGCTCTGCATTCTGGGAAGAGAGGAGGTGGATCTCCCAAACAAGACAGAGAGGAAAAGCAGGGGCCCCTGAAGGTCAAAGAGAACTCGAAAGTCGGTCTCTCACTTGGACAAGAGACCAGAAAGGAATCATACATTCGCCCTTGGAGTAAGAAAAGGTATCATCTCAAAACCAGACTTTTCTCCTAGGAGGAGAAAAAAGCCCAGTTAGTACCATTTCACCGTGTTTTGTTAAGATTCTATATTCCCTTTAAAGGGTCAAGCTGACAAACATTCTTATATTAAAAGTTCCTTTATCCATTTTCACAATCTCTTAAGTAACATGTGATCATATGTTCTTCAATGAACCAGAATGATGGAATACAGAAATCGAGAAGATAAAATAGAAAGGACTTTATGGATAGCATAAATGACTCTTTTTTTTCTGTAATTTGAACACTTATCTTGAATTGATAGTAACTCATAAAGGGAATCAGTAAATAAGGACTTAATATGTTAAAAAATGAAGAAAAAAACCCAAGGGACAGCATTCATTCAGCAAACACACCCTGAATAAAATTAAACAGATGGATGCCTAGATCCAGCCTTGATTCCACCACCACAAAGAGGCAAAAAAACCAAGAGATCCAAGTTGCTGAGGCAGGCAAATATTGTTGACCTAGTCCCTTAGAAGAGACAGCAAGGACAGAGGCACACAGATAAAACAATGAAGTCATTGATGCGAATATGCCAAAGAGCAGTGCCACTACTCACAGGTGAGTGAGGAGAGAAATATGGGAGGAAGCAGCAGGCAAACTACTGGTGAGCAATGCATTTGGTACTTAAGTGTATTTTCTTTTGTTCCAACCGGGGTATTTCAAGCTACTAAGTGAATTGGCTAATTATGTGCTGCTTTTTAATAAGTTATGAGTGGGGGAAGAAAATGACCTCTTTACACCTGGACCACTCTCTAATGAGGCCTCAGAATCAGCTGATGGCAGTTAGGAGGGAAAAACAAAGTAAAGGTCAGGTCTGCAGTCAATCTCATTTCAGGAATAAAAACATCCCACCACCCCCGGAGTCGCTTAAATTTTTAAAACCTCTTCCACTCCACCTGATGATTTCACTGGCACTTCAGTTATGGAAGAAGCTTCTACTGGAATAACTGGACCAACAGAAAAGGGATTTTTTTTAAAAAAAAACACTGTACCACCAGCTTCCTTCTTTAGAGCTAATGCCAAAGTCCAAGATTACCCCCCCCTTCAAAGTCAAATCCTCTTTACTAAGAAAAGAACAATCAAACTCACAATCTAATCTGACAGCCACTTTCACAGACCACTGCTCCCTCTCCCAGCAGCTCCGAGCAAACAGACTCGGGGGGCTTTTTAGGCCCAATGCTATGACCTCCTCCACCTAACTTTAATCAATTCTACCACAGCCTCAGCTTTCTCCTTTTTAAAAAATAGGAAATCACTAGCATATTAGTGTGCTGACAGCACTGAACACCAGCAGCAACAAAAAAGAAAAAGATACATTGAACAGTGCTTTGTCATAAAAGAGAGAGACACACACACACCCCCGCGCGCCCACGCATACTCTTAGAAATCCAGAGAGCACCCACTTCCCTAAGAAAAACCAAAGTCCATTCTGGCTGGGTGGTCCTCACTGGGATGGTAAAATGAGAAATGAGCCCCTCCTGGGTCGGGTCCCTAACCCTTCTGCCCAGAGCACAGTGTTTAATGGGGAAGAAATTCACTCTCAAAGAGTGACTAAGCCACCGCCAGGATCCTGCTGTAAATTAAAAAGATTCTGGCATGTACTCAATAAAAACCAACCGTTGCCACTGAGTCAAGACCAACGCATAGCTGACCCTCCCGCAAGTTTCTGAAGGCTATAACACACAGGAGGAGGCTGCCCATCGCTTTCCAGGAAAGCCACTGGTGGATTTGAACCGTTTGGCCTTCGGATTAGCAGTGCAACTATCTATAGCCTATGCCACAACACTTTCCCTGGAATGTACAAGAAAGAAAAATTGAGGGCCTTGGTCAGATTTAAAAACAAACCACCTATTATCTTCTAGGAGTGAGGCAAGGCTAAAAATTCTCATAGAAGCCACCCTGCCTCCTTCCAGGCTCCCTAGGGCATCTTAGAGGGCTGAAGATCTCCACCCGAAGCTGACAAAAAAGACACGCTTCTCCCTAGAAATAAATGGACACAAAAGCAATTTTACATGCAGTATCTGGGAGCTGGTCCTTAAAGGCCACCATAGGCCCCAACCTAAGAATTCCTATGCTAGAGGACAATCCAGTTTTATAGAACTTCTGATAGGATACATTATTAGAAACAAACACAGCATTACCTTTGCAGAGGGTGGGGGAGAGTGACGAAAAATCCAAAACAAAACTTAAATGCAATCCAACTTTTAAATCTAAGTTACAATCTTCACCATGAGGAAGCAGCCAGCTCAGTCTAGGTGGGAAATGTTTCAGGACAGTCACCCAGGTTCATCACTGAGTCAATGTCATGAAAGAAGAGAGTCAAGACTTAAGAAACATAGGCAGTCCTGAGTATACCACAGTCCTGGTCTGGGATCTGATTTGGCCAAAAGCACTGCAAATTACATTCTTGGGACAAGTAAGGAAACGTGAATAGGATGGGGTTTAGGATGATGCCAAGAGATTATGAATTTCATTAGGCAAGGTGTGTGATTCTGAAAGAAAACTCCCCTTATTACTTAAAAATGCAAACTCAACCTCAACGATTCAGATCCTCCCAGAACAGCTGTGGGTGAGCATTAACATTACTGGTAAATATATTCATTTTCTCCTGGACACAAGTGCCTATTATTTGGTCCTAAAAGCCTTCTGAGGTCCCAACTCTTCTCACTATTTCTTAGTTGTTGGAATTGACAAAAAACCTCATAAGCAGTTCCTTACTTCACCTCTGCTTTGCATGCAGACTTCCGAGCTGTAAAACCACTCAATGGTAAATGGAATTTGGTCCAGGACTTAAGAACAATAAATGACATAGTTGAGCCTCTACATCTTGCAGTTCCTAACCTTTATACTATAATAGACAAAGTGCTAGTCAATAAGCCTTTTCTTTTAAGAACTACCTTCCCTCTGTAACTTGATTTGTGCAACTGTTAAAACCTCTACTTTTCATTTTTGACTCATGTACTTTTGACTTGTTAAATTTGTGTCTTCTAGGCTGCAACAGTTCCATGGTGCATCTTCAAGGATATGAACATGTATGGCTAAGCACAACTGATGACAGTGCATCTAAATTCCAAAATCAATCTCCACAATAGTCTATGCGTTTCCTATTGCCAAAGGGGCTCTTTAGAGTGATGAGAAAATATCTTCACCCTGAAACCTACAGCGTCCCTTTTCAGCAGGAAGTAGCAATCCCCTTTTCTTTATGAATCAGGGTGAAATCTCCCTCAGGGAGGAGTGACAGGGAATGGCAAAGGACACACTGACAAAGAAGACTAATCAGAACTGGTTTTAACAAGGACTGTGGCAACGGGACAATTAAAACAGACCTTCAAGGGAAAAAAAAGAGAGAGGAACGAACTGGGGGAGTTAAAGAAAATAGTGCAACAATGAATGAATGGAAATCCAAAATCTCTGTAAATGTTCTTTAAAATTAATAAAATAAAATTTAAAAAAAAAGTAAACGCAAATATTTAGGGAATGTCAAAATATAATTTTAAATACTTTCATAAAATAAACAGACAGTCTGAAAGAACAAAGAAAATTACTGAGGATAAATATCAAAGCAGAATAGATACAATGATTGAGATTCATAACTCCGTATGTTAGCGATCATGGTACTTGTTTACTCATGAGTATTTCATTTCTGCTCAAAATTATATTCTCTTTTTTAATAATTAATTAATTAACATATAATTGTTGTAATTAAACACTTAGAAAGACCTTAAGTCCTGCTTTAAAGCACAAATGAATTGATTAAATCAGCTCAAGTCTAGATAGCAGTCTTGGGAGTAATTTATTCAGTCACAAAAAAAAAAACCAACCCTGGTGAAAGTCTGGCTCCCTAGCTATGACTGACTGAGGAAAATACCAGATTTCTGCCATGCCCTGTGAGCCAGCCCAGGCCCACCGGACCTCCCAGAATTTCTCCTCACTAAAGCAGAAAGGGCAGCCCAGCAGCTAAATGGCTAGCAACCTACACACAAAGTAGGAGACAGAAGATCCCATAGGTCAGCACAACTCTACCTGAGCAAGTATCGGACGCCATCACCTGCATCCTTCAGGGGTTCCAAGTAGATCTCCAGTCTCTTGTAGGACAGAACCAGGTTGAAAAGATCAAATGCTGGGGGCTTGGTAGGGACAGGCGGAGGCTCTGGGGGAGCCTCGGGCATCACGCTGGGGCTCACCTCCGGCCCACTTCCCTCTCGATCTGATACCTGCATTCTGTAACAACAATAATTTCCAACAATCACATTGTGTTTTCAGTCTGACACACTGCAACTTGTGGTGTCTACTAAGAAACCTGTGAGCTAGACAGGTGGGATGCCCATTCAGAGAGGAGAAAGTGCCATTCAGCAAAGTAAACTGCCTAGATGTAAAGGCTGTCCATCTGACTCTAGCACCCAATGAACTTTTCCATAGAGATATAAAAAATATATCTAAGAGAGAGAATGAGAATGAAAGAGGGAATGAGAATGAGACGGAGGGAGGGAGGGAGGAAGGAAAGAAAGAGACAGAAGCCAAGAAGACATTTTGCTAGGGGGTAGGCAGCCACGGGTCACAAGAGAATTGATGCCTACATCTTTCAAGTCTCATTGATAACTCCTCAATATTCCCAGTCTGAACTGGGAGACCTCTGGAACGCTCCCAAAAGTACACGCACACCTGCAAAATGAAAACTCAGCTTTTTGCTCATGGGATCCTCTTTGTGCTTCAAAGACTAACAGCTTTCCACCCCTCTTTCTGCAATTAGGGGGCACGCAAACGTCTGGTGAGTAAATGCATTGCCATCAGACTTTCTCCAGTCCCACCTCATCCTCTACCTTTCCTTGAGAGAACCAACAACTTCCAGGACCATCCCTGTTTCCTTAAACTCCACTTCCTTGAACCCCACTGGAGCAACCACATAAAACCCCATTCCCATGCCTCCTCTGATGAGGAATCACCTTCTTCTCTAATTTCAAAGGCCTACCACGATTGCTCCGGGACGCTGGCTAGCTAGTGGCTTAGTAGTAAGAGACCCAAAGGGATGCAGTTCGAACCCACCAGCTGCTCAGTGGGAGACGGACGGACAATCTCCTCCAGTGCGAGTTGCAGCCTCTGAAAACCGACTGGAGGGTCAGCTGTGGGTCGGTTCTGATTCGATGGTATACAACAACCACAGCGCTAATCAGAAAACAAGGGAACCTTAGGAACTTGTCCCTCAGTTACATACACCAATCCCAGGGCAAAAGGGGCAGCAAGAGCCCCAAATGCCCCTGGACAGAGCCAGGATGAGCAGACCTAAGAGAACCCGAGGGGCATCGGAGGAAGGAAAGCTGCTCAGGATCCTAGCCTGATGAGACCCCTGCACCCCTGATCAAAGAAGGCCATGGCCAAGGTCGCTGGGCCAGCAGGTGGTCGTCCCCGGGGTGTCCGGGCACCCAGCTCGGCGGCGACACGAAGACGGGGGAGGAGATGGCGCTTCACCTACCCGGCCGCCGGGCTGGGGGGAGAGGGAGGGGCGGGGACGGCCAGGGGCACCGGTCGGGCCGCGGGGCCCTGGAGCGCGTCCGCAGGCCCGCCCCACCCCGACGTCGTGCCTCCTTTAGGCAATTCTGAGATCGGACATCAGAGGGACGAGATACTCCTCCGCCACCGCCGCTTCCGGAACCCGACTCGCTCTGCGACGGCGTGCCCGTGACGTCATCCCGCCCGCCCCGCCTCCGGCTCCGGGCTCGGACTCGGCCTTAGCTCCGCCCACTCTCCTACAGGTGAGCGCCCTCCTCAGCAGTGCGCCTGCGCGCCTCTCGCTCCCTAACCCCGCCCTTGATTAACTCTGTCCCTGCTGGACACAATTAGCAAAATCCAGTAAAGCGCTGCAGGAGTGGTTGGCAATGCTGCCTGTCCCCCCTGTCCCCACCTGTCCTCTGGAAAACCTCAGCGGGGAACAGTTAGAAGCTAAACTGAACAATGTACATCTCCACCCTTTTTCTCGCCCCCTTAACTTGCACGCAGTCGGAACTGTGAAAGGTAGAAATCATATCCTGGATACCAGATGCCTAGCAGAGGATGCAATTCCTTTCAGTGTTACCTGTTCTGTATAATTTCCTGTGCAGAATTTTCCTCTCTTAGTTCACATGTTGCCAAACTAATGTCCCTCAAAGCACTAATTTGATGATTTTCCGTTATCAGTGACAGCATTTCTTTTCCGAAGGCTGGCTAACCGGGCGCCAACATCTGGACTCTCTGTAGGCGTTAACTGTTCTCCAACAATCCTATTAGGGTTAAGTGGTTTACAGATGAGAGATCCAAGACATGTTAAGGAACCTCTTCAATGTGACATTGCTAAGAGACATCCAGAAGCCAGTATTTGAACGCTTTATGAACTAACCCCAGAACCTCCAAACATACTACCCCCACTTTAGTCTTCATTTACTGACATCTGCTCCTACCCTTCAGGAGCCTCTTAACTCCAGGCAGTTAACCGTGGATGATTACCTTCAAACATTCCAGGGTCTCCAGGGGATTATTTAGCACTGGTGGAAATACCCTTCCCCGCACCCTTGCTTCTGTCCAAATGCAACCCACTCCTTTAAGCTGGAGTCAAATGTCTCTACATCTCCTCTGATTGCCCCAGATGAAAATAATCACCTCAGGCTCCAAGCCACAGAGCTTTATCGGAATCTGTTCCTGCCAGTATCTCCCAACAGAAACGCAGGCCAGTCAGTTGTGTATGAAATCACTTCTCACTTTTTTAGGACCTGAATCTGTCCGACTCATCCTGAAATCTCACTCTGTCAACTCTTGAGACAGAATCTCATGACAGATTCTCTTCTTCAAAGAGAATTCTGTTTTCCTTAACTTTTTTTTTTGTTTTCCTTAACTTTTAAAGTCCTTAAGAGCAAAGAAATCAGTTTAAAGACTAAGGTGCACCTGACCTAAGCTATGTCATTTTCAGGTACTTCTGATGCATATGGAAGGTTGAACATTGAATATGAAAGACCAACGAACTGATGGCTTTGAATTGTGGTGTTGGTAAAAAGCATTGAATATACCATAAGCTGTCAAAAGAACAAACCATTGAGCATGTTTTCAGAAGATGCCAGTCATGGGGATGGGGTGGGGAGGGGGCGAGAGGAAAGACATCATGCTTGGTAAAGCAGATGATCAACGAAAAAGAGAAAAACTATCAGCAAGATGGATTGACACAGTGGATGCAACAGTGGACTTGATTATGGAAATGGCATGGAATAGGGCAAAGTTTTGATCTGTTGATGGGGTTACTATGAGTTGTAGCAGACTGCATAGCACCTAACAACAGCAACAATCCCACTTTCTTCCATTCTTAGAAACCTTACTACACTCCCTTTCTTATCCCACTGCAGGCCAGCTTCCCTCTGTCTGTGGGTGACAAGTAATGTCCTGGCTGCTAAACACTTCCCAGCCCTCCCCTCAGGTAACCTCTATGTCACTGGACGCTTCACTGCTCTTCCTTCCTGACACCCGTCTCCATCTTTCTTTACATGTCACTACTCTCTCCTGCTCTCTGTCTTCAAAGTTTCCTTAGGACTCTCTCTCTTAAATGCTGGTTCTCCTGTCTCCTTCCTTCCTGCCTGCCTGCCTGCCTGCCTTCCTGCCTTCCTTTTCTCCTTCTTTCCTTCCAACCCTGGACACTGTCTCCAGGGTTCTCAACTACTCCTTCAGTTATTGTTTAATATATTTTTATATTTTCAGGTTGGAGCAGTGCCTGACACTTGCTCCAAGTAGGCTTACTGTAAAAGTTTTGCATGATTAGGTGAATGAGAATCTGGTACTCAATTTTCTTTTAACCCTCTCTATCTCAATGATATCCCTGCAAAAACTTCAAACTCCACATGTGTGTGCAGCACAAAACTCACCGTTGGCAACCTCAAGCAGCCACCCTAAACAAGGCTTTTGTCTTAGCCCCTCCATTACCTGTCCTGGCTAAAAAACCCTTAAGAGTCAACCCTGACTACCTCTCTCCCAAGCCTCTCACCTCCCACCCATCATCAAGTTCTTTGAAATACTTTAATATAAAAAATTAAAGTGAACTCAAAGGAAGAAAAGGAAAATTACCTGGGAGAAAAATCAAAGCATATCAGGAACAAGAAAAGGTTGAGATTTATAATCCCAATTGATTAGTGAATTCATTAATGGTACCTGCTTATTCAAATCAATGCCTCAGCCATGGGGTTCAGAGCAGAACTTTGCTCCCTCAGTTCTCAATGACCGGTTTTTCATAGGGCTGTTGTCTTCTAAAACACCTCTGGGTAGACTCAAAGTTCCACCCTTTCTGTTAACAGCAAGCATCATCCAGGGACTCTCTTTCTTTTAAAGACATTTCTATTGAGGTGATTCTGACTCACAGTGGTCCTGGAGGCCAGAACAGAACTGTCCCTCAGGGTTTTCAGGGCTGAAAATATTTATGGAACACACTGCCTCCTCTTTCTTCCACAGAGCGACTGGTGGGTTCAAACCACATACCTGCTGGTTAGTGGCTAAGTGCTTTAACCGCTGCTCAATCTCTAACTACGTGTAAATGGGATTTTTAAACAAAATTATTAAAATATGTAGTACTACCTTTTACCAACAGATAGTCAATTTATTAAACTAGTTTATTTAGGCGTCTGTAATGGTGACTTCAACCTAGTGTACTGCAGGCTCAATGCTGATAGAGATGAGCTGCTTGGTAATCTCAGGAGGTTGTGCGAGTCAATGAGTCCCTTGTGGATCCTCTTCCGGAATCAATCCCAGGTCTTGGCACCTTCCTCACGAAGAATCTTCCTGGTAGTGATTCTCAGTGTCTTGGTAGGCATCCTAACCAGTCCCTTCACATTCAGGTTCTTCTCCTTTGTGCCTCTGATCAAGTCAGACACACTATAGGAAAATCATGTTAGCTCACGCAGCACAATTAACGAAGGCTTTAAAAGGTAACTAATAGGGAGCTCTGGTGGCCTAGTGGCAAGAAGCTGTGCTGCAATCCTGAAGGAGCATGGTTCAAAACTACCAGATACGAGGGGAACTCTCCTGTGCCAATCGGATCCAATTCGAAAGTATATGTAAAAAAAATTAAAAAGTCAACAAATGCTGGCTCAGAATTGTGTAAAAAACTATCACCATAATTCAACATAATTCTCTACTCTTTTATAATTCCCTGCTTTATTCTACTTTTTCAACTAATTGAACCATACCAGTTGTAACATGAATAAGGAGTGATCTTCAACCTCACATGAGCAGTTTGGTTGGTTTTTCCAGCTATAAAATGGAGATGATAATAGTAGCAACCTGAAATGGGTGTGGCGGGGATTATAAAATCCCTGATACATTTTTTAAAAAATTGTTAGTAATCATTATTATGATTATTTTTATGTTCACTTAAGCACTCCCTTCTCCACTCTAGCCCAATTCAGTAAGCATTCCTGAGGTGCTAGAATGTGGACATGTCAGAATCACACACACCCACAGACAGGAACCACATCTACAAACCTACACACACACGCACGCACACATGCTCGCACGCGCGCAAGCCACTGAACTTTTTATCCCTTTTCAGGATTAGGTTCAGCACTGTGAAAGGTCCAGGTTTGTCTGCTGGTGAGGCCTCTGGGATCTTCCAGAAGTCTTCTTGCTTCTCCTGCTAATAACCATGAAGGTCCACCTCGTCTGTCACTGGTCCAGGTCTGGATTCCAGAGAGGGGCATCTCTGCTGCTCCTGCTGGGCTTTGATCACTGTGCCGCTGGCAAGTTTTCCTTGGTGTTCTGTGTCCCTTGAGATACAAATCCAAAGGCAGAGTGTGTTCAGCTGAAAGTTCCCTAAATGTGTCATACCCCCATTTCTATGCCTTTTCACAGACTCCATCCTCCCCACATTCTTCATTTAGCCAATACTGAGTCTTCCTCCAAAATTCAGTTCAGATCTTGCTCCTTCTGGAAACCCTTCTGTGACCGCTTCTCCACCAGCATCTACGATCTGGATTAGGTCCCCTTCTTGTGGGTTCCATGTGCTTGTCCTACCCCACTACTTGTCTGCTTGGCTGCCTCCCCCACCCCAGAGTGTGGTAGTCCTCAGGGAATGGACTTCCGTGGGCCTGTCTTCCAGCACAAAGCATACTCAACAAGTTTTAGTATTCATTTATTGGATGAATAGATGCACAGTGATGTCTCCCTTGTATTTTACCTAGAGGTCTCTCTAATGGCCTAATGATAAGAAGTTGCACTGCCAACCCTAAGACACATGATTTGAATCCATCAGCTGTTTTGCAGTCTCCTCCTGTGCAATTTAAAACCTCTGAAAATCTCAATGGAGTGTTCGCTTTCAGTCGATTCCCACATAATAACAGCACATAATAACAACGACGTTCTACTTGTTGCTGTTGTTGTTGTTTGGTGCTGTCTAGTTGAGCATGACTCATCGGAACTCTATGAACAAAAGATCTGAATCCTCTTCTATCCTGCACCATCGTCAACATTTCCTGACACACAAGAGCCCACTGCAACAGTCACTGTGTCAATCCACCTGGTTGAAGATCTTCCTCTCCTTCACAGGCCCTCCATTCTTCCCAGCATCATGTCCCTCTCCAAGGAATAGCACCCCCTAGGAACATGTCCAAAGTATGTGAGGTGAAGTGAAGCCTCATCATTCTTGCCTCCAAAGAGCACTCCAGCTGCACCCTCTCCAAGACGTATCTGTTTGTTCTCTTGGCTGTCCATGGGATGTTCAGTGCTATTCTCCAACACCACAGCTCAAAGGCATCAATTATTTTTCTATTATCCTTGCTCATTGTCCAGCTCCCAGATGCATCTCTAGTAATTGGCAAGACTATGGCCTGAATCAGACTCACCTTAGTCCTCAAACTGACATCACTACTCCTCAGTAATTTCTAGACATAGATTTCCTGGAGGGCAGAACCTCCATCTCCTTTACCACAACACCCAGCACACTGTCAATTCTCAAACAATGACTCTGAACTAGACAAGGATGGACAAGGTACAAAATCTGTGCTCCTAGGCCTCTCAGGCAAGTTGGAGACTCTGACTAAACTAAGACATAATACAAAGGAGCGAGTCCTTTGGCAAAGGTGTGAGCAAAGAAACTCAAAACTCAAAACCTCATTGCTGTCAAAGTGGCACTGACTTGTGGCTGACCCTCCAGCAGATTTTCAGAGGTTGTAAATCACGTGGGAGGAGATTGTCCAAAGCAGCAGCTGGCGGATTTGAATCGTCAGCCTTTTGTCTGGCAGCACACTAGGCCACCAGAGCTCCAATCTATGAAAATGAACGGGGAAAGACTTCTGGAGAATGGAGCATTTGAACTAAAGAAGCCCATCCTCCTTTCAGAAAAAGACATTTCTCCCCTTCAGAGTTTTCCCCCTTTCCTTTCTTTTTTATTTTACATTTGTATGTATTTGTGTTGAATATCCATTTTTCCCAGAATGTTGATGATCTTAAGTAGGTGATATTTACACTGACTTGCTTGTAATTTTTTCTTTAAAAAAACCCAAAATGCACTCAATGAATATGGAAATCATTTCAAGGAAAAGATATCCGATGAAAACATTACCTTGAATCATAACAAAATTAAGAAAGCATATTAAAATTATTTAATACAACTAGGTAGTTATGGTCACAATTACTTATTTCCCATTTTGTTAAACAATATACTTATTTATCACAATTTATTATAAGCTTTTATTTTTTTGATATTTTAGCAAAAGATTATAGAGAACTTGGATTTCCTTTTATTAATTGTTGCACATTTTCCTCCTTGGTCATCCCTCCACCCCAGTTTGCTTTTTTTTTTGTTTGTTTTTCTCTTTGAAAAGAAAAAATATTCGTTATTATATAATTTTCCCCACCCCTTGAGTTCACTTTACTATGCAGCTCTTATTCTGGATTCTTGTCATGCTAATAATACCTAAACATATATCCCTTTAAACAATTCTATCTTTCATCTGTTTCAATGTAGTATATATTATTTATCCCCTTTTTTATAGTGTTCCCCCAACCCCATGTCAGTCTTATTTTTATAACAGTGGTACTATATAGTATTTGTCCTTTTGTAACTGAGATATTTCACTCAGCGTAGTGTCCTCCAGGGTCATCTATTTTGTATAATATTTCATGAGTTCCTTATTTTCCAATGCTGCATAGTATTCCATTGTGTGAATATACCACAGCTTTTCTATCCGTTCGTTTGTTGATGGGCACATAGGTTGTTTCCAACTCTTGGCTATTGTGAACAAAGCCACAATAAACATGAGTGTGCATATATCTGCTTGGGTGGAAGTTCTGATTTCTTTAGAGTATATTCCCAGTAGTGGAACTGCTGAGTCCCCCTCCAGTGTCTTAATTACAAAAGATTCTTTCACAGTCATTTCTCCAAAGATAATTTCCTTTTTTTATTTTCTTTTTCAATTTCTCCTCCTAAGTCAGACTGGAAGGAGATCTAGTGTTCTGATCTGTGGGGAGTTACTAGGCTAACCCAAAGGCTATACTTCTCTGATGGTTCAAATCCACCAGTGACTCTGAGGGAGAAAGACGTAGACTCTCCTGTGCCATTTGCAGTCTCAAAAACCCAACAGAGAGGCAGCTGTGGTCAGTTCTGACACAACAGCAATGAGTTTGAGTTGTCTGTAGTTTTTTTTTTTTATTCAGCCTGGATCTCTGGCTATAGATAACGGTATTATTGGTTCTTCCAACTGCTATAGAACTGAGGAACCCCATTCAAAAACTCCTAGAC
>NW_006399756.1:33594000-33596431 GCF_000299155.1 Elephantulus edwardii
ATCTCTCTTAGAGCTAGGGACTTTGAACATTTCTTCATGTGCTTGTTGGCCATCTGAATGTCTTCTTCGGTGAAGTGTGATTTTTTTATTATAGAGTTATCCCAGCTTCTTCTTGCCCATCTCAGCATTCTGAGCCTTCTCTGTACACTTCAAATACTGGTATTGATGTTTGTCCTTGGATAGCAGAGAAATGGAAGAGACTAAGAGAGGAAATAAAATCATAAAAGGTCATAAAATGAAATAAAATAATCAAGATCATAACTTGACACTTTCCAGATTGTTCTCACATCTATAAACTCGTGTGTTTGAGTCCCACATAACTGACTCATAAAGTCCCACAATGATTCTTGGGGAAAGACTAGCGGAAATGCTGGGTAGATAAAGAGAGAGCAAAGGGAGAGAAAAGAATGTGTAGGCACAGCATCAGCCAGCAGATGACGCCCTCATCCATGTTTACAGGAAACCTTGGCATTTTGCAGGACGTTGAAACTTCTAGAACTGGCCATGACTTCTCAATCCAGCCTCACTGGATTTCTTACCATTCCTTCAATATGCCAGTTCTTTTTCTTACATTCATCTGTATTTTTTATCTACTGCTATGAAGCAAATTATTGCAAAACTTGGCTTAAAACAACAACAAAAATGTGTTATCTCACACTGGGTTTTGAGTTTTAGAGGTTGTTTTGTTTTAGGGTTTTTTTGGTTTTGTTGTGTTTTGTTAAGAAATCACGACCAGGCCGTCTGGGAAGTTATAGCTTAGGGACTTTCACCGAGGATGTACTCTGATGTCGACCAGGGCTGCAGCTACAATGAAGACAGGACTGAAGGGCTGGGGCGCTGTTTTCCTCACATACCTGGCAGGGTGATGCTAGTTGGAAGCAAGAGATTCAGTTCCTCCTGAGACTGTGCAGAGGGCTGCTTGAGCGGTCCCGTCCTCTTTACATGACAGCCAACCTCCCCAGAGTGAATGGTCCAAGAGCAAGCAAGGCAAGAAAACCAATGTCTTTTGTGATGTAGCCTCATATATGAGGTCTTTTCCATAATATCCTGTCGATTTCACAGATCAGTTCTATTCCATGAATGAGAGGATTCACGGAATCCTCGCAATATGAGAATAATTGGGGTCAGCCTGGAGACTGGCCCTGGGACCTTCATACCCTTCCCCCATCACTGGCCCACCTTCTGCTCACCTTGTAACATCAGCTCAAATGTCAGGCGTTTTGTGAAGTCTTCTCCGAATAATCCCTCACTTCCTTCTGTGTGTTTACACAAAATTCTGTTCAAGTGTTCAAATTTCTAAACACACCTATCACTTTATTTACTTTCAATCTATCTGGTTCCCCATTGTGTGCTGAAAGTTTGAGAGCAGAGAAAAGGAAACCTTAAACCCCAAGATTTTAATCTACCGATTGTAGAGATTTGCCATAGGGGTAGTTGATGAATGTTTATTTACAGCAATTACAACCATAACAAACCACAATCTAACCATATATTGTTTAAGAAACACACCTTAAACCCGAGAATTTAAATAGACTGATGTAAAAATAGGGAAAAAATACACCATGAAATAATAACTGAAAAATAATTCGGGATTAATCTTAATATCTGAAGGAGCCAGAAGGGTTAATAAAGAAACAGTCTGCACACAGATGTCTCTTTGGCCTTCCTCAGTCCCATGGGGTGTGGGAGAGGAATACGTCCTTGAGTTTGCATACAGATGGGGACCTTGGGTGCTCGCATACGAGGTCTAAGAGTATTCCTCTTTCCAAGGCATAGTCTTATTCCTTCTGGTAAACAGAGATATGGAAGCAAGAAAGATTCTGTAAGAATATTCTGTGCTAAGCAAGTCTAAACAAGTCTTGTTTCTGGTAAATAAGTTTTCCCCAAGTCATGATGCCTGCATGTAGACTGTTTCTGGATGATTATAAAATAATAAACGAGCCAGGCCTAAGGGTCTGCAGTTCTTGTCCCGTCTGTGTGAGTGTGTGTGTTTCTTTACTGCAGTCCTGTCTTGTCTTCTGTGTGTGTCTGTCTCTTTATGTTCATTTCTCCCAGGAAAAAGGGTTGCGGACTGCAACAATATCAGGCAAAGCAGACTCTGAGACAATTCTCTAGAAGAGATAAAGATGGACATTTCAGGAGGATAAGGGTGGGAGGGGAAAAATCACTGGGATGATAGAGTTTGGTGAGCAGAGAGGGAAGGGGGAAGGTATTAGAGAAGATTCAGTGGGGATCTGAAGAGATGGGGTAGTAGTGGGCATAGATCAGTGGTGATTAATTTTATAAGACACAATGTAAAATAAAGGTCATTGTATGGAACAAAATATAATATAAAGGATTAAATAAAACACAATGTGCATGCATGAAATACAGTGTATATGAATAATAAAAACAATTAAAAAGATAGGCCTTTCATAGTGATAAAGGGTCA
>NW_006399756.1:33597125-33605985 GCF_000299155.1 Elephantulus edwardii
CTCCTTCTATCCTCCTTAGTCATTGTCCAACTCTCTGATGCATAGCAAGTGATTGCAAAGACCATGGCCTGTATCAGACGCACCTTAGTCTCTAGAGAGACACCATTGCTCGTCACATATACATTTTTAATATTGTAGGATCTTGTATGATGTCACGGGTTTAAAAGAAAAGGGAAATGTATAGAGACAAAGTTTATTAGTGGTTACCAGAGGCAAAAGGAACCCTGATGGCACCATGAGTAAAGTACTTGGCTAATAACCAAAAGGTTGGTGGTTCAAACCCGTTACCAAGATGTGGCAGTCTGATTTCATAAGGAATGACAACCTTGGAAACTCCCCAGTATTTCTAATGTGGCAGTTCTGCTCTACCCGAAAGGCTGGAAGGATGAGTTGAAAGTGACTTGTTGGGTTTGGAAGCGGGGGTGGAGGGGGAAGGAATTAATAGTGATGGAAAGCTCATTGATTGTGAGGTTTCACAGGTGATTATTCTAATTGCCATCAACAAATTATATTACCTGCGAAAAGTTGAATTGGCAAAAGTTATGTGAATTTTTATGAAGAGTTTACACAATGACAATAACAATCAAAAAAAAGGTAGCTGCTGCTACTGCTTATGCACAGTGGACAACAGAACACTTCATGAGATTTGGTTCCTTGCCTTAAAGGCTTAATTAAGGTCTTAGTTTCATGATACATCCTTATTAATTGCCCTAATAAGGAGGACCTGAAGCACTTGCTGCAGAAGATCAAGTACTGTAGCCTTCAATATGGATTGAAGTTCAACATCAAGAAAACAAAGATTCTCACCATTGGGCTAATTGGCAGCATCATGATAGATGTTCAAGGGATTGAGATTGTTAACAGCTTCCGTTTGCTCGGCTCCACAATCAACTCTTGGTACCAGCAGCCAGGAAATCAAAAGACGAGCTACACTGGGAATGTCTATTGTCATGTCAGGGACTTCTCCAGAGTACTGAAGAGCAATGATGTCAATTTGGAGACTAAGGTGCACCTGATCCAGGCCATAGTCTAAGCAATTACTTGTTATGCATCAGAAAGTGGGGCAATGACTAGGGATGATAGAAGGCACCATGAGTAACGTACTTGGCTAATAACCAAAAGGTTGGTGGTCCAAACCTTTGAGCTACGGTGCTGGAGAAGAGTATTGAATATACTATTGGACTGCTAGGAGAACAAACAAGTTCATTCTAGAGAGGATGAAACCAGGACACTCCTTGGAGGCAAGGATTCTGAAGATTTTGTTTGACATACTTTGGGCATGTTGCAAGGAGGAACTGGTCCTTGGAGAGGGACATCATGCTAGGGAGGGTAGAGAGACAGCACAAGAGAGAAAGATTCTTGACGAGATGATTCAGTGACTGGGGTAGAGTAGGTGCATCAGAGACAATAAGATTGGTTCAGGGTAGACCAGGTTTCAGAGCTGTTGTAAATAGGGTCGCTAAGAGTCGAAAGTGACTCAATGGCACATAACAACAACAACAACCTGTTTAGAAGCTGTGCTGCAATCCCAAAGGCACGCCGTTCGAGGCCACCAGCCACTCTGCAGGAGAGAATTGGGCAATCTCCCATGTGATTTACTGCCTCTGAAAACCCACCTGAGGGTCAGCTATGGATCAGTTCCGACTCTATAATACACAAGAACACCACCACAACAATAACCTATTTACTGCTTCTGGTCTACTTCCTGGTTTGGTGCACAATGTCTAAGGAAGGTCTTAACACTTGCAAGCAACCACCCACAACACAGCAACTGGTGTTTATTCACCTGAAGCCACAGAAAGGACAGTCAGGAATGGTGGGAAGATATTCAATGCGTGGCCAGTTGTTTCTGTGACTAGTTGTCTCTTTTTTCATGAAACCAGAACTGGGTGGTAACAGCTATCCTTACTGAACTTTTTAATCAAAGTCTTGGTGGTGGGGGAGGAAAAAAAGGAAAAACAACAAAGAAAAAAAATCCCAAAAGATTCCATGGAAGAATCCTGACCAAAAGGGGTAAAATGTAGAACAGAATTTCAAATCCTCATTGACTCCAAACTCTCTGGAGCAATGTAGGGTGGTGAACTCCTTGAAACAATTGCTCTGACATTATCCTTAAACCTTCAATTTTAAAAAATACCCTCTAAACTCTTCCTAAAAACAAATAATAGTTTAAAGGTTGAGAACAATTATCCAACTCAAAGAATGTAATCAATGTCAATAAATTTTAGATGTAGAAAACTGTTTTGCTCTACATATTATTGACAACCTAATAGACAAAATTTAGAAAAATTAATAATGGATATACAAAATGTTGTATATATAACACTTTATACAGCCAGAATGTTCTTTGGAGGCAAAGATGATGGGGTTTTGCCTCACATACTTTGGGCATGTTGCTAGGAGGGACTATTCCTTGGAGAGGAACATAATGCTCAGAAAGGCAGAGGGTCGGCAAAGGAGAGGAAGACCAGACAGATTGACACAGAGCCTGCTCTAGTATGTCCAGAAGTGTGAAGATGGCACAGAATAGGACAAGGTTCAGATCTGTTGTTCATAAAGTTGCTATAAGTTGTACTTGACTTGATGGCACCTACCAGCAACATACAAAATGCCATATCGCCATGCAATGGATTGTGTTGTTTGTACCATTAAGTCAGAACTGACCCACAGTTGACCCGTTAGCAGCTTTTCAGAGGTAGTAAGTCATATGTGAGGAGACTGCCCATCTTTCTACCATGAAGCAACTGGTAGATTCGAATTGTATACCTTTGGGCTGGCAGCACAATTGTTTACTACTACTCGGTCACCAGAGCTCCTTTGCAATGGTGTGTAACAACCAGCCATGAAAAAGGAATGAAATACTGATACATTCTATAATATGGTTCAACGGTTAAGTGAAGGAAACAAGCTACAAAAGGCCACACATTATGAGTCTATGTATATGACATGCCCAGACAAGGCAAACTGATAGAAATAAAGTAAGTTGGAGGCTCCCAGGGAATACAGGGAGGAGAGAAGGTTAAATAATGGCTAATATGCACAGGAAAAGAACTGATGCCTTTAAGTTGTGATGTTGGAGAAGAGTATTGAACATACCATGGACTACCAAAAGAACAAGCAAACCTGTCTTGGAGAAAATAAGCCAGGGTGCTCCTTGGAGACAAGGATGCTGAAGCTTCATCTCACATATTTTGATGATATTTTTTTAGAAGGGGTCCGTCCGTGGAGAAGAACATTGTATTGGAAAGGTGGAGTGTCAGCAGAAGACCCTCCATGCGATGGACTGACGCCGTAATTCTGACAAGGTGTTCAGGTATGTCAGAGATGATGAGGACGGCACGGGATAGGTCAAGGTTCAGATCCACTACTCATGGGGTCACTATGCACTATAGTCACGTCGACAGCACCTAACAACAACAACGTGCACAGGCCTTCTTTAGGGGTTGAGGGAATGAATGTTTTGGAATCAAATATTGGTGAAGTTTGCACAACCTCAAGTAAATACACTCAAAACCACTGAATTGTACATGTTAACATGAAGAAATTTGTATTATGTATAATTTTCTGTTATCTGAATTGTATTTCAATAAGTAAATGGAATGTCTACATATGATACAGTTTTAGAATCTCTTTAATGTCTGTATTTTCTCTAAAATTTAGATTTTAGCCTCTGACCACTGCATATTTTGAGATGAATAGCTCACTGCTGCTGCCCTTAAAAGTGCTCAATAAATACATCTTTATGTTCTTGTACCTGGGAAGAAGTACTCGTGAGTAATGAGTCTTCCAGCTGTGAGAGGGTGAGTTGTTGGGCAAACACAGCAAGGAAATGAATGTCTGTAGTTACATTTTTACTCAGAGCTCTTGGCAGCCATGAAAACAACCATTCATCAAACACTGGCACAAAAAAGAGGCTCACAGGGTAAGGCAATAAAAATCTCAGCAGTAAAAACCTTGTGGCTTCCTGTGAAACAGAGAGTGAACTGTCCACCAAAAAGAGACTTAGATCTGGCTTCCATACAGAGCTGTTGCTAGGCAACAACTGCCCAGTCAGGGACGATTTTTACCAGCCCCGCCCCTTTGCATTCAGGTGTGGGTCTTACGAGACTCATCATTTCTAGACCAAAGCATTTATGTATCAGAAAGCTGCTTCTTCCTCTCTTTTCCTACCTGCCAGCTTGAAGCAGAGGTTACGGCAGGACCACAGAAACAAGGAGCCTGAGTCCTCAATCCTCACATAGAGGAATGATGCTCACTAATTTAGAATATCCATATGGTGAAGAGATTGAGATTTTTCACAGCTTTAGTTTGCTTGGCTCCACAGTCAACACTCTTGGCACCAGTAGCCAGGAAATTAAAAGAGGTATTGCGATGGGAAAGTCTGCTGTTAGGGACCTCTCCAAAATACTGAAGAGCAATGGTGTCTCTCTGGAGACTAAGGTGCGTCTGATACAGGCCATGGTCTTTGCAATTACTTGTTATGCATCAGAGAGTTGGACAATGACTAGGGAGGATAGAAAGAGAATGGATGCCTTTGAGCTGTGGTGTTGGAGAAGAGTATTGAGAATACCATGGACTGCTAGGAAAACAAACCGATTCATCCTGGATAGGGTTAAATCAGGCAGCTCCTTGGAGGCAAGGATTCTGAGGCTTCATCTAACATACTTTGGACATGTTGTAAGGAGGGACCGGCCCTTCGAGAACGACATCATGCTTGGTAGGGCAGAGGGACAGCGCAGGAGGGGAAGGCCCTCTATGAGGTGGATTGATTCAGTGACTGGGGTAATTGGGATGGGTGTATCAGAGACAGTGCGATTGGCACAGGACAGAGCAGAGTTTAGAACTGTTGTACATAGGGTCACTATGAGTAGCAAGCAACTTGACAGCACATAACAACAACAACAACAACATACTGGACTATTATGTGAAGAAAGATTTGTACATGCGCAATGCACAGATTTTTCTTTAATATGTTAAGCTACTGACATGTTGGTATGTATTTGTTACTAGACATTAATATTCATTCATACCACCAAATGGCTGTTCTCACTGTCATATAGTCAATTTTGACAAAGTAGAACAGCCCCATATGGTTTCCAAGGCTGTAAATCTCTATAGAAGCCGACTACCACTTCTCTCCCTAGGAGGCGGTGGTAGGCTTGAACTGCCAACCTTTTGTTTAGCAAGTAAGTGCTTTAACCTCTGTCCCAGCAGGTATTCTAAATGACTGTTGCTAATTATAGAGAATAAGCAGGGGAAGGTGCAAGCTGAAGTGCGCCTTGGAAGCAAAGCTGGCAAAGCTTTGTCTTTCATACATCAGACATGTAGCTAGACAAGCTGTTCTTTTGGAAAAGGACATCATACTTGGAAGGATGGAGAGTCAACGAAGGAGAGGAAGACCCCTAACAGAATAGATTGACACAGTGACATCAGCAATGAGCTCTAGTGTGTCAGAGATGATGAGGATGGCACTGGATAGGGCGGAGGTCAAGTTGGCTGTCCATGGGGTCACTATGAGTCATACTTGACCCAATGGCACCTAACAACAATGACAGTTAGTGCTTTAAGTGTCTTTCAAGAAAGAAAGGCATTCATGTTGTGAAGAAAGAAGGAATGTTATCTGTTACTAAATTACATGATTAACTATGTTGCAAATTCTAAGAAGCCTTAAAAAACTACTGGAACTACTAAGCAAAGGGTCTGGACACAAGATCAATATACAAAAAATCAATTTTATCTCTGGGTAGTAGTAGAAAACAAATTGAAATGACAAAAAAATAATATCCTTTACAATAGTATTGGAAGGTAAATATGTAATATGTAAGAATACATTTGACCAAAGATCTTGAAATGTCACAGAACAAAGCTTAATAAAAGTTGTTTAAGGGAACCCAATGCCCTGTGTACACAACAATGTTGTATGAACTTTCACCTGAAAAACAATAAAATACTGGAAAGGGGGAGGAAAGAGATACTGAGAGCCTGTACACTAAGAACTATAGAACCTTACTGGAAGAAATGAAAGAAAATGTAAACAAAGAAATAGTGTTTTTGTGGATTAAAAGACTCAACATTGTGAAGATATCACTTATCCCTAATTAGAGTTCTGCTGGCGCCAGAGAGGTGAGGTCTCTGGGTTAGCAGTTCAACTCCCTATGAACTATGGCATCAGAGTTCCCTTAAAAAATCCATCAAACCCACCAGATGCTCTGCTGGAGAAGGAGGGATAATTTCCTCCTGTGCCAGTCAGATATGATTTGAAGGTACACACACACAAAAAAATAATAAAATAAAAAGAAGACATTTTTAAAAATCTTGTCAAAGTTTACCTCTCTGAGCCCCATTACTAAATGCAATTGTTGTCTACATCGTTAAATCTATTGTAAGAACCAAATGCAATGTGAATGTAAAAAAAGTATTTTGTAAACTACAAATATAAGAGTCCTGGGAGATTATGTCATCTTTATTGCCAGTAATGTTTCTAGCAACAATCATGTCATCATTATTATCATTATCATGGTCATTACAAAAAGACCTTGGTCTTCTGGGACTCCATGTTAACATCACTTGAAGCAATTGTCAGTTTAATTTAGGGGAAGGGGAATAACTCCAATGCAACAATCTGGCTTCTTCCTGGGAAGCTGGAAAAGTCAGTGAAGAGGTGATAAATACAAACAAAGTGTTTTCCAGGAAAATGGAGAAAGACGCATTGTGAAATGTCTGGATACCTACAGCTAGAGAAGCCAAGTGTGTAACAGGTCCTGGGAAACACCCCTGTGCCTGGACAGAATCTGGTGGGGATGTGTCATGGAACAGCCTGTAAACACGGAGTGAGCAGAATCTGAGATATTCCACTGATGACATCTGAGAATCTGGTCAATTAATCTCATAATGGAACTGCCAGAAAACTGGGTAAGAGTGAGTCCTCCTGCCAGGCTGAAAGAAGGGCAGCGCGAGGTACAACTTGGTACACTGATCTGCATCAGGGAACTGCAAATGAACAGATGGAGAAACGTGGATCTTAGATTCTAGAGAGAAGACATTCCCCTTCAAGTGGATAATAAATTTATCTTGTCTATGCTGTTTCAGACAAAATCTCAGAAAACAAAGTTTGGACACGAGAAAGAACAGGAGAAAGTGAGACCAATCCACAGCTATTGAGACTCATTCCTCAGGTAGGGAGAGGGACCCACGGTGAAGTAAGGAGAAGGGGATTCACATTTATAAGCACAGACTGTGAGCCAGGCATATGTTACCTTATGAACTCCTCCCAAGAACTTTGTGCTTTTGAGAGCTGAACAGTCTTTGACTAAATTACCAGGCACTTTGCTAAGAACTTGACGTGCATCATCTCATTAAATCTTTCCGTGGCCCAGTACAGCAAGTCCTAATATTATCCTTCACTTAATA
Source organism: Elephantulus edwardii (assembly GCF_000299155.1). NCBI lineage: Eukaryota > Metazoa > Chordata > Mammalia > Macroscelidea > Macroscelididae > Elephantulus > Elephantulus edwardii. Next base: position 33,604,536 of record NW_006399756.1, read on the forward strand.
AGTGGGGAAATGGAGATGCAAAGAGGCTTAGTAACTTGCCTAAGACCAGATAGCTAATCAGAGATTGGACTCACTTTTGATGTCATAGGCTGAACTCACCTACAAATTAGAGCCAGACCAGCCAATGGCCTAAGGAAGACAAAAGGAGAGAGAGCAGAGTACAGGACAAGATTGTGGAAGGTTCTAGGGAATACTTCCCAGGGAACAGGAACTCCAACCTCAGTTCAGTGGCCTGATTAAACTTGGAGGTATTATCGATCTGGCTTCATTGTGAACGAGGCAGAAAAAAGCTGCCATGATTCCATCTATATGTATCATTCTCTTTAAAGTCTTTCCTTTCTGCCTTATCTCAAGATCGTAGCAATGACAAAACCCAAATTAGTTCTTCTGTGGTGCTGCTGGGTGGGTTCAAACTGTCAACCTTTTGATTAGCAGCTAAATATTTAAGCTTTGCACTACCAGACATCCTTGTAAGGATGATAAAAGATGTTGTATAAGGCAGCCCTTATTTTCTTGTTTCTGGATGACTTTGGATGTTTAAGAGAATCCCATTGCCTGCTGGGAAAATCTCTGCAGCAGCCTGTCCTTGTAGAAAGAGTCAAGTTCTGGGGACCCACGGATCTGAGTTTGAATATTGTTTCTGGCCCTAAATCATCACATTCACCTGAGCTTGTTTCCTTGCCTGTTAAGTGGAGGTATTATACTTCCTCAAGTTTTAAAGACGATGTAGTTGAGGACTATCAAGTCAATGCCAACTCATAGTAACCCCAGGTAACTGAGTAGAGCCATAATCCTTACAGAAAAAGACCAAGTCTTTCTCCTGTGGAACTTCTGAGTGGGTTCAAACTGCCAGCCTTTAGGTTAGCTGCTGAGCATTTAAGCTTTGCACCACCAGACCTCGTTGTAAGGATGATAAGAGATGTTAATATAAAGCATCCATTATTTTGTTGGCTTTTAGAAGTCATTCTCTCTTGTTTCATAGCCTGACTCAGAAAGGTTTTACTGGGGAATTAGAGTGCCCCCTTCAGGGCTTTGGTGGATTGACTTGCTAGGAATGCCAACTTCTGGTCGCCATCAGTGCTGAGGAAGGAATAGCCACCTAGTTCAAAAGGAGTAGGGTCATGGCACAGGCAGAGCAAAAGGGTTTCCAAATTAGAAGAGTTGGTGTGGTGAAGCTGTTAGTATGTGTGGGTCGCTCAAGCATGTTCTGCTGGTTATGTCCATGTGCTCTCTTGTGGGCTCTGGTCAGCTCCACAGTATACCTTCCCTTTGTTGGCAGGGTCCAGAGAGTCTCTGGCCCTTCCCACCATTTCCCAGCTGACCCAAATGACCTTAGTCACTCAGTTCCTCATAACAACACTGGCTATGGAATAGGAGACAGCTGCCCCAATTCCCAATTCTCCCTCCTGCAACAGAGATGTAGGCAGCACAGGCCTGGGACAGCCTCTTT
>NW_006399756.1:33606355-33615742 GCF_000299155.1 Elephantulus edwardii
CTGTGACTCACAGCGATCCTATGAACAACGCCTCTAAATCTTGCCCTATCCTGTGCCATCCTCGTCATCTCTGACACACTCGAGCCCATTGTTGCAGTCACCATTGTCTCTCTTGTTGAGAATCATCTCAAAGCGTAAGATATGAGGTTTCACCATCCTTCCCTCCTTGGAGCACCCTGGTTTCATTTTCTCCAAGACAGACCTGTTTGCTCTCTTGGCACTCCATAGGATAGTCAATACCCTTCTCTAATACCACAACTCAAAGGCATTGATTCTTCTTCTGTCATCCTTATTCACTATCCATCTTTCAGATGCATAGCAAGCAATTAAGAAGCTCATGGCTTGGATCAGGTTCACTTTAGTCTTTAAATTTGTGTCACTGCTCTTCAGTACACTAGAGAGGCCTCTGAAAGCAAATATTCCCAGTCTGATTCACCTTTTGATTTCCTGACTGCTGATACCAAGGGTGTTAATGGTGGATTCAAGCAAGATGAAATTGTTGACAACTTTAATTTTTTTCCAATGATCATGATGTTGCCTATTGGCCAGATGGTGAAGAATTTTGTTTTCTTGATGTTGAGATGTAACCCATATTTTATTTTCTGAACTTTCTGCGAGCAAGATTGTATTATCTGCATAACTGAGGTTACTGATGAGCCTTTATCCAATTCTAATGACACCTTCTTCTTCATAAAGTCTAGCTTCTCGAATGATTTGTTCAACATACAAATTGAATAAGTATAGAAAAAAGACACAGTCCTTGTGCACACCTTTATTTATAAACAATTCAGGTTTCCCTTGCTCTGTTTGGACAACAGCTTTTTGATATAGGTTTCACATGAGCACAGCTAAGTGTCCTGGGATTCCCATTCTTCTCAATATTAGCCATAATTTGTTGTGGTCCACACAGTCAAATGTGTATGCATAGTCAATAAAACATGGGTAAACATCCTTGTGGTATTGTCTGCTTTCTGCCAAGATCCATCTGATAATAGCACTGATATCCCTGGTGTTATGGCCTCTTCTAAATCCAGCTTGAATTTCTGTCAGTTCTCTATTGAATATTCTTCTAGCTGTTTTTTAATAATCTTCAGCAAGATTTTACTTGCATGTGATATTAATGATATTGTTTGATAATTTCCACATTCTGTTGGATCACGTTTTTAGGGACTAGGAATAAATATTAATCTCTTCCAATCAGTAGCCAGGTAGCTGACCTCCAGATTTCTTGGCAAAGCCTACCTAGGGTTCCATCTGTTTGTTGGAATATATCAACTGGTATTCCATCAATTCCTGAGGCCTTATTTTTGCCAATGCCTTCAGTGCAGCTTACACTTTCTTCCTTTATTAGGTGTGTGTGTGTGTGTGTGTGTGTGTGTGTGTTGATGGCTGTGGGTCTTATGGGACATTGAGTTGAAACTGAATTATAGTTGACAAGTGTTCAGGTCTTTCGTTCATAGGGTTGCTATGAGTCGTCAATGACTCAACGGCACTTAACAACAACATAGAGAGAGCTCAGTTGGCCTAGTGGACGGAAAGTAATGCTACCAAGCCAAAGGTGGGTGATTTTAATCTGTGGCCCTCAGGCCTGGTTTTAATTGTTTTTGGTCAAACATTCTTCTAAGTGAGATAGCACTGCTCTGTTCACAGAGGCAATTTGTGGTTTCTGTGATGCTGAACACTGTGACCCTGATATGTCAAATATGATAATCGTTACCCATGACAGTGCAATAATGGTTACCATGACACTGTTTGATGGAGTTCCCTGATTAAAACAAGCTTGGAAGCAGGAGTGGCATCCACTTCCGAAATAGCTTGCCTCCAGAAACCCAATGAACTTAGAGAAATGATGAAAGTTATACAAGCGTTCAGGTCTTTCATTCATAGGGTCGCTATGAGTCATCTATGACTCAACAGCACTTAACAACAACATACATCACACAGAAGGAGATTACTCATTTTTCTTCCACAGAGCAGCTGGTGGATTCAAATTATGTGACTTTGAGCTGGCAGTACAACTCCTTAACCACCAGATAATAAATATACATATTTACCCATATACATGTATATATCTACACATATACATAATTATCTATCCATACACATATGTATTTATCTACATATATACATATATTGTTATCTAGGTATATACATATATAATCTTAACAGGAACAGACTGCTTCTTCTTTCTCCTACATAGTGGTGGGTGGATTCCAACCTTTGACCCTTTTGGTTAGCAGCCAAACATGTAACCACCAGAGGTCTTTGTATATTTATATCTGTATATATTTGATTCACTATTAAAATGGAAGGAAAGTTAATAGTTAACAGTGGTTATTATCTCTACACATTTATCTTTTTAAATTTTTTTCCTACGTGTTTATCTTAATCTCTACAGTGTAAGATTAAGATAATTATGAACTTCTTGTTTTATATACTTCTAGCACACGAGAGGAAAAGCCTTGATGAGAAGGATTGATTCAGTGACTGGGGTAATGGGGGTAGGTGTGACAGAGACAATAAGATTGACACAGGATAGAGCAGGGTGTAGGGCTGTACCGTACATAGGGTCGCTATGAGTATCAGGCAACTTGACGGCATATAACAACAACAACAACAACAACAACATACTGCTTTGAGGGAGCTCCCATGTGGTCCACAAGGAGTTGCCCTGCTCACCCAAAGGTGGCACTTCTCTGGTAGTTTGAAGCTACTATTAGCTCCTCAGAAGAAAGATGACCAGTCTCCTCCGTGTGTGCTCGGTCAGCAATGAATTGGTTCTGACTTATTTTAATGTGTCTATATTGCTGTGTTTTTCAGACAAATACCTATTGAAGCAAACAAAATACCAAACGCCTAAGAAAACATTGTGTGGCCTATCTTTCTCTGTCATATTTCCTCTTCCAGACATCTTTATTACTTTCTGCCATCTTCACATTTGTCTGAGAACGATGGGTTTTGAGTTATTTATTCCCTTTCCTTACCCACAACGAGCCAACCCTTCTGAAAGTGGATACCTCTCAGGAAAAGGTGTGCATGTGCATGCGTGTGTGTAAATGTTTGTTGTTCTTGTTGTTATTATGTGCTGGGGAGTCAATTTCGACTCAAAGCGATCATACAAACAGCAGATCTGAACTTTGGGCTGTCCTGGGTCGTCTCATCATTTCTGGCACACTTGAGCTCATTCTTACCGCTCTCATGTCGGTCATGAGCAGGCCCCTAAAAGAAGTCTCTGGCTTGTGTTCCCAAGGAGTCAGGATTCCTTTTAAAGTGGCCCCAGCATTAGGCAGGAAATGTCAGATTCCACTATTCCCAAACACCTGGTCTCCAGCAGGGAAAACTAAACTCCGCCTAAATAGTCAGAGCCCGCCAGAGGGGCACCAAGATTTAGCAAGCAGCTGCTGAGAGGATTGAGAACAGCTGTGTCCCTGTCCCAGTGCCACTTCCAGCTGTGTGACCGTGGAGAAGGCCCTCTCATTCTTCAGAGCTCTGTTTCTTCCCTTGCTGAATGATGGTGATCTCTTCAACCTCAAGACCACTGAGAGGATTAAAAGAGGTAAAGCACATTAAAAAAGCCCTTTTCAGTTGCAAATACTCCACCCAGCTGAATCAGAGCCAGGGTTTAACAGTTTTTACATAAAGGAGAACCTCTTTATTTTCTGTGAAATTCACAGATAGGCAAGAGAGGGAGAGAGGGGCCTCACCAGCTCCTATTTCCCTCCACCCTGGAAATCCCAAACCACAGAGGAGGGGGGGTGGGGGAGGGAGGGAGGGAGAGAGAGAGAGAGTATTCGCATTGGGGAGGGCGCATACAGCATTCCAGCCCTGAGATGTTTCAGATGAGTTTTGACATCTACCCGTAGAATAACATTTCCAGGCTGCCGACATCAGGCCCAGGGCCCAGGAGGGTGAGGAGCTGGCAAGGAGGCCGGCTAACTGCCTCACATCCCTCCCGGGGCAACTCAGTCAGCAGGCAGCGGAGGAGGAGGAATAGAGAGAAAAGCCGGGCAGGGTGTGGTCCAGGGCACAGTGATCTGCAGAAAAGCGGCAAGGCCTGGGGCTGGCAGACCCATTTCTGGCCCTCATCAGCGGTGTGGCATCAGGCAAGTTGTTGCCACCCCACCCTGAGCTCCAGGTTCTCCTTTTACAAAGGATGAACTGGGTTAGGGCCCCTCTGGCTCCACCCCAGAATTTCCTCCAGTCTCAGACAGGAACAAACACAGGGAGTTTTCTTCTCTCTCTCTGGTTCTTGCCCTCAGGCAACCTCTGTCCCCACCCCTAACTGTGAAACTGTCTGTGAATCTGTGAATGTGTGTGTGTGTGTGTGTGTGTGTAACAAGGGCTAGCAGAGAGGCGGGACACTAAGAACAGAAGGACCCTGGGCCCCCAGCACAGAAGGCCACTGGAACTGTTTACACCAGAAGACACTTCACACTGAAATCAGACAAAACCAATTTTATTCAGAAAAGCAGATTAGTAATCACTACACTACTGAATGAGACACACCCGTCCCCACTCCTGAGCCTCCCTTTGGCCTTTGCGGGACACTGTTGAATTTCTCTTCCCAATCCACGTATGGCCCTAGACTTTGGAGATGGGAGATGGCCAGCATGCCCTTGAGTTGGACTGGGTCTTAGTATCCAAAGAAGGTGACCTAGAAAACTGTCTCAATAATCCAAAAGTTCTGGGCTGGGTCAGGCAGCCATAACCAAGTACAGCAGGAAGCCTTGAGGGGGAGAAGGGACTGAACAGAGGGCTGTCTTACAGGCACTTCTCACTTTTGGAGGACAGAGGATCCACCGCACAGCTGTAGACCAGGTGTAAAGGCACCTCTAGAAGAGCCAAGAAGCTCTGGAATGCTTCAGGCACTTAGGCAAGGATGAGGCACTGCAAAGCCCCAGGAGGTTCTGCTCCTGAGAGGTCCATGAACACAGGCAGCGTACCTGGGAGCTGAGGGGCCCAGGAGGGAGACCTCAGGATACAGGCCTGAGCTGAGGGTGCAACTTAAATGACGATCTAAAAACAGAGGAAACAAAAAGGAACAAAAGTTGACACTAAAACCCACTGTTTAAGGTTCAGGGGTACAGAATTCAGACCCAGTTTCTGGAATCTCACATCCAAGTCTTGGCACAAGGAGAAGCAGGAGTTCCCATGAGTTGACGCACAACTAGTCATTATCCATCTTGGTTCTTCCACGGGGAGTGTGAAAGCCACACTGAAGGGAGGCTGCTGGGCGGTGGGTGGCACGTGTTCTCTCTCACCTCCTCTGACAGCCAGTGAAAGCTCTCAATGCTCCCATTGGCCCTGGTCAGAGGAGCAGTGCCTGCTGAGGAAATTAGGCACTGGGGGTCATTGCAGCAACGAGGCTCTGGAGATCTCCATGATCTCAGCAACACGGAACCTGCAACAGAAAAGCCAGAGTCACTAGGCTTCCGAGGCTTTGGCCCAAGGGCCTCAGCAAGTTCCACTCCCAGGTTCTGATGGGCACCAGCCGTTGGAGCTAAGGGAACAATTACCCTGCCCAACCTGAAGCTCAGCCAGAAACACTGAACAGCCAACCTGAACCCTGCCCTGTCCTGTGCCATCCTGACCATCTCCAACACACTCAAGCCCCTTGTTGAAGTCACTGGGTCGATCCATCACATTTAGAGGAGGCCAAAGTGTGTTTTTGTGTTTTGTGTCTTTGGTATAGAAGTGTCAAATTTCTCTCTTGTGGATGTAAAGGTGCAAATTATTGCTGCAAGTTTTAAATACATCACCATGGTGCAGGAGAGGAAGACCCCAATGAAATGGATTGGCACAGCAACTGGGGTAATGGGTATAAGTGTGTCGAAGACAGGCTGGCTCAGGAGAGAGCAGAGTTCAGAGCTAGCATACACAGGGTCGCTGAGTCGCAGCTGACTCGATGGCACTTAACAACTACAACTGTAGTGCTCATCTAGCCTGGCTCCGCACATAATCCTTTACATACATTCACAGCATTCTCAAAAATCCCATTGGCTTCCAGTTTACAGATGAGAAAAAAAGGGCCACAGAGAGGTTAAATAACTGGAACATGTTCTCACAGCTAGTGAGCAGTGAAGCTCGGGTGTGAACCCTGGCCTTCTGGCCTCTTCAGAACTGTGTATACTGTGGGCACCAGTCCCCCTTTGGTCAGCTCCCACTCATGGTGACCCAACATGATCAAAGTACTGTACCCCTGAGAGTTTTTAATGGCTGATTTTCCAAAAGGGGATCATCGGGCCTTTTTTTCTTGGGCCCTCTGAGTGAACCTGAACTTCCAAACTTTTGGTTTACAGCTGAGCACAAGAGTCATATTTGACTTGACAGCACCTAATCACAACCAACAACATTCCACTATCTAAGGAGCCCTGGAAGCAAGTATGTAATGTGTCAGGTGGCTAAGGGAAAGGCGGGCAGTTCAAATCCACCAGCCCCTTTATAGGCCAAAGATGGGCAGGCTCCTGTCAAAACAATTCACAACCTCAAAAATACGCTAGTGGTTGGGGGGGGAGGGTAGAGAAAATAGTGCAACAACGAATGAATGGAAACCCAAAATCTCTGTAAATGTTCATTAAAATTAATAAAATTTAATAAAAAATACTTTAGTGGGTCATTAGGAGCAGGAATCAACTGATTAGCAGTGGATTTAGCTTGGGATCCCATTTCTCGAAGCCCTAGTGGTGTGATGTGTTAAGCATTGGAGTAAGGATCAAAGGTCAATGCTTCGAACCCACCAACTGCACCATGGGGAAAAGGTGCAATAATCCACTGTAGTAAAGATTTACAGATGTGAATACTCGATGGGGGCAGTTTTCTATCCTAAGGAGTTGTCAAGAGTCAGAATTTACTCGATGAGTGTGGGCTTTATTCCAGTTTCTGTTTCAGAAAGTGGAACTTTTGCTTCAAAGAGAAGAGCCTTTGAAGAGCATAGCAAAATAGGACTTTTCACAACTGTCTGAATATTGTGGTTAGTACGTTGGCCTGTGGTGCTGGAGAAGAGTATTGAATGTACCATGGACTGCCAAGAAAACAAACAGATTCATCCTAGAGAGGGTTAAACCAGGCTACTCCTTGGAGGCAAGGATTCTGGGGCTTCGTCTGACATACTTTGGACATGTTGTAAGGAGAGACAGGTCTTTAGAGAGGGACATCATGCTGGGTAGAGTAGAGGGACAGAGCAGGAGGGGAAGACCCTCCATGAGGTGGATTGATTCAGTGACTAGGATAATTGGGAAGGGTGTGTCAGGGGCAATGAGATTGGCACAGGATAGAGGACGGTTTAGGGCTGTTGTACATAGGGTCGCTACGAGTCGCAAAAGACTCAACGGCACATAACAACAACAACGTTGGCCTAGTGGCAAGAAGCTGCACTGCAATCAGGAAGGCTCACAGTTTGAGGCCACCAGTTCCTGCTCCACAGAAGGAAGGGCAATCAATCTCCTCCAATTAACTGCCCCTGAAAACCCACTGGAGGGTCAGCTATGGGTCAGTACACAAGAACAATGTTATTCTTTTCATTTGTCTTTTCGTAAAGACCTTTCCCCTTTGGGGAACGGAGGGGGCTTTGTGTTTTTCAGTGACTATGATTCCTCTTCTGGAAATCAAGAAGTATCTTACCTTCCAGGGACTTGGCCAACTGTGCATTCCAGCTCCAGAGCTTTCCCTCCACCCTTGTCAATGCCAAGACCTCTAACAGGTGAAGTTCTTTGGTCAAACTCACCAATTTCCAGGCTTTGGCGTATGCCCTCTTTTCCAGAAACTCCCAGGGAAAGAGAGCATATACCCTGAACCTTCACAAGCCCAAACCTATGAGTAGGATTAGGACACAGCGCTGCTTGGAATTTTAAGGTGGAGAAAGCTGATTCAGGCCCAAAGACAGTTAATACTGTAAACAAAGTTATCCGAGCTTCGTTCTGTACAGAGGGGTTTCATGGTGCCTTGGAAATGTTAAAAAGCATCTTGGATCTTACGAAAGGGTTACAGCACCTTTGACAAACACATTTGGTCTTTAAATTCTCTTTTACAGGGGTCTTCCCCAGGGAATACCCATTTCTTTAAAGCAAATAGCGCTGAACTAGGGATCGAGAGAACAGTTCTAATTTTGTTCTGCAGGTTCCCCTTTCTTGTCTGTAAAAAGAAAGGTTTGGGCTTATCCTAAAATTCCATGACGTGAGGACAGTGAAGCAGATGCCTGTATGAGGAAGGCTGCGAAGGGGCTCTATCACCAGGAGGACAAAAGTCATTGACCTGTGTGTGTTTGAAAAAAGGCAGGGTAGGCAAAGGTGAGAAGATTCCAAAGGTCCAAGGGTACATCCCGCCACACGTCTGTAGATTGGCCTCGCCCTGAGATATCAAAGCACTGAAGGGTGGGCCCCTGAGAGGCTCCTGGGGCCTGTCACTCATCCCAGGGACTGTTGAAGCCTGTCCCGAGGTCCAGCAGAAACCACGTGCTTGTCTTCTACAGCACCCGAGGCTGGAAGAGGCATCTGGGAAGAGGTGGTTTACCAAAAGCAGGGCAGGAGCGAGGACGCGGTGGTGCAGCCTTAAAGCTGGTTCCAATGTGGGAGCCTCCCCCGGATCTACGCGGCGCCTTGTCCACGTCTCGCTCTCAACCAAGAAAGGGAAGAGGCACCGCGAGGTTTTGCCTGGGGCGGCCAGTCTGAGGGTGCGCCCAGGTCCCTGGACAGGGTGCGCCCAGCTCTCTCGAGAGGGCGAGTCCTGTGCAGCGCTTTAGACGTGGGGCCGCTATCAGGAGGAATCTGTGTGTCTGGGTCCCCGTTCCTGGGCGCAGCAGGCAGCGGCAACACAGCAAGGAAAGGTGCCCGGGCAGAGGCCCGCGGGGCGGCGGCGGTAGCAAGGACTAGCGCTCTGTTCTCCAGAGGGTCCCCTGCCCCTACTGGGGCCGCGCGAGTCGCAGGCAGCCTCACACAACCTCTGACTCGCCCTGGCTGCGGCGGTAGCAGCCGTAGAGCGCCGAGAGCAGGTAGAGGCAGAGGCAGAGGCCGCCGCAGACGGCGGCTGCCAGGAAGGCGTGGTAAGCACAGGACCTCTGGTAATTTTTGATGTTGCAGTAGCTGTGTTTCTGCGTCTGGTCGATCATGATGCCCGTCGCGGCGCCGTAGAGCGCAGCCGCCAGCAGGTCGTGCGCCACGTTGACCACCAGCCAGCGCTCGCCCAGCACGGGCACCAGCTGGTGCTTGCCCAGCAGCGTGAGGAAGTAGAGGGCCAGGGTCAGCAGCCAGAAGAGGACCGCCACGAAGAGCGCGAAGTGCACGGGGCCCTGGTACTTGCTGGTGGCGATGGTGATCCAGCACGCGGCGCCCACCAGCAGCTGCAGCAGCCGCAGCACGCCCAGCGGGCCGCGCAGGAAGGGCCGCTGCAGGC
>NW_006399756.1:33616021-33619637 GCF_000299155.1 Elephantulus edwardii
CCCTTCTTCCCCTGTGTCCTCCTCCCCGCCTCCCTCTCGTTCTCTTTTCCTTTCTCCTCCTCTCCTCCCAGCCCGCTTCCTTTCCCCTCCTTGGTCTCCACCCCCGAGTCGCTCCTCTCGGCTTGCAGCCATCTCTCCCTCGCTCGCGCCCTCCCGGCGCCCCCCTTTCCCTCTGCCCCAGACTCCCAGCTCCAGTGACTTCATCCTCTCGGAGGCGCGGAACGCACGCGCGCCCCCACCCGCCGCGGGCCTCCCAGCCTCTCCTCCGGTCACGGTTTACCACATCTGGGGCGCATCCCCAGCCTGTCTCCGGTCCTCTCAGCTCCAGCCCCGCCTGGAACAGAGACAGGCTTCTTGAGACAGCCTCTGGGCTGGGCCCCTTTCTGCTTCCTCTGGCTGGGCTAGCAGCCCACCAGGACCCCATGGGCCCTACTAGGTGCTGGAGAGCGGTGCTGGCTTACAGGAATTTGCATTCTTTCTGACCTTCGGGATAGCCTCTGAAAGCTTACCTCAAACTCATCCTAGGTCAGAATGGCCCCAAAGTGGGGGTGCTGGACCAGGGGACAATTAAGCCTAATACCTACCATTGTAATTCATCACCTCGTTTAAACCCTCAGAACACCCCTGATACAATTAGTTTCTTCATTTTACTGAGAAGGTGGAGAAGATGAAACGGTAATTGCAGTAGGTCGCCCTTCTCCCCCTTTCCATTCAACCTTTGCACCCCTGCGGGAGGACGTATTTCTAAACTACAGACCAGCTTGTAGCTTGCTCCACTGACCACAGGATTTTTTTTTCTTCTTTGTAGCCTGTTTCACAATCTGAGCCCAAATGCCTACCAGCTTCCTGATTTTCCACTTCCTCCCCTTACTCATACCCTCTAGTAAGAGTACCAACCTCTCCAAACATCTAAAGTTTCCCAACTTCACTCCCAGGCTGCAACATGCCTGGCAAACTCCTATAGATTCTTCAATGCCCAACTTCAATGCCTTTCCTTGGTCTAGCCTCCCAGTCTGTCAACTGCCTATGCTGCTAGACCCTCACTTGGAGCATCCCTTCTTAGTCATTGAATCTGCTATGACACGTATCCATTGGTTATCAGTTTTTCTCTATCTTTGTCCATATCGGATGTACAGGAGGCCCTCCATCAAGTCAGTGAAGTGGATGACCCTTGAAAAAGGAACATTAATTTAAAAAGTCTAATGGAGCTTTTCAGTCTGTGCAAAATCATGGTATGTGAGGGGGGAAGTTGAAGTTGTCAATTATTTCATTTTCCTTGGATTCACAAACAACACACATGGAACCAGCAGTCACGATGTCAAAAGATGTACTGTGTTGGACTAATCTATTGTCAAGGGCCTTTCCAATGTGCTAAAGAGCAAGGATGTCAGTTTAAAGATTTGCCCCAAGCCTCAGTATTTTCAGTTCCTTCACATGTATGTGAAAGTTGGACGATGAACAAGAAAGACTGAAAGACCTTTCATTTATGGTGTTGGTGAAGAGTACTGAATATTCTATGGACTGTCAAAAGAACACACAAGTCTATCTTGGAGGAAGCACAACCAGAGTGTTCCTTTGAGGCAAGGACTGTGAAACATCATCTCACATACTTTGAGCATGTTGTCAAGAGTGGCTAGTCCTTGGGAAAGGACATCACACTGGGAAAAGTAGAGCATGAGTGAAAAAGAGAAATGCCCCGTGACGAGATAGATTGACACAGTGATTGCAGCGAGGGGCTTGGGCATGGTGGGAACTGTCAAGACGGCTCAGAAGAGGGCAAGGTTTCAATCTGCTGCTGGTAGGATTGCTCTGAGTTATAGTGGACCCAATGGTGGCACTTAACAACAACACAAGGAGCTGGCTTAAGTTTTATTTTTGTTCGATCTTAATCTTGCATCTGACTCCTCACCTCTTCAGTTCTTGCTTGCCTGTTGACCTATCAGCCTCTGCAGCTACATGCCATAGACTGGGGAACTTGCCAACAGCTGCAAGCTTGTGAGTCACTTCGTATAGAGATAAGGACACAGACAGAAAGAGAGAGCGTGCTTTTGGTGGCGTAGTCCACAGGGACTTGTGCCACTAACTCAAAGGCAGCCAAACACCCTGGGCTGCTTTAAATCCCAGCAGCTTCAAGGAAGAAAGATGAGCATTCACCTCCTGTGTGGTTGCCTCTGAAGCTCACTGGAGGGTCAGCAACGAGTTAATCTCAACGCAATGGAAGTGAGCTGAGATACAGATAGAGAGAGAGAGAGACCGATCGATCTCGATCTCTATCATCTCTCTATATATATTCATTTCTTCTGAATTTCTACAGAACCCAGCCTAAGACAAATGGCAATGTCTAACACCACAAATGTATGGAGCATGGCATAGAGACTCCTGACTTCGGCAATCAGACTCCTGGCTGTGTGACACTGTACTCTATGCCTTGAGAGTAGAAGGGTTAGGTAACTTCTTTGGGCCTCAGTTTTCTCATCTAAAAAAACCATTTTATTCAACAAAGAAATACTGAACACTTATTAAGTGTCAGGCAATATTTTAGGGGCTAGGGATGCACACTATCTATGTGGTTATTATTGTTGTTCGGTGCCATCCAGTTGACTATGACTGTGAACAACGGACATGAACCTTGCCCTCTCCTGTACAGTCCTCATGACCTCTGTCATGCTCAAACTCACAGTTATAGTCACATTGTGTCAAATCCATCTTGTTGTAGGCCTTCCTCTCTTTCACTGACACTCCCCCTTTCTCAGCATCCAAGAATCAATTTCCAAGAATTAGAATCTTCTCACACCATGCCCAAAGTATGTAGATGACATTTCACTATACTTGCCTCTAAGGAGCACTCTGGTTGCGCTTCCTCCAAGACAAATTTGTTGATTCTTGTTAGTTTGTTCTTTTGGAAGCCCATATGCAGTACTCCTCTCCAACACTGCGATTCAAAGACATCAATTCCTCTTTAGTCTTCCTTATTTATTGTCCCAATTTCACATGCTCTGATTTTCTGATAAGGAAACTAGAGGCCAGGACGCTGCTTATCTTCACTGAGCCAGCTGGTGGTGGTTTAAAAGGGAGCTGACATGGAGCAGACTTCACACGCATGTTCCAAGTGCTTTTATATTACCTTCCCCAATTTAACTCTCAGTAGCTGTGAAGCAAGAAAATAAGAACCCAGGAAAGTTAAGTGAAACACAGCCAGTGTTAGTGCTGGGACTGAAACCTAGACATTTTTACCCCAATTTTGAGACTTTTCCTGGGGAGACATTGGCAACGTGAACAGGGTGCTTTGGAGACTGGTGATTGGAGGCTGAATCTGAGGACTGGACAGAGGATTACACCATATAAAACCATTTCTGAGTGGGACTTCTAAGCTTACAAAAACTGAAGGCACAGTCTTTACCTTCCAAAAAAAAAAGCATCTGGAGATCCTTTTCCAGTTCATGATTGGGTGTTCATGCTTTTGTATGACAAGTGCCACCTTGTTATGACATGGGCACAATACCCGTCTGACTTTAAAAAAAAAAGAAAGGAAGGAAGGAAGGAGAAAGAGAGAGAGAGAGGAAGAGAGAGAGAGAAAGAAAGAAAGGAAGAAAAGGAAGGGAAGGGAGGGGAGGGG
>NW_006399756.1:33619808-33626407 GCF_000299155.1 Elephantulus edwardii
AAGAAAGAAAGAAAGAAAGAAAGAAAGAAAGAAAGAAAGAAAGAAAGAAAGAAAGAAAGAAAAGAAAGCATCTGTAAGACATGAGGGTCAGGGCGCCACCTAGTGGGCATATACGGTTAACCTCAAGTGCCAAGTCTTATCCTTACATGGAGAGGCTTTGGAGTGTTATTTTTAGCTTCTGGAATCCTGTGGCTGTTCCAAGAGCCAGTCCAACAGACTGTCTGAAAAAACATAACCATGCATATAGATCTTTATTCTGCCCAATTCAGCAAACTCGGGCTAAGCACCTGCTGGACGCGGATAAAATGATGTGGGAATGTCAGAATAAAGAGGACAAACACCCACCTTTCACTGGGCTTGCAGAGGAAAGGAAGGATAATGAGGTGTCCTGGGAAATGTAAGGAAAACACAACTCAGAAGAAGAGAGGATATATGACGGGGCAGGGGAGCTAGGGAGCGCTTCAAGAATGAAGCATTCAAAGGCTGATGGGATTTTGATGAAGCAGATATAGAAGGTAGGTATTATTATTGGGAGAGGTGACCCACCAGGTCCTGAGTGTCCCTAGATATTCTCATTGGGTTTACCAAGCATGGAATGTCATCACCCCTCTTTAACTCAACCCTTTCTCAAAGTTGTAGTTGCAGCAAACAACATTGAGGGACAAAGTACCATCTCTCAAGTAAAGAGCGGGCTTGTATCTTGCTTACTATAAAAGTGATGGGGGCCAACACGCTGCCTCTTATTCACACTTCCCTTCAAGGAGGGAGATCAGTCCCTTTGGGATGTTTGTTGTTGTTGTTATGTGCCATCGAGTTGCCTACGACTCAGAGACCCTGTGTACAGCAGCTCTGAACCCGGCTCTACCCTGAGCCAACATTATTATCTCTAACACACCTACCCCCATTACACCAGTCATTGAGTCAATTCATCTAATCCAAAGTCTTCCTCTTTTGCACCATCCCTCAACCCTCCCAAGCATAATGTCCCTCTCCAAGGACTGATCCCTCCTTGCAACACACCCAAAGTACATCAGACAGAGCTTCCTTACCTCCAACAAACATCCTGGCTTCACCCTCTCCGGGATGAACTTGTTTGCACCCCTAATCTTCAGACTGACATTGTTGCTCTTCAGTACTCAAGAGATGTACCTGACATCAGACTTCCCCCAATGCAATTCGTCTTTTGATTTCCTGGCTGCTTGTACCAAGAGTATTGATTGTGGAGCCAAGCAATCTAAAGCTGTTAACAAGCTCAATCTCTTCATTATCTATTATGATGCTGACAATTGGCCCAGTGGTGAAAATCTTTGTTTTTTGATGTTGAGCTTCAATCCGTATTCAGTCCTTGACCTTCTGCAGCAAATGCTTCAGGTCCTCCTCAGTTTCAGCAAGCAAGGTTGTGTCTCCTGCATATTGCAGGTTGTTGATGAGTCTTCCTCAAATCCTGATGCCACTTTCTTCCTTATTGAGCCCAGACTCCCGGATGCTCTGTTCCACATATCTATCTTTACTTTTTACCTTCAAAAAATAAAGTGGTAGTGGGGAAATGTCAATGTTCTTTGGTTAGTTGGGATGCGACCCCACTTTATGAGTAACATCAATCTGGGCTCCTTTACTCACTCTCCTCTCCCTCCTGTGAGACTGGGAGAAGGGGAACAGATGTGACATGACATTGTTGCTGTTTGCTGTGCCATGAGTAATAGGGTCTTCGGTCTCTGTGTTGCTGACTGCCATGAACCCAGCAGCAGACAGGGCCTATTGATGCTGCAGGAGACAAGAATTGCAGAAAGCACATGTACTTTAGAGGCTGGACATTGTAAAAGCCTTTTAAAAATACGTATCTTATTCCTGTTCATTTTGTTGGGAATATACATGGTAGAACACGTATTCACTCAAGAATTTCTGCATACACTTCAGTAACATAGGTCACATTCCTAAGTTATCCAGCCATGCTTGTCCTTTGAGAAAACACTTTCAGGGATATTTTTGGTATAAGAATATCTTAGGACAATAATTTCAGGGGTTCATAATTTTATGGCTCCACGAAAGTCTAGATTCCATGAGAATTTAAAATTTCCTTTTTCTGGCCAGGATTTTCCTATAGAATCTTTGATCAAAATGTTCAAGAATGGTAGCCAGGCAAAGGAAGTCATTGTTGAATTAGCCACACGTTCCATTTCCTTCTGCTCTTGCTGACGCGCCGTCCTTCTCTGTAGCTGGGCTAGAGAACTCTTGCAAGCTTCAGGATTCTGGGGAGAGAAATGTAACTGGGAAAAAGATTATGTTTGGCTGCCTGTCACTTCAAGTCAATTGAGTAGAGACAAGGATTGACTCTTTTAAATGGACTTACTCAGATGCTAGTGATCTGAGAGAAAATGGCACCATTGATGTTCTAATGACTGTTTCTGACGTCTCAGAATCAAGCCAGGCCTTTTAAGGGAGTGGTCTGAGGGCAGAGGTAAGGGGAAAGAAATGTGGAAAGGATACAAGTGTCCAGAGGTCTGATAAGGTTTGTGCCATGAAACCTCTTCCCATGATGGTTGTCACGAACTCTGTGTGTGATGTTTGAAGTAGTTCTATGTCAAGCTTCTTTAATGATGGTACATTCTTCAAGTAATTTCTCAGTTTTTATGTTAGAATGACTTGGTCATAAATCTTTAGTTCCTGGAATAACAGTTTCTCGACGGCTAATCAATCAGATTAATGGACCTTCCTCAGGCAACTTTTACTATCGTCTTAACCTTATAAGGTAGCTCTGGTAGTTCAGTGTAAGGAATTGCACTGCCAATGCAAAGGTATGTGGCTCGAATCCACCAGCTGCTCCATATGATTTACTGCCTCTGCAAACCCACTACAGGTCAGTTCTGACTTAATGGTGCACAGTAACAACAACTTACAAACTCTGCCTAAGCTCCTCCCGCCCTCAGGAGCACAACAGAACCAAGAACCACCCCCCTCCTTTACAGAGTCTAACCAGCACCTTCTTCCGGAAAAGCTGAATATTATGCCAACAGGAAAAAGAGAAATATATTCATTATCTCATTCAGGTGACCCTATACTCAGAGTGATTATCATAGAACATGTTGAAGATCGAATTTGTAACTGAAAGGCAGTATGTTGATACTTGGCACAGTCCACCCCCTAGAAATGCAGCTTTCCTTTGTGCCTCTCCTGACACATTTGAACATCCACACAACAAAAAAACAGCTCCATAGTCCCACCCAAGAAGATCCTGCATCTCACAAGCGAAGGTATTCTCATTTCTTTTCCAAAATGAGGAGACAGACAGTCCCTACTGACACTGTATCACAGGATATATGCTAAAATCCTGCCATGGTCCCATGGAATATCTGTTACCTAAAGACCAAATTATAACATTGATTTCAATAATTTACACATGAAAAAGAAAAATGGGGAAAAGAAAACTATAAGCATGCACAGAACCTCCATATATGCATAATAAAAACTATACAAAATCATTTAAGTCTTCATTTTTTTGTCACCAACCTTTGATTGAAATCTATGGCTTCCTTCTTCTCTTTTTTTTTTATTTCCATTCATTCATTGTTGCACATTTTCTTCCTTGCCCCACCTCTCCCCATTTACTTTTCTCTTTGAAAAGTAAAAAATATTCTTTCATTGTTATACAGTTCCCCACCCTCCAGTCCACTTTACTATGGCAGCTCTTATTCTGGACTATTGTCATGCCAATAACACCTAATCGTATATTCCTTTTATACAGTTCTCTCTCATCTGTTTCAATGCCGTGTACATTATTTATCCCCTTTTTTCTTGTTTCCCCCCCACCTCCCCATGTCTGTCCTGTGTTAGAACAATGGCATTATGCAGTATTTGTCCTTTTGTGACTGAGATATTTCACTCAGCATAATGTCTTCCAGGGTCACCTGTATTGTATGATATTTCATGAGTTCCTTGTTTTTCAGTGGGCTTCCTTCTTCTATTACTCATTCCATATTTTTTTTGCTCTTAGCACCTTGCCCTCAGCTAGAACCTCAGGAGTTTGTTATCTGTTGACTACTCCAGAACTTCATTTTTATCTCATTGCCCTTATATAATTTTTCTTAATTGCTATGGTCTCCCACTGACTTTTACTGTTAGGTATGGAAGTACAAACAGGCACCCCAAAGACCCTGCTAAGTTCCAAACATACTTCCCTTTGCTCCAGAGTAGCTTCCCCCGTGATCTCTGCCTCCATGTGATCACACTGTTAAGCAATCCCTTTCTCCTGCGTAGAGATAAGACCTACAACTTGCTTCTAAGCAAATAAAGCCTTGACTGTAACAGAGGTGCTAAAACGTCACCGCTATGATTATGTTACATTATGAAAGACTGTTTTGCTGGGAGGGAAATTTATACTGGAGACTCACCTTGCTGGATGAAGCAAGTGGCCATGTAGGAAACTCTTGAAGCTATGAGCAGCTTATGTGAGCTCAGGGCAGCCTCCAGCTTCCAAATGGGAAGAAATGAGCACATTGGTCCTACAGCTGCAAGAAAATGAATTCTGCAGAGCCCTTGACTGTATTCTTCCACACGTAGGCCTCCAGCTAAGAAGGCATCCTTTCATTAAAAATTATACTGGATGTTAAGCATGCTTATTTCAGTTGGGTGTCACTGTATTGAGGTCCTCAGTAGATAGTTGTTGTTGTTGTTTAATGCCGTCGAGTCGTAGACGACTCATAGCGACCCTATGAACGAACAGCCTGAGCACTGTTCATACATAGAGTTTCCGGAGGCAAACCATTTCGGAAGTGGATGCCGCTCCTGCTTCCAGGCTTGATTTCGTCGGGAAGCTGAGGCCAACACTGTCCACCATGGGTGCCCATTACCACGATTGGCACATCACTGTCACAGGCTTCGACATCACAGCAACCATGAGTTACCTCTGTACAGCAACGCACAGACCAGTGCTATACCACCCTTATTTTTGACCAAAAGTGAATTTCAAGTATTTTTGTGAGCAGAAATAATGATCATGTATAACCTAAATAAGAACTAATTTTGATCAGTAGATAGAGCTAAATAAAATATACACATTAACATATTTACTCACATGTACACCGACGGGGTAAACAGCGTTTTGCATGTGGCAAGGCCATGAATTTTGGAACATCATGGTTTTGTGTATGTGTTGACTTGGCTAATTCTCAGTGTTACATAATTACCCTGTTGTTGCTGTATGCCTCACGGCTGACCCTCCAGCGGATTTTCAGAGGCAGTAAATTACACAGGCACAGATTGCTCGTCTTTTCCCTGCAGCAGCTGGTGGATTCAAACCATGTGCCTTTGGACTGACAGCACAATTGCTTACCACTAAACCACCAAAGCTCCCCATAATTATCCTAAGTATTGTAAACCCTAATCTCTAGCATGTTAACGAGGCAGGATTAAAGGCAGTTAGGTAATAATGCAGTCACCCCCTATGATGTCATCTGAGATGTGATCAACCAGATGAAAGGGGATTAGGATGGGATGCAATCTGATTAATTAGGTCACTAGCCCTGATCTGATGATGTAAGGAGTGTTTCCCAGGAGTGTGGCCTGGTCAAGTCTTGTCTTACAATAAAGAGGTGAAAGCAGAGAGAAGGTACCAGAGGGTGTGTGTGTGTGTATGGGGGTACACTCCCATTGAGTGATAGCACACTCAATATCACCAAAAAAGAAGACCTCAGAGTAGAGCATGCTTTGGATCCAGGGTCTTGTGCTGAGAAATGCCTAGAACTAAGACACACACAGATAGAAGGCTTCCCCTGGAGCTGACTCTGATTTTGACATCTAGCCTCCTAAACTGTGGGAGAATAACTTTCTGTTTGTTAATGTCATCACTTGTGGTAGCTCTAATGCAGCAGCACTAGCTAACTTAAACACACACACAAACAAGCACACACTTACGTTGTTGTCTAGCGTCGAGTCAGAACCAACCCATGGCTGACCCTCCGGCGGGCTTTCAGAGGCAGTTAAAGGCAGAGGAGGAGATTGTCCATCCTTCTGCAGAGCAGCTGGTGGCAGCTTCTTGTCACGAGGCCACCAGAGCTCCTAGAAATGCATATATGCATATTTTTAAAAACTCATTCACTGCTATCAAGTCACGTCTGGCTCATAGTTCCTCCGTCAGTCCTAGGCTATGAATCTTTACAAGAGGAGACTGCCCAGATTTCTCCATCAGAGCTGCTCAGGGAAATTCAAACCATGGGAGATATGTGGCATTTTGGCTAGCAACACAACACTCTACTGACTACACCATCAGAACACCTCATATATATTTATAATAATGGTTATTGTTCTATCTACTTACACACAATTAAAAATAATTCATTCATACATATACTTTTTTTTTAAATTTAGGCTGTTTATTTTTCATTTCAATGAACATCTACAGAGATTTTGGGATTCTATTCATTCATTGTTGCACCCTTCTCCCTGCACAAACCCCTCCCCCCTCCCCCCCCATTTGCTCCTCTCCTTGAGAAGCAAAAGAAAAACTCCCTCATTGGTACACAATCCCCCCCGTACATCCCCCAACCACACCCCCAACCCCAAATATAATTCAAATGATTTATTCCTTTTTTTAAATTTAGTTT
>NW_006399756.1:33626507-33629864 GCF_000299155.1 Elephantulus edwardii
CCAAACCCCACCCCCTACCCCCAAATATAATCCACTCTGCAACCCTCATTGCATACTCCTACGATAAAAATAATGCCCTAACATACATATACTTTTAATTCCAATATATAGGAATGAAAGGCACTCTGGTGATATAGTTCCTAGATGGTTGCTTTGGTAACACAAAAGCCACACCTCTCCAGCAGTTCAAATCCACCAGAAGTTCTGCAGAAGAAAAATAGGCTGTCCCTTCCCCTGCAATTTGCAGCCTCAGAAATCCACTGGCGGGTCAGTTATGAGTTGGTCCAACTCGACGGCAATAAAAGAGAACTGAGGGAGAGAGATATAAATGAATTATGTGGGGGTTTTTTGTTTTCCACCTATAAATTCATATCAACTCATGCTGTTGTGTCAGAACCAACTCATAGCTGACCCGGCAGGAAGTTTTCAGAGGCTGTAAATAGCTCAGGAGGAGATGGCCCAGCTTTCTCTCTTGGAGAAATCAATGGATGCCGGTTACCTATCTTTGGGGTCAGAAAGCAACTTCCTATTCACCAGGCACCAGATTTTACTACTTTTCAGTCTCCTCAAGTTCAGAGAAGATGGCTAGATTTCTCTTGTGTTGCTTTATATAATGTCAAAATAGAAAATATTCTCTTGTGTTGCTTTATATAATGTCAAAATAGAAAACATTAAAAAAACTATTAAAAAGCTCAGAACGACTATGATAATTGAATAAGAAAATTAGTTGGATTTAAAATAAATCACATTAGCTAAGTTTGAAAGTTATCATGGGGTGCTACAGCCAACTCTCCCAAGGGCAGGGCAAACAATAACCTCAGGGAAACAAGTTACTATTCCATTGGTGGACCACTCATCATTGTCCAATGACTTAACTTCCTGCAGAAGTGGGAGTGGGATTATGGTGCATTCACACAAATACTATCAGCACTAAAGAGTAATGACTACATAAAATACTATATAACTTGGGAGAGTCCAGAGAGCATTATGCTGAGTGAAATATCTCAGTCATATAAGGACACATATTGTATAAGGCCACCATTGTGAAAATTGGAGAGTAACTGATATATAAGACATATATAAATGTCCAAAATGGAAAGGAGAAAAAGGGGGCAGAAAAAAAAGGAAGGGGGGAAAATCATTAGGATAGCTGGGGTTAGTGGGTGGAGGGGGAGTGAAATAATGGGAGAGGTTCAGTGGGGGCTTGAAAAGGCAGAGTGATAATAGGAATAGAGCAATAGTAATTCATTATATAAAATATGAACTCTGGTGGCCTAGTGGCAAGAAGATGTGCTGCAATCCCAAAGGCACATGGTTCGAGGCTACCACCTGCTCTGTGGGAGACCAATAGGCAATCTCTTCCCAAGCGATTAACTGCATCTGAAAACCTACAAGGAGGTCAGCTATGGGCCAGTCCAACTCGATGGTACACAACAACAACAACAAAATAGGAATGATTGTAGAAATCATATAGTACATGTACAAAACACAATGTATATGAATGATTATATGCAAACAATAAATAATTTTTTTTTAATGTACAGGACTGACATGGGGATTTGGAGGAAACTAAGAAAAGAGGGGATAAATAAAAAATAGTGAATGTAGATAAATGAGAGAAAAAACTGTCTAAAAGAAATATATGATTAGGCATTATTTGCATGCCAACATCCGGAATAAGGTGCATAGGAAAGTGGACTGGGTTGAGGGGGAGAGGGAGGAAACTGAATAACAATGAAAAACTTTTTTTAAAGAGAGGTGAACTGGGTGTGAGCAGGGAGGAAAATGTGCAACAACGAATGAATGGAAATCCAAGTTTTCTGTAAACTCGTTAAAACATAGATTAATTTAAAAAAAATCTGGGATAAAAAATTAAAAAATCTGGGATTAAAAAAAATCTGGGATAGGAAGGAGTTCAATGGTGGTTCAGTGTCTGCAATAAGATGTATAGTAAGCACTCTAGAACAGAGCCTTTCATCCTCACAGCAACACTAAGAGGTGGGTAAGAGCATCCCCATTTTAAGGAGGAGAAAACTGAGAGGCAGAGTGGTTAAGTCATCTGCCTAAAGTTGAAGAGCTATAGCTTCTTTTCTAAATTTGATCTCCCTTTAAGATAAAAACCTGACTATTTACCCATATTGGAGCCAAAGGCAATACAAAAATAAGTGTACACTTATCAAAATATCCTCCTAGAGTTTGAACCAAGTGAAATAGTTCTACAATCTACAAACGCTCTGCAATCCAAAAGCAAGATTCTGCCAACCCTCGTAAGCCCACCTGGTGGAGGTGGGTGTGCAAAGGTGAGCTTCCTAGGAGCTGAGGGATCACTGGAAACAACTGCCTCCTTGTAGAACAACACAAGGTCATGAAGCCAATAATAGCTTGTCTTGATTTTAAACTTTGATATTTTGTTCATTATTTTTTATCCGGAAAAAAAAAACACTGCAAGAAAGTGTTGTTATTAGGTGTCATTGAGTCAGCTATGACTCACAGCGACTTATGAACAAGAGACCTGAGCCCTGCCCTGTCCGGTGCTATCCTCATCCTCAGTCTCTAATCTACTCCGTCCAGCCAAGTTGTTAACAGTCATCACTGTGTTGACTCATCTTGTCAACGGTCCCTTTCTCTTTCGCTGACCCTCTACCTTTCCAAGCATGATGTCTTTTTTCCAAAGACTGGGCCCTCCTAACAACATGCCCAAAATAAGTGAGATGAGATTTCACCATCCTTGCCTCTAAAGAATACCCTTGCTGCACTTTTCCTCAAGACATATTTATATGTTTGTTCTTTTGGCAGCTCATAGGCCATTCAGAATTCTTCTCTAACACCACAACTCAAAGCCATTGATTCTTCTTCTGGCATCCTTAGTCATTAGTTATCTTGATTTCAAAGCATTTTAGTGCCTCCGTAATTTTTTTAACCAAGATGAGTTTCTTATTCCTCATCCTATCTGGGCCCAGGTGAAACCAAGTCTTGGCTTCTGTGACATCAGTTGTCTAGTCCTCAAAGTTATCATCTCCAGTACGATCCTATGATTACCCGATAGCCCCACTCCTGGTGAAAGGCCCATTGCCACATCACCATCCTGAGGACCTGCACTTGACTCAGAGTAAGCTGTCTCAATCAATGTCAGCTATGATTTAAAATTCCACCGTGGAATTGTCCCATCTTGTCATCAGAAACATTGACTCATCAATCTGCAACAATAGAAAGGCTCCCTTCTGTAGTCAGTGCACAGTCACACGTCTGCAAAAGATGTCTGGAAATACCAGCTATTCTCCTCTCAGCCTTAACCACATGTGATCCAGAAGCCACACGATTTCCTGACTCCTAGCTTCATCTGACATACTTTGGACA
>NW_006399756.1:33631247-33655446 GCF_000299155.1 Elephantulus edwardii
AAAAAAATAATAAAATAAAATAAAAACACAAACTTGTGATGATTACCTATATGAGCTTATTACTTTTAAAATGCTGGCATTACAAGAACACAGAGTGCTATAGAAACGTCTGTGAAATAAATACATATACTGCTATTGCACGGGTTAAACCCTCGGGAAGATCAAATACAGAGCCTGCAGTTGCCTGCTCCTGCCTTCTACCTCCCCTCACTTGCTAGTCTCGTCCCAGAACTGGCTCCAATCTCTTAAATCAAGCACATGCGCTTCAACTTCCTGAAACACCATCCCTAGGCTCATTCTAACGTCAACAACTTGTGTCACTCAGGCCTCTGCCAGTGAAGGCCCCTGGCCAGAGTCATCGTTGTTGTTACGTTCCACAGAGTCAAGACCCTTGTGTACAATAGCTCTGAACCCTGTCCTATCCTGCGCCAGTCTCATTGCCTCCATCAAACCTACCCCTATTGCCCCTGTTACTGTGTCAATCCATCTCATCCGGGGTCTTCCTCCCTGCTCTGTCCCCTCCATCCTTTCGAGCATGATGTCCTTCTCTAAGGACTGGTCCTTCCTGACCACGTGCCCAAAAGTATGTGAGATGGAGCTACAAAATCTTAGGAAGCAGCCTGGTTTCACTCTCTGTAGGACAGACCTGTTTGTTCTACTGGCGGTCCATGGTGTGTATGTTCAATACTCTTCTTCTCCAGCACCACAACTCAAAGGCATCATTTCCTCTTCTATCACCTTTGGTCCTTTTCCAGCTCTCTGATGTAACTACATCCCTAATAAATTATTGACGAATAATGAACAGGAATGTTGTACGACTGCTTCATTTAAAACTGTTGATAAGGATTAACAACTAATCAAATCCACACAACTGAGTTAAGATTTGAACCCGTGACAGTCTATCTCTGAAGGCTAAGATCTGACCACACCACAGACTGGCCCCTCCTTTCCCTCAAATCTGGAGTCAGAGACAGGCAGGGAGGCGAGTTTAAACCTGTAGGTCTCTCTGTAGAGGGCCACAAGCTACCTTGGTCACTGGCCTTGGGTCCAGAGAAAGGGGCACCTGTCACGTGTACCCTCCTGGGCCAGCGCCCGCCGCACCCCGCGGCAGGAATGCAGCTCCGCCCCGTTCCCGCGCCTGCAAAACCGTGCTTGCTTAGAGGACTGACGTCAATGACTGGGGAGCCTCCCGGCGCCGCAAGGCAGCAGCTGGGGGCGAGGCAAGGACGGGGGCATACGCCCCCTCGCCGCTTCTCCAGCTCTAATTGGACAAGGGGAATCTCTGCATTCGTTTTCAGTGGCTGACTAAGGGAAGAAGGCGTCGTCTGGACACGCCCCTTCGCCCGTCTCCCGCATGCTGGTTGGTCTACTGCAGCTCCGCGTTAGGTTTTTGGAAGGTTCGCACCGGGGGGCTCACACCGAGGCTGCGGCTGAGGATTGGCTGTTCCGGAACTGGAAGCGCGTTCTCCAGGGAATCGTGGCTGCGATCTGGGCCGCCCGGTCGGTTCGGTGCTGCGTTCGGCCCGCTTCGGGCAGCCAGGTGCGTAGGTGGGCGGCCTGGCTCTGCGCTGCGGTGGGAGGAGGGTGAACAGGCAGAGCCGAGGTGCCACCGGGGACCCCAGCCCCCAGGTCCGCCTAGGGGCCTGTCGTTCTGTGAAACGGCCACGTCTGAGTTCTGCTAGGGGTGTCGCCGTGTTGCTTTGGCCCAGCCCTTATGCTGTCTGAGATGCCAACTGGTCTTTGTGAGCACCTTCGCAGCAGGAAGCCCAGGGGTGCACGCTCCAAAAGGGCCGTGGGAGGGATTGCAGTGGGTGCATCTTAGCTTGTCCAGATCCAGGTTTGCAGGGTCTGCCCTCTTTTAACTCCCCGCGGGCCAGGCTAGTGCCGAGGGCACAGTGGTTCCCTTGGGAGTCCTGATTTGGACCCCTGCACCCTCCAAAAGCTGCCCAAGCAAAGAACAGGTTACAGAGCCTTCTGGGTCTCCCTCTACTCTGAAATCTTGTCAGCCATCTGGCAGAATTAACAATAGTTGAAATCATGGGCACTGGGATCAGTCAGTCTGGATTCATATCCCAACTCCATCACTTTCCATCTGTGTAACTTTGGGTCAGTTGTTTACCTTTCTGAGCTCAGCTTTCTGATCTGTAAAATGGGTGTATTATAGTGTCTCCCATAAGGTGTTAGTGATGATAAGGTTCCTCACTTGACACACAGTAAGCTGTTTCGATGTACACCATGATTTAAAAGCCCACTTCTCCCTAAGCTCCATATATCTCCCTATGTCCTGTTCTACAAGAATGAAGGCACGTTTGGTGGTTTGATATTAGTGAAAATGTTTAAAGTGACTTTAGTTCTATAGTCCTTAGTGAGACTTTCCTTGTAATTGTTCATTCATTCAACTAGTATATGCTGAGTGTCTCGTGTGTCTAAGTACTGGGATAGGTGCTTATCTACCTTATCCTCTTATGGATTATTTTTCCTGGTGTTGTAGTGGCTAAGGAGTGCCATCCTAAAGGCACTTGTTTCAAATCCAACACCTGCTTTTTGGGAGAAAGACGGGCAGTCTCTTCCCATGCAGTTTACAGCTTCTGAAAACCCACTGAGTGTCAGCTATGAGCTGCTTCCGGCTCAGTGGCAATGTGTTGTTTGTCTGATGATGAGCAAACTAAGGAACAAATAGACTCGCCTGAAGTCACCCAGCTCTCAGTGGCACAGTCAGAAGACAGACTTCTAGAACTCCTCTCCCCTTACCCTAAATTTGATTTTAAAATTTGATTTTAAAATTGTATTCTGGTTTTGTTTTGTGACTTTGCTCTCTTATAGTGAAAACACCTGCCAACACAACTTCCACATTTACAGTTCAGTGACAGTGATTACATATATTTTGATTGATTTGAGTGAAAGTTTACAAAGCAGGTTGGTATTTTATTCACCATACATGCATAGTTTGATGACTTTGACCGATTCCACTTTCTCGCTGTTATAACACCACTCTTCCCATTCATTCTCTGTGGTTCTTGTTTCCATTCAGCCTCCCATCCTCCCTCTTTCTGACCTCTGTCCCTAAGCCATTGCTGCCCACTGCATAGTTGATATATTGTATTTTAATGCAGTGCCACCTATCACTATCCTCATTCAAATTATTCCACCACCATTGACTCACTGGCCCCACATAAAAACTTCCTCTTTACCCTAGACAACCATTAATTGCTATGTATGTTTATGCCTATAAATGAAATCATACAGTGTTTGTCCTTTTGTGGCTGACCTGTTCTCCTCTGAATTATTTCAAGGTTCATTTGTGCTATGGCCTGCAGCAGAACATTCTTTTTCCAACTGCCTAAGAGTCCACTTTGTGTATGGACCACATTTTGTTTATCTTTTCATCATCTGCTGATGGACCTTTTGGTTGTTTCCACCATGTGGCTGTTGTGAGAAGCACTGCAGTGACTACTGGTGTGTGTTGTAGAACTCTTGAAGAGTTATACCAAACTCGGTTGTGGTTGTGTCACCCTCGAGCCACAACCGAGTTTGCAAAGACTGTAAATTGCAAATTGTCAGAAAGGGGATGGACCATCTTTTCCCCATGGAGCAGGAGGAGGATTCAAACCACATACCTTTGTATTGGCAGCTCAGTTCCTTACCACTAAGCCACCAGGGATCCCTACTCCAAACTCTAGAAGCTGTTTATTTCTAGATTATATCTGAGAGTTGGTCTGGAGAAAGGGCCAGGTCTTTCTCCACCTCCTGGCACACAGATCTGGGGACCAATGTGTGTTTAGCTGGCTCTGACATACATGGTGAAGGAGGTCCACAAGAGTGGCCCTCCCCTTGCGGAATGACCGATTCTGGCTGCTATCCAGTGGCAATTCTGTGCAGGGAAGCAAGCCAAGGCCATAAATGTTGATTTGGCTTTGGTCCTGAGCTTCTAGAGGCCTTTGGCCTCCAATGACAGAAATTGCAGGTCACCAGAGTCATTCAAAGAGGGCAGACTGATAGGAACATGACATCTTTCAGTTCTGTCCCCTTATGCTTACCGACTCACCTAGAGCCAAGCTTCATATATACAGAGGACATTAAATTGTGTGCCACATTTCTCTACTGCAAATTCATTGCGTGGTGAGTCATTTTTAAATATATATTTCTTTGTTAGATCTCTCTCAGTTCTTCACTAATAAGCCTGTTACAAAACAAGTTGAACTTTGTCATTTCCAGCGTTGGTGTTGACTTTGGGGATTCATTTTTAACTAGTTTGTGCCAAATTGAGCAATCATTCTTTGCTCATTTGCTCAGACCCACGCTTATCTTCTTTTACATCAGCTCTGAAATGATGTATTTGTGATCTTTTAATAGCCTCATGGTTTCATTTTCCAGTTTAAAAACTACCATTGTTCAAGGGTACAGTGGTTTTCCTGGATTAAGATCCTGTTCTGGAAAACATGGGAAGTAATAATTGAGCACTGTGAGTGATACAAAGAGAGCTTCTCTTAATAATAATAATAATTTTTAAAAAAACTCCAAAACAAACCCACAGATAACATTGAAGGCCCCAGAAGAGGACAGGGTATATACTCTCACCTTATCAGGTAGACCACTCTGCTTTCTTAAGAATGTCTCTTGCTGTTTTTCTTTTGCTTTTCCAAGAGGGGTGTGTGCTGGTGGGGAGGGGTGGGCAGAGAGAAAGGTGCAACAAAGAATGAATGGAAATCCAAAGTCTCTGTAAATTTTCATTGAAATTAATAATAAAAAAAAATAAAAACAAAACCAAAAAAAAGTCTCTTGCTCAATAAACCTGTTTTTCCACTTACAAGAATAATAACAGTAGAACAAATAATATTCTTGTTCATCACTTCATTCTTTCTTTGAAAGTTTATCCTCTCAACTTCCTTGAAATCCACGAATTTCTGATCCCAGTCTCTGTCTGTTGTCTGGATCCCAGGGTGAGAGAAAGAGAAATCTCAGAATCTGGGTATGTTAAGGTCTCCTCAGGGTTTGAGGAAAGTCTGGTAGGAGCTGGAGCCTGAAACAGTCCCAGATGAGTTCTTGTTGGGTTTGTAGCTGGCGGAAGCCTGTGGAGGTTTCTGGCCTTGTAGCTCTGGCTGCTGGAACTGAAAGTGGCTCCAAGTTCTTTCCTTTGAAGGCCAACTACTGCTTGATCCATTCTCTGAGGGGAGGGAAGAGACAATAACCCTTCTAGAACCACCTGAGATGCGTCTAGGAGTCTCCCCTGGGCTTGGCTGTGGCTGGCCTAGGTTACTTGAATACTTTTTTGAGTTCTCTATATCCTGTCAAACTCCAGTCCCACAACCAATCCAGCAGCAAAACAGTGGCCAGGTTTCCAGGATGAAGGAGGAGGGAGGGCAGGGAGTTACTGACGGTGGAATTTTTTGGTGTCTGTGGAGCCAGATCTGTCCTGAGGACCCAGGAAACAAGCAAACCCAGCCCTCCTTCCGGACAGACCTAGCCCAGCCTTGGAATCCGTGACTCTCAACACTGAGACACACCCGCAGAGACCTTCAGCCTCAACCTGTTCTTACAGTTAGCCTCGCTGCAAGTGAGTGCTCAGCCCAGGCTCAAACCCATGCCCCTTGCCTTTCCAGGCTTGCTTTGTGGGAGCTGGAAAAATCTGCCATTCCAGGTGCCCCAGGATCAAGGCAGCCTGTCGGCCAGCAAACAGCTCTGGCCCTGAAGGAAGTTAAGTGAATGGACTAAAAAGAAGTGCCGAGCTCCACCCCTGTCTCGTGTGCGCATAATTTGCCGCCCTTCCCTCTCTCCTGGGTTTCCCCCGTGTGAATTAGAGAAGCTTTCCTCACAGGAATATTGTGAAGAGGCGTGCTTTCTGTGAGCTGCTTGTCTGCAAAGGCCCCTCGATGGTTTGGAAGCATGAGCAGGGTCACTGGACCAGGTTCTGGCCTTGCTGAACTGCTCTGATTTATCTCTGCCTCTCAGAGGCCTCCTTACAGGTTTGCAAAATGGGATGAGCATACTAGTGCCCAGTTCTAGGTTTATTCTGAGGATGAAATAAAATCATGCACATTGATTGTTTAATACAGAGGGAAACCCTCTTTATTGGTGGTGTTAGTAGCCCACGACTCAGGGCTCTGTGCGTGGCGGAATGACACACTGCCGGCCTGGGTCACGCCATTCCCATGATCCGCTGCACATCACAGGTTGGGGATCCACAGGGCTGATATTCAGCAGACAGAGATCTGGTGCTGGGGACTGTAGCAAGTGAACACTATTAACCCAAAGACTGCGTCTCTGGTGATTCAAAACCACCAGTGAGACCCCTGTGACTCAGAGCCTCAGAAATCCTGTGGAGGGTCACTCCATACACAATGGCAGTGCGTTCGAGTTTCCTTTATTTTAAGTAGATTGCCAGGCTTCTCTTCCTAGTCCATCTGAGTCTGGAAGCTTCAGTGATATCCTTTCAACATCTTATTGTTGCTGTTACGTGCCGTCATAGCAACCATGTGAACAGCAGATCTGAACCTTGCTCTGTCTTGTACCATCCGGGATCAGTCAGTCTCTCTGAAGGTTTTCTTCTCTTATGCTGAGTGACCCTCCACCTTTCCAAGCCTAATGACCTTCTCTAAGGACTGTCCCCTCCTCACAGCATGCCTAAAGTGATTGAGATGAAGCTTCACCATCCTTGCTTCCAAAGAGCTCCATGCACATCATAGTGACAAACAGAACCTCCATTGACAGGTGGGTGGGGGTTGTACAGAAGGTACCTTAGCTGAGAACTGAGCTTGCGTCTCCCTGATAGGAGACAAGACTTCTATGCCAAAACTCACACCCACTCTTGCCTTTTTGTCTTTATCAGCCTACTTGGTCACTGCATTATTTCTGGTCACAGTGTGTGTATTATTTCTGGTCACATTGTGTTTGTATCCAGTTCTTAAGGGTTTACTTACAACACATATTTGGGGTTTTTAAAAATATATTTGTAAAAAAATTATATCAACTCAACCTCATTGCCATTGACTTGGCACCAACTCACAGCTGACTCTCTAGCAGGTTTTCAGTAGCTGTAAATTGCAGAGATTGCCCATCCTTTTCCTTTAGAGCGATGGGTGTATTTGCACTGCCAGAGAGGCAGCCTCTTTCAGCTAGCAGCACTGCTTTCTATGGACTACACACCCAGAGTTCTCTTATAGGGAACACAAACTAGGTTTACATTGGAATCCATCAGACATCAGCAGTGATATCCCTTGTACCATGGCCTCTTCTAAATCCAGCCTAAATGTCTGGCAGTTTTCTGTTGATGTACTTACTGTTCTGGCCATTTTTTAATAATCTTTAGCAAGATTTTACTTGCATGTGCTATTAATGATATTATTTGATAATTTCCATATTTTGTTGGGTCATCTTTTTGGAGACTGGGAAAATGATAGATGTTCTCCAGTCTCCAAATTTCTTAGCATAGCCTGATGAGCACATTCACGATTGGCTGCATCTGTTTGTGGAAATATGTCAGTTGGTATCCCCTCAATTCCTGGGGCCTTATTTTTTTTGCCAATGCCCTCAGTGAAACTTGAACTTACTCTTTCATCACAACTGGTTCTTAATTATATGCTACTTCCTGAAATGGTTTCATGTCAACCAATTCTTTTTGGTACAAGAACTCCACATATTCCTTCCATGTCCTTTTGATGCTTCTTGGATCATATGGGGTTTTGCCATGATATTTTTCAGTATTGCACAAATATAATTTATGTACCTGCATCTCTGCTTGTTCATAGTTTGTTCTTTTGAGTATAGTACTTATCTGTCAGTTTACTGTACTTAGATAGTTGCTGGCTTCCTGGATACTCTACTGCTCAAAGCTTTGCTACTGTTATTTTGATACAAGCATGTCAGCCAAGGTGGACAGGTTTTAGCACAGCTTCCAGATTAAGACAGACTAAGAAGAAGAATTGGCCATCCACTTCTGAAATAATCAGCCTTTGGAAATCCTGTGGTTACACCAATAACTAAAGCCAAAGATGAAGAAATTGAGGATTCCTAGTTCATTTGCAGTATGATATTTTTAGAATATGCAATCAAGATTCATTAATAGTAAGTGGTGATTAGAATGCAAAAGTTAGAAATAAGGAAGAAGGATGTATTTGGAAATTACAGACTTGGAGACAGAAATGAAGCTGGAGATAGAGTGATATAATTTTGTACAATGATTTATTCATTGCAAATACTTTTTTTTAATAAACACAAGCACTGACTATGCACATGGACCCCACCTGATGGAATGCACAGGAATCAGATTGACAATATGTGTAGAAAGACTTGTTAAAGAAGCTCAGTATCAACAGTCAAAAGTAGGCCAGGTGCTGATTGTGGGACAGACCATCAATTGTTCATGTGCAAGTTCAAATTGAAGTTGAAGAAAATGAAATGAAAACAAGCCCACAAGAACCAAAATATGATCTTGAGTATATCCCACCTGAATTTAAAAACTATCTCAACAATAGATTTGAGGCTTTAAACACTTATCAAAGACCAGATAAGTTGTGGAATGACATTAAGGATATCATCTATGAAGAAGGCAAGAGGTCAAAAGAAAAGATCAAAAGGGATGTCACAAGAGACTCAGAGAATTGCACTGGAACACTGAAAGGCCAAAACTAGGAGAAGTATTGCAGAAGTGAAGGAGATGAACAGAAGATTTCAAAGGGCAGCTTGAGCAGACAAAGCAAAGTATTATAATGATATGTGTAAAGAGCTGGAGTTAGAAAACAAAAAGGAGAGGAGCTCTGGTGGCCTAGTGGCAAGGAGCTGCAACTACAATCCCAGAGTCGCACAGTTCAAATCCACCAGATGCTTTGCCAAGGAAGAAGGAACAATCTCCTTCTGTACCAGACAGACCTGATTTGATGGTACACTCACACAAAAATAATAAAATAAAATAAATAAAACAAAAAGGGAAGAACTCACTCAGCCTCAAGCTGAAAGCTGGAAAACAAAAGCATCAATTCTTCTTTATTCTTTGTATCATTCAGACCTAAGTATCCTGGCATGGATATTCCCAGCCAGACCAACTTGGCTTCTCCCCCTTGCTCTGCACTTTGACAAATGACTCTGGGGCCACAGACAAGCCATTTTACATCAGAGTCAGTCATACTTCTTTACCTGTAAAATGAGAATAAACAGTAATACTTACTTCACAGGCTGCTGAGTGTTAAGTGAAATAATACCCGTGTCTTACACATAAATAAGCACTCACTAAGGTTTTGCCATTATTACTTCCCCAAGGGACTGACTCCATTTGGACTCCTGCAGCATGGAAACACCGGTAGCCTTTGCATTAGTTGGGACCCCCCCCCCCAAGGCTGAGCTGACTCCTCCCCCCTGCTTCCTTTCTCAGAGCACCCAGCATGGGCACCCCAGCTTCAGTGGTGAGTGAGCCACCCCCGTGGCAGGCCCCAGCCATGGCCCGGGGCCGCAAGCAGGCCTCAGCCAACATCTTCCAGGACGCCGAGCTGCTCCAGATCCAGGGGCTCTTTCAGCTCAGCGGGGACCAGCTGGCTGAAGAGCGAGCGCAGATCATCTGGGAATATGCAGGGGACCACCACGTGGCGGAGGCCTTGAGGCGGCTGCGCAGGAAGAAGCCCCCACGCCAGAGGGCACTGGGCCACACGCTCCATCCCTGCAGCCAGCTCAGGTAGGTCCCTGGGACTAAGGGACTGAGGGAGGCAGGGCGCTAATGTACCGGCTCCACCGGATCCCAGCTCTGTGACCTTAAGGTTGGTGAGGCCTCACTGGAAAGCACTTACCTTGGGGTTCTTATAGTAGGTCTACACAGTCGATTGGCACTTACCATTGGCTTACCATTCGATTGGCACTCAGAAGACTGCAGTTACTATTGGTGTCCTATGTGGTCCGTGAACTCTACGAGTGTCCTCCCATGAGAGGGGGTACCTGAGTCCTGGCAGCAACCTCTCATTCTGCAGTGATTGTCAGTCAGGAGGGGAAAAGTAACAGCAAGTCAGTTTACCTGTGATAGGTTGCCACTCTCCAAAAGTAAGCCTGGCTAAATCATGGCTGGTGGGGTTCCACCAGCCTCCCTTTGGAAAGGCTGTTCTGGTCAGCCCTGTTGGTGGGCAGTCAGTCTTTGGAAGAGTGACATTTCCTCAAGTCTAGGGATAAACCTTACCACCTTGAGGTCAAATAATAACTGAACCTATTGTTCAGTGTGTAACAAGGCACTTAAAGAGGGGCCTCTGGTGGCCCAGTGGGCAGAAGCTGCACTGCAATCCCAAAGGCACTTGATTCAAATCCACTAGCTGCTCTGCAGAAGGTTGGGCAGTCTTCTTCCGTGTGGTTAACTGCCTTTGAAAACCCGCTGGAGGGTCAGTGATGGGGCAGTTCCAACTCAACAGCACACAACAACAGCAAAACAACAGCAGAGGCATGGGTTAAATGGGTTTAAATGGTTAAATGTCTTATGGATAGAGTATCTCCCCGTAGTCCTGCAGCTCTCCATCCAGCACTCCTGTGACAGTCTGAGGGTACCACCTGAGCCACATGAATCCAATGGATTGCTGTGGGTGATGCCCAGGGGTCCATCAGACCTGAGCGGGTCTTTCAAAACCATCTGGGCCTACGCTGGCTAATCAGTTTCATTACTTGTTTATCAGTTCTGATGGATTATAAATCACTGCTTAAAGCACCTTGCTTATAAATATACTTGGTCCTTCTTGGTTCTTCTGATCACTTGAAGATGTGAGAGAAGTGTCATAACTTACTTAAGAGTCTGCCATGAGCACAGAGAGAAATGCTGAGAATTAATTGCACACCCTGCCTCGACCAC
Source organism: Elephantulus edwardii (assembly GCF_000299155.1). Classification (NCBI taxonomy): domain Eukaryota; kingdom Metazoa; phylum Chordata; class Mammalia; order Macroscelidea; family Macroscelididae; genus Elephantulus; species Elephantulus edwardii. The sequence goes on from NW_006399756.1 coordinate 33,642,058, forward strand.
AAAGTGGGAATGATTTGCATCAAGTTATACAGCTCTCTGCGTGCAGAGATGAGGCTTGAACTGATTTTGCTCAGGGCAGTGGTAAGCACTTGAAAACCTCTTTAGTAGTCCTCATTCTGTCCTCCCTGCTGATGTTGGCTTGTCATTTTTGTTCCCTGCAGAGTCCCAGGGCCGTGCTCTCCACTGGTTGACCCAGAGAGTAGTAATGCTGTGGAGGCAGCCGCCAGTGAGCAATACGCCAGGAAGACGAGCACGAGGGTCCGCCAGAACTGGAGGAAGCCGGGCCCCTCAGGCTACCTCCATAAGATCAGACACTGATCCAGGAATCATAGGGACTTCTGCCTGGTGAGTGAGGAAGAGAGACGTGAGGCAGGTGGCCAAGATGGGTAAAGCAGAGTGCCCACTGCCAGCCGTCTGCCCAGCTCAGAAGAGGGCTGGTGGCTTCCGCTGGGCGTTGCAGCCTGAGGCCCACTCCTCACCACACTGAGAAGAAACCCCAGCAGCTCCTGCCTCAGCCCTTCCGGGTCTAACACTGCACCCGGGCTGCATGAGATTCCCCTGGGAGGCGAGTGACAAGCATGCAGACTCAGCACGGCACCACTCTCGCTACTAACCCTCCTGTCACTACTGTAAGGTCTAGCAGCCCGACCCACACCTGCCCCTCGTCAGGCCAGCACAGCACAAGGACACTGATGTAAATGGCAAATAAAGACATGTGTGTCACCAACTGTGTCTGTCACAGGTGGGGATTCTGGGGCAGAGGGGGGAGCTGAGGGGAAGCCCTCATTGCTGGGGACTGGTGTTCCCAGGAAAACAGGACTGGCCCTTTTGCTTCTCGCTCCGTAACGGGGGAGTTGCTGCAGTGCAGCCTCTGGCAGAGTCTCAGTCTAGGAGGGGGCAGGGTTCTGGGTGCCTCACCTTCAGAAAGGCTGTTCTGGTTCAGCCCTGTGGGTGGGCAGTCGGTCTTTGGAAGAATGACATTTCCTCAACTCTAGGGGTAAAACTTGTCACCTTGAGGTCAAATAATAACTGAACCTACTGTTCTTTTTTTAAAAAATTTTACTTTTCATCTCTCTTCCTTGGACCTCCTGTTCTGACGTCGTGTTCCCGTAGCTTGAAGGGACTGTCCTGAACTCTGAAAACCTGGTGAAACGTCAGATAGGAGTTGGTTCCAACTTGACAGTATCTATCATCCTGAATTCACCTCAAAACAAATGTTCTTTGTGCTCGTTAGCATTCAGATTCACCTCAGAAGAAACATTGTGTGCTCACTGGCGTTCAGTTCACCCCCACCCCAAACCTCCAGCTTGCCTGCCCCGCACTCAGAGGAGCCAGGAGCCTCCAAGTTCCCTGTGGGGCAGTGAGGCACACACAGGGCCAGGCTGCCCTCTCGTGGCCAGAAGTGAAGCTGCGGGCACTATCTGCTGGTCCTTAATCCTTTTGCAGGAGAAAGACGGACCCTCTCTCCTCTATTGGGTCCGCTTTGAGTCGGTTCCAACTCAGATACCTAAAAACATGTTCCTTTATCACACACAATCAGCTAGATAATTTTGGAATTAAGATGATTTTGAGGGAGGAAGCAGACAAACTCTTAGGAGAGAACCAGCTCGATCAAACATGGAATTTCTGCAATAAATGCTTACACTGTGGGGTGCATAACGAATATAGTTTCCTGTCTTTAGAATTTACCATCAGTAAGTCACGTAAGGTCAGGTTTAGTTTTCCAGGGCAAGACTCTGGACTTAAGGGCTATCTCCCCTTTTTTCAATTTCTTGCCTGCTGCTACCATGGGTGTTGACTGTGGATCCAAGTAAAATGAAATCGTTGACAACTTCAATCTTTTCCTCCATCTATCATGTTACCTATTTGTCCAGTGGTGAAAATTCTTGTTTCCTTGATGTTACACTGTACTCCATATTGAAGGCTGCACTCTTATTTCTTCAATAAGTGCTTCAAGTCTTCACTTGCTGCAAGCAAGATTGTGTCATTTGTGTAACACAGGTTGCTGAGTCTTCCTCCAATCCTGACGCCACAGTTCTTCAGAGTCCAGCTTCTTGAATGATTTGCTCAGCATACAGATTCAGTAGGTATGGAGGAAAGATAACAGCATACACCTAACATACCCCTTTCCTGCTCTAAAGTCATGCGGTGTTTCCTTGTTTGGACAACTGTTTCTTGGTCTATGTTCAGGTTTTGCATCAACACAATTATGTGTTCTGGCATTCCCACTGGGGAAACCTGCCGTCAAGGACCTCTTTAAAATGCTAGAGAGCAAAGATGTCAATTTAAAGGCCATGGTATGCCTGATCCAAACCTGGGTATTTTCTATTGCTTCCTATGCATCTGAGTAAGGACAATGAATAAGGATGATAGAAGAATGATCATTGATGCCTTTGAATTTGAAGTTGGAAAAGAGGATGAATATACCATGAGCTGCTAAAGGAACAAATAAACCTGTTTTAGAGCAAGTGCAAGAGTCCCCAGAGTCAGGGATGGTGAAACTTTGTCTCTTACTTTGGACATGTTGTCAGGAGAGGCCAGTTGGGAAAAGGCATCATGCTGGGAAGGGTAGAGGGTCAGCCAAAGAGAGGAAAGCCCTGGAGGAGCTGGACTGACACAGTGACTATGACAACGAGCTTGAGGATGACGGAGACTGTGACCATGAGTAGCACAGGACAAGGTCAGATCCGATCTGTGGTTCACGGGCTTGCTGTCAAGGAGTCCTGGCAGTACACATGTTCAGCTCTTTCCCTGGGACACAGCCCATCTGCTCTGTCCCATGTGGTCACTGAGTCAGAACCGACTGGGTGGGTGGCACACAACACAGCACCACTTCCCCTCAAGGCTAAGGAGTCATTGCTCAGCAACTCCAGAGAACACAGGCTGCTTCTGTCCTTTAAAATCGGTTCTACCCTCCTTGTCTCTTTTCCCCCAAAGAAAGCAAGCCAAAAATATGTATCAGAATTGGGTTTGTTATTCATACATTTGCATTGATTTAAATACATTACATACAATTTCTACAGTGCATTAGAAGAACAATACAGCGGCAGCAGCACTCACAGCCCAGCCTCCACTCCCTGACATGGACAGGGCTATGGCTGGCAGGACGGGCCATCAGGAGTGCCACCCAGAAGCCTGCCCTAGCACTCTGGGCCACTGGCTCTCCCAAAGTCCACATTCAAGGCAATCTGAGTACAGGTTTCAAGGGAGAATGGACACAGACCAGGAAAGGACACTCCACGCTCTTGTGGCTGCTGGGGACTGGGACCAGCACCCTCTCACATTGGACCCAGTTTCCTTCTGATCACAGTGCTGGTCTGGATCAGAACAGTGTATCCATTGGGCTTGGCTGGGTAAAGCAGCCAGGCTCCCCGGCCTCTCAAGCTCCCCTGTAGAGTGCTTCACCTTCAAGTCTGTGTAAAGATGTCTGCAGAGCGAAACACCCCTCGCTCTCCCTTAGCCTCCTGCATTCTGGGACAGGCCGATTTCTCAATGGGTCACAAGCCCCATGTGAGAAGGTGGGCTGGAAGGGGTTCTGGGGTCTGGAGCAGCAGAGGAGCTGTGTTGAGCAGCAGGGCATATGCATCCAGCTCTTAGAGACCCTCCCGGTCTCCTGGGTGGAAGCTCAGGGCAAGGTGGCTCTTGGAGCTGAATGGAAGGGGACCAGCCTGGCTCAGATGATGGAGACTGTACCTCTCGACTCTGCCTCTCGGGTCCCAGGAGGTGGGCACAAAGCATAGGCCTCACTCCCTCTCTTTGGTGGTTTTTCAAACTTTGAAGATAGTTTCTTGCCAAGGCTGATTGACCAGTCGCAGGGTGTCAGGAGGGTATTTGAGTGTATGAGCACAGCTGTCCTTAGCCACAGATGACACCGTCTTCAATCCCTCCTGAGGCTGTTCTTTGCTTTGGTGTAGAAAGGGCTTGGACACCTGGTGGGGGGTGGGAGGCAACTATGGGAAAAGACCCATTGAAACAAGATGCACACAGAGCTGGGCAGGGACTGGGACAGTCTGAAGGCCACTCTCCTTTGGGCCCTATCCTCCTTAAGAAGCCATGGAGACACTGGCTTGGGAAAAAGAAGTCAGAGAACCAAGGGCAGCTGCCAGTTATGAGGCAGAATACAAGTCCTAGGACCTCATCAAGCAGCAGTGGTAGCATTTTTTTTAAAAAGTCGAAGAATCTACTATCCTGCCCTCTTCTGAGCTGAGAACCATCCTAAAACCCAGAAATGAACCTCTGAGAGTTGGGGGAAAAATATTTAAAACAATAGGAAAAGTTAAAGGACTGAGAGTTTGTCAGCTAGGATTCGAGAAACAAGGCGGGGCCAGGGACTGAGCACAGTGCCCAGCGTCTGCTTAGACCACGTGGCTCACTTCTGCTTGTTGGGGAGTCTTCCTAGCAAAACAGAAGTGACAACACTAGCCCTACCCATCTCTGCTTGAATGACAGACAAGCTGCAGGCCTGGGCCAGAAATGCTGGGTCCCTGGGAGGGCAGAGAGCAGGGAAGGTGGGTGTACAAGATCACGTGTAGCACTTCTGAGGGGTCTGGAGCAAATGATGCCATGAGAACCGGCTGGTGACTTCCAGTCAGCCTACAGCACTAGTGAGAGCAAGAAGGAGAAGACGACTTGGCAAAAGCCAGAGGAAAGGGTGGCTGCTTCTGACCCAGCACTGCAGATCACCTCGTTGCCTCGGGCACAGCCTGGGTACACAGTAGTGTTTGGGTCCATGCAAATGGACGTCTGGACTGAAGGTTTCTGATGTGACAGGCTTTGGGTTTGGCCGCTAGCGTTTACGTTTTCATTTTTGCTGTTTTCTGATGCAGAACATAACCAATAATGAGGAACTGCAGCAGAGCGGGGGAAGGGGTTTTCCCAGCCTGCCCCCAGAAGATGCTGGAAGAGGGCGACCCTTCTCAGGCATGTGCACTCCTTGCGGGGAGCTGACCCTCCTCAGCACACAGAAGGGCCCAGGAGCACACACTGTCCCTCTGCTTGAGCTTCTCCCCACGCGTGGGAGAGCCCTGGGAGGTGATGGGCAGAGACGGAGGGCCGCGAAGGGCACTGCTCTCCAGCAGCTTCTCTGACTTTTCTGGCAGCCTGTTCCCCAGGCTTCCTCTCCATCCAAGTCTCAGGCGACGCTGCCTCAGCCTGCCTCCCGGGCTACCACCACGAGAAGAAGGGCTTCCGACTCTGAAAGCTCTGCGTGTAGGACTCGCTAGAGGACCTCTGGTGGGAACGGGCCGTCTCCACGATCACAGGCGGCATCTGGACGAGGTGCAGGGGACTCTTGTTGTCTTTCAGAGCCTGGGTCAGATTTAGGATCTGTGGTGGGGAAAAGGAAATCAATAAGGGAAAGGCCTCGGGCCTCCAGGCCTTTAAAAAACAAGTGAAAGCAAAGGCCTTGCAATGAGCAAAGGTACAAGAGCACTCAGTGTTGGGCAAGTTAAAGATCGAGATACTGCTATGAGACTTTAACTTGGGGTGGTCTTTGAAGAAAGCAAGTTGAAATAAATAAGCATCAAAAGCTTAATAAAAACCAACAGACCTTCTGACTCAACATTTCTAAGGATAAAATCACAAAAATGCACAAAACATATGGTTTGGCTTTTTTTTTAAAAAAATATGGTTTCAATGAAAGTACTACAGTATTGCTGCTGATGGTGTTGATGGTGTTGTTAGGTGCCGTCGAGTACGACTCACGACTACCTTATGAACAAAACATCTGAACCCTGTTCTATCCTGCGCCATCCTCACACTTCGGACACACAAGAGCCCATTGCAGCGGACACCGCGTCAGTCCACCTGATTGAGGGTCGTCTTCTCCTCTGCCACCCCGTCCACCCTTCCCAGCATGCCCACGAGGAGAGCTGATGATGTCAGTAAGGAGCAAAAAAGCCGTTAAAATGTGTAGAAAGAAATTTCTTGGCATAGAAAACTGATCACAATATTGCTGAGTAGAAAAGAAGGGAGATAAGAAATACAGCTATTTATTCTTTCCTGTGCTTTAGAATAACAGTGCTTTAAATTTCCTCAGCTCCCCTTTTGGAAAGTGAAGTAAACAGATGTGATAATAGGATAGGCCAGAACTGTTAACAACACAAGTCATAATCATAGCCAATATCTGAGTGTGTATTCCCTGGCACGCTTGTTTGCAGGTACAATCTCATTTAATTCTCTTGCCAACTGTCCACTATTATTACTATTCCATCTGATATAAGCAGAGGTCCATACACAAGATCATGGAGTTTGTTTAGCAGAGAAGTGATCTGACTCCAGAACCCAGCTCTTAAGCACCATCCTACAGTGCGTACAGAAGCACAAGACAGTAGCTGCTCACGAAGCCCCAGAAAATGTAGAAGAGGTGAGTATTTCCTTTCCCCTCTCCTTATGGCGGAGTCACAGTATGTCACAGACTCAACTGGTCTACAAAACACAGGCTTTACACATTTGTTCAACATGAGGACCTGTCTCCCAGAGGAATTCCAGGGAAGACATTCAAGAACATCCCAGGCCTACCTGTCCCCGCATGACAGCAATCTGCTTGTGGAACTGGCCCCTATCGAAACCAGGATCTTTCTGAAAAGAAGAAACAGAGATGGAACATGCATGAATCCTACAAGGAGCCTATTTTCACCCCTAGTCAGACACTTTCTCATGGAAAACGGTTGGCAAAATTAAGTACCATCGAAGCTCTTCCTGTTTCAGAGATGAGAGAAACAACAAATAAAGATCTTGTCCTGAGTCTATCAGCTCTGCAGAGCTCTATGCTCCTAGTTATTCAACTGAAAAGAAAAGTTCTATGAACACACAGTAGCCACAGGAAATACCAGTGCAATCCCTCACAGCTGTCCCGTTTCTTTCAAACCAATCCAACCACATGTGGGACTTTCTGTCCTCACTGACTAACTCAGTCAGTCACCAGTCCCTCGCAGACTGTATTAAGGACCAATTAGAACTACCAGTAGCAATTCCTTCTTTTATATGGTGTTCTGATGGACAGTGGGAAAGGAGATGAAATGCCAATCCAGAAAGAAGCAGTTCTAATCCACCAGCCGCTCCTTGAGAGAAAGATGGGCAGTGTCCTCCTTTGTGATTTAGAGTCTATGAAAACCCGCTGGAGGGTCAGCGATGAACAACCACCCCAACAACATAAGGTAAAAAGGCTGAGGTTCCCAGAGCTAACCTTGAAGAGTTCATACAGGTCCTCTTCCAAATCCTTGACGAAGTTAGGGTCCGAAATCTTTGGAAGAATCAAATCTTTGATCTCCTGAGAGAATGGGATTTTTGCCTGGGGTAACCAGGCCCAATAAAAAGGATCTGAAAAAAGGAGAGGACAAAAGAAAAAGCTAGTCTGTAAAGTCCCTGTACATCAAAGCACTGCCTGGGACTGAAGCCCTCTCTCTCCATGCACAACAGATAACACTTAACAGGGCTATGAACCCCAAAGTTACACCTGTAAATGGAAAAACCAGGGTTCCAACACAGATACGCCTCATCCCAGAGCCTGCCTTCTTTTCCAGACAGTATAAAGCCTTCCTCTCTAGATGCAACTATTTACTAATGAAACATTGAGATGGTCCTTCTTTAGGGATATAATAATGCAAAAGGGGCTAGTGACCCCTGCTTGGACATTTTTTTCTCCCTCTTCCTCAAAGTTTCTTAGTTTTAATGGGGCAAGGGCTGACTTCCGGAATGTTAGCTAAGAAGACACAATACTGACAGCAGCTTACACAAAGAGTACTTTATAGTAAGCTAGTCCTCTGAAAGAATGAAGGGAATGGAAAGTGGAAATTAAAAAAAAAGACCACTTTATGCTTCTGATAGGAATAACATAAAGTAAGATTTATAACTGTGTACATTATGAAGGAGTGGCCATGTGCCAGCCATGGTGTTAAGTTTGCTCTTAGAAATTTTTAAAGCAATTCTATCACAGAGACACTACTATCTCCACTGCACAGGTGTGGACACAGACAAAACAAGAAGACCAGCCCACGGTGGTCCTGAGACTTACACGCCCTCCAAGAGTCAGGATGCTTCAGTGGGAAAGCCAGCCCGTTGTCTATAGCAGCCACCTTGATGACAGGCTCCTTGACCACCACCCAGTCTGTGTCCTGAAAAGCAAGGAAAGACTCCTTAGGATCGCATCTATCGCAGGCCCTTGAAAAGAGGTAAAGCATCCTAACTCCTCCAGTGACCGTTCAACGGATTTTGAGCTACCCTCTGAACTGATGTCCACTGTGGTATCTGAACTTAGCACATTTATAGCATGTTCGAGGTTCGCAAGAATCCCTCTCTCATCTTATAGCAACGTACACTTCTCCAGAAGTTGCCACTGCTCTTGATACGAAGGAAATGACAACTCGAAGGGAAAGGACAAGTATGAGCCAGGACTCGTCAGGACAGGCACTGAAAATCCAAGTATGAAAAGAGGAGGCATCAGTGTTGGTTGGCCAAGGTACTCTTGAATAGGCCTTGACTCAGAATTCATTTTACTGGTGGTGACTACACCTTCCAGTGAGAAAACAACCATGGAAAATACTGCTCTCGCAGTAGGAAGTCTGTTTCTGTCTCAGCAATGCATAAAAAGGAAGTCAGCCTTTTCTCAGTGTTCTGTGGAATTGTCGTCTATTGTTAGAAAAGTACTGTATGCTGGAGAAGAGTACTGAATATACCAAGGACTGCTAGGAGAACAAACAGGTTTGTCCTGGAGAGGATGAAGCCGGGCTGCTCCTTGGAGGCAAGGATTCTGAAGCTCTGTCTGACATACTTTGGGCATGTTGCAAGGAGGGACCAGGCCTTGGAGAGGGACATCATGCTTGGGAGGGTGAAGTGACAGTGCAAGAGAGGAAGACCCTTGATGAGATGGATTGACTCAGTGACTGGGGTAATATGTCAGAGATGGTGAGGTCGGTACAGGAGAGGGCAGATTTCAGAGCTGTTGTACATAGGGTCGCTATGAGTCACATGCAACTCGACAGCACTTAATGACAACAACAATAAAACAATATTTCTTAGGCCTTGACTTTGTGACTGTGCAGTATGCAACTCCAAGAACCAGAGATAGTATATAAAATAACATGTTGCAAATTTTACCTTCTCATCACACTGTTAACATCCTACCAACAACAAGAATTCCTTAACATAGACTGAAGCACACTAATGTAAATTATATTTTAGTAAATAATAACTATCAATATTGGTTTATCAATTGTAACAAATGTACAACAGGCATGCAAGATGATTATAAGTAATAGCAAAACAGTTGGCAAGGGGAAGACAGCAAATATTAGCTTTTTTCTATCAACTGTAAATAAATGTACTATCTTGATTCTCCTGAACTTACTGTGACCTAAGTCTCTGACTGATTATGTGCTTCCATATCATACAGAAACCCTTCCTCATGGCCCTTCTTTAGGATAACTGATCCACTTCTTACCCGGGAGCTAGAACTATCCATTGGACAGTCGTATTTAATCAGCCAGTTGTCATTGCCTCGATCTGTGGACAGAAACAAATATCAGTTGAGAAAATTGGGACGGACTGCCATGATGACGAGCAGGTATTGGAGATGCCTGGACAAACTCTTCTACTGAGAACAATTATTACCCAAACCATGAAGAATTACAGTGTCAGGAAAGGAAATTCAGAAATGGTAGCCCAGCATTTGTGGCTTTTCCCCTAAAGTACTGTTGTTGTGTGCCGTCCAGACAGAACTGACTCACTGCTGACCCTCCAGTAGGCTAGGGCAACAAACAGCACAGGAGACTCCCCATCTTTCTTCCTTGAAGCAGCTGGTGGATTTAAACTGCATCTCTTTGCATGAGCAGCACAACTCCTTATTACTAACCTACCAGAGGCGGCCTAATGGTAATAAATTACACTCCCAACCCAAAGACAGGCAGTTCAAATCCACCAGCTGGCAATCTCTTCCTGTGTAATTTACTGGAAACTCTGGAAACTCACTGGAGGGTCAGCTATGAGTCATTTCTGACTTGATGGTACATAACAATTGCAATAAGGAAGCAGAAGGGTCTTTCTAGCTTCCTGTTCTACGCAAAGTTCTGGTTAGAATATTCCATAAAAAAATTCTGTGGAATGTTGGGCATTCCTAGAGTCCTACTGATATGAAATGAGGTAGAAGCTAAGAGGTGAAACCATATTCTAAAAGCCTTTAGGAGTCACAGATAAAAATTATGCTGTAGATATGGTGTGAAAAACAATGCATAGTGCACACTCATGTTCACTGCGGCTTTGTTCGTAATAGCAAAGAGCTGGAAACAACCCAAGTGCCCAGCAACAAACGAATGGATGGAGAAGCTCTGGTATAGTCACACAATGGAATACTATGCAGCACTGAAAAACAAGGAACTCATAGTATGCAAAACGGATGACCCTGGAGGACATTATGCTGAATGAAATACTCAATCACAAAAGGACAAATATTGCATAAGGCTACTATTGTAAAACAGGACTGACTCAGGGTTGAGGGAAGATAGAAAAGGAGGGGAGCAATGATGTATATTGCACTGAAACAGATGAGGGAGAGAACTGTTTAAAAAGGACATATGAATGGGTATTCTTGTCATTACAGAAGTCCAGAGTGAAGGCTGCATAGTGGAGTGGACATGGGGTGGAGGGATTTCTTTTTCTTTTCAAGAAGAGTGAATTGGGTTGGTCAGAGGGGACGGATAAAAGCGCAACAATGAATGACTGGAAACCCTAAGTCTCTGTAAACTTCCATTACAATTAATAAGAAAGAAAAAAAAAGAATAAAATGTTTAACAAAAAAGACCCCCAAAAACAATGCATAGGAATTTTATGGGCATTGTATGTAAACCAGTATAAAATTTTAAAAAATATTTTAAAAAAGAAATTAAACATAAAGCTTTGGGGGGGGGGAATACTGTAGTACTCGTTAAAGGGCAGGGTGAGATCTGTTAAATGACTCGTGATTTTGGTTGATATCCGAAACTCAACTTCTCCTCAACCCCTGAAATTAAACTAAAGCAATCCTAAGGTCTGATGTCCCCAGATGCTGGGCAAAAACAAGTATCTTTTTCCAGATAAAATTTATATCAGCATCCTAGCCTCCAAATACATGTACATTTAACAATAGTTTCTGACATAAAAAATAAACAGACTCAGAAAGAGACAAGATGACACACACAGACAACAGCACACTCACAAGGCTCCAAATAATGGGAATATGTGATAAAATTTTTAAAATGTTCAAGATTAAAAGGCAAAATTAAGAGCATCAGCAAATGGAGCTCTGGTGGCCTGGTGGCAAGAAGCTGTGCTGCAATGCCGAAGGCGCACGGTTCAAATCCACTAGATGCTCCACTGGGCAAGGAGGAGCAATATCCTCCTGTGCCAGTAGGGTCTGATTTGATGATACACAACAGGAAAAAGAAATAAATAAAATTTTTTTTAAAAAAAAGAGCATCAGGAAAAACAGGGATCTATAAAAACCATGCAGTGTTTCTAGAGCTAAAACATACAATAATAAAAATTAGATGAACATAACAGCAAATCACAAAAGGAGTGATTTAAAGTAAAAAAAAAAAGAATGACATATAGAGGGTAGCTACAAGGATATTTTAATAGATATATATCTGGCACACATATAGCTGGAATCCCCAACAAAGGAGAAGAAAATGGAGTAGAATTAATATCTGAGAAAGTAACAGTTGAGAAGTTTCCAAAATTGACAAGTGATTACAAATTACAGCTTCAAGGAGTCTGTTATCCCCTAACAGGATAAATACTAGAAGAAAACTAGACCCAACAGCACAGTAAAACTGCTAGAAATAAAAATGGAAAGTTTTAAAGTCAGGAAGAGAAAAAGATTACCTTCAAAGAAGCAATAATCTACAGAAAACTGACTTCTGTTACAGAAAAGCAAAATCATGCAAACAAGAAGACAGCAGAGTGCCTCAAACTGCTGAAAGGAAGTAATGGACAGCTCTACACTCAGCAAAAATATTTTTTCAAAATAAAGGGGAAATAAAGATACTTTCAAATATTCACAGAGAATTCATTCCCAGCAAATCAGTACTAAAATGTTCCCTACATCAAAGGGAAATATTTGAACTAGACACCTAGAGATGCTAAAAGGCATTCTTAAATAAAATTATTGAATATATTAGTAAATCTGAACAAGTATTTTTAATTTTCTTATAGTGTGATAGCAGTTACTGATTACTAAAAGGAGTTCTTATCTTTAAAATAAGGAAATGATGCTATCTTATCCTAGGAGACTTATTTTAATGAAAAGAGCTGGGGAAGTAAAAGGTATGAGGGAAAACAAAGAAGGTATGAGTGGAGTAGGGCTAACTGATCAATGGTAGTAGTTGGGACTAGAATGAGTAAACAGGGATCTATTTTTCTGCTTATCTGTGTTTATTAAAAACAGTAATAATAATAATGTTTTCTAGATTTTTATACACACATGTGCATGTGTATATATCTATACATAAACTCTACTGTAGCTTTGTCCATTAAGAGGTCCTAGAAACAATACCACCCCAGCAATGCTAAGTCCACCAAGCATTTGGATTTTGGCTTCCAAATATGACTGTCCAGTAAGAGGGACCAAGTTTCCTTGGAAAAATGGTTGATTCCATAGGTTACGATTAGGAAAGTAGTAGATAAATCCCATTTCATTTTATGTCACAAAGTAAGAAAAGTGCCCAAAGAATGACTGACATGCCAAAACATAGGAGTATGAGTGAAATCTGCCCAAATTTGTACCAATTAGAATGTTTAAATAAGTGACTATAAGTAATTATACTTTATTAAATAAGAACCTATGAATCCATACTGAAATATATAAAATAAAGAGAAAAGAAAGTCCTTCCTTACAGTATGACACCAGCTCATAAACATAGAAGGAATGACAGGATTAGAAAAACCACCATCTGGCACCCACTGTAATAGTAACTGTTTCAGGCAAGGATCATCAACTGATGCCCAAACTGCAGAATTTAATTAATAAAACTATTTATATGGTTTCAGAGTATCTTCCCTCAAAGGAACAAACAGTACCTTTACAGTAAAAATCTAACAGATACCACATTTACTAGAGCTAACATTATCAATAATGGGCTATTAGATGTCTCTTAATGTAATAAACCAGAATAAAATAAATATAATTCTATGGTATTCCTGCTCAAATCAGCACAATCTAAATCTTACAGTGAAGAGACATCAGGCAAACTCAAAATGACAGCTATTCTAAAAACTACTAATCTGAGGATCCAAGATGGCGGCAGAGGCAGAGACAGCATGGTGAGCTGCGGGAGCAGCAAACCACTTAAAGCAGGGCCATTATGGCCTTCCACAGACTTCGGCTTATTGATAATTGAACACTTAAACAGTTGATGA
>NW_006399756.1:33657652-33658694 GCF_000299155.1 Elephantulus edwardii
TTTAAAAATGTCAATTTCATGCAAGATCAAGAAAGAGATTTTTAAGTTAAAAGGCTAGAGAGTTAACTGCTAAATGTAACATGTGAACCAGAATGTTCTTATGCTGTCAGGACATTATGGGGGGAAGTGGCAAAAATCTGACTTTGTCTATAGGTTAGATGGATGTTAATATCTATTAAAATAGACTACCAAATGTAATATGGAGACTTTGTTTTGTATCATAATTTGAACAAATCAACTGAATAAAAACATTTCTGAATCAACTAAGGAAAACTGACAGGGCATTCGATGGTGATTATAATTTAAATATTTAGAAATGTCAAGTCTTCAACAATGAATGAATGGAAGTCCAAAATCTCTACAGATGTTCTCTGAAATTAATAAGAAAAAAAAATTAAAAAAAAAAGTAAAGTCTTAGCCACCAGATGCTCCGCTGGAGAAGGAGGGGCAATCTCCTCATGTGCCAGTCAGATCCAACTTGACGGTACCACCACCAACAAAAAAAAAATTAAAGTCTTCTTTCTTAAACAACATATGAAATCATTTGTACATATGAGCAGATGTCTGGGATTTGCTTTAATACAATCTAGCAGGAAATGAGGACAGCAGCAAGTAGGGCCTTCCATGATAAATGTTCAAGCTCGTGCCAAGTACTTGCAATTTATTATACCATTTATTTTTAACATCAAAAACTTTCTAAAGTAAATAATTCAAAATATTCTTTTAAGTAACTTATTAGTCAAAGAAAAAAATCAAAAAAGATTTTTTAACTGATTACAATGGAAAAAAATTCTGAAGGATGCTTCTAAATTATGTCACAATGAAATTTGAGCCTTAAAATGCATATTTTAGAAAAGGGGGAAAAGGCTGAAAATTGATGACCTAAGCATCTACTACTTCCAAGACATTATAAAAAGCCAAGGTCTTGAAGCTTTAAGAATGACTACAACACAAAAACCAACTCAAGGTGGATCATGGACCTAGGACTAAAACCAAGGACTATGAAATTCATTACAGAAAAGCTAGGAACAACACTAGAAGT
>NW_006399756.1:33660218-33698225 GCF_000299155.1 Elephantulus edwardii
AAAATATAATTATAGAAAAAAAAAAAAAAGAATGACTACAGATCCAAAGGGAGCTCTGGTGGCCTAGTAGCAAGAAGCTACGCTGCAATCCTGAAGGCCTGTGGTTCAAATCTACCAGATCCTCTGCTTGAGAAGAAGGGGCAATCTTATCCTGTCCCTTTCAATCCAATTCGAAGGCACATAACAACAACAATATAAAGAATGACTAGAGATCCAGAAGAGTATCCTTCCTGGAGCTCTAGAGGAGCCAAAGCCAAGTGTCTTCTACCTGGGACCAGGAAAGATGATGAGATAAATACAAATCCTTGCTCTAGGCCTTATCGCCTTTGATAAGAACACTTAAATGTGTCTGGAAATGAGAAAAGTATTCTGAGATCCTCCCCAAAATGTGAACGACCCTTACAACTCAGTGATTTATAAAAACTCATCCTGGTAAGACACTGATTCATTCTCAAACCCTGCAAGCCTCCAGGCCTTCTTCCCCCAAGCTTCCAGTCTGGCCCAGACAAAGGGACCACCACAGCTGCTCGCTCACCAGTGTTGCGGATGATGTAATCTAGCACCACCAACCGCTCAAACTGCAGCAGGAGTTGCCGGTTAGTGTTCTCAGGGAGTGGTTCTGCTTCAAAACGTCGCAGCCAATAGTCTGCATCTTTGTAGTTTTCAACAAAGAGCTGGAATGAACCAACCTGGAACCAAGAGTTAGGAGCAAAGGTTATTTCCCTACGACTCCAGGAGTAAGCCAGCTCTCTCAAAGGCCCTGTGGAGTTCATATCATAGGAGAGCAATGATTTCAAAGTCTTTACTCCTTCCTTTTCTTGTAAAGACAGAAAAAAGGGTGTGACAGTCATTACCTATACTAATCCCCGAAGCCCACCTAACTGGCTCAGAGGAATAACATGAGAAAGGCAGGGTATTCGACCCTGGAGGATGTCGCCCCAAATCTCAGATCTGAGAGAAGTGATGATGTCGGGCATCTCAACAGGCTACTCACACTCCACGTATGAGTCTGCAGGCATCTCGCTTCACCATGTGGGCTACTGCGTCACTACAAATTATCCCGTGCCACTTCTGATAAGCCATATAGTTTCGGAGCCTCAATCTGTACCTTTGGCGGGAGCCCAATGCGATTAAACCGCTGTCCAACTTTTGGCACTTTCTCCAGCGCAAGCCGCTTGCCTCTGGACTTCACTCGGTCAATGGCACTGTAGTTGAAGGTTTCACTGGCCAGGTATACTACCTATAGTAGAGAGAAGAGATATCCAGGTTAGAATCAAGTTTAAAGGATCCAATCACTATGGCAGAGAACAGCTAGATAGTCATCAATCTTCCTTATCTTCTCAGACATTTAAAAATTCCAGCAGGAACTGAGTGAGTACTGTGTGTCACTATGTGTTGCAAATGACCCCAAAACACCTTCAATTACTGTGCCCAAGAACCATCAGGGTAATGATCTTGGTAACTTTCACCCACCCATCTATGTCACCAGAGTCCTAAAATGGAAGTGCAGAGAGATGCGGTAGGCACTCCACCTTAGAAATCAGAAAATTGCCATTGAAGAAGGAAGAAAGCACTTTTCTAAGTCTACCTTGACGTTTTCCACAGAAAAAATCCTAGCTTCTCTCAAATCAATGCATACTATAAACTACCCTTTTCCCAACTAGATTTACTTTTGATGACTTTCTATAACAAATCACTTTTCCTTTATATGAAATGTAACTATCATAAACTAGAACCTCATAAGGACAAACAGCAAAGATAGTTTGCAAGTTAAAAATTAGAGCCTTGGCTCCACAGTCAACACTCTTGGTACCAGCAACCAGGAAGTCAGTAGACAAACTGCTTGGGAAAGTCAGCTGACGGGGACCTCTCACGAACACTGAAGAGCAATGACGTCAGGCTGGAGACTAAGGTGTGCCTGATTATAGTCTTCACAATTACATGCTATACATTGGAGAGTTGGACAGTGACTAGAGATGATAGAAAGAGAATTGATGCCTTTGAATATGTGTTGAATATACCATGGACTGCTAGGAGAACAAACAGGTTTGTCCTGGAGAGGGTGAAGCTAGGCTGCTCCTTGGAGTCAAGGATTCCGAAGCTTCATCTGACATACTTTGGGCATGTTGCAAGGAGGAACAAGTCCTTGGAGGGGGACATGTTTGGGAGAGTGGCATGACAGCACAGGAGAGGAAGACCCTCGATGAGATGGATCAATTCTGTGATTCGGGTGGTGGGAATGAGAGTGTCAGAGATGGTGAGGTTGGCACAGGCTAGAGCAGGGTTTACACCTCCTGTACAGAGGGTCGCTATGAGTCACAAGCAACTCGACAGCACATAACAACAACAACAGCTGAAAAGAGAGCCCAGTTTCCAATGTCAGATGCTCTGATCAACTAGATAGACCCTGTCAAGAGGGTGGGAGAGGCAGAGGAGAGATAGCTTTCTCCTTCTCAATGGGAGCTCTGGTGGCCTAGTGGGTAAAGAGTTGTGCTGTCAACCCAAAGACACACAGTTCAAATCCACCAGCTGCTCCAAGGAAGAAAGATGGGCAATCTCCTTCTGTGTGATTTACAGTCTCCAAAAACCCACTGGAGATTCTCAGCCATGAGTTGGCTGCAACTTTCTGGCACATAACAACAACAATATTTGAAGTTCCACTGCAAGAGTCTCTTTTCCAGTGTCAGATGTTGTGACCAAGTGGACAGAATCACGAGGGTGGGGGAGGCAGAGAAGACACAGACTTCCCTTATTATCCTACAGCAGCTGAACCTTAAGTTGAAAAGTTCTGTGTTATCTTGGTCTCACAGAAGACAATGTTTTTGCTCTTGCTCACTTTTTGAGGCAAAAGATCCTCAGGTCTCATTAAGGTCCATTAATAGGGTAAAAGAGGGAGAAGGATAGGGAATCTCCTCTCCTGAAAACTCCAGAGGGTCAGCTATGGTTCGGTTCTGACTTAATGGTACACAACAACAATAGGATGAGTGGAAGCCCAGAGATGGAGAAGAAAGGGACTGAAGCATCTATATTGTGCTGGAGATGGTGCTATCCATGTATTATCCACATGTATTACTGATGGTCACTCTATAAAACAGGAACTAGTTATATTCCTAGTTTTGACAGTGAGGAAACAAATCATAGGAGAGATTCAATGACTTGCTTATGTTCACCCAAATGAAAAGCTAAACCATAATTCAAATGCCAGTCCTCTAATTCAGAGGCACTGCATTCCTACTCCAGAAGTTGGGTCAGGGCAGGCAGGCACATTACCAAGGACTGTGGTCTGAGATCTAACTAGCAAAGTAAGGAAATTACAGTGTGAAGAACAAAGAGTATTTTACAGCTTTCCGGAGTCTAGGAGTGACCCAAGAATACTTCAAGCTTTCTGGAGTCGAGGAGTGGCCCAACAGGAGGATTTCAGGTTAGGCAAGATCTCAGGAATGCTAATTATCATACAAGATACCCCACGTGTGCTGTTTTAATAACCTGCTTGGACAGAAGGGAAAAAAAAATCAACCACTAAGGGAAAGAATGAGCATCAAGACCAAATGGTGAAATCAGAAATCCAATGGGAGCGACGAGCCCAAGAAAGCACTTTCCACAGATCTAATGCTGGGGACTTCTGGTATTGCTTCTCATGATCTGACATTCAGTGATTCACCTGGTACCTACTGCACTAAGAGTACAATACTTTGCGAAGCACTAAGAGCAGGAAAATAAGATGTCAAGAAATGGTCCCTCACTTCTATAAACTTACCAACTAGTTGATTTATTATTGAGAGTTTAGTGACAAAGAAGTAAACAGAATTAAACATGTACTAAATCACATTCTCTTTTAAAACTCCTGGTGAAGGGACAAGGTTTGAAGGGAAATTGCTATCAATTTCTCTGCCTTCACACACTGCAAAAACCCCAAACAGAGGATTTAAATCTAGAGACCATAGTTCTCAGAGGGTCAACTATGATTTCAACTGTGAGTCAAACAGCCACTCGACCATGAACTCATATGTAGAACAATGATGGTAAATATGCCTATTTTTTTCTGGAGACTTCAGATTTTCAAAGAGAGTCAAGACCAAGACATTTATTTAGAGATACGAAGATGCCCTTACAGCCTTAGGGCACCACATCAGGGCTCTACTTAAGTCATGACTGAAGATATCCTTATGTAGTGTGTTGTTAAAGGTCCATATGGAGGGAGCTCTGGTGGCCGAGTGGCAAGAAGCTGTGCTGCACACCCTAAGGCACAAGGTTCAATCCACAAGATGCTCCACTGGAGGAGGAGGAGGGAAAAGCTCCTGTGCTAGTCAGATCTGATTTGACAGTACACAAACAGAAAGGGGGGAAGGGGAACTAAATAAATAAAAAGGTCCATACGCAGATCACTTGATTTCTTTCCCTCACAATCCTTGGAAAGTCCTGTGGATGAAGGTTATGCCCTTGTATGCAGTGCAGGGGGTCCTTAACCTGGTGATCAGTAAATTTCCTCAAACTGAATACAACTTAATTCTTTTTTAAACATAGGTTCCAGGGAATAGGATTGTTCAAACAACTTCAACTGAGTCTATAGTATTCATATCCAGTTAAGCATATAAAGTTAAGATTCCAAACCTGGAAACATTGGTTTTGACTAGAAAATGTACCCGGAAAGCAAAACTAAAAAAAAAAAAAAAACAAACCAAAAAACACACCTGGAAACATGATTCCTATCTTAGTCTGTTCAAACAGCGACAGATGGAGAGAATTCCATGTCAGTTCTTTGTAGCGGCTCTGACTAGATCTTCCATCTAACCAGTGGCCCATCCTAGAATCTAACCAGTTGCCCTTTCTAGAATCTTACTTTGATGTTTCGTTGAAATAAATTAGTTCACTCTAGACTGTATCTGCTGAACTGACACACAAGTCCAAGATAGTGCCTAGTGAAAATATATCTCTAATTAGCTTGGAGTTTCACAGGATCTAAAGGCGCTGAGTATCAGAGGCTCTATGTATCTTTCCAAGGATCACTTTCATCAGGTGAACAAATCATAAACCCAATCTTCTTCTCCCTCAAAAGAAAAAAAGTTAAGACCCTCAGATGTGACATAAATAGCTCTCGCCGGCCTTAGTACTCCCATTAACAGGTACGGAGGCTTAGGTCTCTGTGAAACTCTGGCCCGGAAATAAGGCTTCCTGGAGATAAGTCACTTACCTTTGTACGGGGCACAATGTTGAGTTCCAGTTTTTGGTCCACCAGGCTGGCTCCTGCCTCAGAGAGATAGCCCTGGTTGAGGACAAGGCAATCACGGCCAAAGCAGCAGGGACAGCACAGTTTCTGCAGCCACTTGGTCCACTTGGGATTAAGGTGCCCATATGGTTCTTCATTCTTCGGTTTGAAGACAGCAATGATCTTCTACAGAGACAAGAGAAGAAGGGACGTGAACACCAAGCTGAATAAAGTAGCTCCAAGAGGAAGTGAACAAGAATCTAAAAAGAAAGGAAAGGTCATCAGACAATCCTCAATCAGACTAGGATTCTCTCTAGCTGGTAAGGCAAAGGCACTAGTGCACAAGCATAGCCAAGAGACCACTGCGGGAAACAGCTGTGACCTAAGAAGGCCCAAGCCTCCTTGTTCTTCCAGTTGCCTCACTCCTCTTCACCTCTCTTCACTCATGTCAGTACCTCCTTCTCACTTAATGCTGTTGTGTGCCCTGACTCAGAACTGATCCACAGCTGACCCTCCAGTGGGTTTTCAGAAGCAATAAACTGCACGGGAGGAGACTTCCCATCCTTCTCCCATGGAGCAGCTGATGGATTCAAACCACGAGCCTTCAGGATTGCTGCGTAGTTTTTTTACCGCTAGAGCACCAGAGCTCCCTTTGTATATTAATTATAAATATACATCTAACTTAGTGTGTCTAAAAAGTAAAGTAAATTATACATTTCAAGAAGCAAGAACTAGAAACTATTTCTGGCAGATCTTGAGATACTGGCCAAAATCTTACTTCAATTCAATGCTACTTCCAGCCCTCCCAGATACAGTATAGCATTGCACTGATATATATGAAAGCCTCTATAAAGTAATCATTTAAAAAATAGGAAAGAATTCATGTACCTAGTAGTGGCTTACATGGGGGAGGTGTGTGTTGCCCCATTTATACTACAGTACTTTATCTGGTGCATCATAATACTATCAAATCCCAGATCCCCAGATTATTATTGTTGTTGCTGTTTACCACATAGTCAGAGCTGACCCACAGCTGATCCCCTGATGAGTTTTAGGGACAGTTAACTACATGGGGGGAGATAGCCCATCTTTCTCCCAGGGAGAAGCTGGTGGCCTTGAACCCTGTGCCTTTGGGCTTGCAGCACAGCTTCTTGCCACTATGCCACCAAAGCTCCATGCTCCCAAGAAATACAAATGTACACATGACTGCTCTGAATCAGTTATTTAAGAGACTGAAAAATTAGCAAATGAAAGCAAACTTAAAAGGGTATTATGGAAGAAGGTTAAGAAAATTCTTTTAATCAATGACTGATTATCGGTCTTACTAATCTATCCCTGAGGGTTGACAAGACTTTGGAATTTAAAAAAGCTAGGTCTTCGCAATCACTTGTTATGCATCAGAGAGTTGGACAATGACCAGGGAGGATAGAAGGAGAATTGATGCCTTTGAGCTGTGGTGCTGGAGAAGAGTACTGAGAATACCATGGACTGCTAGGAAAACAAACAGATTTGTCCTGGAAAGGGTTAAACCGGGTGGCTCCTTGGAGGCAAGGATTCTGAGGCTCATCTAACATACTTTGGACATGTTGTGAGGAGAGACCGGTCCTTGGAGAGGGACATCATGCTTGGGAAGGTGGAGGGGCGGCGCAGAAGAGGACGGCCCTCTATGAGGTGGATTGATTCAGTGACTGGGATAATTGGGATGGGAGTGTCGGAGACAGTGCGAATGGCACAGGACAGAGCGGAGTTTAGGGCTGTTGTACATAGGGTCGCTATGAGTCGCAGGCGACTCAAGGGCACATAACAACAACAACAACAACAACAGGAATATAGAGAAGCTGTGGTATAGTCACACAATGGAATACTATGCTGCATTGAAAAACAAGGAACTCATGCAGTATTATTCAAAATGGGTGACCCTGGTGGACATTATGCTGAGTGAAGTATCTCAGCCACAAAAGGACAAATACTACATGGTGCCACTGCTGTAAAGCAGGACTGACATCAGGGTTGGGGGAAGACTCAGAAAGATGGGTTCCATAATGTATATTGCATTGAAACAGATGAGGGTGAAAACTGTTTAAAAGGGATATGTGATTAGGTGTTTTTGTCATGACAGGAGTCCTGAGTGAAGGCTGCATAGTGGAGTAGACCTGGGGGGAGGGACTGTAAAACAATGTAAGAATTTTTCTTTTACTTTTCCAATAGGGTAGTGTACTAGGGAGGAGGGTTGGGAGGGGAGAAAAGTGCAACAATGAATGAATGGTAATCCAAGGTCTCTGTAAATTTTCATTGAAATTAATAATAAATTAAAAAAGAAAAAAATGATCCTATGTGGGGGGAAAAAGCTAGGAATGACAAATTAGGACAGCAATCAGGGAGAAAAAGCAAATCAGGAGAGTTTGCAACAAGTCTGTTGTTACTGTGTGTTATCATTATGAGTCAACTCCGACTCAAAGCGACACTATACGTACAACTCTGAACCCTGTTCTATCTTGAGCCAATTTCATTGTCTCTGACACACCTACCCCCATTACCCCACTCACCCAGTCAGTCTATCTCATCCAGGGTCGTCTTCTCTTGTACTTGTCCCCCCAGCCTTTTAAGTATGATGTGCCTCTCCAAGGACTGGTCCCTCTTTGCAACATGCCTGAAGTATGTCAGATGGAGCTTCAGAATCCTAGCCGCCAAGGAACAGTCTGGTTTCATCCTCTCCAGGACTAACCTGTTTGTTCTCTTAGCAGTCCATGGTGTATTCAATACTCTTCTCCAGTATCACAGCTCCAAGGGATAAAAGCATTGATTCTTCTTCTTCTAGCTCAAGTAACTCTGACAGGCAGGAGACCAGCACATGAGATATCATAAAGATGAAATCCACCTTCTCTAGCTGATAGTACCTTAATGCTCCAATGTCCTTGGAAACTTGGGGTTATGCTGCAGCCTACAACTATGGTCTTCCTTTATAAAGGCTTCCTTTCCAGGTCAACCAGCCACTGTGTGTCTTAAATGTATTTCATTCCCTCCAGTTCCCAAGATGATGGATCAAAGAAAGAACAGCAAATAAGCAAAGTGATTCATCTTCATATCATATGACTCTCCATCTATCCTCACCCAACAACTAGTCTGGGTCATAGGATATTTTCTGTGGGTGTCACTTCCTGAAGGGCAAGTCACAGCAGAAAACATACACTTAATTGATGCCTTTCAAATGTGGCGATGGTGAAGAATACTGAATATACAATGGGCTGCCAAAGGAACAAATCAATCTGTCCTGGCAAAAGTGTAGCCAGAGTGCTTCTCAGAAGCAAGGATTTAAGACTTCATCTCACATGCTTTGAACATGTAAACAGGAGGTGCCAGTACTTGGAAAAGAATATAGTGCTTGGAAGAGTAGAGGGTCTACAGGAGAAATGAAGGGTATTTACAAAATAGATTGACAGAATGACTGCAAAAATAGGCTTAAACAGCAGGGATTGTGACAATGGCACAGGCCCAGACATCTGCTGTACAGAAGGTCGCATGGATCATAGCTTACATGATGACACCTAGCAATAACCGTCATTAGGAATCGGCCAGGTGCATGTCTTAAGACAATAATGGGTTAATCTTGAAGCTGGCTCTTTCAGAAGCATCAGAAAGATCTGAGAGGGCAAGAAAAAACCTGAACACCCATCTTCTCTGCAAAAAGAACAAACTTATTCTTTTTTTTGTTTACATTCCCTTCTTAATTTTTTAAAAATTAATTTTAATGAAAGTTTACAGAGACATAGAGTTTCCAGTCATTCATTGTTTCACTTTTCTCAAGAATGAACTTATTCTTAAAGACAAATAAACTGACCTATATATACTGGTAAAGGAAAATGCAAACGTTTCTATCATCATAAGTCTTCAGAAGAATTTTTTTTTATCTAAAGAAGTTTGCTGCTCCTTGGAGGCAAGGATTCTGAAGCTTTGTCTGACATACTTTGGACATGTTGCAAGGAGGGATCAGTCCCTGGAGAGGGACGTCATGTGTAGGAGGGTGGAGAGACAGTGCAGGAGAGGAAGACCCTGGATGAGACAGATTGATTCAGTGACTGGGGTAATGGGGGTAGGTGTGTCGGAGACAATAAAAGAAGAAGTAAGCAAGAGGTCAAAGTTAACTATCTTCTGGCCTCTGCTCATCAGTAGGCTCTAGCAACACCACAGAAATAGACAGTTTTGCCACACAGGAGAATGGCTGACAAGCCCACTGTAACTGTACACAAGCTACCTCACCACCTAGAGTCTATTCAACTGAGGCACAATAGGGAAAACAGTAAGCTCAAAATAACCCCCCAAACATCATTATCATCGAGTTGGAACCAACACACATCTGACCATCCAGCAGGTTTCCATTGACTGTAAATGAGGAGACTGGCCATCTTTCTCCCTCAGGACATTCTTCCTACCAGCAAGGGCGGAACAATACCACAGGGGAGACAAAAATACTCTCGCTTAAAGAAAGCAGAAAGTGAGATAAAGATTGCAGGCAAGTGTCATTTATAGATGAGCCTTTCAAACTTCAGATTTTTCCCCCCTCCTATAAGAAATAATTCATCAATCTAAAAGCATTAGTAATTACAGTTATTAAAACCTCACACAGCATTAGAGGGCTTTCACTAAAGATGATTGGATTGGGTGGAGGGGGGAATGGCAGGGTGGGAAGGATGGAGGAAACATGAGGATACTAGAATGTCTATAGCAGGCAGGCTTAATCAGAGCTGGCAATCTGTAGATGGAGAGAAGGGGGCCCTGTCTTAGAGCTATTATCTGTATAGCAGGCAGTTTTTACTGACACTGCTATTTGGGGAGATGAAAGTCCATCCACGTCACCTCTTGGTAACCACTGAGAGAAAGGGACAGATAGATGTAACTGCAGAGCTAAGAGCTAAGTTTAGGTCTCAATTCTATTCAATCTTGTAAAACTCCATTCAAACCCTACTTTGCACAGGATGCATGAACTCTTTAAGTTTCCAAGATACAGACCTCCAACAGCCTCTGCCCTAATGTTTTTCTAGCAGTTCGAATCCACAAGCAGCTTTCTCGGGAAAAAGATGGGCAGTCTCCTTTCAGTTATCATTTATAACCTTGGAAACCCAGTTTCCAAGCTGGAACCAACTCTGAGTTTTGAGTCTGAATGTTCCCTTCATAGGAACAGTTGCATTACTCAATGAGCATGAATACTCTCACTGGCTTTGCTCATGGTTTGAGACAGTCCAGCCAAGCATCCTAATATTGATTCGGGTGCTTTGGTTCTGTCTCCCTAGTTCAATGCACAATGTCTGGGGTCTAAAAAGCATGGGGGCAACCATTCAAGGTACCACTGATCAAGATTTGCTCAGAGCACAAGAAGGCAGGGCAGGGATCAACGGAGGAAATGAATTATACATCTATTTGCCTCCATAAATAGCTGCCTTTATTGCCAAGAGGATAGAAGAACTAAAGATCATACATTCTACAGAACAATCAAGAATACCAAAAGTGGGGAAATTAGGAGCAAAATGAGAAATTCTCATGGAATCCCGACTTTGTGGAGCACGAAGGCTATACTCTCCCTGTAACTACTGTTGTAATGTGCCATCGGGTCAGAACCAACTCAGAGCTGACACTCCAGTCGGTTTTCAGACACAAGAGGAGATTATCTATTCTTCTCCCTTGGAGTAGCTGGTGGATCTGAACCACCTGCCTTTGGGCTGGCAATACAATTCTTTATGCAATACAATTCATTATCCAATAGGTCACTGGAGCTACCTCAAAGAAATTTTTAAACTTTGAGACAAAACTATTCCCTGAAATAATCTTTAAACCAAGTAATGTTATTGTGCTTAGGTGCCATCAAGCTGTTCCTCTTTTATAATGACTCTATGCACAACAAATAAATAAGGGCTGGTCCTGCACCAACCTCATAATGACTGCTGTGCTTAAGCCCATTGCTGCAGTCACTGCCAATCCGTCTCAGTGAAGTTGGGCTTCTTTTCTGCTGACTCTCTACTTTTCCTTCTCCCAGGACTGGCCCCTCCTGATAATCCAAAGTATGTGATAACCTCCTGATGCCCAAAGTATGTGACACGAAGTCTGACTATCACTGCTGCAAAGCTGCATTCTGGCTACACTTCGTCCAACACAGATTTGTTTATTCTTTTGACAGTATGTGTGCCACACCATAATTCAAAGGCATCAAACCTGTAGTCTTCCTTACTGTTCAACTTTCACATACACAGGAAGTTATTGTAAATACCATGGCTTGGGTCAGGTGCACATTACTCCTGAAAGTAACATCCTTGCTTTTCAGCATTTTAAGGAGGCCTTTTGCAGATATGTCCAGTACAATCCAGTGCTTGGCTCTTTGATGGCTACTTCAGCAACACTGTGGAGGGATCTCTGATGGCCTAGTGGCAAGAAGTTGTGCTGTAATCCTAAAGTCCCAAGGTTCAAATCTACCAGATACTCTGCTGGAAGAGGAGTAATCTCTTCCTGTGCCAGTCAGAAACAATTTGACGGCACAAGAAAGGAAAGTAAAAAAAATGACACTGATTGTGGACCCAAATAAAATTAATTTCTTGACAACTTCTGTTTGTCTTAATATTGCTTAATGATAGTTTTGAGGATTTTTGTTCTCTTCATGTTCAAATGTAATAAAGGAGGTCTTCAAATTGTCTTCCTTTTCAGTGAGCAATACTATGTCATCACATTTCAAATTCTCATAAATCACTTGCACATCACAAGTAGTTAATGAATCCTCCTTTAATTCTGATGTCATGTTCTTCTTGGTTCAGACAAACTTCTTGGATTATGTTCACTATACAGACTGAATAAGCATGGTAAAAGCAAACAATCTTCATTATCTAGTACTGCTGTATCAGAGATACTGCAAATGGGCTGGATGGCTTTAACAAATAAATGTATTCTCTGACTGTTTAGGAAGTAAGAAGTTCAAATTCAGGGAGCTAGCTCTAGAAAAAGGTTCTCTGTGTGTCAGTTCTGGAGGGAAGTCCTTGTTTCCTTCAGCATCTGAAGGCCCAGCATTCCCTGAAGATCTCCATGCGTCTTAGTCTTGCTCACCGTCAAGACGCTTCCCCTAGCAGCAGCTCTGGGTCCAAAGGGCTGCACTTCACTCACAGCAATTCTTTTTGGTGGTTCTGATACACTGGTCAGCTTAACTAGAAGAAATAGCTGGATTATATTGTTAAAGAGTGTTAACCTCTATGTGATCAAATTGACAATAACATCTCAGAAGGATAGATGAGAAGCTAACGGGGGCAATGAGTTCACGTTACAGGAAATAGTTTGGAAAAGACTGATGAAGGTGGCACAATCTGAAGAATAATGAATGTCACTCAATTCTCTATGTAGGAATCATTGAAAGGGTGTATGTTTTGTGGTGTTTATTTTTCACCTAAAAGAATTTTAATAGATAAGAGGGGGGAAAGGAATAATCATTCAAAAGGAATAAACTCCAAAAGCACTCAAATAGATGGACACTGATGGGATATGGCTGTGACAGAAATGACTACGGCCTGATTTGTCTCAGCACTCTCTCTTCTTTAAGATACTTTCAATTCCTTTGTTAGATTCAGGGGCAGCCTCTGTTTGGTGCTAATATTTTAAAACTTTTTTTAGAAACACCTACTTCTAAGTCCCTCTTTTAACAAAAGAAGTGAGAAGCTAAGGAGCACAAGTGCTTGATGTTGGGGATAAAAATGGAAGAAGACAGGAAGCAGGAGGCCTTTTACTGGCTGAGGTCAGGACAAGCGATTTCTGAAACATGAAGTGCAAAGGGCTTGCTGGATCTGCCCAGCAGCCAAAAGGAGGAAAAGGGACCTCTTTTGTGCTGAAAGTGTTCTTTTTCCTTGAGAAACTAATAATCTAACAATTCAAGCACATTACTCACATTGTACTGAATATAATATGCAAAAATCACCTTTAGTGAAGCAGTGTTTTAAAAAATTTGGTAAACATCAAGTGTGGTACCTTTCAACTGACTAGACTAACAGTTCTCAAACTTTTTGGTTGCATCGGGGAAGGAGGGGCAATTTCCTCCTGTACCAGTCAGATCTGATTTGACGGTACACACACACAAAAGTAACAAAATAAAAGAAAAACTTTTTGGTTGCACAATCTTTTTATACTTTTAAAAACTAAACATTTTTTAAAAACCAAGCTTTGTTTACATAGGTGAAATCTTTATTTGCTGTATTAGAAATGGCAATATTAGATGCTATATTAGAAATAGAAAACATCAACCTATTTATTAATTCACTTAAAATTAAAAGGTGAGCATATATGACATTTTTAGGAAAAAGAATTATTTTCTAAAATAATTTTTAATGAAGAGAATGACCTTGGTTTACATTTTTATAAATCTCCAGGGTCTAGTTTAATAAAAGACAGTTGTATTCTCACATTTGCCTGTGTATTAAATATGCTTCAATATCATATATCATGTATCCTACATCATACATCCATGCATATCATAAAAAAAGAGAGAAACTGGTAAATAAAATCTTTGCATTATTTTAAAAATAATTTTTATTTCTGTATAGCCCTAAAAGGGTATCAGGATATCCAGGGGGTGGCTGGACTTCACATTTTAAAATGCTGCATTAGAGAGAGATTACAGAGAAATAGAAGTCCTTAATCTAGCCATTTTTAAGCAGAGAAGTCTTATTTAGAAAAAAGGAGAGGTGGGGCTATTCAAAATATGGAGGTCAAAGTGACAATAGCATAATCTGTATCTCTTTTCCTACTCCACTGTTATTAATCTTATCTGTCTCATTCATTATTATAACATGTAAGTTGGGACAGTTCCTGTTAACAATGGGAAGATGGTTAAAACTTCAAGACCTATATTTGTATATGATAATACAATTTAAAATTTTAGTAAAATTTTAACTTTCATTTAATTTAGTAATTTTAACTTCCAATTTTAACATTTCAGTAAAACTTTGAAAGGCACAGGTAGTTAGAAGAAATATAGTCAATATTACAACATAATGTTATATTTTAAATATGTACAAAGAAATACTCTTCCATTTTCATGGCAAACTCTCGGTGGATGAAGTATTTTTAAAAGGCTAGCAATGGAATATATGGAGCACTAAGGAATATTGATTTTGTAAAATATTGCATGACATGGGAGAGTCTAGAGATCATTATGCTAAGTGAACTCAGTCTCATAAGGACAAACATTGCATAAGACCAATTTTATAAAATAGAAGGTAACTAGCAAGATGTGGATAAATGTCCAGAAGGGGAAAGCGAAAGGGGAATGAGGATGGAAAAAGGGGAAGGGTAGAAATCACTAGGATAGCAGGTTTTAGTGGGCAGATTTGGGGTGGTAGTGAAAGAATAGTAAAGACTGAATGGGGACTAGAAAAGTCAAGGTAAATAGGAGTTCTAAATCAATAGTAATCAATTATCTGAAATACAATGTATATGAATGATTAGATGAAACACAATATAAATGAAAGATTATATAAAATACAATGTACATGCAGGAAACACCATGTAAATGAATTATTGAATGAAAACCAATTTTTTAAAAAAGGCTGAAAATCACTGATGAAAGCTGTATTTGTATATGTTATACAATTTTAACATTTTAGTAAATTCCCAGAACACATGGGCAATGTCTCCATAAACATGGGCAGTGTGTCTTTAAACTTTTGAAGCGCGTAAAACATCAATTGTTCTTGTTGTTGTTAGGAGCCATGGATGTTGTCAGGAGTCACTGATGATGACTCATAGTGACTCAATGAACAACAGAACTTCCTTTAACACAGTTATGTTTGTTCTTTTGGCAGTCCGCGTTCAATACTCTTCATCCACATCACATTATCCAATGACCTACCTTAGTGCCATCAAGAAAGAAAAGCCAGCGGCAGAGCCTGTCCTTTGGATGTGAATGAAATCTCTGCACCTTCTAGACCCAGAGGACTGATGCCAAGACACAGAAATCTCCAAGAAACCTCAGGCCCACGAATGTCAAAGAGAGAGAAGAAAAAAGCCTTCCCTTAGAGCTGGTGCCCTGAATGTGAACTTCTAGACTCCTAAACTGTGAGAGAGAATAAATGTGTTTGTTAAAGACCCCCACTTTGGGTATATCTGTTATAGCAGCACTCGATAACTAAGACAGACTTCAGGTGCAGGGCTGTGAGGAGGAACAATCTGAGCACTCTCCACCATGACTACTAATCTTACATTTTCCATCTCAAGTTCCTACTTGCTTATTCTGAGCTCGAAACCATCCTAAATTGGGAAACAGAAACTCCCCAAAGTGGCCAGTGCAAAAACTGCTGGTTTTCCCCAATCTCTGTTCTTCTTTCTTGGACACAGGACCTTTAATTTTTCAGCTGAGCATGACATACTGTGGTTATCAGCTGCCACTGCTAATTCCAGTCAATGGGAACAAAGCAGAAGGATCTGGTGCAATTTCTAGAAAGTGTAGCTAAAGGAATGAGAGAAAGCATATCCTTTCTTCTTCCAAATCAATGAACAACAGGCATGATGCCTGAAGTTTAAATAGTCATCAAGGATCATGAGGTAGAAATCACATGATAAGGAGGGCTGAAGAGCTGAAAAGAAGGAACCTGCATCCTGAATCAAGTGAAATTCCCAGCCAGTCAGAAGAAGACTGTAAAATTCCTTTATATGAGCCATAAACAAATTTTCATCAAAACCTTTTTGATTTTAGATTTTCTGTCACATATAGTCAAATACATTTGTAACCGATGCAGTAGAAAAAAGAGAAACCAGAAATTCGTATGACCAACTAATAGACAGCAGCAGCAGAATGCTTAGGTACATGAAGTCTAGTCAACACGTGGGTTCAAATCCTATTCCTACCACTTACTGTCTGTGTGAAACAGCTGTAAACTGATTACATTCTTCTGTATCTCAGGGTAATCACCTGCGAGATAGAAATGAGAATAGTGCCCAGAAGGTGGCTAAGAATATTAAATAAGTTGTTATTTGTGAAGCATTTAAAATAGTACCTCACATACAGGGAGAGAGTTCTGGTGGTGCAGCCCATGGGAACTGAACTGCTAACCCAAAGGTTGTGCCTCTCTGGTTCAAAACCACCAGTGGTTCCAAGGGAGAAAAAATGGGTAATCTCTTCCCATGGGATTTACAACCTCAGACACCAAACGAAGGGTCAGTTAGGAGCCAGTTCCAACACCTTGGCAAATAACTTGGAGTTCTGGCAAAAGTGGCTTGCATTTTGTTACTGGCCCAGGGGTTAGCTGTTCAAGTCCATGTACTGACTCCACAGAAGAAAGGCAGAGTGCTTCCATAAAGATTACAGGTAAGAAAATTTCATAGAGGAGTTCTACTTTGCTGTGACTTAGAGGCAGACTCTATGGAATTATCTGTTACCCAGAAACCCCTCATTACTGTTGAGTCGAAACCAACTCCTAACTGACCTTGTAGCAGGTTTTCTGAAGCTGTAAATCACCTGGGAGGAGACTGCCCATCTTTCTCCTACAAAGCCAATAGTGGGTTCCCACTACCAGAGAGACACCACCTTGGGGTTAGAGTGCAACATAATGTAGACTATGCCACCAACGCTCCCTAAGCACCTACTGGATAAAACAAATACACGTCACTCACCAACTATTTCCTTACTCAACATTTCTTATTTCCAATAAAAGTAAACCTCACTGAGTGAAAAAAAATCTACTATCCCATTATTCTACATATTAATGACATCCATCCGAGAGTGATGGGGCACTTAAGGCCCACTGAAATTTTTTTATTTCTGAGATTTCTTGGGCTGCTTATTGTGCACATTATCATCTGATTATTAGAAAGTGAAAGCAAGTCCCACTCAAAAGTCCCCATTTCTCAAAGTTCTTGTGATGACAGTGTTCCACTTATAGTACATGCTGTATGCTTATGGACAAAAATAACTAGGCCCATTTTCACATATCACTGATTTTTGCATAATGACCTAGCAGTCTTTGGTACATTACCATGCCAATAATTAAGGAATGGGTGTAAATACATTTGTCGTGGTACCAAAAATGAGAGTTCAAGTGAGTCTGTGGGCCAGCACCACCCACCAACAGCCATTTAGCAAGTGGCCTTCTGATCGCAATAAAATTATTCCTCAGCAGCAGCCGGATGCTTACATTAGTAAGCTTTGTCAGGTCACCTATGTTTTGATTTTTCCTCTACGAAAGGATAACACCTAAGAAATGTTAGAGTTTAAGATTTTGTAAACCACTGAGAAACATATCCACGGTCGATATGTTTCTTGTGGTCAATGCACTGAAGGTGGTAGGGCCTTACCTACCAGGTAGAATAGCAGGATCATATTACTTCCACCTGTCAGAGCATCAGATCCCATCTCAGCTGACCTGACATACTTCCAACAGAGCTGTAATGGTCTCCTGACAGAAAAACAAAAATCTTCCTCTGTACCTGCTCCTATCAAAGATAACCTTAGGCTCGTCTGACATCAAATAATTCTCAAAAAGAAGAAGAAATGGAATCAGCTTGCTAACATTCAGACCTTTTGACACCCCTCTTTCCTTGCTCCTAGAAGTAATAGTTCCCCTTTTGACCTCTCCATTAAACTCACTGCTTCATCTTAAAGGACAATCTTACTATCTATCCCCTGTAAAGACTATTTTTGAAATGTTTCCCAACTCAGTTTGTGCTAACTGAAGTGATGGCAAAAATGTTCTCTGGTTCCTGATGATAACCAAGGAATGGCTCAACATGTGGTAAAATAAGGAGATCATGCAATGAACCTGGTCATGCGATCTAAGTCACAGGCCATCCGGGCAACTCTGGATGATGCTGTGATTATTATGTGCCAGCCAGTCAGAACCAAATCAGCTGATGCTCCAGGGGGTTTTCAGAGGTTGTATATGGCATGGGTGGAGATTTCCCACATCACTAATTTAAAAGTTAATACAGGACAGATGCAGGGAAAGTATAAGGGAATTTTTGCACCCATGATTTTATAATGATTTTTTTTTCCCCTCCCAGTAAACCAGTCTGGCACAACTGAGAACTTCGATAAGGAATAAAAGACTGGATCATTTTTTGACCCATTGTTCTTCTAACAGAAGCCCTTGTGGCATAAGCACTCAGTTGTTATCCAAAAGGTGAGAGGTTCACGTTCACTAGCTGGTTCACAGGATAAAGATGTGGCAGTCGGCTTGTAAACTGCAACTTTGGAAACCCTCTGGAGCAGGTCTGCTCTGTCCTATAGAACTGCAATGAGTCACTCAACTGCTTTGGGCTCGGTTTTGTTCTTCCGGGGTAGCTTGGTTTGGATCTGAATCTGGCTTGATTCAAGTGCCTTAAACTCTTCTATGATTATCAAAAGGATAAAGATTAATTTTTTTCAGCTTACTCCATGTTCCATCCTCTCCCTTCCCCCTTTATACACACACGAAGGGGACAAAATAAAGGTCAGCAAACACTGGTCTGACTGGCTCAAAAAGCAAAACTGCTGAAGGTCCTGGGGGAGAGAGAAATTAAAGTAAAAAGCAGCTGACAGTCCATGTATCTAAAATGCCACATTCTATGAGGAACCCTTAAAAAGGATTTGAATCATTTCCCAGAAGAAGTGAGCAATAATCAGGGCAGCCGCTTCCAGGGCAGATGAAACTGACGAATCCACCCACTCTTATCCTCAACAGTCTGCCAAGGACCCGGGACAGTGGCAAGAGACAGAAAGCATCACCAACACAGGCTGGGGCGCAATCCCTGGAGACCCCATGGCTCACTGGTCCTCCTCTATGCACAGGGACACACGGATTCGCTCCAAAAAGGGTAACAATGACAGAGTAGTGGTCTCGGTCGTTTAGAGCTAAGGAATCTACTAGAAATCTCCCAGCGCAGCTCTGCCTAGAGGCGATTGTCCCATCACACCAATGGCCCTCTCTCTGTATCTGGTCAATTTCCTCTTTTCTTTTTCCGCTCACTCTTCCCCACCCTGATGGTTCTGATTTATTTCTTCACTCCCCTGAGCTTCCCCATCGCCAGTCCTCAACAGCACCCCATCGTCCTGCCGGGGTGCTGTACAGAGAACTTTCTCTCTTTCGCAGCCCTTTAACTCCTCCTCCTTCAGCCTGTACGCTGCTCTAACTCATCAGCACCGACCCCGTGAACCCCACCCTGCCCGACGCCCGCAGTGATCGTGCCCACCCGGGCTCTCACCCCCTGAGGGTCCTTTACGAAGTAGCTTCCGCTGGAGCCTTGGTAGATGCGCTCCGGGAAGATGCCGCGCTCAATGGCCAGCTCGGCCTGCCGCACCACCGCCTCGAACTCGGGGTCCTCGGGGAACTCATTCCGCTCGCGGTGGGCCTGTGCGGCATGCGCCGCCGCCGCGGCCTGGGCAGCCAGAGCTTGGGCCTGCGCCGCCACGGTCTGGGTCTGACACTGGGCCGCCGAGCCCCGGGCCCGGTCCAGCAGAGGCTGCCGCTCCCGGTCGTGGCCCGGGGAACTTGGCGGAGAAGGGACCGAACCTGCCGACGCTGGCACTCGGACCGCGCCCCCTGGCACCTGCGGAAAGTGAGCGCCCGAGCCCGACGGGAAGGTATAGTCCGGGGGTTGGGCCCGCTCGGGGGACACCAGTGGACTTGTCTCGTCCATCCCTTAGGCCGCGGGCTCCGGGACCCGGCGCTCTCCAGACAGCTGAGCTCGTGGCCGGGACCAATCCGTGGCACTCCCCACCCCCTGTCTGGCCAACCAAGTCGCGAG
This sequence comes from Elephantulus edwardii, assembly GCF_000299155.1. Lineage (NCBI taxonomy): Eukaryota > Metazoa > Chordata > Mammalia > Macroscelidea > Macroscelididae > Elephantulus > Elephantulus edwardii. The sequence continues at coordinate 33,680,164 of NW_006399756.1, forward strand.
ACCTATTTGGCCCCGCCCCTACCCTGCCCTGTTTACTTGGCGACGACTAGACACTGTCCCTCGCGGTCGGAAAGTAGCCAATCAGAACCTGCTCCTACGCAACCGCTCCCTCCGAAATTTTCTTCATCACCTTCTGTGAAGAGTGCGCATGCTCTATGAGGCAAACTCGGGTCAGACACGCCCCCTGCCCCATAGCCCACGCCCCTCCTTAGCTTCCAATTGGGTTACTCGTATTTGGAAGCTTTGGAAATTTAACTCATTTATTAAGTACTTATGAACTATGGGATTAAAATGTTTGTGTCTGTATTCATTCAATTGTGCATCCGTTCTTTAAATATTTATTGAGCACCAGCTATATTCAACGAAGATACTCTTTAGAGGCAAGGAGGTAAAATAAAGTTTTGCTCACGTATTTTGGGTATGTTGTCAGGAGGGAAAAGACATCATGCTTGAAAAGATGGAAGGTCAGAAAGAAAGACCACCTTCAACCTGATGAGTTGACACAGTGGTTGTAACAATAGGCTCAATTGTATCAGAGATGGTGAGACTGGCTAATGGTGAGGCAAGGTTCTGATCTATTGTTCATAGGGTCGCTGAGTCCACTGGACGGCTCCTAACAACTGTCCTAAGTGCTAGAGAGACAACAATCAACAACAACAAAAATCCTACTCTACCTCCATAAAAACGTTTAACAAAGATCTGTTCTCTTAGGTATTTTAGTTTCTCATCTAGTGTTTGTCAAAGAAAAGTACAGTTCCAGGGAGCTCTGGTGGTTTAGTGGCAAGAAGCCGCACTGCAATCTCAGAGGCAGGCGGATCAAATCCACCAGATGCTCTGCTGGAAAAGGAGGGAAAATCTCCCCCGTATCACTCAGATCCTATTCGATGGTACACACACACACACACACACAAAATAATAAATTATTTTTTTAAAAAAAGGAAGGTATAGGTATAGCTCCAGAAAGTTACTTTAAGGACAATGATGGTTTGGTTTACTACTATAACCTCACCTCCTAGACACAACTGAAGCTCAGTGTGAGTTTTTATTTCAAGGAGGAAATAAAGCTTGACATTTTATTTCAAAGTGAGACAGTTCTAGAGAAAAACCCAACACTTTGAGGTGAAAACTGTGATAGGCGTTCAGTAATTTGAGGATGGTGTTTCCTACTGCCAAAGGGGCCCTTTAGAGTAGTGAGAGAAGATCTTCACCCTGAAACCCACAGCGTCCCTTTTCAGCAGGAAGTAGCTAAGAGAATACGCCATCCCCTTTTCCTTATGACTCAGGGTGAAGTCTCTCTCAGGGAGGAGTGATAGGGAATGGCAAAGGATACACTGACAAAAAGAAGATTAATCAGAACTGGCTTTGACAAGCACTGTGGCATTTGGACAAGAACAAACTGGGAGGAGGGTAGAGAGAATAGTGCAACAATGAATGAGTGGAAGCCCAAAATCTCTGTAAATGTTTATGAAAAGTAATAAAATATAATTATAGAAAAAAAAAGTAATTTGAGGATAGGTGAAAGGCTTAGCAAAAGTCTTAAACGTATGTGTTTTGAGCTAAGTCATGGAGGAAGAATGTTACAAGATTACTATCCCAAACCAAGAGAGTTGCCTGAGAAAAGGGAGAGAACAGAAAGATTCAAGGATTCAAGGGAGAAAGGGTTTGGGCCTGATTACCAAGGGCCTGAAAAGTCACACAAAAGATACCTAGTATCTGAAAGACTGTAGAGAGCTTTAAAGAACAGTTCTCAATAGGGAAGTGATGTGGAACAGACAACTGAGGACCAAGAAGTGATCCTCAAATGAGCATAGATAGCATCTGAAGGAAGATTATTTGGAATGATTGTTCTAATGTCCACAGACTACTGTTTTCAGTTAAAATTTTATATTAGCACTGCCTTCTGAAGTTTGCAGTGCAGTGATTATAAGTATGGGTTTAGGAATCAGAAAAATGAGCTGTTTTTTGTGATTGTTGTTGTTGTTGTGTACTGTCTATTTGGATCTGACTGGCAAAGAAGGAGATTACCCCTCATTCTCCAGTGGAGCATCTGGTGGATTCGAACCACAATTTCTTGCCACTAGATCACCAGAGCTCCCTGACAAATGAATCTGAATTCTGGTTCCTTATTTACTGTTTTGGACAAATTGTTTAAATCACTACCTGGTTCTCATGCCCCAGAACCACAACAACAGAAGTAATCTCTTACTATCATTTATCTCATTTAGTTTCATGTAAGGAAAGTTGTTGTTGTTATGTGCTGTTGAGTCACTTGGGACTCATAGTAGTCCTGTGTACAACAGCTCTGAACTCTGATCTATTCTGAGCCAAAGTCATTGACTCCAACACATCTATCTCATTACCTCAGTCACTTCATTCCATTCAGGGACTTCCTCTCTTGTGCAGTCCCTCCACCCTTCCAAGCATAATGTTCCTCTCCAAGGACTGGTCTCTCATGTCCAAAGTATGTCAGAGGAGCAGCCTGGCTTCACCATCTCCAGGACAAATCTGGTTTATTCTGATTATGAACTAGGGCCTGGATTTATGTTATTCCATTGAATTCTAAGTTTTTTCTCCTCTCAGTGTTTTAAAACTCTTAAGTTCTCTCTCTTAGGACTTTATTTTTCCTCTCACTATTCAGAGTGAAAATATTATCTCTAACACATAGGAAGCTTAGACACTGAATACTAAGCATGTGCCGGACATTATTCTAAGTGCCTTATGTGAATTGATTTCTATAACCATCATAACAACTCCCATGATGATGTGATGATGTTAGGAGCTGAAGTTTAGGGAGGCAAAGCAACTTGCTCATGTTATACAACTGGTATCTGGTAGAACTGGATCCAAATTCAAGCAAACCAGCTCCATGCTTTTAATATTATATTGCTTCTTATTAAATATCCCTCTGAAATATAGTTCATATTCACTTCCTTTCTTTCCATCTCCACTAAAACCACATTCGTTCTGAGCTTCTCAGGATGCCATAGCTATATATATTTATGATAGCTTTTGAGTTTCACTCTCTAGTTCCAATCTCTGATTCTCTCTGACAGATTAATTTTCTTATAAAGCTAGTTTTATTACATCACTCATCTGGTTACGAAAGTAAATTTTTCAAACAACATCTACTCCCTAATGTTAAAGCCCTTCCACAATTTTATCTGACCTATTTAATCTTATCTGTTCATATTTCTCTGTGATGTGTGGTGAATGCCCTGGTTCAGCCTCCCTTGCCTGGACAAAGATTTAAACCAAGTGGAAGACAATGAAAGACTGACTGCGGCTGAATCCCCTGGTTTTGACCTTGTTATGTATGTCCTGCTCAGGCCATGGTCTTTTTTGCTGGACAATGAATAAGGATGACAGGAGAATTGATGCCTTTGATCTGTGGTGCTTGGAAAGAGTACTGAACATTCATGGACTGCAAGAAAAACAAACAAGCATGTCTTGGAGAAAGTGCAGCCAGAGTGCTCCTTGGAAGATGACAAAGCTCTCGCACATACATTGGGCATGTTGCTAGGAGAGGCTGTTGGTCCTTGGAGAGGAACATCTTGCTTGGAAAGTTGGAAGGTCAGCAAAACCAGATGGATTGACACAGTGACTGCAGCAATAGGTTCAAGATTATGAGGTTGGCATAGGATAGCTTAGGGTTCAGATCTGTTGTTTGTAGGGTCACGATAGCAACTCTATGGCACCTAACAACAACAACAACAAAATACCCCAAAACAGCCGTATCTAAGCTGAGCTAATTGGCTCTTATTGGACTTATTTTGGTTTCAGTTTCTTGTCTCAATGAATAGCTCTGGGAAAGGCTGACCCCAGCCCTTCTTGTTTTAGCCATGCTTCCCAAAATAGATAAAGGTTAATAAAGACAGGTAAGTAATAGATAAATAATAATAGACCACGTTGTTTTGTTTTGTGTTATTGAGTTGGAACCATATCATAATGGATCCTCCAGCAGGGTTTCAGAGGCAGTAAATCACATAGGAGATTGCCTACCCTTCCTGGGAGCAGCTGGTGAATTCAGACTGTGGGCCTTTGGGATTACAGTACATGTTCTTTAATTTTTTTTTTTAAATTACAGCATATTCTTCCCATTTAATTTTTTTCCATTCATTTACTTCCCTACCCACCCCTCCCCCCAGATCCCCTTTCTCCTCGAAAAGAAAATTCTTTCATTGTTATACAATCTCTGCCCCCCCCCCCCAAGTCCACTTTACTATGCATTTCCTCTTCTGGAATCCCGTCATAAAAATAATACCCAATCATATATTCACTTCAAACAGTACTCTCCCTCATCTGCCTCAATGTAGTATACATTATCCATTCCCTCCCTTCTTAGGTTCCCCCCCAACCCTGTTTTACAGCAGTGGCACCATGCGGTATTTGTCCTTTGTGACTGAGATACTTCACTCAGCATAATGTCCTCCAGGGTCACCCACTTTTGTATAATAGTTCAAGAGTTCCTTGTTTTTCAATGAAGTATATTATTCCATTGTGTGAATATACCACAGCTTCTCTATCCATTTGTTTGTTGATGGGCACTTGGGTTGTTTCCAACTCTTTGCTATTGTGAACAAAGCAGCAATAAACATGGGTGTGCATACAGTACACTTTCTTACCAGAGCTCCCTAAAGGTTAAGTAAATGATGGTTTCTCCCTAGGGTATGCCTAGCTTCTTCAGCTTCTTTTCTTTCTCTGGTCCCTTCCTTGAGTCTTTGGCCTTAGTTGGGTGTGAAGACCTAATAGGTTGCATGAGTGAGGATATAACTACTTGACTGCTTCCCCTCACCCATAGTGGAATTTTCTATCCAATCAGCTGCCACTGATCCTTGCAGTACTGCTTCCTCAGTCAGTAAGTTTTCCTTTCCTAGTAAACTTCTTATGTGAAACCCATACTTGGGCCAGAACAGAGCAAGGAAACACTGCGTGGTTCAAAATCAGGAAGGGTGTAAACCAGGGATGTGTCCAATCTCCATATCTTTTCAATCTATATGCAGCTCATCCAGGAAGCAGGGCTCCAAGAGGAGGAATGTGGCATTAGGATTGGAGGAAGACTCAACAACAACGTGCATTATGGAAATGACACAACCCTGCTTGCAGAAAGTGAGGAGGACCTGAAGTACTTGCTGCAGAAGGTCAAGGACTGCAGCCTTTAATATGGATTGAAGCAAGAAAACAAAGATTCTACCATTGGGCCAGTTGGCAGCATCATGATAGACGGTGAAGAGATTGGGATTGTTAACAGCTTCAGTTTACTTGGCTCCACAATCAACACTCTTGGTACCAGCAGCCAGGAAATCAAATGACAAATTGCATTGAGAAGGTCTGCTGTCAGGGATCTCTCCAGAGTACTGAAGTCAACGATGTCAGTCTGGAGACTGATTCAGGCCATGAGTCCTTGACCTTACATCCAGTGTGAAGACCCAGTCAGTAAGTTTTCCTTTCCTAGTAAACTGCTTATGTAAAACCCTTACTTGGACCAGAACAGAGAAAGGAAACACTGCATCGTTCAAAATCAGGAAGGGTGTGCACCAGGATGTGTCCAATATCCATATCTTTTCAATCGATAGCGGAACAGATCATCCAGGAAGCTGGGCTTCAAGAGGAGAAATATGTGGCATCAGGATTGGAGGAAGACTCATCTACAGCCTATATTATGCAGGTGACACGACCTCGTTTGCCAAAAGTGAGGACTTGAAACTCTTGTTGCAGAAGATCAAAGACTTCAATATGAATTACATCTCGATATCAAGAAAACAAAAATCCTTACCACTGTGCCCATATAGATAAAGATTGAAATTGTAGATGATTTCATCTTACTTGGATCCACAATCAATACCCTTTGATAGTAGCAGTCAAGAAATCAAAAGGCATAGTGCATTGGGAAAGTCTATTTATTGTCAAGGACCTCTCCAAAGTACTGAAGAGCAATGATGAAAGTATAAAGACTAAGGTGTGTCTGATTCAGGCCATGGTCTATTCAAACATTTGCTATGCATCTAAGAACTGGACAATTAAGATAAAGATGACAGGAAAAAGAATGTATGCCTTTGAGTTGTAGTGTTGGAGAAGAGTAGTGAGTATCCCATGGACTACAAAAAGAACAAACAGATATGTCCTGGAGAAAGTTCAGCCAGAATGCTCCTTAGAGGCAAGGATGGGAAGCTTTGTCTCACATACTTTGGGCATGTAGTTAGGAGACTATTCCTTGGAAAGAGACACCAATCTTGGAAAGGATCAATCAATTAAGGGTCCATAAAAGAGAAGAAAACCCTCAATGAGATTGAATGACACAGTGACTGCAGTAATGGGCTCAAGAATGTCAGAGATGATGAAGATGGCACAAGATAGGACATGTCTGTTTTCCACAGAGTCTTTGAGTCATGCTCAACTCAATAGCACCTAACAAGAAGAAATTTCAGGTATCATGAGATGACTCCTTGCTGCATGACCGCATGACCTTCTAGACAGCAGCCATCCTGAAAGGGCATGTTATCTAAAGACCAAGACCTTCAGAGCCATCTTTAAAGCCACACACAGTTGCTTCTGAAACATGTTGATGAATCATGCATATTACAGGCCAAGTTGACATCTTCACAAATTCCCCTCCTCTCCTCCCCAAGAACCAGAAAGTACTTCCATTGGATGCTATCTTGAAAGGACTGTGCATGTGCTTAATTATTCCAATCCCTCCCACATGGGCCAGTCCCAGGTGATTCCCTCCTCCTTTCATGAATAAATATGATCTTTGCCATTTGATACGTATGGGTGGAAGGACAGACCAGGAGAGGAAGACCCCAGGAGATGGTTTGACACAGTAAGTGATGCAAGTGTCAGAGACAGTGAGATTGGCTCAGGATAGAGCAGCGTTCAGAGCTATTGTGCGCGAGGTTGCTATACAGATGATGAGACGGCACATAACAACAACACCCCCTCCCAAAGAATAAAAAGAATACCTTTTCTCCACTTTCACAGCCTTTAGAAGGATCACATTCTCCTTTATTCAAAGAGTTGTGGGCTAGCATGGCTTTTATCCCTCCATATCTCTGAAAAATATGTTTCCTAATAAACCTTTCTTTGCTTCATAGTAAAGCAGTGACTCCTTTTTTACGACTATTAGCAAAAGGAAGAACTGAAATTTGTACTGGAGACATACTCTTGTGACCACAGTGAGGAGGTAGTCTTCATACAGTTTATGGTGTTGCTGCTGGATGCCATCCAGGAGGCTACAACTCAAACCTATGAACAATTGATCTGAACCTTGCCTTAACCTGCACCATCCTGATGATCTCTATCGGAGATGTGGTGACAGTCCAGTGTTGTTGTTAAGTGCCCTGGAGTCGAGTACAACTCAGTCATGCTTTGAACAGCCATCCTGAAACCTAAAATATCCTGTGCAGTCCTCACCATCTCTGACACACTAGACCCCATTGCTGAAGTCACAGTGTCAATCCATCACATTGAGGGTCTTCTCCTTCTCCAGTTGTCCATTAAGTTGCTGAAAACCACATACACAGTTGGTGGCAGAGCTGGGATTTGAAGACAGAATCCAAGTCCATTTAACTTTTTTTTTCCCATTTAACTTTTTAAAAAGTACTGTTTACTGATCACTTACTAAGCCTCAGACACAGTATAGAACATTTTGTTGTATTCTCATGCCAGTCCTTGTCATTATTATTGTTATTTTTCTTCCATTCTGCAGAAGAAGTATTGGCAATTTAGAGAAACAATTTACTAACTTTTATCGTTTACTTACCTTCTCTTAATAATTAGATTACTGTCTTGGATTTTTCCATGTCCATCAATCTTCTACACATCCAGGCAGTAAATACCCTGAGGGCAGCGACCATGTCTATTCTAGTGTGACAGATCTTAGCACCATGCTGCAGTCATGTTGTTGTTGTTTACCAAAGAGTAGGAACGGACCCATAGCTGACCCTCCAGGGGATTTTCAGAGGCAGTTAATCCCACGGGAGGAGATTGCCTACTATCTCCTGCGGAGCACCTAGTGACCTTTAACCGCGTGCCTTTGCAATTGCAGCGCAGGTTCTTGCCACTAGGCCACCAGAGCTCCCTGCTTCATTCATATTATCCAGTAAATAAAGACTTGGGTAAATGGGCGTATGTATTTGGCACCAAATAGAAACATTTAAAAAAAAAATTTGAGTAGTAACAACAAAAATCCCTATAATAAATGCAAAAGCGCCCTTATATACAATGATTGTCATACAGTTGACCCTCTAGAGGGCTGCCCTGTTAAATATTTTTACAATTAACAAAATGTCCCCTCTACAGTTGAACATAAGCTCTGAAATACTCTGGCACGGGGCCTTTTACAACTGTGGAGATCGGAATAGGACTGGAGACGTTTGCCTTGAGGTCACGGATACCCTTGATGCCAAGCTTTGTTTTCTTTGGGATTAACTTTTTGCCAGATTGTTCCGGAGTAGGCGTAACCTGGTAATTGGAATATTCCTCCCAGGACAGCAGGTCCGCCCCACCCCTTTGAGCATGGCCCAGACTCTCAAAAAAACCCAAAAAAAGCACTTCGCCCCGCACAAAGATGGCGCCGAGCCTGGGCTGGACCAATGGGAAGTGGCGTTGCTCCTGGTTGCCTAGGTAACAGCCAATGAGCAATGGGAATTGTGCCCAGTGTGGCTCCCCAGGATGGCGGCATCAAGTAGGGCAGCAACCACTGGTGGAGGTAGTGGAAGCTGCGGCTTCAGTTAGAGCCCAACGGAGGAAAGGTCCGAGCCACCGAAGCCCCGCGTCGGGGCGCGACAGTCACCCCGAAAGGCGGAGCACAGGTTGGCTGGCAGCGCGGGTTGGGGGCCCAGGGAGAGTGTGGTTGGGTGTGTCAGGGACTGAAGGTACCAAGGGAGAGCCAAGGGGCAGAGGAGCCCGGCTCCATCCCAGACGGCTGCCCCAGGGGGTCCCAAAGCAGGCCTCCGCTCTCGACTGGGGAGGCTGAAGCCGGAGAGCACCGCTGGCACGCAGGTCAGCAAGCGGAGCGTGGGTGCTACATCGGGCGGGAGATTGACAGATTTGTGTGATCAGAGGACCTGGCTGGGGCGCGAGAGATACCTAGACAGAAGGAAGGAGTTGTGTTCAAATGCTACCATGAAAGGAGAAAGGATAAGGAAGCCGCCCGGGGAGTGTGCCTTATTCTAGCCTGGGGCTCTGTTTGCTCTGCAGCTTGTCTTTATCACACTGGGCTTGGGGATTTGCGATGCTTCAGGTACCTGATGAATGCCTTCCTGTATTCTAGCATCTCCACTCTGGTTTGGGTTCCAGCACTAGAAACTCTGTTATATTAGAACCAGGCTTAGGCATTTTCTTTTGCCATGAAATAGAATAATTCTGGCAGTGTTACTACCAAGACCCCACCCCATCCATTTCCCACCCCCTTTTTAAAGCAAACAAACAAAACTCCTCCTTCTTTCTGGTGCCTGGATTTTCTTCCCGCTTTCTTCAGTCAGACTAACTATACAGCATTCTTCCTAACACGACCTTGTATGGTAATGGTAGTTTTTGTTTTGTTAGAATGAATGGGAGAAGAAGAGTTAAAACTTACATCTTCGTTTTCTTCTTAGAATTCGAGAAGCCTAGTAACTGCTTGACGGCATCAACTGTAACTGCAGAGAGAGAGAGAGAGTTGTGTGCCGTTAAGTTAGAAATTACTCTTAGCTGACCCTTCAGCAGGTCACAGGAGGAGATTGCCCATCTTCCTTCCGCGGATCATCTGATGGATTTGAACCGCGTGCATTTGGGTTGGCAGCACTACTCTTTAGCTCTAAGTCATCAGAGCTCCATGTGTATAATACACACACACACACACACACACACACACACACACACACACGCTGAAAGGTCATCTGCTAGGGAGAGTGGTGGCTTTCGAAGTACAATGAGAAAGCGTATGCAGATAGCCAAAGTGGCTGCTTCCAAACGATGCGCTTTGACCAAGCAATCTTGTCTACAAACGCATAAATGCTCATTAATAAGCTTGATTTCTAAATGTTTTCAAAGCTCAGACTCATTACGGTTGAATTGGAACCAGCTCATAACTGACCGTCCAGCAGGCTTTCAGAGGCTGTAAAATGCATGCGATGAGACTGCTCATTTTTCTCCTGGAGGTTGGAAAAAAAGTTTTCATTTCTGTCTCCAGATTCTGTTTGGAAACGTCTGAAGCAGAAAAAAAAGCAGGGATCTAATCTAAAGCATAAGCTAATAATGTATTGGCTTAAAGAGTCAAAAATAGTAATTTTCTCTTAGGCAAATATTTGGACTCATCCTTTGCAACCCATCTATCAAGAGTGCAGAAAGGGTGGGTGTCTGTTTAGAAGCGTGAATCATCTTGGCTTTGTGACTAGATTCTCTGGAGGCTAAGTAAGCAGCTACGCTATCCATTCTCTTTGAAAAGATTATTTGAAAACTGATACAAATAAGTGATTTGCATAGTTCATTTACTTATTTGGCTTTTCCATCATCAGCACTGGTTATATTTTATTAAACTGCATTTTGTGTTCATTCCCATGGATACTGATTAAATTTTCCTTTTTTGGGACAGTGGCTCTTCAGCTGATTATGAACATAAATGAAGGTCTCAACACTGTCCTAGGTGGTATCAATGTCAATTATTTGGGCACATGTAGTAGTTTGTAGATGCGCCCAACTGTGGCCCAAGACCCTTATGTTCTACACATATTCCCTTTAATTAGCACTTCTGATATGTTCTTGGAATGGACATAATTTTGACAAGCAACTGCTGAAGAGATTTTTGTGATAGATTGCTAGGTCAAAAAGGTATGGAAGTTTGTGGTTTGTGGTCTGGATTCTTGAAAACAAATAGGAGAGGATTATGGCAGAGATAGAGTGAGACATGCTCTAATCACTATTGCTGTATAAAAAAAATATGCCGAGAGTTAAAGAACTCATTTTATGATAATCTTGGATTCTGTGGATCTAGATAAGTGTCAGCTGCATGATATCTGAAACCTAAGCTGGGCAGATTCAATACCTGGGGCCTGATACCATCTGAAGGCTCCTTTACTCATGCCTAGCATCTGGGTGGGGTTGTTTCAAAGATTAGACTGCCAACTGGAGCACTAGCAGATGGCCTGTCTGTGTGGCTTGGCTGCTTCACAGCATGGAAGCCTGATTGAGGGCTGTTGTTGTTGTTGTGTGCCATTGAGTCACCTGTGACTCATAGTGACCATACTATGTACAACACCCCTAAACCCTGCTCTATCATGTGCCAATCTTACTGTCTTTGACATCCCCACTACCATTTCTAAATCACTGAAATCAATCCATCTCATCGAGGATCTTCCTCTCTTGGTCTGTCTCTCCACCCTCCCAAGTATGACATCCCTCTCCAAGGACCGGTCCCACTGTGCAGTATGTCCAAAGTATGTCAAACAAAGCTTCAGAATCCTTGCCTCCAAGGAGCATCCTCGTCTCTCTCTCTCGAGGATTAACCTGTTTGTTCCCTTAGCAATCCACATCATCTCCAGCACCACAGCTCAAAGGCATCAATTCTCCTTCTATCATTGATTGAGGATAGTCAGACTTTTTATGCGTAGCTTAAGTCTCCATGTGCAAGTTTACCAGTGAGCAAGATGAAGTTGCATTGTATTTCATGGAACGCTTCACGAATTTGCGTGTCATCCTTGCGCAGGGGCCATGCTAATCTTCTCTGTATCGTTCCAATTTTAGTATATGTGCTGCCGAAGCGAGCACTGCATTGTATTTCATAAACCAGCTTCAGAACCATCACTTGCACCTGTTCTATTGTTCTAAGCTGTCAACAGCACCTGTGAAGATTCAGGAGAAGTAAACTCCATCTTTTCATGAGTCAAAACATGAGGACAGAAATATTACAACCATTTTTGAAAACTACAGCCTATCATATTTGGTCGTAATAAGAAAATCTTTTAGTCTTTAGCGCTTGTTGTTAAGTGCCACAAAGTCAACTTAGACCTATGTATGAAAGATGGAAACCTTACCCCAATCCTGCACCATTCTTCATGATTAGCTATTTAAAAAATTACAAATCAGAATAACAATGAAATACTATCTGGTCCCAACAACAATAGAAAAGTTCAACAAGATAGCAAACAACAAATACTGGAAAGGTTACAGAGAGACTGGAACTCTTAAGACACTGCTAGTTGTTGTTGAGTCAAAACCTACCTATAACTGACCCTCCAGTGGGTTTTTATAGGCATTTAATTGCCCAGAATGAGATTGCCCATCTTTTCCCCAAGAAGCAGCTGGTGAATTTGAACCACTTACCTTTGGGTTTCCAGCACAGCTCTTTACCCCTAGACCGTCAGAGCTCCCTGATACTGCCAGTGGAGATATAAAAATGGTGTAACCACTATGGAAAGCAGTTTGGCACTTCCTTGGAAAGTTTGGAATAAAATGCTGTTTGATCCAACAATCCTATTATTAGGTATATATCCTAAAGAAATAAGAGCTGAAACACGATGGAAACAGCTTGAATTTCCATCAGCAGAAGAATGGATAAAGAAACTATGGTACATTCACATAAAGGTATACTATATAACACGAGAGAACAAAGAATTTGCAAAACACTGAATAACATGAATGAATCTAGAGAGTACTATGATGAGTGAAAGAAATCTATCACAAAAGGACAAGTGTGGTGTAAGACCTCTTTTAAAAAGCTAAGGAAAAGTTTACCTATAGGTGGAATCATTCTTGGATGGGAAGCTAGAGAGAGGAATAAAAATTAGTAGATAGATAGCAGACATTTTAAAATGAGTCAAGAGGAAGGCAATTTACAATAAAGGGATTATTGACACATCATTAAAGAAAGGGAAGAGAGAAGTATAGAAATAAAAATTACAAGAAAAGTGAGAAAAGTAATTACATTGTAGATATTGCTGTTAATGTTACAGAACAAACTGTATATGGATGAATGAAAAAAAAATTGTAAACTTCCATTAAATTACCATTTAAAAATAGTTTTTTAAAAAGATGATCTTTTAAGATTCATTGGCCTCTATGAAATATACTCCTGGGAGCTAACAATATACAAAAAAAGTGGCCTGGTTTACAACTTGTGGGGCTAGGTAGTATTTCTCTGTAGATTACCCTCAGGCTGAAATAGCTTTCTTTATTGAATTTCTTTCAGAGATCTTTTGCTGCTCCCTCTACAACAAGGTAGGAGGCTATAATGAGGAAGCTTCATGTATCCTTAAGAACAAGTGAGCAAATCCAAAGGGACCTTCCCACTGAATGTCTGTGGAGTTAAAGTGACCCCCAAAATCACACTGCAGTAACTTCCTCTAAATGTCAAAAGAGCAGTTGACTAACTGCTGCCAAACATGTAAAGGAAATGTTCTTACCTTATAATCCTCCCATATAAATAATGTATGTATTCTATGTTTATGCTTTGGAAAGGTTGTTTAGTAATAAGATTTAGTAGAAGCTAGAGCCTTTGGATTTTTACTGATTTGTTTCAAGGGAATTTAATAGTTCAGATTTGTACTATAAAGTGTACTATAAAGTAATATATAAACTGACTAAAATGCTCTGACCTAGTTAATTAGTTCTGGGAAGAACATGTAGATAGTCCTGAGCTATCAGAATGCCTGTCTGGAATGGAAAGAATTTTCCTTTTGAGTTCTGATGGAAAACTTCTCTCCCTCTCATTAATGTTGTATTTGCATTGGAGATAGTTGTCCTCTGCCCCAGCCACACCCTGATGCTGGGCTGACTGGGAGGTTTGGGAACCTGAAATTGGATACTGACCTTGTGGAACATGGACTACACAGAGATGTCACAGCAGGTACCAGCATCACCCCTGAGAAAATTACTTCCAGAAGTTTTGAAAGGAACTAAGAAGAGAAGGATCCTTGCCTATCCTGTCAGAGACCTTGGGTGTGGAGTTCTTGCGTGGTGACTGGAGGAGTGAGAAAGTCCCTGATAAGCCTGTGGGAGTGACTCCCAAACATCTCTAGGACATTGACCACAAAGATACTCTTCATCCTAAGCTTGGAAAACACAGGTCTGCATTTCGGTGTTTCTCTGAACTTGTCCATCCTCATAGCAAGGTTGAAATGAAAACCCAAGACAAGAGCCAAGGGCTTGCAGGTGTGAGTGAGACTTGCTCTGTTCAGGCGGGCTGCTTTCACATCAGACCATTTCTGGGCTGCTCACATCTCTACCCAAATCATCTATACCCTATTAGCATGAGGTCAGAATGAAAACCTTCCATAGAACCGTGGGGGAAAAAAATGCAACTATGATTTTTTATCTCATTAGTCAAAATTATTGATTCTACCCTCCCACAAAAATGCTATGTGAATTATGGCAGTAGCATTTTTATACTGAACAAAGACTTTAGAGAAAATTTCCATTATAGTAAACTAGTGTATGTGCTTAGGTATTTCTCTTTGCACAAAGAGAAGAAACTAATATTTAATGGACACTGGCAGGCAGTATTCTAGATGCTTCCATGTATGTTAATCTACATGCTAACATCGAATGGTGTATGACCTTTATAAACAAGGAGGCCCAGGTTTGGAGAAGCTTATGTAACTTGTAAATGTTACACAGCACATCAGGATTTGAACCTAATCTTTCTCTTATTGAGGCCCACCATAAAACTATACTGAGGGCAGCGTAGAATAGGATCGTGTTAAAGAGCGTGATCCCCAAAGGGTGATTCTAATGTTCACGTGTTAACTAAATTATCTTAGTTAACTTATCTATCTTTTCTATGCCTGTTTCCTCCTCTATAATAAGTAAGAATAAAATATAAATAGTAAGAATAGTAATAAATAGTATAGTACCCACCTCATAGTGTCTGTAAGGATAAAAATGAAAGAGTACATTTGCAAACCAGATTAGAAGGTGGCATACAGTAAATGGTTAATAAATGTTAGTTGATGTTACAAAGGTATTTCGAGAAGTTTGGCTAACTTGGGGTATAAATAACATAGCACAGTTCAGCCAAGTCTGGAGAAAACAAATTTAATGTGCATGTTCTACTCGTAAATATTTAAGCACCATTTTTTTTAAAATAAAACATTCCAGATCCCTTTGTGCCCTGGATTTGTTCTTTGGAACCCCATTCTGTGATTATTCTTAGTAAAGGTTTCTGTGTACCCTAAGCAATGACTATGGTGCAGGCCCTGCTGCTACTCTTTGTCTCTGGGTTCAGAGAACTAGTGATTGTTGTGACTTAAAGATCCACTTTTGTTTGTCCATCAGGTCTGGCTCTGGTGTTCTGAAGAAGAGGTGTACTTGTCCTCTTGGAACTCTGCCAAGTGCCTGGGATCAGACTCTAGATTAATTATTAGTGATAAAGGACCTTTCCATGGTATTTATAGTCTAGCAAATCATACACAGTATTCCCTTTAATGGAGTAACAGTCCACAGACTTTCATGTGTATAACAATCACATGTTGTGCTTGTTAGAACTGCAGATTTCTAGGCTCCAACTACACAGAAGCTGTGTTGGTTACATCTGGAAGAGATGAAGATATAAATAAAAAGACTTGTTGTTAGGTTGAGTTGAGTATAATGCATAGTGACCGTATGGAGAACAGATCTGAACCCTGTCCTATCCTGTGCCATCCTCACATTTCCTGATACATCAGAGCGCATTGTGACAATCACTGTGTCAGTCCAGCTGGCCAAGGGTCTTCCTCTCCTTCACCAACCTTCTACCTTTCTGAGCATCATGTACCTCTCCAAGGAAAAACCCCTCCTAGCATCATGTCTGAAATATGTGAGGTGAAGCCTCATCATCTTTGCCTCCAAAGAAAACTCTAGCTACACCCTCTCCAAGACATATTTGTTTGGTTTTTTTGGCAGTCCATGGGATGTTCAGTGCTCTTCTTCAACACCACAGCTCAAAGGGGTCAGTTCTTCTTCCATCATCCTTATTCATTGTCCAACTCTCAGATGCATAGCAAGCGATCAGAATGCCCATGGCCTGAATCAGACGCACCTTAGTCCTCAAAATTACTCCTCAATGATTTGGAGAGGTCCCTAACTTCAGTCTTTTCCAATACAATACATCTCCATATTTCCTGACTACTAATACCTAAGGGTGTTAATACCACATGCAAGCAAAATACAGCTGAAGATCATTCAGCTAAAACAGTACCACAGATAGGGAACCGCGAGAAGTTCAAGTAGAATTTTGAAGAGGCTGTAACACCAGGGATATTGCTTTAAGTACATCCTGGCTGAAAGTAAAGAATACCAGAAGAATGTCTATTTATGCTCCATAGACTATAGAAAGGTATTTGACTGTGTGGATCATAACATGTTATGGCTAACATTGAGAAGAATGGGAATCCCAGAACACTTAATTGCATTCATGCAAAACCTATACCTAGACCAGAAGGCTGTTGTTCAACCACAGCAGGGGAACACTACATGGATTAAAAGTAAGAAGAGAGTGCATCAGAGTTGTTTTCTCTCTCCCCAGTACCTATTCAATCTATTCAGATGATTCAAGAAGCTGTATGAAGAGGAATGTGGCATCAAGATTTGAGGGACACTCATCAATAACCTGCGATATGCAGATGACACAACCTTACTTGCTGAAAGTGAGGAGGACTTGAAGCAGTTGTTGCAGAAGATCAAAGAATTCAGCGTTCAATATGGATTGCATCTCAATGTCAAGAAAACAAAGATTCTTAACCACAGGATCAGGAGGCATCATGAACAATGGAGAAAAGATTGAAATTGTCCACAACTTCATCTTACATGGATCCACAACTGACACCCTTGGTACGAACAGTCAGGAAAAAGACTTAGCAAGTGAAAAAAAGAAAAAGGTATTGCATCTTTTGGCATGTTAAGTTATTCTGTTTGTCTCCATGTGCTAATAATATTTTGAGGATTTTAATGCCCTTGTTTGCTTATTGATAAAGGAGTTGCACTGCCCAAAGGCAGGAAGTTCGAATCCACCAGCTGGGAGAAAAATGGGCAGTCTCCTCCTGTGCAGTTTACAGCCTCTGAAAACCTGCTGGAGGATCAGCTATGAGTCAAATCCGATCGGACAGTAGATAACAACTTACATGATATAATCATGTATATAAAGTTATTCTTATACTCAGGTTTCACTCTGGAATTTATCAGTCTTTGGTCCTTTACCAAGGATGTCCGGAGTTGGAGCTATTATGAGTTAAACGGCACAAAACAGCAACAACCAATTTTTGGGAAGCCTTAAAAAAAAAAAAGTTATTCTTTCACCACTGCTAGCAAGTATTGGCTCCTCAGCCCTCATTGCTGTTTGCATTTTCCTATGTGATACCTCCCATAGCCATTCATTCTGTTTCCATGTCACTGCTCTCTCCTGGCCTTCTGCTCTCCTACCTGGCTTTGTCAGTTAGCATCTGCTATTTATAGATAACTCTCAGTTTCCATCCCATGTCTTAGAAAAGGAACTGGCTGAAGTTTTTTTTTTAAGGAAAGCAAGAGGTCAGACAGAAGTGGTAGTGAAGCTTGCTGGAGGAGTAGATCTTTTTTAAATTTTTTTAAAAAAATTATTTTAACACCACAACAAGATAAAGGTAAACAATCCATTTGAAAAATGGGCATAAGATAATGAACAGACACTTCACCAAAGAAGACATTCAGATGGCCAACAAGCACATGAAGAAATGTTTAAAAGCCCTAGCTCTAAGAGAGATGCAAATCAAAACAACTATGAGATATCATCTCACCCCAGAAAAAATAGCAAAATTTAACAGAACAGCAAGCAACAAATGCTGGCAAGGTTGTGGAGAAACTGAAACCCTTATTCAATGTTGGTGGAAGTGTAAAATGATGCAACCGTTGTGGAAGGTGGTGTGGCGCTTTTTCAAAAAGTTGCAAATAGAGCTACCATTTGACCCAGCAATTCCACTACTGGGAATATACCCCAAAGAGGCCATAACTGACATCCAAGCAGATATATGCACACCCATGTTTATCGCGGCTTTGTTCACAATAGCAAGGAGTTGGAAACAACCTAAGTGCCCATCAACAAACAAATGGATAGGGAAGCTGTGATATATTCACACAAT
>NW_006399756.1:33698840-33756665 GCF_000299155.1 Elephantulus edwardii
CATCCTTTTCTTCTATAAGCTGGCATCATGACCCTAACAAAAGGTTCCTTCACCTACTCCAATGGGGAGGAATATCGTGGCGAATGGAAAGAGGGTGAGAAGGAACATTGGGGAGGTATTGCCATGATGACATTTCAATTGGCTGAAGAATCACTGATCAGAGTCTTCAAGTCAACTTTACAGGTCTTCATTTCCAACCCCAGAATTTGATCCCCACAAGCATATTTCTTTATTCTATTTTAGCATTAAATAATTAAAAAAAATTGGAAATGCCGTTGCTAATTTAACCTTCAGAAATGAGTTCAATATTTTTATTTCTAATTTTGAAATGTCTTAGCATCTTTTAATGGTGGTGTTTGGAAATTGTTCTTATAAATGCTAATGTCTCTGGAAGAATAAGATGATTTTAAATATTGTAAGTGCCCATAAATTAGAATACATAATTCATTGCAAAGACTTGGTTCCAGTGAAGCGTAAGAAGTTAAGGAAGGTCTAGAAATTAGGGCAGACACTCGTGAGCTAATGATATTCAGTGTTCACACTTCCTGTGACAGCTGCTAATGTTTGGAAGGATCTATTCATAGAAATGATAATAAATCTTCAGAATCCAAGCCTGAACCTGAAGCACTTTAGTGATGTGTACCTCATTCATTAGACTCTTGGAACTGATGAATTCTCTGAGAGGGACAGTTGTACCCCTTTGATGTTCCTGCCTCCTTACATCTCAGGCCTTTTCTCTTGTCTCCTGAACACCTACCACCCCATTTAAAAAAGGCCCTCCTTGGCAGTGTCTCTGTTAAAAGAATTCCCTTGCCCTCTGTGCCAAGAGTCCTGTTGCTCTTCCATTGACTTGCTGTTTCTAGTTAGTTCAAGGGTAAGTCCAACCCTGTTGATGTAGCAGAACTCAAACTCCTGTTGCCAGTTAGATTAGCCAGTAGTTTCCCAGTGTCAGGGAGCACTTTTCCTGTTCCTGAGAGGTAGTGTGGTTAGAACAGTAAATGATGAGGCCTCTAAAGTTGAGTTATCTGTGTTTGCATTCTGGCTCTTACCACCTAATAATTCTGTGGCCTTAAGTAAGTTAGCTCCCTTTTGCCTCTTTTTTTTTTGTCAGTAAGGTAGAAATAATCATAATACTCTATTGGCCACATAAAACTATGATAATGGTTGAGTCAAGTAATAAATACAAAGCGCTTAAATTATTTGGCATATGGTAACCATTCTATAAATGTTACTGTAAAGTTTAAGTGCTCTCTGATCTTTCGTACTTGGAAAGACCTTCTCTAAAGCTGATGGTTGCGACTTAAGATGCGAAGGTCCCAGGAGCCAGGTGCTGTAGGTGCCTGGCTCAGGGTAATGGTGTTCTGCCCTGCTAATGTTACAGCTTCTCATCTTTCCTCTGTGAGTGGGGTAACAGAAGGGAAAGGATGCTGTATGACTGAGAAGGTTCCCTGAAGCTACACCATTCCAACCCGATACCTGTCTTTCTGTTTGCTCAGGCCGTAGACATGGTTTTGGCCAATTGATGTTTGCAGATGGTGGCACCTACTTGGGTCATTTTGAAAATGGGCTGTTTAATGGCTTTGGGGTGCTGACCTTCTCAGATGGCTCAAGGTAGGTATGGTATCATTTCTTTCCCAACTGTAAGCTAGAGTAACTCTGATGAAAAAAATGATAGTGGTATCTGGTTGACCTTGAACATAGACCCTGCAGAAAACAGCCAAGAAATAAGTAGTTCTTTTAGGAGTTAATTTTTAAATAGATCTAAAACTTGAAAGGGTAAGGAACTGAATCACCTTCCACTCTACCTCCATGTTCCCATGTTCTTTCCTTGACCTGAGCCCGTCAAGCCATACATATTCTCTGACCTTTCTGTGTTAGCTGGAGTAGGGTGAGCTGGGGACTAGAGCTCTGAAACACATGGCATCCACTTTACTCCTTGGCATTATGAAATCGGTAATTGTGTGACTCACTTAACCTGGACCGACAACACCGTACACCCCCAGAAGGCTAACATGTTGTTGTTTCTACAGATATGAGGGGGAGTTTTCCCAGGGCAAGTTTAATGGCGTTGGAGTCTTCATCCGGCATGACAATATGACCTTTGAAGGAGAGTTTAAAAATGGCAGAGTAGATGGTTTTGGTAAGTTGCAGCCCAGCAGAATGAATGGCTTAGTTGAACTTAATATAGGTAGAAGTTCACTATTATAGTTTTATGTTTGTGGATGTCCACAATCCATGGTTATTATATTTGGTCTTTAAAATTCTCAACAAAAATAGCCCAGAGGAGAGCTGTGAGTTTTTTCTTGGTTTTTACGTTAGTGAGCCGATCTCTGAGATGAATGCCATTGTCACTCTGTCTTCCTCAAAGGCCTGCTGACATTCCCTGATGGTTCTCATGGAATCCCCCGCAATGAAGGTCTGTTTGAGAACAACAAGCTGCTTCGGCGGGAGAAGTGTTCGACTGTGGTTCAGCGGGCCCAGAGCGCCTCCAAGTCAGCTCGGAACCTCACAGCCTGATGGGGTGTGGGCACTAGCTGCCAAGCACTGGGCATTCGAGTTAGTCATTCAAGGTGGACAGAGGAACTGGACCTGAGAGGAGAACAAGCATCAGGTGGAAGCCTTGTGATGTTCCCCATCACCTGTCGATCAGGTATTGGTGGACACAACAGTGCTGAGGATACCAACCCTGCAGCAGTTGTTACAAGCTCTGTCTTTCCCTTTATCCAATGTGCTAGGACAGAGGGACCTCCCTTTCTCACTTGTTACTCTGTTCCTGAAACTTTGGGTCAGCCAGTGTAGCCTGCTGCTGCCTTCTTTTTCTGCTAAGTTAAGCAGAATGCCTTCATCCTGTTTGTATTTGGGGCAGATAACGCTAGCTCCATTTAAGGCTAGTGCTGGAGAAATAAGGAACAAGATAAGGGCAACTTAGTAGTCCTGTGAAAGTCAAGATTGCAGCTTTTCTCTGTGTTACGCTTTACTTACTGCTGGTTGGAATCATGGCATCAGGCCTTGGGCTCTGTCTGCCCTGACTGCTATTTTTTGTCTGCTCTATTATATTATAGAGCACTCTTTCCCTCTCCCCCACGTTACATACTGTCTTCCTCACCTGAGTCCTAGCAGAGAATCCCCATCTGTGCCTCTCCTTCCTTAGACATGGAGCAGGATCCCTTTAATGGGATTGTCAAGAAAGACACTGACGTAAAAGTAACCTGATAACTTGCATTTATTGCTCACCCAGGGGAGAAGAAGGCAGACATTTCTGGGCCACTTTGGGCCCTACCCTGGAGTGAATGGAATCCTTCAGGATGGCTTGAGCTGATCCAGTTCCTTCCCAGGGGACCAGGAGGTCAGACTAATCTCAGCCCCTTGGGGTTTAGTTAGAGTTGGACACATCCTAGGGCTTTAAGGCACTAAAAAACCACTTGTCTTCTGGCATTTGTTTTACTGTGTCTTCTCCACTGTCAGCCTTGGCCATCAGGCCTGGGGATCAGAGCTCATCTGATAGGATCCCCTTACAATGTATCATGGAGGGAGGCCTCCAGCTACCCTGTGACCCAGACACGCCCCTTCAATCCCTTGTCCTCATACTGAATGTCTCCTCAACAGCAGATTGTGGTGGAAATCATAGCCGTGTGCCTCTATTTAATCTCTGAATCGTACTGTAGAAAACAAGTGTTTATGAGAAATAAACAATCACCAGACTGCCTATACTTTGTGTTCTTGACTTTCTTGTCCTGTTTCTTCAGCACAAATTTGCTATTTCTAAATGCTAATCAGAAATTTGGGCTTGGAGTTTAGACTGTCCACCATACTGTGCTTACAGCGCAAGAAAGGAAGACCAGAGAAATGGGATACGTCAGCTGGAAATGATGAGATTGGCTTAGGATAAGGCAGGATTCAGAGCTAGCATACATAGGGTCGCTCTGAGTCGCAGGTGACTTGATAGCACATAACAACTATACCACATGGCACCATCTAATTCTCACTGAAACTGCCAAGTATAAGACTGATTTAAAAAAAAAAAAGAAAAACCAGACCAGCTCAGGTTGCTCGAACTAGTAAGTGTCCTGGTCTTCCTTCCTGCTGGGTTTCCAGCCTAGGTATCGCTGTGTCCAAAGCCTGAGAACACTTCCTGCCACACCTGGGCTACTCCGGCCAAGTCAGCCCCTGCTGGGGCTCTCCTTGCTTTGCAACAATCGGGCTACACGTCCCCAAATCAGTTCATGAACAATGCTTACCCACCACAGCCCTGTGAGGAAGGTACTTTTATTTCCCCATTACAGATGAGGCTACGGGGAGTTAGGTTTTCCCAGGGTCCCATAGACACCACAGGATCTGGATATTCCCGGTGATAAGAGTCCAAGTGCTAAGTGCCAAACTTTAGTGCCATTAGATGCCTGGAGTCATTTGAGGATTAGTACCTCTTTATATCCATCTCTTCTCTAACCTTTAGCGAAATTGGAAGCCCTGGTGATGCAATGATTGTGTTTGGCTGCTAGCTGCAAGGCTCGCAGTGCGAGTCCACCATCTTTCTGTGGGGGAATGACGTGGCAGTCTGCTTGGTGAAGACTGACAGCTTTGGAACCATATGGGGCCATTCCATTCCATCCTACGGCATTAGTATGTACCCAAAGGCATTTGGTAGCAATGGTTTTGCTTTTGGTTTCAGAAGCTTTCTTTTTAACCAGAGCAACTTTAAAAAAATTTTTTTTATTTTATTATTTTTGTGTGTGTACCGTTAAATCAGATCTGACTGGTATAGGAGGAGATTGTCCCTCCTTCAGCAAAGCATCTGGTGGATCTGAACCCCACACCTCTGGAGTTGCAGTGCAGCTTCCTGCCACTAGGCCACCAGAGCTCCCAAACCAGAGCAACTTTTTTTTTAAAATATGGAACGCTTCACGAATTTGCGTGTCATCCTTGCGCAGAGGCCATGCTAATCTTCTCTGTATCTTTCCAATTTTAGTATATGTGCTGCCGAAGCAAGCACCAGAGCAACTTTTAAAACAGTTTTCCTGGCAATAGTTGCATCCCTGAAAAGGCTTAAACATTTTGAAGAAAGTGGCCTTTGTGATTAAAATGCCAAGTGTTTTTAAATATCTCAATTGAATCTCTTACCCCTCCCTTTCAAAGCCTTCATATGCTTTTCCCCAGCAATTTAATACTTGTGTTTCCTTAGGGCCTCTCTCAGGTCTAGGAAAAGGTGCCTTGAGCTGTCTTGTCTCTACTGGAAGGTTCTTCCAGACTTCAGAGCTGCACAGCTGTGGAGTGTCATTCTGTACATAGCCACACTAGTTTTACTTATTATACTTTATTGAAGTAACAAAGTAATTCTTTTTAACACTAAAAGCAGAGGGCCTACAGGCAAGAGGTTGGCCTAGTCTCTGACCAAGTTCCTTTTCCTTCTGGTTTCAGACCCAGGCTAGGCTTCTGGACTGTAACATTTTTATCCACCAGGTGTCATTATTTAGCAATTCTGGCCAGCCACTGGACTGTCTCCATAAGCCTAGCTTTTCGATGGAGGGATCCAATGTTAAGAGATGAGAACATGAGTTAAGTCAAAACAGATTTAAGAAGGTGTGCCTGGAATACAGCTTGGGAGACTTTCTGAGACCAGTGACGCTTCCCTAAGCCAGTTTCCTAACCTACATACGTCCCTGGAAGAAGTCAGAATTTGGATTCTCAGGAGTGGCCCTGGCTTCCAGCTGCACTGCCTCACTCGGATTTTGTATTGTCTATGTTTTCTTCCCTGCTGAACACGACCTACCCTGCTGTGCCCAAGTGCCACCCTGCCCTTTCCCTCCGCCTCTGGGTTCCTGGATCTCAGGAGGTAAGAAAAGCACCCACAGTACTAAGACAAATGGCAGTTTCTGACGCCAAGGAGCTCTAGAGACAAGTTAGGACGTGAAGATGAGAAGTCACGGGGCTGTGAATGGAGGTGCCTGGAGAGAGTCCGCCCAGGGGAGTGGAGCTCTGCTCCTCTTCAGGTGGCGGGTTCGAGGCTGGAGAGAGATGGGTTTTGGCAGCGCCTCCCTCCACCTCGCTCTCAGAGCCAACCATTGTTGGTGAAATCGCTGCGCAGGGCCTCCTCGTCAGAGGCGCTCAGCTCCTGCAGAGGCGCACGGCAGGGGCCTCCGTAGTAGCCAAGCCAGTCCATGGTTTTCTTCAGCCCTGGGATCCCGAAGCGTCGTGTCACCTGAGAAGAAGAACTGTTGAGAAGAGGCTGAAGTATTCCCTACACACCTCGGTCTCTTTCAGAAAGTTGGGGTTCCTACCCTCTTCCTCCTGTAAAGTTACTCTACCAAATCTGTGAACCCCTTGGTAGATTTGGAATCCAAAGTTGGGACCACACAACAGGTTGTTAATGTCAAAGCTCCGTATTAATGGAAGAAGGTTCAGGAGAAAAAAATTCAATCTATCATGAGAGGCCCTGGTCACTCTCTGGGCACTAGAACATTACCACTTACCTGGAAGCTGGCCGAGGGCACATCTCTACAAAGCTAGGGGTAGGAGGGCCTGTGGGAGCCTCGAGCACACCTGGGGCCTCTGCTTCCCATGCATCAGGCTCCCCCTCCCCCATAGATCCAACAAGAATTCATCCCTGACCCCTACTCTAAATGTTCCTCACAAAGAAAACCAGGTTTTGTTGTATAACTTTGTGTCACATATTTATCTCTGAGCAAGGTACCTGGTCCAAAAAAATGAGTCGCGTGAGCTACATGACCTCCATTGTAACACAAGACCTGAAGTTAATCCTGCCGCACCGCACGATCTCTGTAAGCTCGGGTACGTTGTTACCGTCACTGTCAATCCATCGGTCGAGGGTCTCCCTCTATCTCTGATCATCCACGCTTCCCACAATGATGTCTTTTTGGTTATTTCATGTTGATTTAAAGTATTAATCCAGTCTTTGACTATCTAAAATCTAGGTGAGTTATCATAAATCTTTAAAAAAGCTTTGGAGAGAAGATAAAAACCAAAGAAGCATGGACTCATGAAAGAGTAAGAAAGGTTGTTTGGGGTGGAATGGTTGGGAGCCACTAATAAATAGTCACCAGTAGAGGTCACCGTGCTGGCCCTGGTGGCTCAGTGCTAAGAAGTTGTGCAGTCAACCTAAAGGTATGCAGTTTGGCTCCACCATGCACAACCTCCTCCTGTGTGATTTACAGCCTCTGAAAACCTGCTAGAAGGTCAGCTATGAGTCAGTTCTGACTTAACGGCACACAACAAGAGATCAGTGGACTTTTTAACAACGTGTGATTATTCCCCTTGAAATTAGTGATAAATGAGCATCTTTGTAACTCTGAAACCAGCTATGATGTTCTAATAACCTGGCCTTTTCATTTCAAACCTGATAAGACTTGAAAATGCATATAGAACAGAAAATCAAATTCACAAAAATAGACTAGATTTACTGGCTTAAACGAGCCTAGAAGAATTTTTGAGACTATGGTCTCAAGATTCTTCTGACCTGGAACTGAGGCCATTTTCAGAGACTACCTTTCAGTCAAGCAAAAAAACCCACCCTTAGTGAGCTCTGGTGGCCTAGTGGCAAGAATCTGTGCTGCAATCCTGTATGGTTCAAATCCACCAGATGCTCTGCTTGAGAAGGAGAAACAATCTCTTCCTGTGCCAGTTGGATCTGATTCAATGGTATACAACAATTAAAAAAAAAAACACACACACAAAAACACCCCACCCTTTTTTGTGGCTTAAATCATCCCTACAGGACTGAGTAGAACTGCTTCAAAGAATTCCCAAGCCAGTAAATACTTATGAGTAGACTGGTATTACTTTATAATGAATATTCCTAAGTGGCACTGACCTGTTAATTTGCTGGACTGAGGAAACCTGGGATTGCTGAGATACTCAGTGCTGTGGCACTGGTGTCTCAGATGCCACAATGGGTACACCTGGCTAACTGTGTTTGGTGGCGCTCCCAGATTAAGACATACTTGGAAGCAGTAGTGGCATCCACTTCCAAACAACATGCCTCTGGAAACTATGAACTTGGAGAAACTAGTTACAAAACAGGTTAAAGTCTTTAGTTCATAGGGTCACTATGAGTCATGATCAACTTGACAGCACTTAACAACAACAAGACTGCCTCATCTTTCTCCTAAGCTGCAGCTGGGGGATTTGAACCACCAACCTTTTGGTAAGCAGTCCAACCCACTGCTTTACTAGGACTCTTTCAAGTTGGACCAACATGAGAGACAATAAATTGCAGGTTTTCAAGAGGCCTCAAGTGACAGGGGAAGAGACTGCCCATTCTGCTCCCACAGAGCAGCGGGTGGGTTTGAACTAGTAGAGAGGCTCAGCCTTTGGGAGGGCAGCATATCTCCCTCCACACTACACCTCTGTTCTTGAACAACAGAAATAGTAACACCCAAGAGGGTCGTAGTCCTTACAACACTCGATTATACTTATTAAAATGATAGTATCTGCCCCCCCCCAAAAAAAAGAAGGCGGCGGCAGGAATTGGTAGGAAATCCAAGTAAAGGAAGGAAGCAGGGAACTCAGTGGACATGCAGAGTGCTGACGTGTGTGTGCATATATGTGTGTATGTGCGCGTGCGCATGCATGTACAGCTAATGTCAGAAAGCACTTTGTGATGAAATCATAAACTAATTTACTCTGTAAACTTTTCCCAAAGTATAATTAAAACAAAAAACCTGACTAGGGTGGAAAAGACCCAGGACATTTTGCTTCAGGCATGGAATTCAGAAGATTACAAATTTTTCCCCTCTCTAGACTCAAGAAAATGCTGCATGCTTTGGTGGTAAAGACCATGGAAAGACCTAAATATGGCTGGGGAAAGAGGGTGGCTGCATGGGAAGGTGAAGGGAGGTCATTGTGTTCAACCAGGGCAGGGCAATGGGGTGACATCAAATTGCTCTCGGGGTGGCTAAGCCTATAGCCCAGGCAGTGGAAAGGTGTTCCAGGAATTCCTGAGTGTGTGCCCAGAGCTGGCACGGGAGAGGGCACAGAATGAAGGGTAAGGCAGGTCAATATGCACAGCCAGGATGGGCAGCAAAGCATCCTCTCTTCCCAAGGGGCAGCCCAAGCTGATTCATCTGTCAGATGAAGTCATAACGCCTACCCTAAAGAGCTGTCACAAGGCACAGATGAAGAAAACACTACTAATATTAGACCAGGTCCTAAGAGTCCCAGAAGGCTCCTCCTCTTCCTGGTATGTTACACATGTTCTGGGACCTTCTTTTTGCCAAGTAGATGAGAGTGACAGAACAGAGGTCCCACCCTAGTCGACTATGTAGCAGGTAAATGATAAATCCAAAGAAATCCACACCAGGATGGTCAAACCTGTGAAAACTAAAAGTAATAAAGTCATGAAAGCGGCAACAGAAAAATCAACACCTTACAGCAGAGGACAGCACCTCAAAGGATAGCAAAAGGAAATGGTATACTTTTTCAAGCGCTGAAAGAAAAGACCCCAAACAAACCTTTTAGTGATGGTTAATATTGTGTGTCAAAGCAGCCATGACCCATAGTGTAATGCAACAATCCTATGTGTTGTAAATTCTTACTTCTATTAATGTTAGTGCATGGTTTAAAATCAGGAAAGGTGTGTGAATCAGGGCTGTATCCTTTCTCCATAGCTATTCAATCTGTATGCAGAGCAAATCATTCGAGAAGTTTGACAATATGAAGAAGATGGTAGCATTAGGATCAGAGGAAGACTAATCAATAACCTGCATTATGCAGAAGACACAACCTTGCTTGCTGAATGTGAGGAGGACTTAAAACACTTGCCACAGAGAATCAAACACTACAGCCTTCAATATGGTTACATCTCAACATCAAGACAACAAAAATCCTCACCCCTAGGCCAACAGGCAACCTCATGATAGGTAAAAGAGACAGAAGTCGTCAATGACTTTGCCTGGCTTGGATCCTCAACACTCCTGGTACCAGCAGGCAGGAAATCAATAGATGCAATGCATTCAGTAAGTCTACTGTCAGGGACCTCACCAAAGTGCGGAAGAGTAATGATGTCAATTTGAAGACTAAGGTGCAACTGATCCAAACCATAGTCTTTTCAACGACTTGCTATGTAGCTAAATGTTAGACAATGAATTAGGATGACAGAAGAACTGATGCCTTTGAGTTCTAGTGTTGGGGAAGAGTACTGAATATCCAACTGACTGCCTAAAGGCCAAACAAGTGTTGGAAAAGGTACAGCCAGGGTTTTCCTTAAAGGCAAGGCAAATGAAATTTCTTCCCAAATATCTTGGCCCTGTTTTAGGAGGGGGCAATCCTTGCAAAAAGGACATTATGCTTGGAAGGGCAGAGTGTCTGTGTAAGAGGGGAAGACCCTTAATGAGATGGACTGACAGTGACTGTGGCGGTGGGCTCCAGTGGTGTCAGTGATGATGAGGATGGCACAAGGTAGAACAGGGTGCATAGGATGCTGTTCATAGGACGGCTGAGGCAGCAGTACTTAACAACAACAATGATATTAGTCAGGGAGCTTTGCTGGCATCGCGGGTAAGGTGTTACATTGGCAATCCAAAGGCAGAGTTCAAATCCACCATCTATTCTGAGGGCGAAAGATGGGCAGTCTCCTCCTATACAATTTACAGCCTCTGAAAACCTGGTGACTGGACAGCTATGAGTCATTTCGGACTGCACAGCACAAAACCACAGCAACACTATGATATTAACGAGGCAGGATCAGAAGCAGATCAGCCTTATTTGATTTCCACAGGACTGTAGCCTTTGAGATATGATCAACCTCACATGATAAGAGGTTACTCCAAATTTGTGACCTACATGGTATGTATGTTTAGACTCTGGACAGAACAGAGGGAGTTTTTTGCCTGATTTACATACATCTGGCTAACAAGTGGTCTACTGTTTGGGCTCCTCGGTAACCAAAACTAGCTGTCTGTGACCCTGCTCTCACATGATGATCTTGGATATATCAGCTTCTGAAACCAGAAGTATCTCAAGCAAAGCCACGTGCCTGAGATCTTGTCTGCCTGTTGATGATTTGGACTCACTGGTCTCCCCAGACTCCTGCACAACATGTGAGCCTTGTGCTGTGCAGTGGGTCTATTGTCCAAAATGGCTTTCCTAAGCCATTGCCCTTGACTTTGTCACAAGGCTAGGCAGGGACATGCAAACATGATGTGTTAATCTATCCACCAGGGGATTGTTCAGTTTTGCCAACCCATTAGGTCTAAATGCAGCAGGTTCAGCAGCAGAAATTGGAGAATCTCAATACTGCCAAGAAAGAAGCAGCAGAGAATGAAGCTCACATCTTTTGGGACCAGAGATTCCTGTGCCATCTCAGACTGGAACCCACAGAAGAGCATCAGCAGCCACAGTAAAGAATCACAGTAAAGATCTGACATGAGACAGAGCTGATGTTAGCCTGCTGCCCCAACAGAGCCAGAGCAGGGGACCTCTACCCGAGCTTGCTGGAGGGCTGGGAGGGAGATGTTTTAATTGGCAGGGCTAAGAAAGCTTTGTAACACTGGCCTAAAGCTACAGGGCTGAAGGGCTCACCCACACACACTTCAGAAGCTGTCCTGACTGAGAAACTGTATCTTGTTGCCAACCTGAATTATTAACTTTCCTAATAAAACCCAGAGTTATGAGTATGCTTCTGTAGCTCTGTGTAGCTGTTGCAACAGATTCTGGGCCCTGTAAAGCAGTAGGACTGTTGGTGGAATTAGCCGAAACAGGCAGGGGAGCGTGGAGGGGCATGTGTGACTTCATGGGAATTGGTTTAGTGCTGTGGATGCTGTTGATGGAGGCAGTGTTCTCTTGAAGAATTGAGAGGTCAGACTCGGCCATCCCCATGCCACCCTTGCTTTTTTTACACCTTGAAATAAATCTTTGTTGTTCTCTTTATATAAAGAAAGAGTGGTATATAAATAAAGAGGGGGCTAGATATAGAGATAAAGATAGACTGACATGGAGCTGTGGTGACCTAGTCCGCAGGGAGTTATGCTGTGAACCCAAAGGCTCCCTGATGATCTGAATCCATCAGCAACTTGGGAGAAAGATGTGCAATCTCCTCCCATGAAATTTACAGCCTTAGAAACCTAAGAGAGGGTCAGTTATGAGTTGATTTAGACTCAATGGCAATGATTTTAATTATATAGTTGTTGATTGCTACCGAGTTGAGCACAACTCATAGTAGCCCTATGAACAAAAGACCTGAAGCCTTTCTAAAACTATCATCATTTTTCAAAGTTCATAGAGTTTCCAGAGACATGTGGCTTAGGAAGTGGATGCCACTCCAGCTATTTCCTTCTTGGTTTTGCTGCTCTAGAGAACCCAACCTAAAACATTTGCCAACCCAAATCTTAGATCCAGTGAAATATCCTTCAAGAATGAAGAAGACATCAAGACATTCAAGGAAAAAGAATTTGATCTACCCTATAAGAATGGCTAAAGGAAGTTCTCTAAACAAAAAGGAAGTGAGGAAAGATGGTGGGGCTAACAAAAGTTAACCTGATGGATCTTTTTGATGATGGAATTGTTCTGCATCATGAACGTCTCCCTCCTAGTTGTATAGTATACTATAGCTTCATAAGATATTAAAAAAAGATATAAACATTTGGGAAAATTAAGTAAAGGTACATGGGATCTCCCTGTATTAATATTATTTCTTACAGTTGTATGTGAATCTATAATTATCTCACAATAAACAGTTTACGTTAAAAAATACATACAGCCACATATATGGCAGGGCACATGGTTTTCTTTGTCTCTCAGATTCCACTATGGTTCCCTACAACCCTGTCTAGTACTTAGACGGTTCTTAACATCTCCCTCTTTTGCCAAGCACAGAACTGGAATGCACAATCTGAACACACAAGGGAAAGGATTCTCTTCCTGGCCTCCAACTCCTCTTCTGCTATTCCCAATAGTCTGCTTTCCAAGATCTGCACCCCCCAACTCCCCAAACAGGCTGGTTGACCAGCCTCTAGTTTATTTATTCAAGGTCTGCTCCCAGGAGTTTATGCTACAACCACTCAAGATGTTTGTTTCAATGCATCCTCCTGGGTCCCTCTCCAAATCTAAACAATGACCATTTTAACTAGCTCCTCGGAGTGAGTTTTAACGCAGACTGAAGTGTGAAAGGCAGCACAGCTCAATTTTGCCTGAAGTCAAGGTTATCTGGGGAGGCACGAGAAGTTTTTTCTTTGAAAATGATATTCTGAAAGAGAGTGAGTGGAGCCCCAGTGCCAGCCCTGGAGCCTGTTCCAGTGAGCACAGAGTTCTTCCCCCCAACCCCAAGCCCTGCTGCCCTGCGCTGGGACTTACCGCAGTGTTTGGCTCGATAAGTCGGTGCTGCAGCTTCTGTGCATCTTCCCATTGCCCTGTGAGGCAGAGTCGTTCCAGCTGGCACACCTGGGCCCCCAGGACATTGGCCAGGGCACACACACCACCAACAGCTCCTGCCCCAGGGTAAGACGTAAGGCATCAGCAGAGGCACTTCTCACAGAGAAGGCAGAACCCTGGATCCCCTCTTCTGAGAAGGTAGGATGTTATGTCTAGGGCACAGCAGACCATGTTGAAAGCAAGCTCTTTAAGTCTACAGAGTAGATTTCCAGTGAGGATATCCGTCCTGCTTCAGAGCTGAATTCCACACATTGACTCCTGTTCAGAGCTGCTCCCTGAGGGGAAAGAAGCAGAGCCAGAAGAAGGGCAGATCTGGCCCCACCTCCATATCCTGCCCAAAATCCCACAGGTCAGTTCACATCTCCATGTTCCTCAGGTAGCCTGACTCGTCAGCCCTGGAAGGAGGTGGAGGGGATGGCAGCCTTTACTCTTCTGAAATCTTATTCCTCCCCAGACAGTGGTGGGTAGAGGTGAAGAGGGAGCACCAAGAGCTCTGAACAGTCAGAAGATCTATAATTTCCTCCCATGGGCTGTGTGAACTGGTTTCAGTCACAGACCCTCTCCAGTCCTCTTTGTTCTTATCTTAAAAGAAAAACTTAAATTCAGTGTCGTCAAGTTGAAATCGACTCACAGTTGACCCTCCACTGTGCTTTCAGTAAATTGCATGGGAGGAGATGGCCCATCTTTCTCCTGCAGCAACTGGTGCGCTCAAGCTTTGCTCCATTGAGTTGACAACACAATTATTCCCCACATATTGGTCCACAGGCTCCCTTGTTCTTATCCGAGCAGTGCAAATGTCTCGGTGGTGATTTCAGATGGTCTTGTCCCTTCTGCCACCTTGTGAGTGTGATTCTAAGGCTAATTAGAAATGACCCAAGCACAAGGGGCCTCAAGGGGATTTGGAATGCATGCCTATAACTTCTATTTATTAACTATTTATGGTGTGCTAGGCACAGTGGCATTATCCTAGATGCCCCCTACCCTGTACATCACCTGTCTGCTTCACAGAAAAGAAATTCAGGCGCAAAGACACTAAGTCTTGCTCAGAATTACTCAGCAAACACTTAGCAGGGCTGAGATTCCAGCTTGGACCTGCCAGCCTCCAGTCCATGCTCTTTCCATCCACTCTGCTCTCAGGAAGGGGCAGAAATGGTTCTCTCATCTTCCATTCATGCTAGAGACCATGGCACAGCAGTAGTAGACGTGTGCAAGGGTCTAAGAACCACTCCAAAGCCAGCAGAGGCCACAGGGACAGGAACTGGGTGGTCCTCATAGCACTGGGAGAGTCACTGAAATCAGAGGCTCACATCCACCCCAAATCCCAGCCCCTGTCTCTCAACAGGCAAGAACAGTTGGTTTAATGGGGCCATTCCTGGGAACTTGGCCTGGAATAGAATCCGATCAGGCAACGGAGATGCCTGGCTCTATCCCACCAGTGCATTCTGTCCTGGGATTAGAGGAGAGGGAAATGGACTCCTGGGCTAGAAGGGAGGGGTCCAAGGCCCTCTGAACACCCGCCTGAAGGTCAGACCTGACCACACAACAGTAACAATCCTGTGGGACAGAGCAGAACCGCCCCATTAGGTTTCCTAGGCAGCTCTGGTGGTGTCCTGTGTAGGGAGCTGCATTGCCAACCTGAAGGTGATGTCTCTCCGGCCATCAGTTCAAATCCTTCAGTGGTTCTGCAGGAAAAAGCTGGGCAATCTCCTCCCATGCAAGTTAAAGCCTCAGAAAACCCACCGGAGGGTCAGCTATGAGTTGGTTCAGACTCGATGCCAATGAGATACTTAGTCTTAAAGAAGATCTCTAGGTCATTTCTCCTGCAGAGCTGTTGGTGAGTTTGAACCGCTGACCTTTCTTTCAGTTAGTTGAGTGCTTCTGTGCTGTCAAGGCCCCCTAGATGAGACTGTGTGGTGCTGCTGCATTGGCTCTAACTCACAGGACTCTCTGCACACACAGGGAAGCGCTGCCCCGTCTGGCACTGTCCTCACAGTCAAGGCCATGCGTGACCCCATTGTTGTAGCTCTTCTGTCAGTCTTTGCATTGAGATTCTTCCTCTGTTATGCTGACTTCCTTCACCAAGGATGCAATTCTCCAGGGACTCTGTCCTCCTGGTGATATGCCCAAAGTATGTAAGACGAGCTCTCCCCATCTTCACTCCTAAGGAGCATTTGTGATTAGAAGAGCTAAATCTGTCCTAAGTAAGGAACTTGGAACTCAGAACAAACCACAACGCTCTTGCACAGGGAGACCGTGCACACTGCCACCCTCCACCTTGTGCCTCTCAAGGTCACTGCCAGCACCTGGGATCCAGAAAAGCGAGTGTCACCAGGCCAGACTCCTGAAGTTTTCAATCAGAAGCCCCAGCCCCAGTGTATCCACTGGCACAACAGTGTACCCACTGCAGTGGGCCGCTTACCGAAAGCATAGCTGGCCATCAGGAAGCCAGCAGACCCAGCCAGCACCTGGAAATCCTGCCCTCTGGTCCTGTGAACAATAAGCCCGATTCTGGTCACCTGTAAGAGCAAAACCTGGGTGAGTGCTGGGCCCAGAGCCCTGCCTGGGAAGCGCTGCCATAAGAAAGACACTGGTGAGATGCCCCACATTTTAGATAAAGGCCCATAGTGCTCAGGGACAGAGGCCCCAGACAAGTGTCCAGGACAGAAAGCAGGCTTCAGAGCTACCCTGACTTTGGAAGCAGAAGTGTTAGGTCTCAGAGAAGAACAGATACGCTCCTGCCTGGGAGCAACCTGCTACTCACGTCGCCACCGCTGTCCTTGATGCCCACAATATTTGGGTGTTGGGAGAGTGTGACCACCGCATCCACAGGCAGGTCCAGTGCTGTGTTGGCTGGGACACTGTACAGTATCACCGGGATGGGAGAGAGGTCAGCAATCTGAGGGGGCAGAGGAAAGGGGGAGATGAGTGCTGCCCGGGCCCTCAGAGTCAGCGTGGCTGCCCAGTGCCAATGAGGACTGGCCCGTATTGCTGTGGTGGTACCTGTACCGGTCAGCTCCTTGTCTACAAGCCAGTGCTATGAACTTCAACTGTAAGCAATAATAATGAGTAATACTTGTTGTAGTTGTTATTGTTGATTGCCTTCGAATTGTGCATGACTCATAGTGACACTATGAACAAAAGGCCTGAAGCTCCTCTACAACTATCAATATTTATCAACGTTCATAGAGTTTCCGGAGGCATGTTGTTTAGGAAGTGGTAATACTTAGTGGAAGTACTTTGGAAGCAGGAGTGGCATCTACTTCTCTATGAACTTTGATAAACAATGATAGTTATAGAAAGGTTTCAGGCCTTTTGTTCTTGGGGTTGCTATGAGTCATGCTCAACTCGATGGCAATCAACAACAACACTATTTACTGTTTTCTACATGTTGTTATTGTTGTTATATGCCATGGAGTCGCCTGTGATTCTGCAGTCTATCCTATCCTAAGCCAATCTCACTGTCTCTGACACATCTACCCCCATGACCCCAGCTACTGGGTCAATCCATCTTATCAGAGCTTCCTCTCTTGTGCTGTCCCTCCACTCTGGTCCCTCCCGGCAACATGCTCAAAGTATATGAGACAGAGTTTCAAAATCCTTGCCTTCAAGCAGCAGTCTGGTTTCTCCCTCTCCAGAACACACCTGTTTGTTCAATCCAATACTCTTCTCCAGCACCAGTCAAAGGTATTGATTCTTCTACTGTCTTCCTTAGTCACTGTTTAGCTCTCAGATGCATAGCAAGTAATTGAGGAGCCCCTGACTTGGATCCAGCCCACCTTAGTCTAGACTGACCTCATTGTTCCTTAGCACTCTGGAGAGGTCCCTGAAAGCAGATTTCCCCCGAAGCAATTTGTCTGTTGATTTCCTGACTGCTGGTGCCAAGAGTGCTGACTGTGAACCTGAGCAAGATGAAATTGTTAACAACCTCAGTAAATCTCTTCTCTATCATGATGCTGCCAATTGGCCTAGTGGTGAGAATCTTTGTTTTGTTAATGTAAAGATGCAATCCATATTTAAGACTGCAGCTCTTGACCTAATGCAGCAAACTCTTCAACCCTCATCAGTTTTGGCAAGCAAGGTTGTGTCATCTGTGTAACACAGATTATTGATGAGTGATGAGTCCTCCTCAAATCCTGACATCACATTCTTCTCATAAAGTCCAGACTTCTGAATGATCTGTTCCACATATAGACTGAAATGATACGGTGACAGGACTCAGCCCTGATGCACAACTTTGCTGATTTTGAACTATACAGTGTTTCCTTGCTCTGTTCATATGACTGAGCATAATCAAGTATTTTGGGATTCCCATTCTTCTCAATGTTTGCCACATTTCGTTGCGATCCAGTCAAATACTTTTGCATAGTCAATAAGACACACATTTTCTATATGTAAGCACCATTCATTCATTTTAAGCCCTTTATGCTCATGATCACATTTAATCCTCACAATAAATATATGATGGCAACATCACTATTGCTCCCCTATTAATTGTGTTTTGTACCATCGGTTTGGAACCAACTCATAGTTGACCTTCCAGCGAGTTGTCAGAGGCAGTAAAGTGCATGATAGGAGATGGCCCATCTATCTCCCGCAGAGCAGCTGGTGGATTCAAACTGCGTGTCTTTGGGTTGGCAGAGCAGCTCCTTACCCCTGGGCCACCAGTGCTCCCTTGCACATTAGAGGGGGAGGAAATAGCAGCAGAGAGAGGTGAGGTAAGTTGCCCAATGGCAGACAGCTAGTACATAATGGCCTGCACTCTCAGAGGTGCTCTTCATGTGAAGTAGACCAAGGAACTCTGATGGCATAAAAGGTAAGTATTAGGTTGCTAACCAGAAGATTGGCAGTTCAAATCCACCAGTGGCTCTGAAGGAGAAAAGGTCTGATGATTCGCTCCTGTGAAGTCTACTGCCGGGGCAGTTCTACCATGACATCAGGTTGCTGTGAGTTGCAAACCACTCAACACACATAACCACAGTAAGGCTCACAGCCTGCCCCTTGCTCCTGTTCCACCCCCAGCATTGTCTCTACCTCCTCCAGCCTCTTCCAGTCACACCCAC
Organism: Elephantulus edwardii; assembly: GCF_000299155.1. Lineage (NCBI taxonomy): Eukaryota > Metazoa > Chordata > Mammalia > Macroscelidea > Macroscelididae > Elephantulus > Elephantulus edwardii. The sequence goes on from NW_006399756.1 coordinate 33,717,281, forward strand.
CTTGGTGTAGTGATGGATGAAAGCAGCACTGTCCATGCGGCCCCGATAGTAGCAAGGGGTCACGACCAGGGCAGCATCAGCCCCAACCTGGGCCATGCTCAAGGTCATCTCCACTGTGGCTTGAGTGGCTGCAGGAAGAAAGAGGGAGTCTTCCTTGTGGGAGGAACAGGAGAGGACAGAACCAGGAGAGAAAAGGCAGGGGCAAGGGTCCCACAGACTAGGACAAGGGGTGCCTTGGTCCATCTTAGAGGCAGAACAAACAGACTGAACCGAACACCCAGAGCAAAGGAATCTGACCCCCAACCACAGCCTCCCCAGCACCCTGGGCATTATGGCCTCACACTCGCAGCCGGAGCCAACGATCAGGAGCTTGTCCTTGGGCATGGCCTGGCGCACTCGGCTCACCACCTCCAGTCGCTCCCTGCTGGTCAGGAAGGGGAACTCACCAGTGGAGCCCTGGACCACGAAGCCTGCAACACAGGAACCATCACAGTCAGCCGACGCCTGCCCAGGCTCTTATGAACCGCGGGGCCATGGTGTTACATCCACGCAGATCATGCAGCCAAGTCTGGACCTCTTAACATCATGCATTTCCTCACATTTCCTTCCTCGTGCAGCCAGAAGGTGTTTTTACCCGTTTGCAGTTAAGAGCTTTCAGATTCTTTTTCTTTATTTAAATGGAGTATTTGGAACATACCAAAAAGGGTAATGGTAGTCTACTGGTCCAGTGGTGTAGCTAGTGCTCAAAGTTACCTCTCTTTAATCACTTTGTCTTGACACTGGCTTTTATTGTTGTCATTCAATGTCTTCACACACCGAAGACATGCATTTGAACCCATGCACAAAATACAACTTAGCCTTGGCAATTTTAAGCTTATTGTAAATGGAATAAAACATTTATAAACCAATTGCTGTGGAGCAGATGCTCACACATGGTCACCGTGTGTCAGAATAGAATCGTGTTCCATATGGCTGTCAGGGGCTGATATTTCAGAACTAGACCGCCAGATCTTTTTTCTGAGGCACCTGTGTGAACAAAAACCAACTTGTGGTTAACAACTGAGTACATTAACTATTGGTATCGTTCAGGGTCTCCTGGACTGATGGAAGTTCGAGCAGTTTGCTGGCTTTGCTCAACATTAAGTTGTTTGCTAAGTGTTGAGCTTTCTCTATAGCAGTGCATGTGGCTCTAATTCATTATTTCCCCCATCCCAGGGTCAATTTTATTTTTAAAGTGACAAATTATAGGTGGATAAAGTTTTAAGCAATGCCCTCCAAATTAATTTACATGACAAAGAAGAAGCTGAATGCAATTTTGCTCCAGAGAAGTTCTCTAGCAATTATTTATGAGGAAGTCACTGCACAGAAACAAAACACCCTCAAGTTGTGGGCCATCTGTAAATTGATGTTTCACACAAGTTTAGTTAGAAGAACTGGTTTTATCTTCATTCTGACCAATGACGAAATCAGAGGCAGGCAGCCTCTCTCTGAGCATACTATTCTTTAAAAATGAATGTTCTGAGGGAGTCTAGTCTTCACAGTTGGCCCACCCAACCTGCATGGTCTGATCTGCCCTTTAACCCTCCTGGGGAAGTCCTGTCTGAGTCTAACTAAACAAGGGTGGACCTGATAAGTGGCTTTGGCTTTAACTCAGCAGCTTGGAAGTTTATCTTTATGACTATTGTGGGAAAGAAGTGAATAACAAAGGCTTAAAGGCTGAGACAACCTTAAGTTCAAGTTGTAATCTACCTCCCAGAACAAACAGCTCTCCAAACTATAATGCACGGTGAATTGCACAAGCTGGAATCCCCAGTAGGATTCAGTCACATTGATGTTGTTGTTGATTCCTGTGGAGTGGGAACTGGCTTATCGCTGACCCTCCCGCAGGTTTCAGAGGCATACATCACACTAGAGACTGTCCATCTTTATCCCATGGAGCAGCGGGTACATTTGAACCACGTACCTTTGGGTTGGCAGTGCAACCCCTTACCGCTCAGCTACCAGGGAGCTTTGGTGGCTTGGTAGTAAGAAGCGCACCAGCTGCTCCAGTGCAATTTACTGCTTCTGAAAACTCTCTGGAGCGTTAGCTCCAAGTCGGTTCCAATTCGATGGCACACAAGAAGAAGCCACCAGAGCTCCTTCTTACGTCATCATGCCATCTAATCATAATCACTAGAACAGGAAGCACTTTGAAAGCATGGCCATTGGGAGGAGAACAAACCTTCGAGACAGTGGAATCTGGGAGGTGGAAAACACCAAGAACATCTACGCCTTTCTAGTACTGCAGACTCGATGACTAGGTGGGGGACGGCTGTGGCTACGGCCAAACCACCAGCATTCCCCCGCTTCTTGCGCTCAGGCTGCCGGGGACATGAAGGGTTTAGTTTTTCTTTACAAGTAAGCACTTTGGTGGGAGAACATTGCAACAGTTTTCTACAGAAAAATCATTAAAAGCATAAAAAACAAGCAGTTACATCAGCATGTCATTTAAACACTAGTCCTCACAGCATGCTTGGAAGGTTCAGGACACCTCCAAGACACACACACACACACACACACACACACACACACACTCACACTCCATTTGAGCCGCTGAGGGTAGGAATTAAGGTGGTGCTGCTGCCTCAGGACCACAGTCCACCTGTCAGGAGCCAAATGTGATCCATAGATGTGCCTTCATTCTTTTATTATTATTATTATTTTTTTTTTTACTTTTGTGCCTTCATTCTTTAGGAAGATTGTCTAGAGTCAGAAATATGCGAGGAGCCCTGAGATTGTGGCCTTTCTGCTTCTGCCATGGGAGTAGGGGAGGAAAATCACAGACCCAGACGGGCCAGGACATCCACGTGAGACCTTGGGGCTTGCTAGCTGCCCTCTGGGCCACGCTTCAACGGTGGCCCTGAATTACGGCAAAGCCGCTCACACTCTCACTGCTGTCGAATCAGAACTGACCCATTGCTGACCCGCAAGCAGATTTTCCAGAGGCTGGAAATTACATGGGAGGAAATGGCTCATCTGTCTCCCTTGGAGCAGCTGGTAGATTTTAATTGCTTGCCTTTGGCTTGGCAGTGTGACTCTAGAGCTCCCACAGCAAAGCCACTAGAAGCACAAAGTGCCCATGCGGTCACTGGCATCTCCAAAGTGCATCCTGAAAATGTAAATGAACAGATTCCATATGCACACTTGAGATGACTTATCCTTAAAACATTTACATATAAATCAAGTTACAGCTTAAGTTACAGCCAAAACAAAAACCAGAAAGACACTCAGCAATTGAGAATGCTGAGCACATCCACAGCACACCACAAGGTTGTTGAACTGAATTTCTTTCCACCGTGCCAGCTTTATGCTCACCAAGTGTAAAGCTGCTGTTAGTCCACGAGGGCATCTGCACTAAGCACTTCATGCCCATTGGCACTGCACTCTGTCCAGGGCTCTGTCATTGTCTGTGTCGGCCTCAGTTCTACTCCTTGGGATTAAACGCCTTCAGTGTCTTCTGATTCACGCTGTCCATAGTCCTCACTTTGTATTGAGGAGGGAGCAAAGCTTCCAGCTAAGGAAACTTTTCTGGTGAAAGCTACTGTTTTTCAGAAACAAGCACTAAAACTTGTTTGTTCAGAGTTCCTTTTTTTGAGGAAGCTTTAGAGATCGGAATCCCTTCACATTTCAGGCCTTATCATTTAGTGTTTTTATCATTTCTGGAAGCCATGGAGAGCTTCCGAAAGCTGAATTGTCTCATCTCAGAAAGGCATCAGATGATCCTTCTGATGAAGCAATTATGACATCACCGGGCTCCAGCTCAGGCTTCTGATCTCTTTCACCATGAACTGGCCTCCTCGGCCCTTCTTTTGTCCCCTTTTCACTGTGCACCTTGATAATCTTCTCTTCGATCAGCCTGGAGCCAGTGCAGCTCTTGGAGCTTTCCTTGGGGTTGACGTACTCAGTGCACAGCCTGGATTTGTTGCACCTGCTGACCTGCTGAATGTGGGTCCATCCCCGCCCTTCACACAGGACGTGTGTGTGTGGGGGGGTATGTGTGTGACTTCTCCACAGAACACAGTTTTTCCCCACGCCTTCATATTTCTCACAAATTATATTTTTCTGCAGGACCAAGTTCCTTGTGACTCCACTACATAAATCTTCAAGAATTAAAGATAACTGATGTTTGCTGTTATTGCCTCTTCTCTCCCTAGGCGTCCGTCTGTCCTCCACCACCTAAGAACCTGTCCAGCTTGTCCATGAATGACAAGAGGCAGGGGCTAGCGGAGCCACCTTTCTTCATTGTCTACTTCCTGCCCTGGTCATAAATGTCCTTTTATTTGGAGCTGAAAGCATTTCCTACCCCTGGAGAATGAGTCTTGCCTTCATCTGTGCTCTTGTCTGCATGGAACTTGGGGGCTTTTTTATCTCCTCTGAAGAGAATTGCTGGGCTTCACCTCCAGGATATCATGGTGGGTTTCCTTCGCCATCTTGCCTCTGCCAGGTGGGCAGGGCGAAGCTGGGCCTTGTACCCTGGACACCCACATGGGCCCCTGGCCCATGTACTCATCAGCTGCTGCCACTGCCCAAAGCATTCGCCCCAGAACATGCACTAGGCCGATTTCTACGTGCCTGCATTCTCAACTCATTAGTTTTAAATGCTCTATAATATTCTTTTGTATGATTAGACCATGATTTATTTTTAATTCTCCAGTGGATGACCAATAAAATGTTTCCTTCTTTTTGCTATTATGAGCAATGTTGAAACAAACCTTTTCTGTAACATCTGCATACACGTGCAAGAGTTCTTTTAGGGGTAAGATATTTGAGCATGTGATCGCTGGGTCACATGTGCATGCCTCCTCATGTGTGTCAGACTTGACTTTAACCAGTATACAGTCCAGCAGCAGCAGAGAACAGCCCGTTAGTGTTCACGCCTGCCAACACTTGTTATTGTCAGAACTGATTTCTGCCACTTTGCAGGATGACAAGAGCTCAGTGTTTGTTTTGCATTTTCCCATTTTACCAGTCATTTGCTTGAGACAGTTCTAACACGTACCAGTGACTGCTGTCCAACCTTTTATATTCATGAAAGACCAGAAGACTTGAAGCTCTCTAGGAAGATCATCATCCAGACAGATTGACACAGTGACTGTTAACAAAGGGCTCGAGTTTATCAGAGATCCCGAGGAGGCAAAGGATAGGAAGGTACAGCTCTGATGTTCATGTGTCATATTTGACTCCACGCTACTTAACACCACCGTCAATTGTATAACAAAGGAGTATGAGTGAAATCAGTTTTCTATCAACTTAAAAATCACTTTTCCGTTTCTCCTCTTTACTCCATTCCATTCAAAAAAATTAAAATGTGAAGCTATTTAAAGGTCCAGCACATGTTGTTGTTACCAGTTGCCATAGGTTGGCCTCTGACCCCCAGTGCAGAACAGAATGAATGTTGCTGGTCCTGCACTGTCCTCATGGCTGTGGATCAGGCCACTGTTATCCACAGAACATCATGCAGCACCACAGGGTCATCAATAACTAAACACAGAAGGGGAAAATCCCTGTGAGAAAGGGGGAGAAACCCCAACAAAACCAGAAGCAACGCTGACACACAAAATCCCCGTCATACAATAGGCAGTGGGGAGCCCTGGTGCCACAGTCTGTAGGAAAATGCATTGCAAACCAATCGACTCCAGATTTTCTCAAAGGAGAAAGATGGGCAGTCTCCTCCCACTGCAATTTACAGCCTCAGAAACTCAATGGAGGATTGCAGGATCACTGTGATTCACAATCAGTTTGGTGGCACTGAGTTGAGCTGTTGAGGAGCTCGAACCTCAGGCCTGTAAGCTGAGGTATACACCTCTTACAGCAATCACCTACACACAATCAAAATAAGATACTTCCGTCCGGGCATAAAGCACATATGGCACGAAGGGCTCAGAAAGCAGGAAGAATGGAAATGATAAACACGAAGAGGAAGTGGGAAGAGTGCTGTTACACTGTAGGAACTGTGATGGATGTCACAAAACGGAGTGTGTATGAATTGTTGCCTGGAAAGCCAATTTGCTCTATAACTTCTCACCCCAATCACAATGCAAGTTTAAAAAGAAAAACTGCTGCATCCAGTTGTGGGGATGGCCCACAAAGTTTGACTTGGAGCTTCCCGATAGTCAAATCTAAAAAGGAAGTGTGGTCAGCTAACAGGTATGTAGAATCCAAAAGCTAAAAGCCAAGCAGCTGCCCTGGAGAAGCAGAGTTTCCTGGCACTCAGACCAAGAGAAATTGTTCCCATGAGTCATGCTTAAGGGGACACTGTGTGATGTAGACTCAGCTTTAGGCCTCCAATCTCTTCCCATGCTTTTGACTACATCGTTAGACTCCCATAGAAGGAGTTGCCAGACTCTCTCACTGGACATTCAGCAACTCCTCTCCCCATTCCTGGGTTTTTGCTTTGGAACATCTGGAGGCAGAAAGTTTTTGGCTCCTGCTAGAGTCCCTCCTAGGATCCATTCTTTGATATTAAATTAGGAACCTCCTATGTAGTTCTCAAGGGTCACACCCATTCACAGGGCTGCCAAGCCTGGGGGGACCCAAGCTGAGCCTCAATCAGACCAGACTAAATAGTCAGGTGTCAAGTTCTTACCACTTATTCTATTCAAATATCAAATACCTCTCCCTCCCCAGTCCTGCTGCTTACCCCTTTGCTTTGCATTTTCCTGTGTTTAGCAAGCTTTTGTTTGAGAGGTTTCTTACTCAGCACAGGTTTTTGCTGCAATCTGTCTTCACTCCCATCCCACATACTGCTCGTCCTGGTAGGTAGGGCCCTTTGGTAGGGAGGTTCTAGGGAGCCTGCTCTGCACAGAAAGGCCTCCCTCTGGGTTTTGTACACTGTAAGCCCCTGTACTCTTGGCTCCTGGTGGCACAGTTCTCTCTCTCTTATCTCATTTAAGGATACATCTGGTCCAGGCCTAATCCCCAAGGAGGAGGCCAGGCCAGGCTGGGAAAGAGTGAAGAAGGGGAAGGTGCAGGAACACTGGGTTCAAGAGCCACCCATTGCTTATCACATACCACAGCACAACTCCAAGGGCAACGGAATCATTTCCAATCCGACCTTATAGGACTATTTAAAATAAGAAAACATACAAGGACAAATCTTCTCGAATCTGATTATCAAAGGGTTGATAAAATTACTTTGTTTTCCATTTTTATTTTTCAACTTTCTTTTACTTCTCTTTTCTCCTTCTCACTCTATAATTAAAAAAAACATTTTAAAATGGTTTCAAGCATTCAAGGGGGAGCCTCTCAGGATCTAGTGGGTAAAGAGTCGCAAGCAACTCTTTTAAAAGCAGGCAGTTCAAATTCACCAGCTGCTCTGAGGGAGTAAGGTGGGCAATCTCCTCCCATGTGATTTACAACCTCTGAAAACCCTGAGAGTCAGCTATGAGTTGGTTTCTGACTCAATTGCAATAAATTGGGTTTGTTGAAAAGTATATAACACAACAGGATATTGTTCACCAGGGAAGGAGCCCTGGTGGTGCACTGGTTAAGTACTCAGCTGCAAACTAGAAGGTCAGCAGTTTGAACCCATCAGGAGCTCCATGAGAGGAAAGAAAATAAAGTCAGTGGCAAAGCTGGTATAGAAACCCTACTGCTACAACGAACTCCCTCCTGATCCCTGGCTGGATGTCCACTGCCAGACCTAACTGATCAGGCTCCTCTCAGATAGAGGGGTTAGAGGAGAGACGGACAAGGCCCTGCCTGGGAAGGGGTCCGAACCAAGAGAGCTGCAGAGCTCTGGGCAGGCCATGGAGTGGAGTGGAGCCAGAGAAGCCAGGGTTGAAGTCTCACGGGGACCCTCATCAGCTATGAGATCTTGGGCAAATGGACTAATGGAACCTCAACGTCCTCAAAGGCACTACAGGAGCACTATCACTACCTTCCTCAGAGTTATTGTGAGGTTTAAATGAGATATTATTTGTGAAGTGCTGGGACTCAGTAAGGGGAGGCTCTAAGTATTACAACCTCAGGAGAAAATGCTCAAGCCTTAAGAAGCTTTCTTTGGAGGAGGAGGAGGAAGAGGATGGTTGACATTCAAGGGGAGACAACACTCAAGAACTTCTCAGGCGCCCCCCCCCCAGAGGTAACATCAAAGAGGGTAATTTTCATTTCAGAAGTTACTTCCCTGCCCCCATAGTTACATTGATGCTAAGGAGGGCCAGTGGCTTGGGCAGAGGGTTGAGGATGCATGAACAGCATAGTGACTCACAGTGGCAAGAGGAATCATGGTCTCTCCTCCAGCAAGAGTATCCCAGATCACGTGGTCTGCCGTCATTGCCACCTCTTCCAAGAAGTCCTTCTGGGATCCTTCCACTGGACAGCTCTTCTCTGAACTTTTCCCAATGTCTTGTTACCTGCATGGAGGGCCTGAGGGTCTTTCAAGTCACTCCTCACCTTGTAGGGTGAGGCATGATGTCTTGTTCTGGCCTATGCTTTAAATAAGGGAATTGGATCGGATGATCTCTGAAGTCATCCTTGGTAATAGAGCTTCGAAATAATTTTTCAGGTCTTTTCTCTCATCCCATGTCTAATTCTAAAAGTTCCCCTTCAATCAAATGGTCAGGTTTTCTCACACACACTGCCTCCTTCCTGTTCTACATTTTAACTCACCATTCTCTTCAACATTGAGCACCTCTCTAGTTCAAGTACCTTGAATACTGTGAGGGTCACACAGTTTTTCCTCAATTCCTTGCTCCTGGGCCCCCACAGCTTCCTGTTCTTCTCACTTGGTGTCTGTCTTATTCAGTCTAAATCATCAAGATCATAGATGGTACCCCCTCCAAGACACCCAATACAGTGCCTTTTGGCAATTTGTTGTGTAAAAGAAAAATTGTCTCAAACTGCAGCTTTGGACAGAATCTTTATATAATGACGTTATTCATAACTCCCCTGTGGGAAGAAATTAACGTTCTAGATAAAATGCTTAAGCTATCTCCTGATGTACTTTAGCAGCATTAGGCTTTCTCTGAAACAAGCCTACACGTTTTCATTGTATCTAACTCAACAATGATCACCCAGTCATTGTATTTTCTTAGAAAAAGGCCTTACCAAGAATGGATCCTCCAGTTGGCTAATTGGTGAATATTTTCCCTACAGGAAAATACAACTATACAGTTGTATAAAGTACAACTATCAGAAAACCTGGCTGTGTACTCATAACCAAATTGTCTGAAAACTTCCTTCACTTTTAATTCTGAACTGCTTCTCAATTCTCAGAGAAGTTGCAAAATAGTTCAGGGACTGTCCATGTTTTATTCTCCCAGCTTCCCTTAAAGTATACGTCATATGTAACTATTGTACAATTATCTGAACCAGGAAAAAAATCAACATTAGTACGATACTATTAGCTAAAGAACTTGTCCGAATTTTACCAGTTTAAAAACTTAAGATTCCAGACTGGCTAAGACTTCACGTAAAAAGGATCTGATGTCTTCCGGATACGTGCACATGTCCTAAATCACTTCCAGAAGCCAAAATGCACTTTTTGTGTGTTTTTAATTTAGCAGTCTCTCAAACTTTCCCATTTGAGTGACCCTAATTTTTTTTCCTAAGAAATTTTTTAGATACACAAAGCTATATAGATAACTTTACATGTCTAAAATTGTGGCATCAGTTCTGACTCATTGCAACCTTGGGAAACAGGGTGGTAGCGGAAGGATTTTTTTATTAGAGTTTTCTTGACTGCGGTCTTTATGAGAGCAGATCACTAGAGCATTTTCCCTAGTTGCTAGGTAGTTCAAACGGCCAGATAGTAGTTGAGTGCTTAACAATTTAAGCCTCTATATTTGCATATGCATATATGAGGCTAAGTGTGTATAATTAGAAATGTAAAAAAATTTTAAAGTACCCCTCTCAGCTCTATAAAATTAAATTATAATATTCACAGTGGATATCCAGTTGGAAGCATTATGATAGATGGTGAAAAAATTGAGATTGTTAACAGCTTCAGTTTGCTTGGCTTCACAATCAACACTCTTGCTACCAGCAGTCAGGAAATCAAGAGACAAGTTGCATTGGGAAAGTCAGGTGTCAGGGACCTCTCCAGAGTACTGAAGAGCAGCGTCATCATTCTGGAGACTTAAGATGCATCTGATGCAAGCCATAGTCTTCACAATTGCTTGCTATGCATCAGAGAACTGGACAATGACTAGGGATGATAGAAAGAGAATTGACGCCTTTGAGCTGTGGTGCTAGAAAAGAGTGTTGAATATACCACGGACTGACAGGAGAACAAGCAGGTTCTTCCTAGAGAGGATGAAATCAGGCTGCTCCTTGGAGGCAAGGATTCAGGCATGTTGCAAGGAGAGACCATTCCTTTGAGAGGGACATTATGCTTGGAAGGGTAGAGGGACAGAAAAGAAAGGAAGACCCTCAATGAGATGGATTGATTCAGTGACTGCAGTAATGAAGGTAGGTGTGTCAGAGACAGTAAAGCTGACACAGGATAGAGCAGGTTTCAGGGCTATTGTACATAGGGCTACTGTGAGTCGCAAGCGACTCGACAGCACTTAACAACAACACATGGATTTATCCATTCTTTGCAGTAATCCTGGGTATTTCCTCCTCCCACTTCCCAACGCTCTTCTTACTGGTTCACAGGCCACTGGTAAAACCATCATAGATCCAAATGGTAAATTTCTTTGTCAAGGAGTCATGTGGAATTAGACAGCGCTTTGTCACTGACAATTTTACAATACAAGGAGCTGCCTTACTTTAACTGTTTTGAGGTCGCTCCTCATCCAAGAAATGGCTTCTTTGGAAGCAGGAGGGGGCGGTGGTTTGAGTTACAAGCTTCCATGAGTGCATGGAAAATACAAGATTATCTGTGAAGAGACAGAGTGAGGATGGGAAGTGCTGAGAATGGCGGCAAGAAGCCTGGGAAGCTGTACAGGATACAGTTAGTGGTTTGGATTTGGAATCACGCAGCTCTAGGTTCTGATCTTAGCAACATCACTTACAATCTGTATATATAATCTCAGCACAATTCTCTAAACCTTGGATTCCTCATTTGTCGAGTGAGAGCTAACATAATAGTGCCTTCGTAGGACTGTGGCTTTACATTAACACCGAACACAGAGCACAACACAGTCAACACTCAAAAAGAGGACACTGTTAGCAGTATTAGTGATAGGAGGAGTGGGCCCAGCAGACACCGCAAAAGCAACAGAAATAAGAACAGATATTATATTGGTCCAGTGACTTTGAAGGTGGTAGCTGTTAGGCGCTGTCGAGGTGGTTCCTACTCATACCCATCTGTTTACCTGTGTACAACAGAACAAAACACAGCTCGATCCTGCCCCCGCCTTACAACCACTGTCAGGCTTGAGCCCACTGCTGCACTGTGTCACCCCAACTTGTTGAAGGTCTTCCTCTTTTTCACAGGTTTGGAAGCAGGAGCGGCATCCACTTCCTAAACCACATGCCTCTGGAAACTCTATGAACTTGGAGAAATGACGACAGTGATGGAAAGGCATTAGGTCTTTGGTTCATAGAGTCGCTATGAGTTGTGCCCAACTCGATGGCAATCAACAACTATTGCACCAAGAATGACGTCTTTCTCAAGGGACTGGCATCCTGGCAGCAAGCTCACAGTAGTGAGGTGAAGTCTCACCATACTTGCTTTTAAGCTAGGTAGAGGGAAGGCATCAACAGGGAATCACATACCGCTATCGACCTGGAGAAGCAGCTGGGCCAAGGAAAGAGAAGTGCACTGTGAGATGCCATGTCGCTTGATGACAAACAGGCAGGGTGAGGCTGCTACCAAGAGGACAGGGTGCAGGGTGCATACGCCCTACCCTATCTGTTCATCCTATTCTTAAAGCCCAGTTCTTTGCTTCACCCAACACCTATGTTCCCCGCCCCTGACTAGTTGAATGTTGAGTCCCCTGGAGATGACCCATCCCTGGAAGCTGAGATCCAGGGAGCTATTTTAAGGAGTCTCAAAGAGTCCAGTGTAAATACCCCAGCCCAGGGCCCCTGTGCAGAGGACTGCTGAGGAAGAGCTTTCTCCCCATTCCCTGCCGAAACATTAGGTTGCCACAGAGCCCTAGACTCAGAATGAGGGCATGCAAGGCTTTATTGGCTCAGTCCAGGCATTTGGCATCACTGTGGGCTCCCAGCTATTCCTGGGGGTCTGCCTTGTCTGTCTTTTCTCGGTGGATCTTTAGGAGCCTCGGTGTGTTTTGGCTGCTTCACTGCCTCTCAGCTGTCCCAACATTAGGGCTGACCCCACACACGGAGTTACAGAGGCCCTTGAGCCCTGGGAAGCTAGAGAAGAGACAGTTTGGGCAATGGCACATCACCCTGGCCACCTAGGTTACCACACAGGAACGAGAACAGGCCTGAGTGTGTGTGCCAGCCCTGCTGGGGAAAGGGGCATCTCCACCCATGGTTAGGCGGCTTCGAAAGAGTCATAGATCTGGTGGCTGCGGTTGTGGCTCTGTTGGCTTGGATGACCCTGGAGGCTCTGGTGACCTGGATAGACCTGGTGGCTCTGATAGCCTACATGAACGTGCTGGCTCTGGTGACCTGGATGACCTTGGAGGTTCTGATGACCTGAATAAATTTGACGGTTCTGGGAACCTGGATGACCTTGGTGGCTCTGAGAACCTGGATGACTCTGATGGCTCTGGGAGCCTAGATGACCTTGGTGGGTCTGGGAGCCCGAATGACCTTGGTGGCTCTGGGAGCCTAGATGACCTTGGTGGGTCTGGGAGCCCGAATGACCTTGGTGGCTCAGGGAGCCCAGATGACCTTGGTGGCCATGGTGACTCCGACTCTGCAGAGTGGGAGAGTGGCTCATGCCAGCCATAGTTTTCTCTCGCTGGATAAGGAAATTCCCTTTCCGTTTCATCTGTACCTCTTCAAGAGCTTTCAGCTCCTCTAGGTTGCTGTCCTTTGACTCCAGGTAGCCTGTCTGCTGGCAGACCTTGGATCGCTGGAGCATGGAGTTGGCCACCTGCTGCCCCTTATAATCTATCTCCCTGGTGCAGGCAGCCACTGCAGCCCAGGTGTCCTCATCTGCGGAAGAAGACATCCCAGAGTCCCTGCTGGTCTCTTTGATCACCGAGGACCCCATTGTCCGCTGTCTGTTGGTGACAGATTCCTGGCAGAAAGAGCGGCCTCTGCCTCCTTGCCTCGAGGCGAAGGTCTCCACATGGATCTTGGCGGCCTCTCCGTCCCCATTCTCCAGCTGAGGAGTGGGAAGAGCAGCATGGCTGGCGGTCACCAGCTTCTCATCGGAAAGCCGGCTAAAGTGAGACTTGATCCAGTCCTCTTTCTTTGTTTTGTGGCCTTCTGATGATTTGAAGTTGTCTGCACACTCAGCTTTGTTCTTCCTTCTCCTTCTCCTCTGAATCCACAGCATGAGGCTTCCACCTCCTAGCACGAGGGCAGCCGCCAGGACCACCTTGCATGATGGTTGCTGGGCAAGCTCCAAGAAGGTCTCCAGGACCTCGGGCCAGGCAGGCAGAACTACGAGCACGCTGGGAGGAGGGGAGCCCTGGTGGTCTGGCTCATGCTTGAAAGGCAGGCCTCTCCAGGGTCATCTGACAGGCAGGCCCCCTGCTGTACCCTCTCTAGGGGGCCCCTCCCACCTCAGCAATGAAGCCCATTGTGAGGAAGACAGAAGGGTGGGGTGGGGAGAGGCCACAGCAACTCTCAATCCTCCCTGGTGGGCACTGCCTGAGGACTGGGTCCTTGTCTCTCAAGTGACATCCAACATCCCATAGACTCCAGGTCAGTAGAAATCTGAGTCTCTCTGTCTTCTACTCTGTGACCCAGTTTATAATGCAATCCTTCTTACTTCTATTCTTGTCTCTCCTTCTCCTGGCCTGGTGGCCCCTAGGGACCAAAGGCTGGCCAAGGCATTAGGACTTCCCAGATTGTGTGGGCATCCATTCCTGGCCACTGGAGCACATGTCTCCCTCCAGTCTAGAACCCCTTCTACTGCTAGCTCAGCGTATTCCATTTCCATGCACAGATCTCTGCCACAGTCCAGGGCAAGGTCCAGAAAGAAATGGGCCCCTGGAAATTCATTCTGGAAGAACCTGAGGTCACAACTGAGGGGAACCATGAAGCATGAGTGGGCTGGGGAAACAGATAGGACTTCACTGTCCCATTTCCCAGAGAAGGGGCTGCTGTCTGGTGATTTAGTGATGGAAACTCAGAATTTACCCCAGGAAAAGGGCGAGGATCAGGTTGTGAGTCAGGGGAACCAGAGTGTTTTCAAGGTACAGAAAAACAAGGGCCTAGTTCATGAGCCTCGGTTACACCACAGCCTCTTAAACAAGAGATGAGCCCTAACTTTTCCTCTAGAAAGAACATATTTTAAAAAGAAGATGTGCCAAAATAAAACTGCAAATACTGTGATTATTTTATCTTTTTTCTTTTTTAAATTCTTGGTGTGTACCTAGAATCATATCTGCCTGACACAAGAAGAGATTGCTCTTCCTTCTCCAGCAGAACATCTGGTCAATTCAAACCATGTGCCTTAGGGATTTCAGTGCAGCTTCTTGCCATTAGGCCATCAGAGCTCCCTACATTGTGATTATTTTAAATGGAATATTTGATTTAACAAAGAAGAATGGTATGAAAGAAATTAGGTATTATATGTATGACAATAATGTGGAACAAGAAATATATTGCCAAATGGATTGGGGGAGAAGGTGGGGAGAAGGAGGGAAGAAATGTGCAGTATTGAATAGATAAAAATGAAACAATCCACAAAGTAATGATTTTAAAATAGGAAAATACCCTATATATCATGGACTGCAAGGAGAACAAACAGGCCGTCTGGAGGTAAGGATTCTGAGGCTTCATCTAACATAATGTGGGGATGTTGCAAGGAAGAACCAGTCCTTGGAGAGGGACATCATGCTTGGGAGGGTGGAGGGACAATGCAAGAGAGGAAAACCCTCAATGAGATGGACTGATTCACTGACTGGGGTAACGGGGGTAGGTGTATCAGAGACAATAAGGTTGGCATAGGATAGAGCAGGGTTCAGAGCTGTACATAGGCTCACTATGAATCGCAAGCAAATCGACCACACATAACAACAACAATAACAACTTTATCTTGTCAGAAGATACCGGAGGTACTGTCTGTACCGCAGCAATAGACACAAGCTTCACGCTATCTGGGGACCTTGCCAGTTCTGCCGGTCCAGCCCTGTGATCATCCTCATTTGGAAATAACAATTCAAAGTCCATCTTTGAGGTTGTTTGTGCATGTGAGTTCAGGGCCAATGGCCCTCCTGAAATCATCCCTCATCTCAGGTCTCTATTACAACCTTTCTTTTGGAAGATAACTCTTTATTCAAATAATCAGTACAAATTAACAATATTTTAAAAAAATACAGTGTGACATCATTTCAGACAGTGCCCTCTTCAAGAATCTCTGCTCAATGATTCATTAGGGGCAGGATTCCCTTTCTCTCACAGGACTGGCTGCTCACTTACTGCCGGAGGCCCCTGCAGTGTGCCACGCAGTGGTTCCCCCCTCACCACAAGTGTCGGCTGCAAAGCCTGTCTCAAAGGCCAGCATAGGGCAAAGGAAATAGATCTTAGAGCTAAAGTTGTCTGATCACTTCTGGCGGGTTCTGGCTGTGTCCTGGGAGGAGGGACAAGCCCCTATGGCTTTCTATTCTGTGTCATTGCTCCTTGGAACATGTTGAACCCTTGAGTCAGCAGGCTGACCACTCAGTCCCCATTTTTAAATGAGGAAACTGGTTTAAAAGAGGGTAAGAGAGTGCTCCCAGGTCAACATCACTGGCAGAACCAGGATTCCTACCCGGGTTATCTAATTCCAGATACTGGGCTCTCCAAGCACAGCCAGGAGCTCCCTGTTGCGTGGGGGAGATAGGAAGCACGAGCAGGAGCTTGCACCAGTTCCCAGAAAGAAAACAGTACGGGCTCATTTGTTCTGCAGCTGCACCATCCATTGAAGTCCCGGCCAGTGTAGGAAGGAGAGAAGAAGGGTCTCCATGGATTTGCTGGGTGGTAGGCAGACCACTCCACCACTCTCATACTAGGGCGCCTTTGAAGTTCAAGTAGAAACTCAGACTCTTAGAGGCATTTTACCTCACGAGAACCAGACTCTATCACAAACCTTTAGGCCACAATAAGCTGATTCCCAGGAGCATCTGTTGAGAGCTCGTGTCGCATCTCACAGTGGGGGTGTCCACAGGGCCTTCATTGTCCCCTCATAAAGAATAACATCACAAAACTGCTTAGATGAGTGTGTTCACAGCCAGGTCAGCAGCCACTATCATAAAACAGTTTGGCCACAATGCCCAACTGCATCATTATTTTATTGACTATTTTGATAGGCATTAATAAATCAAAAGGTTGAGTGAGCTCTGGTGGCCTAGTGGCAAGAAGCTGCACTGCAATCCCAGAGGTGAGTGGTTCAAATGCACCAGATTCTCTGCTGGAGGAGGGACAATCTCCTCTTGTACCAGTCAGATCCAATTTTGATGGCATACACACACACACACACACACACTCTTTAAAAATTAAAAAATAAATCACAAGGTTGGAGGTTCAAGTCCACTCAAAGGCAATGCAGAACCTCAGAAGAAAAACCTATTGATCTACTTGAGAAAAAGCAGTCATTTAAGGCCCTTTGGAATGAATCCTACTCTGACAAATATGGAGCCACCAGGAGTCAGAAACTACTCTACGGCAATGTGATTGAATATCTATCACTCTTTACAATTTTTTTTTCCACTCTTTACAATTTACAGCAGGCTGAGCACTGGTGGCCTAGTGGCTAAAAAGTTTTATTCCTAACCCAAAAGCAGGCAGTTTGAATCCACTAGCTGTTTCTCAGGAGAAAGATGGGAAATTTCTTCCCATGTGATTTATAGGCTCTGAAAACCCACTGGAGTGTCAGCTAGGTTTCAGTTCTGACATGATGGCCAAGAGTTGAGTTCACTTGCATCCTCATTGTTTTTCCCCCCTTCCCAACCGTTCTACGACATGGACATTATTTCTCCTTTGTGTTACATGGGGAAACAAAGCTTCAGAGAGTTCATCCCACAGCTAAGTCTGGCAGAGGTATGAGTTGAATCCAGAGTCCACGTTCTTCATTGTTACAATACACTGACTTGGCCTCGGTCACTCTATTCCCAAAGCTGGCTCCAACCAGACTCTTTATTGAAAGGGCCCCATTAGTCCAGACTACCAATTCAGTGAGATGAGTGCAGTGGAGTGAAACTCGGGCCATGTATGCAGACCTGGATTCAAATACCAGCTCAGCTATGTATGAGCTGAATGCCATTGGGCAAGTGACTTCCTACCTCTGGGCCTCAGATTCCCTTCTGTGAAGTGGGCCTTTTGAGAGTCTTCCCTCAGGGGACTGTCATGGGTAATTGAAGAGGACAGGCAAGAAAGGATGAACCGAATTTCTTTTTTCTTCTACCTTCATTTATTATTGTGCCTATGACTCTGTTGGGTGTTGAGTGTCACAAATGTGATCTGGCCCCTGCCTCAGAGATCTGACCCATGTAAAGGAGGAACTTAATCAGACAGCATTATAAGATGGGTTAACGGTGACTTAACAATGGCCTCCAGTGTATCAGAGCTAGTGCAGGCGGTGCAGTATAAGGCAAACTTCAGATTTGTTGTCTGCAGACTTGTTAGGAATCCTTTGTCAACTCGATGGCACCTACCAACAACAATGCAGGAGTCAGACAGGGGAACGAATTCAGCCAAGGAAGGCTTTACCCAGAAGAGAACATGCAAGACTTGGAGGAAGTGATGAGGCAGGCAGGCAGGCAGGCCTAGTCGCCAAGGGCTCTCTTACCCATTTTAGTTCGATCCCTGCAATAAAGCACCAAGAAGGCACTTTTGCAGTTTATAGCTAAAGAAACTGAAGTTTAGTCCAAGGTCATAGGCTCGGAGGAAGATTTCCATCAGACCAGTGCCCGTTCGCCCCTAAGAAACCGACCCAGGCCACCTGAAAAGCCGCAAGGCACCCCATGGAGCCTGAGTACCATTCCGCCGTTTCCGGTTGAGGAGCACGTCTGAACATCTCCCATGATGTCCACCACAGGCAAGACCCACTTACCTCTGAAGGGGAAGGTGCTCAGTTTGTGAAGATTCTCCTCCAGTTTCCCATAATCCACTTCTGCGGTAGCAGTGAAGGGGGTGGTGAGTGGAGGGTAGATGCCTGCAATGTCCACCTTCCTCCTCTCCCCTGACACCCGGCCCCCCACATTCCTGGACAAGCTCTTGCTCAGCCCTAGCCTCATGGAGGACCAGACCCAGGAGCTTAACATCTCTGCAGGCCTGAGGCCCAGCTGGTCTCTGCCCTCAGGTGAGTCTGAGTTTGGACTCCTTCGTGTCTCGTTAATGATCAATGTGCGGAGTTAAAGTTTTGCTGCCCCTGACTCGTGAACACTGTGGCAGGCCTGGGCTGGGAGCTCCCAGGATCAGAAGTGAGGTTCTTCCCTTGTGCTGGGGAAATGCCACAACTCAGGGACCCCTCTGGCTACACAGAGGGCTGGTTCTTGGAGTCCCACTGAGATTAGTGTGTCTCTAGCAGAGTCAAGGCCCTCCTCCTACAATTCCCAGCCCAAAGCCAAAGGCCTGGCTGGACTTCCGCTTGGCAGTTCTGCAGCGGACTCAGCGGATTGGCTGAGGCTGCCCGGCCCTGCGGGAGGCGTGGCCGGACCCGAAGCAGCTGGAGTTGGGGTCGCCCCGCCCCTCGCTGCCCCGCCCCCGCCCCGCCAAGCTCCTCCTGCAGAGGTCCACGTGACTGACTCGTGTGACAGCGAGGGGCAAGCGATCCTGGGCTGAGTGCAAGGGGAAGCTGATCCTCGCAGAGGCAACCTGGCCGTGGAAACTGGGAACACAAGTGACAATGGAAGGAGCAAGGCAAAAGCCCGCAGCAGGAGAGGCAGAGCTGGTGCAGGGAGCCAAGGGGTTTCAAGTTCCCCACTCCCCACAGTTCACCCTTGTCCCCATTCTTCCTACATTCTTAGGATCTCAGACACAAATGGAAACAAATGTCGCAAATAGCAAAAGTGACTTTTATTGTGGTAGCGTCCTGGGACTCAGAGAAGAAATACCACTGAAGCCAGGGAAGCTCTGGGTACGCAGTTCTGAGTGGGCTCTGGGGTGCTAACTTTCACCTCAGCTGTGCACAGGAATGGGGAGGGGAGCAGGGCAGGCGTTCACTGCACTGGCACTGGTTCTGGAGTCTCCCGCCCACCCTCAGCAGGGCCCTCCAGTCCATTCTGCTCCAAGCCCAGCTCAGGATGCTCCAGGGCATTGCGGGTGTCAGCCTGCCAGAGCTGCACCAGGTCCGTGGGGGTCTTTCCTGCCTGGGGGAGCCAAGAGCAGGTCAGGTCATGTTCTGAGTCTGTACCAGGAGCTGGCCTCACCTACTCTAGTGATTCTCAACTAAAAGTGAATGGCAATATGTGGAGGTATTTTTAGTTGTCTCATCAGGGGGTGGGTAAGCAGTACTGCCTTCCCTTGCCATTGACCAGGGATGCTGCAAATAGCCTACAAGACATAGTAAAGAATTATCCCTTCCCAAATGCCAGTGATGCCAAGCTCCCCAAATCTTCCTGCCTTTTTTTTTTAAACCGGAAGGACTCCAATGAAGAGACTGTATAAGAGGACATCGACTCCGTAGAGAATTCCAGGGTTGCCAGGGACTAAGGAAGAGTTTGGGATGGTTGTGTCAGCTATGTGCTAAAGCTCTTTCCAGCTGAGGCCCCTCAGATCTTGGCCACCCTCTTGGTAGGCATTAGGACCCTTTGCTGGTCAATGGGTGGTCCTGTGGGAAACCTTCCTGCTGCCCCTCCTGACTGTCCCTCTGCACTTACACTCTGGGCAGACATGCAGAGAAAGCTGGGAAATTGGTGGTTGGAATAGGGTTCTGGAAGAGAACCATGCTTTTCTGACTTTGTGGTGACAGACCAGAGCTGATAGCTGTCCTTAGCTGAGGACTGCCCTAGGGGCCCAGATAGACACCCTGCACCCCCAGGGGGAGTGGTTCAATGGTCAGCTGAATCTTGCTGGACTCAGGTTCTTCCATGTGCCTCACACAGAGGGGCCTGGACAAGCCATGCACACTGATTCTTGACTCTGGGAAGAAGCCAGCTTACCAGGTTCTTGGTCATCATGTCGGCCCCATGCAGGAGCAGCAGTTTGATGATTTTGTAGCGGTTGAGCCTCACAGCATCGTGCAGGGCACTGTCCCCTTCCTAGAGTCAGGATGGTACTCAGCATGGCCCATACGGGCAGCAGGATGGGAGTGGGAGCTGGGCGAGGGCCCCTGCTTAGGAGCCAGCAGTGCTAAGGACCCAAAGGGGGAGGGCCACTCCCATGCTGGAGCCCTCAGGCTTCCCACACTCCCACAATGGGGCCAGGCAGGACACAGGCTGGACACTCACCCTGTCTTTGGCATTGATGTCCAGGCCCAGGGACAGAAAGTGTTCCACAATCTCCACGTGCCCTGTCCGGACTGCCACGTGCAGCGGGGTGCTCAGCAGCTAAGTGGGGAGTAAAAATAAACTGCTGGGGATGCTTAACTGTGATACACCTATAGGACTGTCCTAAGTCCAGCCTCGTCCTGCCTCCAAGTCCTACTGCCACAGTCTGAGCCCTGTAGCTGCAAGGTGGTACAGTTTCCCACCATTGTATCCAGTGGTCTAACTCCAACTTACAAAATGCCACCTCTGGGAAGACCTCTGAGCTCCCTCCTACCCAGCTGTTCAAGTGACCACTCATTCCTCTGAACTTTTTTCCCCCTCATAGTAGATGAGATTTTTTGAGAGATGATTCTGTGATAAACGGTGCAAAAACTTACAGAAGCTTATAGGGTTTTTTGTTTTGTTTTATTATTTTTGTGTGTGTGTACCGTCAAATCAGATCTGACTGGTACAGGAGGAGATGGCCCCTCCTTCCCCAGCAGAGCATCTGGTGGATTCGAACCGTGCACCTCTGGGATTGTAGTTGCAGCTTCTTGCCACTAGGCCACCAGAGCTCCCCAGAAGCTTATAGTTTTATATTAAGCTCAACTCTTCGCTGTAGAGTAGGAACCAACTCATAATTGGCCCTCTAGCAAGTTTTCGGAGACTGTAAATAGTACAAGAGAAGATTGCCCATTCTTTCTCTTGGGGAGTCAATGGTGGATTCAAACAGTCTACCTTTGGTTGGAAGCACAACTCTTTATCCACTAGGGACCAGAGATTCTTAATTTTATATGGAATGGATACATTTCTTTACATCCATTTTCCATCTTACCTTCCTAAGTATTCTGCACTATAGGTATTATTTCCGCCAGTCTGCAGATGAAGAACTGAAAGGCTAAGGCCCTGGTCAAAGCTACATATGAATGAATGAATGAATGAATGAATGAATGAATGAATGAAATGAATGAATGAATAGTGGATAAATGAATAAATAAATTGATGAATAGGTTAATGGATGGCTTAGTGGGTGAACTGATAGCTTGATGGATGGATAGGTGAAGAAACAGATGGAAGAATGATGAAGGATTTATTGGATGAACAAATGGTGTATCTTTTGAATGGTCTCAAGGTCCCTAATACTCTCTTTTCCTTCTCTCTTCTGCTCTTCCTGCCCCATCCCAGGAGGTGCTCCTCCTGGGGCTGGGCTGAAGATGTCGGAAGTTTAACAGGACATTGCTTTAGCGTCCTTGTTTTTTTACCCATTCTAGAAACCAGACTAGCTTACTACTTTCCTGCCCCTTGTGGACTGAAACACATCCAATGAATCTATGGCCTTTAAGCTGATTCTGCTTCATGGTAGTTTATTTGGTTTCTGAAACTATACCTTTTGATGGGAGAGGACTGCTCGTCTTTCTCTCATAGGCTCAGACTGCTGATATTTTGGTTAGCAGTCCAACATGTCACCCACCACCAGGGTTCCTTCCTCCAGACACATGGCCACCCCAGTCCTTGGAGGACTGCTGCCTCACCTTATCTCTCACGTTGGTGCTTGCTCCCCGGCTCTGCAGGAGCTTCACTACTTCCAAGTGGCCCCCGCGGCAGGCCCAGTGCATGGCTGTGCAGTCCAGCTAGGAGGGAAGGAGGGGATTGAATGGCTGCAGGGAAAGAAGTACCCAGGGGGAAAAGACTCCGCAAAGAGGGCAGGGGGCTCTCCAGGGGAAGGACAGGGAAAATCTGTGCATGGTCAATGGGCCACGCAGAACTGCTAGTCTAAACCAGACATGCAGAGAGGGTTCGGGGAGGAGATGGAGCTTGTCCAAGATCACACAACCTGCTCAAGGTGGGCTCTCCCTCTGAGGCAGCCTGCTTGTGTCAGCTTGATACAGATTTGTAAGCAGAGGGGCTATTGGTGCTGGGTTCATCTCCTGCCTCCCACCCAATAACCTGTGTTCTTACCCTATCCTGGAAGTCCACAGTGGCCCCATGCTCCAGAAGCTTCTCCAGGATTTCCATGTGTCCCTCCAGGGAGGCTCTGTGTAGTGCTGTCCGGCGGAACTGCCCCCAGAGAGACTGTCAGGCTTCTCCGTCTGGCCCTGGCCTGCACCCATCTCCCACTTGAGTTGAGGCACAGGCTCTACCTCTGTTCAACATGTATTTACTAAATGGTGTATTTTCTGAAGGGTCTCAAGGTGCTGGATGCTCCTGTCTGCCATGTGCTGTAGCTCCTTCATGCAGCATCCAGAGCAGCCTTGGAGCCCTCCTCTGCCCTGAGAACTCTGTGCCTCAAGTACAGTCATTGCCCTCCTCTTCTGTGCTTGATGAATTTCTGCTCCTCCTCCTCGATGCAACTCAGTGAGAGCTATCAACTCATTGGAGCCTCTAAGCCAGAGCTGATTTAGGGCCAGACAGACTCTCGCTCTGAAGACAGACTGGATCGTGCTGGGCTGTTTCCCCTGTGTGTCTAGCACAGGGCTTAGATGAGCACAGCAGTTACTGAATGGAAGAAGAAACAAAGCGCTCCCTTGCCAGTCCAGCCCCATCTCTCCTGGGGGCTCTTGAAACACAGCCCACAGCACTTACCTTTCCTTCTAATTATCTGGCTGAGTGCCCAGTCTCTCTCTACTCTCAACCTCTGTCTTTTCTTTTTTGTGCCCCCAGCACCTGGCACAGTGTTTGCATGTAGGAGATGGTTGGACAGACCAAGAGTTAGGCCCAGAGTCTAAAGAATGGGAAGGACACCTGGTCAAAGCCTAGAAAAATGCAGCAGGAAGGTGGGTGACCCCTTAGCTTGAAGATCTGGTAAGACATCTTCAGCATCAGGAGCATCCAAGCCTCTGAGTGGTAGTTACGCTGCTGGTGCATTGGCCTGGAATCAAACTGGGGTCTCCTATGTGGAAGGTGTGAATTCTACCACGGAACCATCACTGCCCCTTAAGTCTTACTCTAGCAAAACTTTCTAATTGTTTTCACTCATTAGTAAATACATGTTATAATATGCCACCTGATCTCCACAACGCCCTGTGAGGGAAGTAAGCAGGCTACTTTACAGAGAAGAAACAGAGGCACAGGTAAGTGACACGGCTAGCCTTGGCTCACACACCTACTGACAGGTAGAGACAGGGTGAGAGCCCAGGTCTCCTGGTCTCAGGGTTCTTACTTTACTCCATTCCTCTCCAACATTTCCTAACTAAACACATGACATCTGTTACTCTGGAGGTGGGTCAAGTGGAAATGGGAAGAAGGATTTAAATAAATGTCTGTGAGGGGGAAAGGCCATCATTACATAGGCCTGTAGATGGCCTGCTCAGGGTCTGGGAAGGTGAGGGGTTGAAACTGACAGAGAGGCAGTTCCCAGGGTGGGGCAGGGCATCACCTCATCACAGGTGTCAGCTGAACCGCCATCGGCCAGGAACTTCTCAATGACCTTCATTTTCCCCTCCACTGCTGCTTTCAGGAATGTCTCTTCATCCACAGGGCCGGTCTGCACGGCGTGAGGCCGGTCAGGGGGCGTTCGCCTCTCGTTATCCCTCTTCGCCCCGTCCTGCCTCTGACCACCCATGTGTCCTCCCTCCCTAGGACCCTTACGAGCTCCTCCGGCTCCGGGGGCGGCTCTTGCGGGCCGGCTAAGGCTTCCCTCTTCTTCTGCTTGCGTTTCTTCCGCAGCTCGATAAGATTCTGAATCCCGCCCACATCGATAATCTCCCGGCGAAGGTCCAGGGATGTCTTGCGCACGCGCTCTTGGCCCTGAGTGGAGATAAAACTATCAACTACCACCGAGAAGCATGAGATGGGTGTCCTTAAGCTTGATGGTTTGGGAGGCTGACCCAGTTACTCAAGAGAGAAGGAACTTGGCCTACCCATCCTTCCCAGGCTAGGAGAAACAGATAAAACATAACACGGACACACAGTAGGGATGGGTGTATGTGCCACATTAACGGGTGCCCTTCCATCAGTCTTGCACACAATGTGGGGCGTTAGATGAGAGAATCTCCAGGACCACCTTCCACTCAGGTCAGCACGGGTCAGCTGAATTCTCAGCTTTCCACATAAATCCCATTTTTGTTTTCAAAAGGAAATAAGTGTATGTGTGTCCATAAAAGTAATACATAAATACTGTTAAGAGAGAGAGAGAAGAGAATGATGTAGGATAAGAGGTTAAGAAGAATCCTTGTCCTCTGAGAGCTGCAAGTTGTTATTGTCTGGTCTACAGTTGTAGTCTTTATGACATGTTCTGAGGCATTGTCCTTTTCACACTGGTCTGGAACCTTTGTCTTTATAACGTGGAAGTCTTGCTCACCTGAGTGGCCACTGTGGCCTACTGGCTGGCTGGCCTATCACCCACAGCCTCCAACATTACCACAGGCACACAGCTCCCTGGGCCTTGTGAGGGTGCAGGTCCTAACTCAGCAGCTCTGGATGGTAGTTTCTGATGAACCTCAGAACCGCACCAGGGCACTGAGACAATGGCAGCCTGGCCAGGCCCCTGAATACAAACACTGGCTGACACTGGGCTCTCGCTGCACTTACCTTGACCTTTTGTAAAGCCATGCTCTGAGCCCCATGGTGCTTCTCATCCTCTAACACCAGCAAGTTCATGGGCAGCTTCTGGTGGCCGGCTCCTTGGACCTTCTGGGGAGTGAGAGGACTGTGACAGGGCCAGTCTGCAGCAGCCTCCCATACCCACTCCAGTGAAGTCCCAGGAGGGCCAGGCTTGGGGCTATTGCTCTTACCTCCTGTGGCCTCAGAACCCAACACTCATCTCAGGAGTGATCCCGAGAGGAGGGAACTCCAAAACTGACAAGTTCCACAACACCCCCATCTGAGTCAGAACCCCAGCCCCAGTTCAAACCCCTGCCCACTGACTGATGTATTTGCTCTGCCTGAAATGACATTAAAGGCACCTGAAGTGAGTTTTCATGAGATTAAATTTACTCACGTTCTCAAACATTTAAATTATCTCCCTTCTGTGGCATTAAACAAAAATAATAAAATGATAAGAGGTCATAGTAATGGTAAGAGGCCACAGTTATTTTTTCAAAGGGTCTTACTTGGCAATATGAAAATCTGACCAGTCCATTCCCATGTTTATTGTGGCTTTGTTCACAATAGCAAAGATTTGGAAACAACCTAAGTGCCCATCAACAAACAAATGGGTAGAGAAGCTCTGGTATATTCACACAATGAAATACTATGCTACACTGAAAAACAAGGAACTCATGTAATATTATTTAAAATGGGTGACCCTGTAGGACATTATGCTGAGTGAAATATCTCAGTCACAAAAGGACAAGTACTGCATAATGACACTGTTGTAAAACAGGACTGACATCAGGGTTGGGGTGAGACAGAAAAATTGGATACGTATACTGCATTGAAACAGATTAGGGAGAGAACAGTTTAAAAGCGATATATGATTGGGTATTATGGTTATCACAAGAGTCCAGAATTAAGGTTGCATAGTGGAGTGTACTGGGGGGGCGGGGATTGTATACCAATGAAGGAATTTTTCTTTTACTTTTCAAAGAGAAGAGCGAACTGGTGGGGAGGGGTGGGCAGAGAGAAAAATGCAACAATGAATGAATGGAAATCCAAAATTTCTGTAAATGTTCATTAAAATTAATGAAATAAAATAAATTTTTAAAAAAATCTGGCCAGTCTGTATCAGACAACCATTTAAAAAATATATATATAAATCCTTTCCAATTGTCCTGATCCTGAAATGGAAACCGTTGTCCCAATGCATAGGGAGGTGTGGGAGCAAGAGGTCCTCAGCTTTCTAAGTGAGCTTAACTCTAGGCATTGACCTTATTTTTGTTGTAATAACACGGTTACACTCCTTCCAAATCTCTCTTCATCCATGGCTCTGATTTCTTGGCCTTCCTCCGCTCAAGGAAATGGCCCTTTGCAAAGAGCTGGCACCCTGTCCCCTGTGAAGGGCTTTCATGGCAGTGAGCCCACGCCTGGAGCGAGCAGAATCGAGGTGGCAGCTGGGGAGGAACGGCCACCTTTACAGCTTACTGCCTTTCTCATTTCTCACTGCGCTCTAGTGTTACACTCTTCAGGGTGATGTGCACGGCTGATGGCTCAGATCTTCACTTTGAAGGGCCTCCTGGCCAGGTCTGGCGCACCTTGAACACTGCATTTATTTCTAAAGACAAAGAATGAGCTGAGACCACGCCTACTGCTGTATCTGAGACCCTGGCTGACCCTAACGGGGCTTCACATGGAGCCTCTACAGGGTAGGACTTGTGTCTACAGAATCATAGACTCCCTAGCACCTGTGACAGACCCTCACACACACAGGTGCTTGGTGAGTGAGTAGATGGATGAGTGGATACCCGGAGGTAGCTCAGCATCTCTGCCTACTCCTGGGTCCTCAGTGATGACAGCCTGACTCCACAAGAGAGCCTTAGCCCTCGACTGGCCTCCAGGACCTCCCTCCTCTCCCAGAGCACTGCTGGGCTGGGGCCTGCTGTGAACAATAGGGCAGGGGGACTCTTGAACTCCTCAGTTCAGATTTGCCGTTTCAAGTGGTACACAGTGGATGCTGTTTATGGAAACAAAAGAAAACTCCCACTCCTACTTTATAGATTGTTGTTCAGCTTAAACGAGGGAAGGACTGTAAAAAGGCTTAGCCCATGCAGGTGGTGGGTGGGAGGTGGCCTCCGGGGGCCTTTAGGAAGGAGAGCTCTATCTGTAGGATGAATGAATGGATGAGGACTGCCCACGTCCCCTGGCTGAAGGTACCCTGTCCTGTGGCAGCTCCCCAGACATGACTCACCTGCCTGATTCCCCCAGCCCATGTGCACACCTCCCCTGAAGGATGGGAGGATTCCTGGAGAGGCAGGAGGTCTCAGTCAAGCCCTTTCTGACCAATCTACCCTCCCTCCCAGCCCTTCTCCTCCTTTTTTCTCTCCAAGTCTCCCTCAGAGATATCAAAGCTCCTTTCCTAAAACACACTCTCCCTCCCTCAACAACACTTGATGGCTCCCTACTGCCACAGAACTGAGTGAATGAATGAATCTCTTTGTCTTCCATGGCTCTTCCTGACCTGTCCCTGCCTCCCTTCCCAGTCTTAGCCCCAGACCTTCTCATTCCAGCCATGTCTCCACTCTCTAGAAATTTTGCTGTCATTTCCTGAGTACCCACCCTGCTTCTGATCTCTAGACACTGTCCTTTAAGGGCCTGATGACAGATGCCAGAGACCTGCCCTAGCCAGAGACATTCTGGATGTCCCCGTGGGATGATTCTGCCATTCTTATGCTTGAGCATCTCTATCTAGCCAGACTTTCTCATTCCAGCCATGGCTCCACTCCCCAGGGATAACCAACCATTTCTCCTCTCATCCTTGTTTCTGAGCTGACTCTGCACCTGACAAATGCCAGTTAAGGCGAATGTTGAGCTGCTCGGGAGCATACAGGCTCTGGACTTGTTGACCCTCCCAACCACTCAGCACCCTTGGCCAAAGATTCATTTAGACTGAATGAAAAGGCAAGCCAGCACCTCGGGTCTCTTTATCCCAGAAGAAAGAAAATGTCCAAAGGCCTCCCAGGCTATGGCCTGTGTTCCTGGGAACAGTCCACACTCCCACTCCCGTTCCTATCTGTATTCTTCTCCATTCCAACTTCCTCTTCAGCAGCTGGGGGACCTCCAAGTCCAGGCTTCCTGCCATCCATCCTCAGGCAGTGCAATGCTATCTAGCTGATCTCCCCAAACCCAGGTGGTCTCCAGGGAGCCTGGCCTGGGTCCCCCACCCTATGTCCCTCAGTTCATGAGTTAAAGCTTCGGAGGTACCCTGGAGCAGGAACGGGCACCACTGGAGGGGCAGCTGGTTTCCCCTCCCTCAACAGCCGAGCTGCTGTCCTCACCCCACAGCCCCTGGGCGCACCTGGCTCTCCTCCTGTGCCAGCCTCTCCTCGATGAGCGCTGTGGCCCTCTGCACCGCCTCGGAGTCCGCCATGGTGTCGTCCCTGACTCGCCTCTGTGGGATGAGGAGCTGCAGGGGCTTTATAGGACAGAGCTCCCACCCCCGCCCAGCTGGGCGCCTTTGCCATGAGCTCACCGGCCCAATTCTCCACCTGCCTCCCCCACCTGTCACCTTCACCTCGGGCAGCCCCAGGGAGCAGGGACAGCTGCCCCCACCAGCCCTGGTCTACTGGGGGTGGGGGGAAGCGTCCGAGAAGCTGTAGGAAGGAGCCTGCTCGGCCTCTGTCCTGCATGCCAGGCCATGGGGCTGCACTGGGGCCTGTTGGCTGCCTGCCTGTGGCTGGGATGGCAGCGTCACCTGCTGGGCACCTGAAAACATCAGCCAACCACTGCCACGGAGGGGACCTTATGTGGGTACCCAAGAAGGGCCTGCACCCCAGGCTGCCTTGTGGACAGGCCCTGTTGATTATGGGGAGGGCCAGGCTCTGCCTTGCCAGAGTCAGAATGCCAGGATGGCTGAGAAAATGAGCAGCTGCCAATGGCTGCCCACAGCTGGGGCTGGTCTGTTTCTGGGGTCTCACTGCACCCCCTAGTGGCAAACCAGTGAACCTGGCTGTGTGTTCTCTCCACCTGGCCCAGTTGATTCAGACTCAGTTACTCTGTATGAGAGAACAGAGCTGCTCCACAGGGCTCCCTGGGCTGCAGATGTCGTTGTTAGCGACCTGATGAACAAGATGAAGCCTGTCCTGTTCTATGTCATTCCTATTATCCCAGCACATTTACACAATTGCTGCAAACATTGAATCAATCCATCTTGTTGAGGGTCTTCCTCTCCTCCACACTGTCAGGAGTTTTTAACCTCACTGGTGGGCTTGAAAAGCCAGCTTTTTGGTTAGCAGCTTTACCACTGAACTATCAGTGTTTTGTGTGTGCTCTTCAGTCGTGAACAGCTCTAATTCATCCATCAGTCACTGCCTCATGAGGGTTCTGGGGGCCTCTGCAGGACGGACAGATGTTCCTGTGAGGGCCAGTGTGCAGAGTCGAGCCTAGCTGGCAAGGACCACCAGCCCCTGATTGTCCTTTTCTTTTTTTTTTTCCTTTCTATAATTATATTTTATTAATTTTCATAAACATTTACAGAGATTTTGGGCTTCCACTCATTCATTGTTGATTGTCCTTTTCTGTCAGCATCTCCTTGCCAGGCTCACGGGTGCCACACCCACTGAGAAAGAAAAACACTGCAAACCAGAGGAAAAGCAGGCTTTTATTTCCTTGGTTGCATACCTGGAATTTCTTGGGGTGAGCCAGCCCCAGGTCATCATGACCCAGGTTTACATAAAACTCTACAGCCTACAGGTCTGTTAAACTGAGCGCCCTTTTTGGATAAACAACCTTATCTCTGGTTCCTCCTTTTAATGACCATAGTCCCTTAAGGAAGCACGAGCAACTGGTTTCTCTCTCTCTGCTCCCCTTGCTGGCAAGCTCCGCACAAACGCTGACCTGTGCTCATAATCTCCATTTGTCTGTTTGCTTTGAAGGCTTGGTAATTTCCATACATACTTCTGTCCTGCTGCCAGCCCCTCCCACTGCAGGCACAGACCAACAGGCATCCAGTGCCTTCTTCCTGAAGGGCTGCTGCCTGTGTTCTCAAAGCACTTGCACGTCTGTTACCTCATTTAATCCTCTAACAATGAAGGAAGCAGCACAGGCTCCCTCTTCCCCACGTAAAAGCTAAGCAAAGTGAGGTCAGAGGTTAAGTGGCTTTTTCTGAGGTGGATCTGGGCTCACTCCAGTGAGCACAAGCTTCACTGGAGCAGCTGGGAGGTGCTGTACTTCCCACACCCACACTGGAGCTGTTCCTGGAAACCGGCCCTGGCTCTCTGGGCGCCGCAAAGCTGCAGGAGAACTCAAAGTCAAGTGCCAGGCCAATGAGAAGGAGCAAAAGGCTTTATTGATAAATATGCAGATAGTGTCTGTGGACCGGAACCTGCTGTTGAGCCACAACCAGGCTGCAGACCCCACCACCACCAGGGTTACAGCCGGGAGATGGCCCTATGCAGATCGCCTGCTGCAATAGCCCAGCTGTCTGGCCACTGCCTCCTCTCTGCCAATTGTGCTGGGGACAGGGAGAGGCAGAGGCCCGCCTCAAACTCCCCAAGCCCTGGGACCCACTGTTGGTCCCCTCCCCTCCAGGGGACTGGCACTGTACCCAGGGCAGAGTCAGGGTTGGGGCAGGGGCAGGAGACAGCAGCTGCTTCAGACCCTGAGCAGAAACCAGAGTGGGTGCAGCTGGCAGCACCAGAGGGCAGGTCTGGGCTCCGGGGCATCCAGGCCAACCTCGTGGCTTGAACCTGCCTTGGGACAGGTGCAGGGTGGAGGGCCCTGTTGCCTTTTCTTCGACCAAGGTTGGCAAGGCCTGTGTGTGGCAGCACTGCTTCCTGGGTGCCGGGCACTGGGACCCATATGCCCCAGGAGGTGGGGCTCCTTGCCGGCTCGCCCAGCAGCCATCCAGCGGAGAGGTGCCCCTCAAGAAGTAACAGCACTTGAAGGCAGCAGCAGGGTGAGGGCCTAGTGCTCCAGGCAGGAGGCCTCTCGGCCCCCGTGGAGGCCCTCCCTGGCCTCTCTCCCCACGGGTCCATGGGCCCATCAGTCCTGGGGCGGCGGGGGCTGGTTGATGATGACCTGGATGACAAAATCTTTCTGGATCTTGGTTTCCTGGAGCCGCGTGCGGTCTGTGAGCAGCTTCCCGGAGAAGAACCATCGCTGCCAGGATGGCTCGATGCCCTCCTGGGCGTGCAGCTGCCTCTTGAGCTGGCCCACCGTGTCTGGCAGGCTGGCGCTGAGCCTCACGTCCTTGCCTGTGGACAAGCGCACCTTGAGTGGGAACTCGCGGCGCACGCTGGGAGTGGGCTCAGGGGGCTCCACGTTCTCCTCCTCCACATGCTCCAGCAGCAGGTTCACGGGGGGCGACAGGCAGTAGATGGGCAGCTGATAGCGATTGCCCAGTTCGTCGTAGCATTCACAGAGGGTGCCTGGGGAGAGACAAGGGGGTCAGTGTGTGCTGAGGCCCACTGCATGGCCCTCTGAACACCATAGTCAGACCTGTGAGGGGCCACCTGATGCCTGGAGGAGCCTGGCTCAGGAAGGTCTGTGTTTCTACCCTGGCTCCCTCATGTACTAGTTCTCTCAACCCCAGAAAAGAATTTCTCCTGTGTTCATTCAACATTTCCTTTCTGAGCATCTGCGCTGGGACCCGTGGATACAGGGATGGCTGAAATGGCACAGGCCCTGCTCTCAGTGACTTCTGCCCTTGTTGTTGTAAGCCACTCTTAAGTCAGATCCTGACTCCCAGAGACCCAGTCCTACCCAGCTACCAGTGAGTTAGTTCCAACTCTTGATGACCTTATGTGCACAATGGCTCCACACGGTTTTCAAGGCTAAGGCCTTTTAGCAGCAGACTGCCGTACCTTTCTTCTGAGGAGCCTCTAAGTGGGTTCAAACTTTTGGTTAGTAGCCACGTGCTTAAGTAGCTATTTGTGCTATTCAAGGATTCCAAAACCACCTTAGTGGACCTCTATTTCCTTGCTTGTATAATGAATGCAAGCTACATGCAGAAATACAATGACTGGGTCTTGGATGTTTATCAGTGCCCTGCACTAGACAATGTGTACTGTTTGGAGTGTAATGCTCCTCCTATGTGTAGTATTCACCACTGAAGCTATTGAAGCTCTAAATCTGAGCAGCTCTTTGCTGAAGGTCACATAGCTAGGAGACAGTGATATTCAAGTCAAAACTCAAGGCTGTAACACTGGAGGTTCTACTCTTAGTCTTGACCAGACAAGCCCCAGAAGGCCATTATGAACTGAAATGATTAAGCAGCAGGAGCATCTAGTTTGCTGCCTAGTACACAGAAAGCACATGATAAGATCAGGACCCCAGGTGTTCTGAGATCCCAAAGCACTGAGCAATCTCTAGTTGCAGGTTCCATGGTGTGTTTTCTGTCCTCACTGGACACACAGGGGCTGTAGATCTCTTTCCTTTGCACCCTGGTGCTGGTCCCAGCTCAGTAAGGATTGTCTGAGTGAAAATGCAAATAGTCACACACCAACATCCATTGCTGTCAAGTCTATTCCAACACACTGAGACCCTTTAGGACAGACAACGCTCCCACTGGATTTACAAGGTTGTACAAAGGGAGCTCTGATGGCTGAGTGGTAAGGAGCTGCGCTGCCACCCTGAAGGCATGTGATCTGAAACCACCACCATGTGGGAAAGAGATGCGCAATCTCTTCCCAAGCAACCTACCGCCTCTGAAAAGTCACAGGAGGGTCAGCCGAGAGTCTACTTTGACTCAACTACTTAAGTCTTTTTATAGATGCAGATTGGAATAACTTTCTCCTAAAGAGTGGCTGATGGGCTGGAACCACTAACCTTTCAGTTAGTAGCCAAGTGCTCAACCACTGTACTGCCGACACTTCTCACACACCCCTGTATCAGCCTTGGCCCTCACCCACCCACAGATTTGGATAGGAACTCATGGCTGGCTTATGGTTGGTATGTGGCTGGCTTATAGTAGGTACGTGGCTGGCCACTAGGACCTGAATAGCCCCCTCACGCCAGGGAGGACAAAGCCTCAGCCCTACCCACTTACCATGAGGCAGGGTGATGCTGGCTCCGTCCAGGATGGCCTGTGCCAACTCATGATCGTTGGCCTCAGCCGCGTAGGCGGCAGCCTTGAGGGCATCCCAGATCTCCTTGCGGCCCTCGAAGGCAGGTGCTGTGTCCCAGAACTCATCCCGCTTGCTCCGCAGCTGCCCATCAGTCATGGGATAGTCACTCTTCCACTTTAGCCGCTCCTTTTTCAGGGGCTCATTGCGTCCTGAGTAGGGCAGAGGGAGGGGGTCAACATCTCTAAGGCGGAAAACCAGTGAAAGTGAGGAAGACATTCAACAAGATGGACTGACAAACAGTGACTGTTGTAACAGGATCAGGTATGTCCGAGATGATGAGGAGGTGCGGGACAGGGTTCAGAGGACAGCTATGAGTCGTACTCAACAACGACA
The DNA here is from genome assembly GCF_000299155.1 of Elephantulus edwardii. Classification (NCBI taxonomy): domain Eukaryota; kingdom Metazoa; phylum Chordata; class Mammalia; order Macroscelidea; family Macroscelididae; genus Elephantulus; species Elephantulus edwardii. The sequence goes on from NW_006399756.1 coordinate 33,750,738, forward strand.
CCTAACAACAACAACATGTACATATATGCATACACACAGAGACACACAGATACATGTTACTGTTTTTATGTACTGTCGAGTCCAAACTGACTCTTAGCCGGCCCTCCAGCAGGTTTTCAGAGGCTGAAACTGCACAGAAGGAGGGTGTTCATCTTTCTCCTGCAGAGTGGCTGGCAGATTCAGTCCCTGTCTTTGGGTTGGCAACAAAATTCCTTACTACACACTGTATGGGATTTTTTTTTCTTTTACCATTATAAAATTTTTAAAAATTCTGACTAAAGTCAGCGCCCTATTGCTATAGAAAAAGAATTACTTGGAATTCTACTATCCAAGTGTCCATTATAACTCCTAGACAGCTACCCTTCCAGGTGTCTCTCTCCTATTTTTCGTTTTTCTTGCTGTGCACTGTTGGATCGGATCCGACTGGCACAGGAGGAGATTCCCCTCCTTCTCCATCAGAGCATCTGGTAGATTCGAACTGTGTGCTTTTAGGATTGTGGTGCAGCTTCTTGCCAACAGGCCACCAGAGCTCAATATAACTGAGTCTCTTCTTAATTTTAATCATGTTTCCAGGCCAATATGCCACTCTTAATTCATATTCATTATAGCCAATTTGTCATGAGATTAAAATGACAATTTTACCAACAATAAAAGACTTTCAGTAAGAATTTTTAAAAAGATAAATAATTTTACAAATTATTTTTTAATTGTTGCAAATTATATTTTTTAAAAATCATAATGAAGGAACTGAACTAAAAAAAAAATAAATTTCTCCTTAGTGTCTGAAGGACACAATCCTGTCAAGTTTCAGTATTGCTTGTCCCTAGAGCTCAGTCATTGCCAAGGCCGCTCCAGATTACAGACAAGGTGAGGACTGGGTGGTTCACAGGCGTGAGGTCTTAATCACTCTACACCCAGTAAAACAGACATCCCACCTAAGGCAGCAGCAAGAGAGTGGGGTGTGGGACCAGAGCTGGCCACTACCTCTCGGCTGGAGTAAAGGAGAGGTCTACTCAGGGAAGAGCCTGACACTCACTGTTTGCAATTGTTTTTAAAAGGGCCCCGTATAAGTGTTTTATTCATATGTCGTTGAGCTGTTGAGTAGGACCCGCAGGTCTATGAACAAGAGAACGAAATGCTGTCCAGTCTTGCAACACCCGGGTTGTGGACTGGGCTCCTGTGATCCATAAAGGGTTTCTACTGGCTGATTTTTAGAAGTAGATGACCAGGCCTTTCTTCCTAATCTGTTTTGGTCTTGAAGCTCTCCACTGAAAACTATTCTGGGTCAAAGAACCATGCAAAGAGCCACCAATGATGGCTGGATGATGCATGAAGTACAAAGCTGGAAACCGAACCAGAGTCCTCCACCCACAAGGAGAATGAGATTCTACTACAGAGCCACCAATTTTATAGACATGATCCTATTTCATCCCTGCAATAGCCTCAGGGGTTGGGTGTTACAGACCATATTTCACAGACAATAAAACAGGCACAGAGAGATCAGATGCTTTGCTCTTGGTCACACAGAAAGTGACAGAATAAAGGGTCCATTTCAGCTGATGGACTCCTCAGAATATCCTCCCGTGATTTTCCCATCTGAATTCAAGCTACCTGTGTGAGCAGGGAACTCTCCAGCCAATATTTCATTTCAAGTGCCACTGGATTGGCAGGCACGAATGAAAATCCTCTTGGAGGAAAAAAACTCCAAACTAGACTTTAAGGAATTCTCAAGATAAAAGACAGAAAATAAGAAGGTCACAGTTTTTTTAAAAAAAACAAATCATAACATACAAGTAAGCAAAGCAGTATGAGGTGAAGCCAGCAAGATGGCAGCAAGAGGATCAGACTCACACAAACTCCAGCTTTGGGACTGAACAGACAGAGACTAGCAAAAACCATGTCACAGAAGACAGCCTAGAAACATGAGCAGAAACGAAAGATTAGAAAGAATGACCAGGTGGATTTTTTTTTTAATCCTACACATAATTTCTAGGAATGAAAAATAGTAAATGAGATGATCTAACCACATGGTGTCATCATCAGCTGGAATCAAATCAATGGCAGCTAACAACAACATATGTTTAATCAGAATGTACAGGAGGATACAGGAGGAAGAATGGGGGTGAAGTAATAATCTAAAAGATCATTTAAGAAAAAAGATCATCAAAGTCTTCATTTCCCCCTGAGCTGATATAGAAGTTCAATGCAATCTCAAGAAAAATCCCAACAGAACTTTTTTCCTTGCAAGGTGCTTAGCAAGCTGATTCTAATATCTGTATAAAAGAGAGCAAAGATAGTTGTAGAGAACAATGTGGGAGAACTTGCACTACCAGTTATCAGCGCTAACTATAAAACCACCAAACCAGCTACTATCAAGGTGATTCTAACTCTATGTGAGTCAGAGCAGGATTGTGCCCCATTGGGTTTTTAACGGCTGAAGTTTCCAAGGTGCCTTCAAATGGCCTTGAACCTCCAACTTTTCTGTTGGCACTTGAGTTCAGTAACTGAACCACTCTGGATCATGAAGAAACAGATGGGCCAAGGCAACAGACTAGAAGCCAAAAGACAAATCAGTAATATATACATGTTGCTCTGAGCCACTAAGTTGGAACTGACTCATAGCTGACCCTCCAGTGGGTTTTCAGAGGCTGTAAATTGCACAGAAGACTGACTATCTTTCTTCCTTGGAGCAGCTGGTAGAATCAAACTGCCTGCCTTTTGGGTTGACAGTACAACTCCTTAACCACTAAGTCACTGTTGTTGTGTTAGAACACACCCATAGCTGACCCTCTGGCAGATTTTAAGAGGCAGTTAATCGCACAGGAGGAGACTGCCTATCCTTCTCCCACAGAGCAGCTAGTGGATTAGAACTGTATGCCTTTTGAATTTAAGTGCAACTTCTTGTCACAAAGCCACCAGAGCTTCCATTAAGTCATTAGAGCACTGTACACACACACACACACACACACACAGAATTGTTCCTATTCCCAAGAAGGGAGACTCAACTGAATGTGGGAACTATTGAACAATATCAATGATATTACATGCAAGCAAAATACTGCGGAAGATCATTCAAAAACGGCTGGAACAATATATAGATAAGGAGTTTCCAGAAGTTAAAGTGGGATTTAGAAGAGGTCGTGGCACCAGGGATTTCACTGCTGATGTCAGACGGATCCTGGTTGAAAGTAGGGAATACCAGAGAATGTCTATTTGTGCTTTATTGACTATGAAAAGGTGTTTGACTGTGCGGATCATGACAAGTTGTGGCTGACATTGAGAAGAATGGGAATCCCAGAGCACTTGATTGTGCTCATGAGGAACCTATACCTGTAGCAGGAGGCTATTGTACAAACAGAGCAGGGGAGCACTGCATGGTTTGGAATTGGGAAGGGAGTGGGTCAGGGATGTGTTCATACCTGTTCAATCTATATCTGAGCGAGTTTTCTGAGAAGCTGGACTCTATGAAGAGAAACGTATCAGGATTGGAGCGGGACTCATCAATAACCTACGTTATGCAGATGACACAACCTTGCTTCCTGAAATTGAGGAAGACTTTAAAGCACTTGTTGCAGAAGGACAAGGAATGCAGCCTTCATTATGTATTGTATCTCAATATCAAGAAAACAAAGATTCTTACCCCACTTGACCAGAAGGCAGTGTTGTGATGGATGGAGAGGAGATTGAAACTGTCACCAGTTTCATCTTGCTTGGATCCACAATTAACACCGTTGGTATGAGCAGTCAGGAAATAAGGAGACACAATGCACTGGGAAAATCTGAAGTTAGGGACCTTTCCAAATTACTGAGTAGTAGTAATGTTAGTTTGAGGACTAAGGTGCATCTGATTCAGGCTATAGTCTTTCAGATTATTAGCTATCTATCTAAGACCTGGACAATGAATAAGGATGACAGAAAAAGAACTGATGCCTTTGAACTATTGGTGTTGGAGAAAAGCACTGAACATCTCATGGATGGCCAAGAGAACGAACAGATATGACTTGAAGAGGGTGCAGGTGGAGTGCTCTTTGGAGGCAAAAATGATGAGGCTTTGCCTCACATACTTTGGACATATTGCTAGGAAGTCCTATTCCTTGGAGAGGGGCATGATGTTGGGAAGAATGGAGGGTCGGAAAGGAGAGGAAGACTGATATGATGACTGCTGCAATAGGCTCTTGTGTATCAGGAAGTGTGAGGATGGCGCTGGATATATATATCTATCTCCACTTCCTAAACAACATGCCTACAGAAACTCTATAAACTTTGATAAATGTCAATAGCTGTAGAGAGACTTCAGGCCTGTTGTTCATAGGGTCATGATGAGTCATGTTCAACTTGAAGGCAATCAACAACAATAACAAATACATATATATAGTTTAATGTAAAAAGGCCAAGTTGACTCTCCTGCTTCCCACGCTGCACTCTGCCCCAAACTATTTAAGGTCTCTCTTAGTACCAGCAGCCAGGAAATTAAAAACGAATTGCATTGGGAAAGTCTGCTGTCAGAGACCTCTCCAAAGTACTAAAGAATAATGATATCAGTCTGGACACTAAGGTATTCCTCATCCAGGCCATGGTCTTTGCAATTACTTGCTATGCATCATGACTAGGGATTATAGAAGGAGAATTGAAGCCTTTGAGTTGTAGTGCTGGAGAAGAGTATTGACTATACCATGGACTGCTAGGAGAACAAACAGGTTTGTCCTAGAGAGGGTGAAATCAGACAGCTCCCAGGAGGGAAGGATTTTGAAGCTTTGTCTGACATACTTTGGACATCTTGCAAGGCGGGTCCAGTTCTTGGAGAGGGATGTCATGCTTGGGAGCGTAGAGGGACAGCACAAGAGAGGAAGATGCTCAATGAGACAGACTGATTCAGAGACTGATGTAACGGTGGTAGGTGTGTCAGAGACAGTAAGAATGGCACAGGATAGAGCAGGGTTTAGGGCTGTTGTACACAGGGTTGCTATGAGTTGCAAGTGACTTTATGGCATATAATAACAACAACAATTTAAAAGAGTTGCAAACTATTTGATATATTATGTTGGTTAAGGCTACAGGTATTCCATGTAGGAAAAATCTGAAAAGAATTTCCATCTCACAGTAATTATAAAATCAAAACCTGATGGCTTAGGGGAGCTCTGGTGGCCTAGTGGCAAGGAGCTGCAACTACAATCCCAGAGGTGCACTGTTAGAATCCACCAGATGCTCTGCTGGGGAAGGAGGGACAATCTCCTCCTGTACCAGTCAGATCTGATTTGACGGTACACTCACACAAAAATAAAAAAAAACCAACAAAAGCAACAAAAAATCCTGATGGCTCAAGATCACTGTGATGATCAGGGAGCAAGTCCTAGAGAAACAAGAATAGAGATTTGTCCAGTATGCTTTCTTGGCCTGGGGGATTTGCCTTGATCTAACAATGACTTTCTTCAAGATTCCTGCATTCCTTTTCTGTTTGATTCTCTAACAATGATGACTCTCTATAAGAGCTCTTTTGCATTAGGATTGTCATTATACAGCAACACTCTCAGGGACCACTAAGGTGTGGGACACTTTGGTCCATCTACTTAATGACCCAGATCATCAGGCTTTCTAACTTTTTGCGATGACATCTAGTTTTCCTGCCTGTCCGTGTTACTTCTTACTGCTCTTGGCCTTATCTGCTTCTCTGAGCACAGGAACAATCAGGTCCTGCTAAATGGGCCACTTCTAATCTGCTCAGGAAGGAAAACAACCTTGTCAGTATCACCTAAATGGAGAACCTTAGGTTCTGAGAGAGTTTTTCTAAGAAGAGACTGCTTTGGGATATCAATTTCTGCTTTCAAAACCCCTAGCTTTGACTCAGCTCCTGAAAGCTGAGGCTGCTGTGCTGTTGACCCTGGCACACCTGAGCTGTGACAGTGTCTAGAGGAGACCAAGGATTGATTT
>NW_006399756.1:33756955-33774572 GCF_000299155.1 Elephantulus edwardii
TATTTTTTGTGTGTACCATCAAATCAGATCTGACTGGTACAGGAGGAGATTGTTCCTCCTTCTCTAGCAGAGCATCTGGTGGATTTGAACTGTGCTCCTCTGAGCTTATAGTTGCAGCTTCTTGCCACTAGGCCACTAGAGCTCGCCCACATATCCCTTTTAAACATTTTTCTCCACCTGTTTCAATGCAGTATACATTATTAAGTCCATTGTTCTCAGTCTCCCCCCAGCCCCAATGTCAGTCCTGTTTTACAACAGTAGCACCATGCAGTATTTGTCCTTTTGTGACTGAGATACTTCACTCAGCATAATATCCTTCAGGGTCACCCATTTTGAATAATATTGCATGAGTTCCTTGTTTTTCAATACAGCGTAGTATTCCATTGTGCGAACATACCAGTTTCTCTATCTGTTTGTTGATGGGCATTTAGGTTGTTTCCAACTCCTTGCTATTGTGAACAAAGCCATGATAAACATGGGTGTGCATATATCTGCTTGGGTGTCAATTATGGTCTCTTTGGAGTATATTCCCAGTAGTGGCATTGCTGAGTCAAATGGTATCTCTATTTGCAACTTTTTGAGAAAGTGCCACACCGCCTTCCACAGAGGTTGTACCATTTTACACTTCCACCAACAGTGAATAAAGGTTCCAGTTTCTCCACAACTTCACTAGCATTTGTTGCTTGCTGTTCTATTAAATTTTGCTATTCTTACTGGGGTGAGATGATATCTCATAGTTGTTTTGAGGACTGATCTTTAAAGTAAACATAACCCCAAGGTATCACCTTTCACAGCCATCACCTAGGGGGCCACAGGTATACCTGGGGGCTGTTGCCTTCGCTTACACACCTCTGAGTTCCTCATCAAACAGTCACCTCACTCACATACAGATAAGCACCATTTCCTGGCTAGCACACACTTCCTCACCCGCTGATGGGCACAATGGGAGTGAGCCTCTTCAAGTATTAGAAGCATCTGCAGTGACTCAAGATACATTTTTTTAATAACCCTCACCCTCTACCTATACTATACAGCCTTTTGGGCTGAAAATATTAGAATGGAGTTCTGGTGGAGGGCAGGGTGGAAAGCCTAGCCTGCATCTCAACACTGCCTCTCAGAGCCAGCAGAGGGCAGCACTGCGCGGGTGTTAGCTGCATGCAAACGTGTATCGCTGAATGAATAAATGAAAACCCAACCTTTCTTCTAAATTAAAATGAAAAAAGAGTACCTTAGAAGGTTCTCTATGCCCAAGGCTAGTGGCTATAAGAGACATGCCAAAGTACTGGGAGCCCTACACACTGGTGTATATAATTCCAGGTCCTCAAATGCAAAACTCATTGCCATCAAGTCAGAACCAAGGCACAGATGAGCCTCCAGCAGGCTTTCTGAGGCTGTAAGTTGCTCAGGAGAGTGCCCATCTTTCCGTGTGGTGCAGCTGGTGGATCTGAACTATCAGAGGGGTGATCTTTGAGTTGGGGGAGCAACTTCCCACAGGTAACGCCACCAGAGCACCCTAATCTGAAGCACAGAGGTTGACAAACACATATAAGGAAACTGAATTCAAGCCATATAAGCAAACTGTTATTGAACATTTTCATGTAATTTTATTTTATAAATAAAAATGTTGTATAGTTAGTTGCTCAAGGTGCAGTCAGTAGGGAGTTGCTGTGTTAACTCAGAAGCTGTGTCTCTCTGGTGGTTCAAATCCACTAGCACGTCCTCTGGATGCGCAATCTCCTTCCAGCCTTGGAAAACTAACAGAGGGTCAGCTATGAGTGAGTGCCAGCTGCATCAGCGTGCTCCTTAGAAGGGGGCGGTGAGAAGTGCCCATCAAATGAATCCAAATGAATGGATAGAGAAGCTGTGGTATACCGTGGGATACCATGCAGCACTGAAAAACAAGGAACTAATGAAATATTATGCAAAATGGATGACCCTGGAGGACATTATGCTGAATGAAATATCTCTGTCACAAAAGGACAAATATTGCATAGGGCTACTGTTGTAAAATGAGATTGACATCGGGGTTGAGGGAAGGCAGAGAAGGAGGGAAGGAATGATGTATACTGCACTGAAACAGATGAGAGAGAAAACCGTTTAAAAGGGATACGTTGTTAGGTGCCGTCGAGTCATAGATGACTCTTAGTGACCCTATGAACAAAAGGCCTGAGCAGTGTTCATAGAATTTCCAGAGGTAAGCCATTTCAGAAGTGGATGCCACTCCTGCTTCCAAGCCTGTTTTGATTGGGTATTTTTGTCATGACAGGAGTCCAGAGTAAAGGCTGCATGCACAGGGGAGTGGACTTGGGGGGCTGCATAACAATGAAAGAATTTTTTTTTTTACTTTTCAAGGAGAAGAGTGAACTGGGGGGAAGGTGTGGGCAGGGAGAAAAGAGTAACAATGAATGACTGGAAACCCTAAGTCTCTGTAAACTTTCATTAAAATAAAAAAAAGGGGGGGGGACAGTGAGACCTGACGTCACATACTTGAGGCATGTAATTGGGAGGGGCCAGCTCCAGGAGAACAGTATCATGCTTGGAAAAGCAGAGTCAGCGAAGGATAATAAGACTCTAAATGAAATGGATGGACATGCGCTGGAGGGGAGGTGCTTCAGGGTGGTGGAGACAGTGAGGATGGTACAGGATTGAACAGGGTTCTGTTCTGTGGACACAGGGCTGCTATGAGCCAGAGTCAACCAGACACCACCTAACAACACAGGAACATTAAAAATACTTCTTCTTGTTGATCATCTTTGAGTCGAACATGACTCATAACAACTCTATGAACAAAAGGCCAGAAGCCCCTCTACTACTACCGACAATTATAAAAGTTCATAAGGTTTCCAGAGGCATGCTATTTAGGAAGTGGATGCTACTGTTAATTCCAAATACTAAAAAACAAGACAACAACAAGAAACAAAACAAACCCCTGTGCAGTGGAAAGGGTATTGCTGGGTGCTATCAAGTCAATCCTAGTTTGCGGCAACTCCATGTGACAGAGCAGAACCTAATCATCCTGTTTCCTAGGTTGTAATCTTTCTGGGAGCAGATCCCTGGGTCTCTGCCCCCCAGGACCTGCTGCACGCATTCAAACCCACAAGCTCTGAATGTAGTGCTTATCACTAATGATAAGATGTATAAGACAAAAAAACCCTAAAACCAGACAGAGCTGATACCTGTAACTTAAACAGGTCACCATGCAGGGTCTGCCACTCTGTATATGTAATTATATACATATCAGAAAGCCTGGGAGTAGATACAACAAAATGGTAACAGTGGTTATAGCTAATTAAAGTCCTGATTTGGGTCTACTGACAGGCACTCATAGGAGAGGCACCTCTTCACTTTAGTAATACAAATAATAAAAGGAAAGTTACTAACAAGATGGTACATGGAGTTCTGGGAAGCAGCCACAGTACAGGAGCTAAGTGCGGGGGCTTGAGGTCATGGTGAGTGGGAAGCCCAAGGCCACAGCCTCTAGGGTTTCAGTTGCTGGCAGCTCGGGGTAGCTTTGTCCACCGCCCAGGCAGGCTCAACGGTTTCAGCTGCAGAGGCTTCCAGTGACTTTTACTTTATACATCTCCACTTGTCCTAGACAGTGTCAGGGTAACATAAATGAGCCTCATCTTAATGGAGTTGACAAAAAAGGAGATGTGTTGTTTTTTGTGGGGGGGGGGGGGGGTGTTTTTTATAAAAAGGGAGCTCTGGTCACTTTGTGGTAAAGAATTGCACTGCCAACTCAAAGGTATGTGGTTCAAATCCTCCAGCTGAAGAAGAAGGATAGACAATGAACTCTCACGTAATTTACTGTCTCTGAAAACCCAGTGCAAGGTCAGCTATGGGTTACTCTGATTTTTTTTAACAACATTTTTTTTAATAATTTTAATGAATATTCACAGAGAATTTGGATTTCCATTCATTCATTTCTGCACTTCTCTACCCGCCCAGCCCTCTCCCCCCACCCCCCAGTTCGCTCCTCTCTTTCAAAAGTAAAAGAAAGACTCCCTTCCTGGTACACAATCCCCCTGCACCCCTCCCACCACCCCAAGTACATTCCACTATGCAACCTTAATTGTGGACTCTTGTGTAACAACAACATTTTTAAAAACAAAAGACCATCACTGAAATTAAGGAATATGCATGTACAGGCAGAGATGTAAAACACTAACACAAGTTGATGCTTTCTATGACCAAGAGGGGCAGGTCAAGAATTACTTGTGACCAAGCAGAGAGTATATGTATCTGAGTACAGATATAAGTACCGTGGCCTCGAAGGGTGCCTGAAACCCACAGGGAGGAGCTGGTTACAAAGGCCACCATGCTTCAGATGCAGGGTCAGACTGTAAGGGCTGAGCTGGGGCACACACATACACTTGATTCTGTTGAAGAATAGGACTTGTAAACACAGCACAAGAGCAGAAATGGGAACAGCAGACTCATCCAACACCTTAGCGTAAATGAGTTCAACTCTAGAGGTCATCTCTGGCTGCTGCTGAGAAGAGATTTGGTGAAGGAGCAAGAGGGCAGCACGTCTGGCTCAGGGGAGGATAATGATGGTGGAGGCTGTGGTTTGGCTTCAGTAATGAATGGTGTCTGGCGATACCAGCCCCAAGGCAGGGTGCTGAGAGAGGAGTGAGGGGGGCGTGCACACTCAGGGGCCTCTCTCATTTGCCCATCACTCCCCACAGACCACTGAGCTCTTACCAAGTGTCTGTGGGGATGAAAATGGGACCAACAAAGGTACAATCTGGAGTGGGTAGCCCAGTGGGGAACTGAGGCTGTGAGCAGCAGTGGGTGGCAAAGGTAGTTCTCATGAAAGGGAAAAGTCAGGTGGCTTCTTCACTTCTTGGTCTCAGAGCCCAAGAGATCTGTATTGTGGCTTTAGACACTGTCAGAACTGAGCCCATAGGATGTGACACCACGTATAAGACCAGCCAAAGGGACCAGAGAGTCCCCAGGACAAGAAGGCGCCCTATTTATATCAGCGTCAATCCCCTAGCTGGGTTACCAAGCTCCATCTCCAGGCCCTTGCTCCAGGGATGGGCTAGCAGTTTCCACTCTAGGAGAAGTGATTATGGGACAAGTCTGAGCTTGTTCCCATGGGCCTGAGTCAGGCTCCAGGCAGAGGAGACAGCAACGAGGGCCTCCCTATCCCAACAATCTGGACTGCAGGGTGCCTGCTGGCCAGGGGGCAGGTTCAAATCTCATTGCCTAACTCCTCTGCCACCCTGTGGCAGTCACAGCTGGCATGCAGGGACTGGTAGAATGAGCTTTGAACCTGGCAGGGGGGACAAGAGGTCAGAAGGAACAGCAGGTTCCAGAGAAAGGCTCAGCTGATGCAGAGAGGGTGTGTGTAGCAGGGGGAAGGAGCCCAGGTATAATCCCTTCAGGAAGTGCATATTTATAGTTAGACTTAGCCTGGGGGTGACCCTCAGAGCCTGGGTAACCTTCGAAGGGAAAGCGCTGGCCAGGGCTGGCTCAGCTGGCCTCCCATACCCTGGGGGCCTGGCAGGAGAGAGCCCTTTCTCTCCATCCATTTCCTCTGGGCCAACACCAGGGTGCAGGGGAGGAAGAAGGTGGAGACAGTTGCTAAGTGACAGGCCAGGTTTCCTAAACCATATGCCCTCCTGGGAACCTACAGATCGCAGGCAGTCCTGAGCAGGGTGAAAGGAACTGCAGCAGAGTGATGGATGGTCCTCCCCTGGGAGCCTGTACATAGCTCCTTGTGATGCCCAGCCCTGGATGGCCGTGATCCTGCTGGTCAACCCCAGTTCACCTCTGCGATCTCAGTTGAAATAATGGAGCAGGCAGCTTAGGAAAGAGGGGTCAGCAGGAGGGAGAGCATGAGGGGCAATAGTCTCCCTGAAAATGAGAAGAAGCTAGAGGAGGAGGAGTAGCAGGGAGGCAGAGGTGAAGTCAGAGGGTCAAAACACATACATCCCCAAGGGGCGCAGTAAGGAAATGTGCTGGAGAATAATGGGCAGGATGTCAGAGAGCAAGTCCAGTCAGGGCCTACAACCTCCATGGTGACTGGAGAATGACAGTGAGCCAAGAAAAACAAGCCTGCCGCTGGGCTGTGGGGTAGGCAGGGGCACACAGGCTCAGAGACAGGGTGAGCTTTCACGGGGCTTGCACAGCCAGCATGTGCACATTCACCAGGAGGGGCCTGGGGCTGTGGCAGGGGAGGGCCTTCACATGCCCTGTGGACCCAGCTTGCTGCCCAGGCCCCTCGTGGGATCAGCCAGGCTGTGTGGACTGTGCCACGCGGGTGTCATTTTGTGCCTCTCTGATGTCAACTACAAACCACCCCCCACATCTTCAGGATCTGTGTGGAGTTTAGTCCATCACTCAGCTGACAGCCCCTCTCTCTCGGAGGCTGGTTTGAAGAGACTACTATATTTCACAAGTGGAGTTTGGGGAATGAGTGCATTTTCTTTTTGTTAAAGTTCACAGCATTTTTGTAAATACGGCTCATTCCTTGAATATATTCAATATTCATCATCCTTAAGTGTTTGTTCACAAGTACAGGCAAAGTCCTGACCTGAGCAGGAACACTCACAGGGTTACCCGCTCTAGAATAAAACGTGATGGCAAGTGTTTTCTGGCAGTTATTTTGGACAAGAGTGACCAGTCCCCAGACACGGGCATCTTGCTCTGCAAAAGAGGTGATCAGTGACAAAGAGGAAGTGATGGGGTGATATTAATTCAGAATTATCCAAACATATCAGTATAGTTATAAAACCGACATCACTTTTCTCTAGCCTGCAAAACTAGTTGCTTTGCCTTAGAATCCTTTTCCCCCTTCCTTGAGTCATGTAAAGTACTTTAAACTGCCTAGTTACAAGGATTCTCTTGTCTCTGGCAAATGGCGTCCTCGGTCTTCAATATGGATTGAAGCTCAATACCAAGAAAACAAAGATTCTCACCACCAGGCCAAGTGGCAGCATCAAAATGGATGGTGAAGAGATGAGATAGTTAACAGTTTTCGTTTATTGGTTCCACAGTCAACACTCTTGGTAACAGCAGCCAGGAAATCAGGAGTTGAATTGCATTGGGAAAGTCAGCTGTGAGGGACCTCTCAAGAATACTGAAGAACAACGACGTCAGGCTGTAGACTAAGGTGTGCCTGATCCAGGCTATAGTCTTTGCAATTACGTGCTATGCTTCTGAGAGTTGGACAGTGAATAGGGATGATAGAGAATTGACGCCTTTGAGCTGTGGTGCTGGACAAGAGTGTTGAATATACCATGGACTGCTAGGAGAACAAATAGGTTTGTCCTGGAGAGGGGGAAGCCAGAATGTTCCCTGGAGTCAAGGATTCTGAAGCTTCATCTGACATACTTTGGGCATGTTGCAAGGAGGGACTGGTCCTTGGAGAGGGACATCATGTTTGGGAGAGTGGAGGGACAGTGCAGGAGAGGAAGACCCTCGATGAGATGGATCGATTCTGTGAGTGGAGTGGTGGTAATGAATGGTTTGAGACAGCGAGATTGGCACAGGATAGAACAGCGTTTAGGGCTGTTGTACATAGGGTTGCTATGAGTCGCAAGCGACTCGATGACACATAACAACAACAACAAAGTTACAAGGAGAGGAAATGCATCTGTCCTAGATTAGTATTTGTTGTCGTTGTTGTTATGTGCTGTCGAGTCGTTTGCGACTCACAGCGACCCTATGTACAACAGCCCTAAACCCTGCTCTATCCTGTGCCAATCGCATTGCCTCTGAGACACCCATCCCGATTGCCCCAGTCACTGAACCAATCCACCTCATAGAGGGTCTTCCCCTCCTGCGCTGTCCCTCTACCCTACCAAGCATGATGTCCCTCTCCAGGGACCTGTCTCTCCTTACAACATGTCCAAGGTATGTCAGACAGAGACCCAGAATCCTTGCCTCCAAGGAGTAGCCTGGTTTAACCCTCTCTAGGATGGATCTGTTTGTTTTCTTGGCAGTCCAAGATTAGCATTTAGCTCTTTGAAACTGCTTTTCTCAGTCATACGTCAACTATTTTATAAGTTGCCTGTTTATTAGTAATTGTATATGAACTTTTTTTTAAATGTAAAAATTTTGTAACTTTCCTAACAAAAGTGTTCTGCAAAGTAAATCAGTATCTAACCCAAGTATAAAAACTAATGATCAATCCCAGGTGGGGAGGCATTTTTTGATAATAACTCTCTCTGTTCTCCCAGATCTGGAGTAAAGTACTTTGGGTATTGTAATCGTCTGTCTTACTGGCAAATGACTACAAAAAGAACTCCTAGCATTCAGTAACAAGTACGCTGAAAGATCCAGTGGCTGCAATAAGGGGCTCAAATACAGAAACGCTTGTGAGGATGACACAGGATGGGCCGAGTTTTGTACTGTTACCATAAGTCAGAACCCACAGCTGGCACTTAACAACAAAGGTTAGAGACAAGTCTGAACAGAGACAAGTTAGCCTTAGGGGAGAGTGCAGGTGCAGTGTTCTTCTTGAATCTGCCTACTGATCCCCTTTCCCATGGGCTAGTGAGAGGCTGGCTTCAACCACTAACCATGGGCAGGTAACTGGACTGTTCCATACCTCAGTGTTCTTTCTGTATCTGTAAAAGTAAATAAAAACCAAACAAAATAATAACTCAATGTCATCAAGTTGGAACCAAGTCACAGTTAGCTGCCCCTCCAGCAGGTTTTCAGAGGCTGTAAATTGTATGGGAGGAGACTGACCATCTTTCTCCTGAAGAGAAGCTGGTGGGTTTAGACTGCCAAAGAGCCACAGCCTTTGGGTTAACTGCACAGGTCCTTACTATGTCACCAGAGTTCCCTCTCTCTGTAAATTTCCTACTTCATAGAATAGCCATAAGGTTTAAATGAGACTACCCTTCTCAGTGGTTTAAAATAGTACCCAATACCTGCTGCTGACAAGTTCAAGTCAACTCAGTGCAACTCCCTGTGTGCTCTGTACAACTGTGCTCTGCAGGGTTGTCAATGGTTGATTAATTCTTCTTCTTATTATTATTATTAATTAGTGTGTGTGTGTGTGTGTGTGTGTGTGTGTGTGTGTGTGTGTACACCGTCAAATTTGGTTTGACTGGTAAAGGAGGAGACTGCTGCTCCTTTCCCAGGAGCGCATCTGGTGGATTCAAACTGTACACCTCTGGGACTACAGTGGCTTCTTGCCACTAGGCCACGAGAGCTCCCCAATGATTGATTTTTTTAGAAGCAAATTACCAGGCCTTTCTTCCAAGGTGGTTCTGGGTGGACTTGAACCTCTAGCATGTTAATCATTTGCACTTCTCAGGGACTAATAGAAGACAGTAGCTACCATTTAAAGACAGATCTTTTGTAATCAAGTCTATAAATATTTACTACCACTATACAATTAAAAGTGACATTCCTCCCTTCCCTTTAAAGTTTCTTTGAATTTGAAAAATCAGCTGTAGTGAAGGAAACTTTTGGTCTTGACCACCAAGTGCGGGAGAATACAGGGGTTGAATGAGGTTATGTTTGACAGGGACAGAGAGTGGGTTGATGGATGCTCACTCCTGTGTTCAGGCCGCCCAGGACAGGGTCAGCACTTTTCCTGGGGCAGAAGAGGGAGGAAGGCAGCTAATAAATAAAACAGGAATGCCATGGAGGTTGCTAAAAGGCCTTCTGTATCTGGCTAGCTCTGCTTATGACCTCAGTAGGGGAGGTGGGCCATCTCGGTCTCCGAGCTCTTCCACAACCAGAAGGGCTCAGCCCGCCCAGGGGGAAGGCCCAGGACAGCTCCCACTTGGCAGTCAAGCCAAGTGGAGGTTGGATGGCACAGCCTGAGCTTTTGACACCAGAAAAGCCAATCCACTGGGTGTCAACTGCCACAAGTGCTGTACTCAGATAGACACGCTCCACCAGGGCTTGTCCCCTAGAGGACAGCAGAACCTCAAAACAGCTGGGAGTGACTCGGACATCGTTGGGCACAGCTACTTCATTTTATGGACGGGGAAGCCAAGTCTCTGAGAGAAGTAACTTGCCCTAAACACCACTGCTCTGCCCCAGTGTGTGTGTGTGTGTGAAAGGTGAACTAGGATGAGAATACTAAAATGTGAGGTGCTGGACACAAAGAGATGACCAATGTGCCATGGGAAAAGCAGCAAGTAAGTGAAGCATGCATCAGGAGGCAGAGAGGAGTCGAGTCTGGCCTGGTCTGACCTTCATGTTCCCACTAAAGAACGGAATCTAAGAGCTGGACTCCCCTTTAAGGACCCTCAGGCTAGTGCTGCCTACATCTGTGTGCCCACAGGTAGGGCCACTGGTACTTTATTGACTGAAAGCCAGGCCTCAGAGGAGAGTGACAGAGAACCGACCAGGGCCCCAGCCCAGGACTCCAACTTAGCAGGACTGGCTCAGGGCTCCGTGTTGGGGATCAAGCTCACATTCCTCCCCCACACCCCTACTTCTGTGTGCACTTATGAGAGGTGGTGTCCCCTAAATCTAAACCACCCAAGGAAGCTTATTCCACCAATGGATGAATTTAATGGTTAGAAAGTTAATAGTAATTATAGTTGTCCTTCACTGAACACTATGCAGCAGGCAACAGAACATAAAGGCTGAAGGCACAGTTTTTTGACTCAGGCAGGTCTGGTCTGAATACTATCATTAATTAGCTCAGTGACCTAAGACAGAATCTTGGGCATTCCAGTCTCTCAATTTTTGGAAGCGGAGAGTGATAACATCCCCCACCTCTTAGGGAGGCTGGAAAGACTGAAGCCGCCATACAGATGTAAATCTCACATAATCAAGATTATATCTAATAAACCAACTAACCTAATGCCCCACCAGGGAGCTCGGGTGGCCTACTGGTAAGAAGCTGTGGTGCAATCTCAAAGGCATGTGGTTGAATCCACCAGCTGCTCTGTGAGAGAATGATGGGCAGTCTCCTCTCATGTGATTTACTGCCTCTGAAAACCTGCTGAAAGGAGGGCCTGCTATGGTTGGTTCTGATTTGATGGCACATAACAACAATGTCCCACCAGGCTATTTCCTAGTTCTGAAGCGCGCGCGCGCGCGCACACACACACACACACACACACACACACACACACACACTCCTGTTACATAATGTGCATAATAAACACACCTGATAGCCTACTGCCATTGAATTGATTCTGACTCACAGCTGTCCTCTAGATCAGAACTGCCTCACGGGCTTCTTAGGCAGTCAGCTTTATGAGAACACACTGTCATGTCTAATTCCTGAAAAGTGGGAGCTGAGTTTGAACCTTCTACCTTTCTTTTAGTAGTGAAGTACTTAAGCCACTGAACCACTAGGGTTCTATACAGACACAGACACAGACACACACACTCCTGTTTATAAATATGCAAACATACATACTTGGCGTGTGTATATATAGATACAGATACACCCACATTATAAAAATATGATACTTATTGCCATTGTAATTGTTACTTCCCTTTCACTGTCATTGTTATTACACATATTATTTTAATCTGAAGTCCATTGGCTCTGGTTTCTGGTACAAAAGAGCAAGTCGGGGAGCTCTGGTGGCCTTAGTGGCAAGAAGCTGCACTGCAATCCCAGAGGCACACGGTTCAAATCCACCAGATGCTCTGCCGGGGAAGGAGGGACAATCTCCTTCTGTACCAGTCAGATCTGATTTGACGGTACACACACACACAAAATAATAAAAAAATAAATTTAAAAAAAAAAGAGCAAGTCACCTCTTCTGCTGGGCTATTGGGCACTTTTCTCTCCTGTAGACTCTGGATACCGATTTCATTCACCCCCTTCTCCCAACTGTTTATCCAGGTCCTTTCTTTATCCTCCTCTCAACTAATCTAATAACCAGGTAAGGTCCCCCAGCACCCAGCCTCTCCAGGCTCCAGCTCCTGGGTCGAGCACTCACCCCCACATATCCATAGCAAACAGTGCACCAAGTTTGCCTTGAACTGTTGCGTCTGGAGCTAGGAAAAAAGCCGTTAAGTCTGTTGATTCCAACTCCTGGCAACCCATGTGTGTCGGAGAACTGTGCTCCACAGTGTTGATTTAGAATCAGCCCTCGTGGATCACCAGGCCTCTCTTCCAGGGTGCTCTGGATCCACTCAAACTGCCAACATTTTGGTTAGCTGCTGAGCACGTTAACCATTTCACACCAAAGTAGAGCTAGAAAAGACCCCTATAATCCTGTCCCTGGGCTGCAGTCCTAAATTCTCCCATGCCCTATAGTCCATTTAAAGGACAGCAACTCCAGCAATGTCCCTAAGTGGCTGACTTTCCATCCTGCATGCCTGTGTTTCATGTACAATGAACTTGAAGTCAGAGGTCTCTATGTGACATGCTTTGTGACCAGCACCCTGCACTTAATCTCTCCAAGTTCATCTACCAAATATGAGTTTCATGCTTCTTCCACCCTTACCGAGATGCTAAGCTGTTCCAGGGAATTCCTGCAAGAAGTGCACACAGAAGGATGACATTCCTAAACCGGAGAACACCATGATTTTAAGGCTCATCCGACTGTGTACACAGCATAATTCAGGGCTCACCACTTTTGCTTTCTGGATCAACAGACAACTTGTCCTTTGGGCCTATCCCATCTCCAAAGCCAGGCGCAGGTTATGAAGGCAGCTGGGTCTGACTCATCCCTTCCCCGTCCTCCTCTACAAGCCCTGAATCACCAGCTCGGCAGGCACCATCCTCCCTGGCTTCCTTTCCAAACACTGTCTGGTCCAGCTTTGTCCATCAGGATGCAGGATGGAAGCCCTGCTGTCCTCATATGGCTCTCGCCTGACCCCTGGGAGCCTGAATCTTGCACACTAGCCCTGACTCACACTCTGCCCTTTCTGTGCATTCCCTGTGTGTTTTGTAAACCTTCAACTTGACCATGAACTCCTGGAGGGCAGGCTCTCACAGGCAGCCCAGTGCAGAGTATTAAAAGCTTGGTTGCCAGGGCCCACCCCCAGAGATTCCAATTTAATTGCTTTGGGGTATTGCCTGGACATGGGGTGGGGTGGGAGTCAGGGATCTAAAAGCTCTCCAGGTGATTCTAGTGAGTGGCCAAGGTAGAGAATCGTTGATCTGGAACTAGGCAGCCCTGCCCAGCTGGCTGCTGGACTGTGTTTAATTAGGCCTTTGAAAGGGCCCAGCAGGAGGGCGCTGAGGGAGAACCCACGCCTGCCTGAGGCTGGCCATCTGGACTGTCCTCTCAAGGCTTGCAGCCAGGCTGGTCATAAGGCAAGAAGCGATGGCTCGGGGGACCCTCTGCCTAGAGAAACTCTACTGTGCTGTCCAGAGGATAGGGGCCAAGGCCCACTTTGCAGAAAGGAAAGGACAAGCCGAGCCAAGAGCTTCAAGCCTGGGCTGTGCAGCAGATGCCTGGACTGCACAGAATGGCGACAGGGCTGCCCTATACCTCTTACTAACAAGGAAGGCCCCTCTAACCCTCTCCCAACCAACTCGGCCCAAGGCCTGCTCTCGTGTTCTAGGAGTGGCTGGCACACAGGCATCTCTTCTGTGGGGACAGAAAGGCCTCTTCTCTCAGGGCCTAGCCACCATCTGGATAGAGAATGAGGAGTCCCAAGACAAGGGGGCTGGCTTGAAGAGCACAGGGAGGGAGGGAGGTCCTCCTTCCTAAGGAAACTCCCACCCCCTTCCCAGCTGCACGGGGCAAGGAGAAGGAAAAAGCCTGACTCATCAGCCCTGTGTGACTCACAGGCGCACAGAACTTACTTGCCAATTGGGCAGAGAGGGGAGCCTGCTGCTCCCACGACCAGGGGACTGGGGTGCATCAGGCGGCTGGGCCCGGAAAGAGCACCTGACTCAGTATGCCCCCGCACCCCCAAGGCTGGCTCTGTAACTCCAGGCTTGGGGCTGCTAGAGGGAAGTGACCCAGAAGGACCGGGAACACAGAGTGGACCACGGCCTGACTCTCAGCTCCACCCCTCACAGGTGTGGCCAGAGGCAGCTGAGCGGTTTCTCTATCCATAAAATGAGCTCAATAATGTACATCTTGGTTGTTGTGAAGATTAAATAAACTGTTGAACATACACGCCTAAGGAGCTGTGGTGGCATAGTGTGTTATACGAAAGGTTGGAGGTTTGAATCCATAATTCAATATTCTCTTGGACAATGATGAGGCAGTCTGTTCCTGTGAGGAAACCCAGTGCTGGATCTCTGTAAGTAGGAATTAACTGCAGTGAGCTTTTTAGTTAAGTACTGTGTGAAGCAGCCCTGGTGGTGTAACGGTTAAATTCTCAGCTGCTGAGAGGTCAGTGGTTCGAACCACATGGAAGAAAATGCCCAGTAATTTGCTTCCATAAGATTACAGTTCTACCCTGTTTTAGACAAAGAACTGAGACTTCAAAACCACCAGCTGTTTCATGAGTTGCTGTTTTGTTGTCTTCTGGGTGTTTCTTGGTGTGTTTTTTTTAAAAGCCTGGAGCTGAATAAGCATTCTAATCAAGTGGCCATATATGCAAGAATCCAGACCCAGATCAAATCCTCATGACTCTGTTACTTACTGCATAATTCAAGCATGTTTTATAACCTCTGAGAACCTCGGTTTCCTCATCTGGAAAATGGGAATACTACCCCACAGGGTTATGATGGAGAACCACAATAATGATCATGGCATTAACAACAATGGCCAACATTTCAGTACATATCATGTGCCAGGCAGTCTTCTAAACACTTCGTCTGTATTAAGTCATCAAATCCAAAGACTGCATAGCGAGGTGGAAGGGCAAGAACTCAAGCCAGGGAGACTGGCTCTGATACCCGCATCCTGAGCCTCACAAGTTACTGCCTTTTCTGAGTGTCAAGTACCTGATAGGCGGTAAGTACTCAGGATGTGGAAGTTAACCTACCGGATACTTAGGAAGCATTTCTAAGAGGAATCAGTGACTCAAGCTCTTGCCATCTGAATTTTCTTCTGTATATAATCGAGCTGAATTACTTGAAGTTCTTATGAAATATAGAGTAAAAAGTAGAAAACAAAATTTAAAAAATTAAACAAACCAAAAACCTGCAGGGAACAGAGCTTCAGAGGAGGGTAACAGGATCCAGATTTCTTTTTTTTTTCTCTTTATTATTATTTTGTGTGTGTGTACCGTCAAATCAGATCTGACTGGCACAGGAGGATATTGCGCCTCCTTCTCAGGCAGAGCATCTGGTGGAAAGATCCAGATTTCTGGAAGGAGAGGCAGAATAAGCTAGACATTGCTAGTTCCATGCCCTTCCCCCTTCCTCAGAGAAAGTTACAGATGGGAAACGTCCAGTTCAGGGTGTCAGCCACTCAGGAGGAGATTAGCAGGAAAGGGACTGGGGCTCTGCCTGTGTCCCCAGTTCTCTAAGGTGCCCCTGAGATGGGTATGCTGGGCCTCATCTAGAACTATTTATTTTGGCAGTGCTAGGGGTGAAGGAGACTTAGAGAGCAGGGAACAATGAGTGACTGCGAAGCCTCTAGATGGCTGGGTGCATCTATGTGAAGACAGGACTGGCAAGGGTCTCACAGTACTCGCAAGTAGTAGAATTCATGTTTCAAAGAAGTATGACACAGAAGCCTAATGTAAGAAGAAGGTGGTGCAACAGATGAAAACTTGACTGTTAAACAAAAGCCTGGCAAGTTGAACTCACCTCACCTGGCTGTTGTTGCTGTTAGGTGCCATGTATTTGAGTATGACTCACAGTGATCCTATGAACAAGAGATCTGAACTCTGTCCTATCCTGTTCCAATCCTTATCGTCCCTGACACACTCAAGACCACTGCCACAGACATTACCAATTCATCTCATTGAGGATCATCCTCTTTTGCTGACCTTTCACCTTTCCAAGTATGATGTCCCTTTCCAAGGAATAACCTCTTCTAACAACATGCCCAGAGTTTGTGAAACAAAGCTTCACCACCCTTGCCTGCTAGGAGCACTCTAGTTGCACTTTCTCCAAAACATCCCTGTTCTTTTGGGGCAGTGCATGGGTCATTCATGACTCCTCTCCAAAATCACAACTCAAAGGGATCTATTCTTCTCCCCACATCCTTATCCAATGTCAGTCAAGCTCTTAAATGTATAGCAGGTGACTGGGGATAGTGGCTTGAACCAGGAACACCTTAGTCTTTAAATTGACATCATTGCTCTTCAGGACTTTGGAGAGGTCTCTGACAGCATGTTTTCCTAATGCTGTATGTCTCCAGATTTTCTGACTGTTGGTATTAAGGGTGTTGATTGTGGATCCAAATAAGATGAAATCACTGACAATTTTGATCTTTTCTCCATCTATTATGATGTCATCTATTGGCACAGTGGTGAGGCTTTTTGTTTACTTGATGTCGAGATGCAATCCATATTGATGGTTGTAGTCCTTGATCCTCTGCAGCAAGCACCTCAAATCCTCTTTGCTTTCAGCAAGCAAAATTGTTTCATCTGCTATAATGCAGGCTGTTGATGAATTTTTCTCTAATTTTGATGTCATATTTTCTTCATAAAGTCCAACTTCCCTAATGATTTGTTTAGCATGCAGACAGAACAGATATGAAGCCCTGACACAACATCTTTCCCCATTCCAAACCATGTTCCTTTGCTCTGTTTGGACAAGTCTCTCAGTCTAGGTATAGGTTCCATATAGGCATAAGTAAGTATTCTGTAATTCTCATTCTTCTCTATGTTAGCCATAGTTTGTTATAATCCCCACAGTCAAATGCTTTTGGACAGTCAAGAAAACATAAACAGACATTCTTCTGGTATTCTGTGTTTATAGTCAAGATCCATCTGACATCAGCAATGATACCCTGAGTGCCACAACCCCTTCTAAACCCAGCCTAAACTTCTGGAAGTTTTCTGTCAATGTATTTTCTAGCTGGTTTGGGATGATCTTCAGCAATATGTTACCTGCATTAATGATATTAATTAGTGACATTCTACTGGATACCTTTTCTTGGGAATGAGAGGATATAGGAATCTCTTCCAGTAGTTGGCCAGGCAGTTGTCTTCCAAACTTCCTGGCATAGACTGGTGAGCATATCCAGAGCTACACCTATTAGCTGGAACATGATGGTATCTCATCAATTCTGTGTTCTTTTTTTTTTCCAATGCCTTCAATGCAGCTTGAACTTTGTCCCTCATCACGCATGTGCAAGTTCAAACTGAAGTTGAAGGAAATCAAAACAGGTCCTCTAGAACCAAAGTACAACCCTGGGTCTATCCTACCTGAATTTCAAAATTATCCCAAGAACTGGTTTGATGCACAATCCAGAGAGGACAAAATCAATGAATGGGACCTTCTAAAAATTAACTCCCTGTGTGAATATAAAACTTTTTCCAAAATGGTGAAAAGAAATTCTACAGACTGTGAAAATACATCTGGCAATGACATTTCAGTTAAGAATAAAGATAATAAAATAATAATGCAAGATTAAAGAGTACTACAGGAGCTCCACAAGAAAAATACTAATACCCAATTTTAAAATGGGTAATAGTCATGGTAAGTCTTTTCAGAAAGGAAGACACTCAGATGGTCAACAGATACATGAAGAAATGCACAAAATCACTGATAATTAGTATCCTGGAAAAGCTACAACCAGGAGAAGATAACATAGATGAATGGGACCTTCTAAGACTCAAATCCCTATGCACATCCAAAAACTTCTCC
>NW_006399756.1:33775852-33785176 GCF_000299155.1 Elephantulus edwardii
GAACAAACTGGGAGGAGGGTAGAGAGAATAGTGCAACAATGAATGAATGGAAACCCAAAATCTCTGTAAATGTTTATGAAAATTAATAAAATATAGAAAAAAAAGAAATGAAATAAAAACCTACTTGAAAACTGCTAGATTAAAAAAGAAAAAAATTTAAAAAAATCACTGATAATTAGAAATATACAAATAAAAACCACAATAAGATACCATATCACTCTAGTAGCAGTGGCAAGTTTTAACATCACAGCAAGCAATAAACATTGAAGAGGATGTGGAGAAATTGGAACTCTCATGCACTGCTGGTGAAATTGTAAAATGGCACACCACTCTGGAAGACAGTTTGACATTTCCTCAAGAATCTGAACACAGAAACCCCATACGACCCAGCTATTCCACTGTTAGGAAAATACTTCAAGGAAAACAGAACTGAGACAAAATGGAGATTTGTACACATATTCATAGCATCCCTATTCACAAGAGCAAGAAAATGGAAACAACCAAATGTCCATCAACAAATGAATGGATTGAGAAATTACAGTACAGCCACACAATGAAATACTATGCAGCATTAAGGAGAAACGATTTCATAAAATAATATATAACATGGGAAAATCTAGAGAGCATTATGCTAAGTGAACTAACTCAGTCTTAATAAGGACAAATACTGCCTAAGATGATTATTGTAAAAATGGAAGGATGACTAGTAAGATGTGTACAAACGTGCAAAGGAGGAAAGGAGGGAGACAAGGGAGCAGAAAAATATGTGTGTGTGGGTGGGTGGGGGTGGGGGTGGAAAATCACTAGGATGAGAGTTTGATAGGAGGTTGGGGTGTGTGTGTGAAGGTATTAGGAAAGATCTAATTGGGACATGAAACGATGGGGTAATAGTAGGCATAGATTTATGGTGACTAATTTTAGAAAACACCATGTATACAAATTTTGTATGCAAATCAATATAAAATAAAAGAAGAAAGACTTGATCTGAGGCACTGACCACTAACAACTGAAGATAGATGAGTTATGGGATGATATCAAAGATGTCATCACAACAAGAAAAGAGAAAGACCAAAATGGATGTCAGAGGTGACTCTGACAATTGCACCAGAGCCAAAACAAAAAGATGAGATGCTGAAGTAAAAGAGATGAACAGAAGAACTTAAAGGGCAGCTCAAAAAGACAAAGTAAAATATTGTAATGGAGGAGGTGAGTGTGGTGCCCCTTATTTTCTCTCTCTTGAACCTACCAGCTCACTTGGTGTCAAAACATCGAATGGACAAAAGAAATGAGCAACTTGAACCAGCTGCTGTGACATCCATATTCTCCCCTTGCTACTGGTCCATCCCAGTCCAGCCTCTGAGCCCCAGATCTTCGCCCTTGTTCAACAGGAAATAGCCAGAAAGAATACATTGCCCTTTTTCTCACTAAAGAGGCTGGGGTGTCAGGCTAGAACCAAGGTCAAAGGGAGAACAAAGGATTCAGGAAATATCAGCATGTCAACAAAGGAGTGAACAGCCTCAACTACCATGGAGCATTCTCCCTTCCCTCCCTAGAAGACCACCACCTGGCTAAACCACAATGGAATGTCCTTCCCTTCCCTCCCTAAACATCCTTACTATAAAACCTGCCCTAATCCACTTTATTTATTCCCCTGGTCTGTCCCTCTGCCTGTTTCTCTCTCTGCAGAACAAGGAATCCCACCCAAGAGACCCCTTAATAAGGCTTCTTTAGCTTCAAAAAAATAAAATATTGTAATGGAGCTGGAGTTGGAGAATAAAAAGGGAAGAACTTGATATTTCTCAAGTTGAAAGAACCTTAAAACAATTTCAAGCCTTGAGTTGCAATACTGAGAGATGCTCAGGGCAAAATCTTGAATGATCCAAGAAGCATCAAAAGATGGAAGGGATACACAGAGTCATTCATTGTACAAAAAAGACCTGTCGACAATGAAAAGTTTCAGAAGTGGTAAAGTAACCTCATCTAGTAGTTCCTCCTAGTATCTAACCCAAACACCATACCTCTCTGGTCGTTTGAATCCACCAGCAGCTTCGTGGGAGAAAGATGGGCAATCTCCTCCCGTGTAATTTACTGCCTTGGAAAGTCAGTGGCGGGGTGCTACAAATCAGTTCTAATTTTTTTTTAAAGCAACTTGTGATCTGCTTTCATACAGTGGAAGAAACCTTACAGAGAAGTTCTACTCTGTTACTTGGGGTCATGATGAGTTGAAAATCGACTCAGCAACACCTTTCCCTGTACTATTAACCTTAAGGCTTCTATTGGAACCTACCAGTGGAGCATAGGGAACTCTAGTGGGTAGGGTGTTGCAATTCTAAAGGTAAGAAGTTCAAATCCATCAGTTGCTTCTCAAGAGAAAAATGGGAAATTTTTCCTGTGAGATTTATAGCCTCTGAAAACCGGCTGGAATGTCAGCTATGGGTTGGTTCCAACTCCACAGAGTTACCGTGTGGTCAGGGCACTAGTTCACCCTTCTCACACAAGCAAAAGAATTGTGCCAGGCGGAAGGGACTACAGAAAGGGACAGTACAATGTGCAGCAATTTTAGGGTTTCTTGGGAAGGCAGACTTTAGCATGTGGAGCACTAACGTGTAGGCCAAAGCTTTTTGTTAGAGTGAGAAGACGAGAAGAAAAAGATGAGGAGGCAGAAGTGAAGGTAAAAATTAAAGAGACGTTTATTAGAAAGTTACATCCCAAAGGAATGGACTTCCCTTCTTAAAAGGAATTATGTGCTAGTGAGGTGAGGCTCTATTTATGGCTTCTTTCTCTGGGTGGGCCTTGAAGCTGCAGTCTAGGCCAATGAGACAATGCCATGGAGAGTTCAAAGTTTAGTGGGTGGTTCTTATTCTGGTCCCTGTTCACTGACATTTATGCTCCCAAAGCATCCACTTCTGACAACACTCATGTGCTTAAAGGACTAATTTTATGTATGTTAATATTTGCTTCCTGGCTTTGATGTAACTTTTGCCTTTCCTATATCCTTGGTTCTAATCCTTGCACACAGCACATGACAATAATGGAGCCATAGAGGTTGGCATGATCAAGAAAACCCTACAAAGAAGTTCTACCTCTGAGTGAGGATCAACTGCCAGCAGTTGGTTTGATAAAAGGGATCTGTTCTGATTGGGGAGGGACAGTCCACCCTTCTGACATACCTCCATGAAACCACAGGTATCAGAGGCACAGTTGGAATTCCCTTGCTCATCTGCCATTAGTGGCACAGTGCATTTTATGTTGAGTATCTAACCAAAAGGTCAGAAGTTCAAATTCTCTAGCTGCTCGACAGGAGAAAGATGAAGCAGATGAGATTTATAGCCTCAGAAACCCAATGGAAAGCTACCATGTATCAGAAATAGACTTGATGGCAGTGGGTCTGGTTTTTGGTTTAGAAATAAAATGCTATCCTGGGACACATTTTTTTATAAAATGATATATACATGTATAATATACAAATTGTTGTGGAACTTTTTAAAATATAAATTGTTTTTAAAAAGCCAAAACAAGCAGCCACCTTGTCATATGCTAAAGCAGAGATGTGTGCTAAGTATACTGGGAGTACACACCTGACCAGCCAGGCCTTGTTGGTGCCATCTGCCAAAGAAGGGGGCGGAAGCTGGACCAGATCATCTCTAAGCTCGCTTCCAACTCTGACCCTCTGTGACAAGGACTCTGAAAATAGCCAGGCTCCAGCTGGCTGGGAGGGCCAGAGTGGCAGCAAGCCTCACCCTCATCCCTGTATCTCATGCTTCCTGCCTCTTCTTCCTCCTCTACTACCCTATTTTGGCCTCTGATGCTACTGGATGAAGAAAGGGTAGTTTCTAAGATCTGGGCTTCAGTTTCCCTTTGGGATAATTATGGTGAGAGGAGACGTAAATCATCTCTGATAAAGGATCCAAATGAGGGAGCACCCATTGGGCTGTCATAAGGTCACCAGCCTTGCTCTCGGTCCACTGCCAGCTGCTGATGGGTTTAGCCTGGGAGCAGCCCTACTGGCCCTCACCCAAGTTCACAGGACCCTGCCACCCAAGGTAACTAAATTCTCTCTGATCAAATGACAGCTGAAGGTGGGGCTCCAGAGCCCTAAGGCAGAAGAGGGAGGTGATTATTGGCTCCCAGAGTGCAGAGACCCAGACAAAAGGGTCATGGCCCAGATGCATTACAAAACTGGATTCTAAGGGGAGCTCTGGTGGCCTAGTGGCAAGACACTACACTGCAATCCCAGAGGTAAGCAGTTCAAATCCACCAGATGCTCTGCTGGAGAAGGAGGGGGCAACCTCCACCCGTACCAGTCAGATCTGATTTGATGGTACACGTAAAAATAATATAATTAAAAAATTAAAAAAACACACACACACACAAAAAAAACTGGATTCTAGAGCACCCACTGTGTGCAAGGTCCTGCCAGTCACTCAGGAGGCCTGAAGACATGCCTTCAGCATATCTCCTTAGAAAGGCCTTCACTCACAACCCAAGATGGGCCCCTGCCATTTCCAATCTCACTTCTCTTCTCCTAAGTAATATTTCTCTCAGATCTGTTATTTTCTCATTTTTCTCTCCATCTCTCTCATTTGAAAATCATTCCTTCAAAGACAGGGTCCTGGTCTCTCGTTCCACAGGACAGGTCATCAAAATTGGGTTTTTATTACTACTCTGTAAGGGGTAGGAGAAGACAAATTGCATGACTACAAACCAGACACACAGGCAGTGGCATCAAAGATTCAGAGGCTACAGGGGAGTAAAGGGAGAAATGCACTTCTTGAGGGCAAGTCAACAAGATAGGCTGAGGTCCCATGAATTGGGAACACAGAGTCTGAAGGTACAGATTTTAGAGTCTGTCCCTTATCCCCGACCTGTTAAACACTGGATTTAATTTTTTATCCATACATTGACCAACTGAAAACTAAACATGGCTGCAGTGCAGGAGCAGGGTTTATTTCTAAGTCAAATGCTAGCCAAGATGCCCTCAGTATTGCTCCATTTTCTTCTTTCTCGAGTTTCCTTTGCCCCTGGATGACTGGCTCTGGTTTAAGCAGCCTTGTCACCTCACAGGACTGAAGGATGATCCCCAATCTTATCATAACAAAAATCTTCTCCACATCTCCCCAGGTCTCTAAAGAACTTCTCTCAAAATACAGTGAGACAGCAGACTTGTGTTTTAACATGGCTACCTGTGAAAGTTTCGATATGAGAATTAGTGGTTCACACTCAGCTGAAACAATGCAGACCAAGAAAAGCTGGTCTGGTCAACCTGGATGGTTATGATGCCTCTTGACTTGTTTCTCCGGATCAAGAATTGGGCCAGGAACAGACATGATAGATATGGACAAATGAGGAAGAATGGGCAGAAGAGTCCAGAAGTCCTCAGTCTCCAGAGACCTGGTAGTAGATTTCCCCACTGGCCAGACAAGTCCTCATCTCCAAGGCAGGAGAGGCTACCAGTAAGGGAAGGGAAGAGGATCTCCCCATCCTAGTCTGCCAAGCCTTTAGACACAACGTGTAACTTGATGGGAACCAGAGGTGGGGCTGTGAGCACGACAACATTTCTGCTCTGAACTAGCTAGAGAGGGCAGGGGTCGGCAGCCGGAGTAATGGCTAGGAGGCTGGATGACTGCACCTCTGAGAAAGCCAGCAGCTTCAAATGAGCCCGTCTGTAGAGATAGTGTCTACAAGGAAAAAACAACAACAACAACAAAACCCAATACCCCTAAAGGAATACACGCTAGTTGTTCCTGCAGAAAATAAGGATAAAGGAACATTCTAGGGTATATTATTTGTAGGCATACTGACTTACAAAAAAATAGAGGCTATATATGTATGTGTATATTCCTTGAGGGAGCTCTGGTGGCCTAGTGCTAAGGAGCTACTGTGCAATCCCAAAGGCATGTGGTTCGAATTCATCAGCTGCGCCACGGGAGAAAGATGGGCATTTTCTTCCTGTGTGATTTACCACTTCTGAAAAGCCACTAAAGGGTCAGGTACAGGTAGGTTCCGACTCGATGGCACACAACAACGTATTTCTTGAGATCTCATGTACATGAAAAATCTTAATTTGATTGAAAATCTCATGAAGAAAATATTTAAAAAAAAAAAAGCAAAACAAAAACTTTGCTGTGATAAGGCCGAGATCACTAACAGTGACTCTGGGTATCTTCTACACATCAGGCATCTCTGAGGAAAAACTGCTTCTAGCTGTCCCAGATCAAACGAATCTCCCTTTTAAACTCATTTTATACACTCCATACAAACATATCACTTTGAAGAGTAAGGTATGGCCAATCCAAGTCACAAAATTTTCAATCTCGTCTGCATGCAAAAGCTGGTCAATTAAGACACATGAAGAAGTGATGTCTCTGGGTACGGCGGCGCTGATGAAGACTATTGATATGTCATGATCTACCAGAAGAACAAACTAACTTATTTTTGGAAGAAGAGTAGTCAGAACACCTTTTAGGAAGGATAGCAAGCTTTATCTCACACACTTTGGACATGTTATTGGGAAGGGTCAGTCCCTGAAGGAGTATAAAACATCATTCTTGGTAAGGAGATGGAGGGCAAAAAAGAGGAAAATCTTCAACAAAGGGCTCAAACCTAGCAGTTACAGTGAGGATGGCACAGGACTGGGCCTTTGTTGTTACTCAGGGTTGTTATGTCAGAACTGACGCAACAGCACCACCAACTAACACACAGGTTGCACCACAAATAAGGTAGAAGGATAGGGCTGAGCCATACTCCTCTTAGAGCTTTTCCCAGACTCAGTCCATGCCCGGCCTACAACAAAATAACTCACTGCTATTGAGTTAATTCTAACTTACAGTGACCCTATGTTTTGTTATTGGCATGTACCATTGAGTCAGAATCAACCCATAGCTGACCCTTCAGTGATTTTTTAGAGGCAGTTAATCACACAATAGGAGATTGCCCATCTTTCTCCTGAAAAGCATTTGGTAGACCTGAACTGTGTGCCTCTGGGATTGTAGCACAGCTTCTTGCCACTAGGCAACTACTAAAACTCCCAATAGCAGAGTCAAACTGCCCCATGGGGACTCCAAAGATACACAACTGTACGGAAGTAGAAGACATATGTATCTCTGCTAGAGTAGTGAGATTAATAAAAAAGTCAAAGAATAAACCAAAGAAACTCAAAGAATAAACCAGTGAGTGATGGGTGCTAAGAGAAGAGCTAAGAGCTCAGGTCTCTTGGAAGTGTATGAGGGTAAAAGCCAGAAAGGAGAAAGAGAAGAGACATGTCAAAAGGCAGCAAACACAGTTCAAGGTGGAGACATCCCTAGGCCCCTGTTTCAGGCGAAGGTGGACAGCTGGACGGTCAGGAAGTGCCGGCAAGGTTTCAAGGAGCAGAGGCTATCCTGCCCAGAGAGGAGCCACTGGCTGCAGAGCCTGGCTGACCTGGGGTAAATAGGGTGTGCCTCACATAACCTCCCTTTCTGAGACCAGTCTGACGAGGGTTGTGTCAGACAAGAATTGAGTCAAACTAGGGGGTGAGGCAGACAGGTCAGGCCCCATTCTCTCAAGTATGCCCCACTAACCCAAGGTGCAGCAGGAACAGCCTGCTCACCCGCCTGGACATGACCTGGAAGCAAGACGGGGGCCTCTGAGGGCTCCTTAAAGACAGGATGCAGCTGGTAGCGAGGTGCTAGGGTTTTCTGTCCCAAACCTCCTCCTCCCCTCCCATATTATCCAAGCAGTTGGCTGTGGCAGTGAGGTGGAGAGGAGGTGGTGGCAATCCCAGGGCAGCAGGAGATGGACAGATCTGCTTTCAGCATAGCCACCAAATGGACAGGGATGGAGGGAGCCCTGTGGGCTCGGCTCCCGGCTGCTGGAAAAGGCATCCTCTCAGTTTCAGCTCAACTCAGCTGGAGGTCAAGAACTGCTGAGGCTGGCAGCCGTGGGGGGGTCGGGGGGGGGGCGGGCAGTGACCGGGCAAAGGATATTTGCTTGCGAATGAGCATCCTGTCACTGTGGCGACTTGGGGAAGCACCAGGCAGGAGGCAGACATAAGACCATGAGTAGAGCACCCCTCCGCCGGACCTTGGCATTTCCAGCTGGGATAGGTCCTTCCTGACTATGGATCCTGAACCACACTGGGGCCCTCCTGTGGACCGAAAAGATGCAAGAGACTCTACTGTCCTTCAGAAAGGTTACAGGACCTACCTTAGAAACACAAGCCCCAAAGCAGAAAGTGGGAAAACTCAGTGAGCCAAGAACAAAGGCCAGTGTAGTTTCAAACGAGGAGAAGAGCTCATCTTGACTGGGCTCAAAAAGGCCCAGACAAAAACTAAATCCATTGCCTTCAATCTCAATAGGACACATAGGACAGTCCCATAAGGGACAAGGCTGTAAATCTTGAAAAATGGAGAATAGATTGCCTCTTCCTTCTCCCATGAAGAGGCTGGTGGGTTCAAACTGCCAACCTTTCAGGTAGCAGATAAACACTTTAATTGCTGGGCACCAGGGCTCCTCATAAAGAGAAAAGGCTCAGAAAAGGTTTCTGAAAGGACAGCATTCAAAACAACTATGAAATATTATCTAACCTCAGTAATAACAGCAAGCAACAAATGCTGGCGAGGTTGTGGAGAAACTAGAACCCTTATTCACTGTTGGTGGAAGTGTAATAGTGCAACCACTGTGGAAGGCGGTATGGTGCTTTCTCAAAAAGTTGCAAATAGAGATACCATTTGACCCAGGAATTCCACTACTGGGAATATACCCCAAAGAGACCATAACTGCCACCCAGGCAGATATATGCACACCCATGTTTATTGCAGCTTTATTCACAATAGCAAGGAGTTGGAAACAACCTAAGTGCCCATCAACAAATGAGTGGACAGAGAAGCTGTGGTATAGTCACACAATGGAATACAATGCTGCATTGAAAAATAAGGAATTCATGCAATATTATTCAAAATGGGTGACTCTGGAGGACATTATTCTGAGTGAAATATCTCAGTCACAAAGGGACAAATACTGCATAGTGCCACTGTTGTAAAACAGAACTGATATTGGGGTTGCGGGAGACTGAGAAAGATAGGATAAATAATGTGAAGGAAACAGATGAAGGAAAAACTGTTTAAAATGGATATGTGATTAGGTATTATTGTCATTATAGGAGTCAGAACGAAGGCTGCATAGTGGGGTGGACCTGGGGGAAGGGATTATAAAACAATGGGGAAATTTTCTTTTACTTTTCAAAGAGAAGAGTGTACTGGGGAGGAGGGGGGTCAGGGAGAAAAGTGCAACAATGAATGAATGGAAATCCAAAGTCTTTGTAAATTTTCATAAAAATTAATAAAA
>NW_006399756.1:33785276-33883631 GCF_000299155.1 Elephantulus edwardii
AAATAAAATAAAAAAAGACCATTAGGCACACACAAGCAGATGCATGCCCTTGTGAACAACCCCAGCTACTCAGCTTACTACAACTGACAGCATCCTGGTTCAGGAGCTCCCTCTGCTTTCCCCTACCCAGCCAGTCCCTGCTTACCTGCTCCGCAACTATCTCATCTTTCTAGCGCTCAGTGGCCCTCCCTGACTCACACTATCTGTTTGATTGGCTGACCAGCCCTTCCTTAGTATCACAATGCCTGTACAGGCTCAGCCCCGGGCCTGTAGTCTTCTTCTACCCTAACCCAGCTCCACTGTTTTGTCCTAAACCTCATTACAGTCTATTTTGTGGTGAGAGATTCTTAGCAAAATCTCATCTTTCCATCCCAAGATCTGTCACATCTTATTGTACACCTGGAGTCTGGAAACCACTTGGCAGCCACGTTGGGACTTAGGTCTCCTAGGTCATACATCACAAGGCAGTTTCTTGGTATACTAAGATTCTGATGCTCAGATATGGCTAAAGAGTCAAGTTCACATACCACTGGCCTCTCTGAGAAGCAGCACCAGAAGCTTCTGAGAGCCCAGGACTGATTCCATGACTACCAGTCCCAGCAAACCAGGGGTTCCTTGTCCTACACCTCCTTTCATTTGATCTTTTATAACTTTTAAAAAGTAACATAAGCTAAATGGAGAAAAACTATATAACAGGAAAATTTTAAAAATACAACAATTTTTAAGTGACTTAAATCCTATCAACTTGAAGAAACCAGCAATAATAAAATGCATTGTCTTTACATCTTTCTCAATACACATACACATTGCTGGGATCGTAAGTTATGCACAACTGAACATTCTACCACTACTATGTCCTTTACTGTGTTATTTTCATCCGATGTCAAGTGTTAGACTAGTGGCTCTCAACTTTTGCTATTCACCAGATTCACAAATGGCCAGTTTATACTCCTAGAAAATGGCTCGTGAGGTAAAAGAAATCCAAAGGGGGTGAGAGTGGGGAAGGTACGTCCAAAACTATAGAATCATTCAGTACTTATTTTTGGAGGACTTATTATGTGCTAAGGAGCTCTGCTGAAGTAGTACGTACGTACCTTTTGGTTAGCAAGCTGTTCTATGGGAAAAAGATGGACAATCTCTTCCGGTAATTACAGTCTTGGGAACCTTATATAAGGTCTCTGAATTGGAATAGATTTGATGACAATGGGGTTGGCAGTGGATTTACTGTGTGCTGGGCACCTTACCAGATGCATTTCCTTAAAACATAAAAAACTCCTTTTCTACAAACATGGCGCCGAAAGCTAAGAAGGAAGCCCCTGCCCCTCCCAAAACTGAAACCAAAGCAAAGGCATTAAAGGCCAAGAAGGCAGTCCTGAAGGGCATCCACAGACAAAAAAAAAAAGAAGATCCACACGTCACCCACCTTCGGGCGGCCTAAGACGCTGAGACTCCAAAGGCAGCCCAAATACCCCTGGAAGAGCACCCCTAGGAGAAACAAGCTTGACCACTCACTATGCCATCATCAAATTTCCCCTGAACACTGAGTCAGCTATGAAGAAGATAGAAGATAACAACACACTTGTGTTCATTGTGGATGTCAAGACCAACAAGCACCAAATTAAACAAGCTGTAAAGAAGCTCTATGACATTGATGTGGCCAAGGTCAACACTTTGATTAGGCCTGATGGAGAGAAGAAGGCCTATGTTTGACTTGCTCCTGATTATGATGCTTTGAATGTTGCCAACAAAATTGGGATTGGATCATCTAAACTGAGTCCAGTGGGCTAATTCTAAATATAAATTTTTCTCACCATAAAAAAACCAAAACCAGAACAAAACATAAAAAACTTACACCATTCTCCATTTACTTTGTTTTCAAGCAAAATTTATTGAGCCTCTTTATACACAAGGCCCTGTACTAGAGAATGGGAACACAAAGGCAGTAAGACAAGCCCTTGAGATGGGAGCTAGCTGGGGAGACAGATCCTTAGCTGATTAGAAACCATTATCCAAGTACCAGGAGAGTGATTCACACTAGGAATCGTGGGAATATAGCATTTGAGGTCTCACCCAGCTTGTGGGAGGTCCTGCAGTCAACTTTGAATCTGAAAGAATGAGCAGGGATAGCCAGGCAAAGGGGCAAAGGGATGTTCTCCAAGGCAAAGGAAGTGTGTGAGCGAGGGCATTGAGCTGTGTTTGCAGAATCACAAGCACTGCTTGCTGATGGAGTGCATTGTGCACAATGGAAGACAGCCAGAAATGAAGTCCAAGAGGGGCAGGGGTACATTTTAGCAGTGAAGTGGCTTTCGGGGCAGGTTAGCAGTGAAGTGGCTACCACAAGTGGCAGAAGAATCCCTGGACGAGTGAAGCAGAGGTAAGACAGGCATGTCTAACAACTTCCTCAAGAGTCCATGTAGAGGTAGATCTTAGAGGATCTAGACTGGAGGTGAGGGACCTAGTTAGAAGATGGCTGCTTTAGCACAGGAGAAGTAAGGGCTTGCACTTTTTTGCATACCTATTATGTGGTAGACAACAGAGTGTCATCCGAAATGGAGGGAAGAGGACAAGCTGTATATTTAGATTGTTTTCCACTTTTTACAATGGGATGAAAGTATTCCTATATTAAGTACTGAGCACATACATTAACTTGTTTCCTGATGATAAAATCTTCACTGTATAATTTCTAGGTCAAAGAGCAGGGCTATTTTTTAAAGTTCTTGCTCCTTTTGCCAAACTGCTTTCCAGAAAGACTGTATCAATTTATACTGCTACCAGCAGTGCATAAGAGGCTTTGAAGGACTCCCTTTTGGTCCCATCAAGAAAAGCAGAGGTCAGTACATGTCTACCCCACAGTCAGGGATGAAGAAACATCAAAAACCAAAGACTGTTTGGTTCCAAATAAAGTGATGTGTGCCCAGGAGTGGGTTCTCACACCATACAAATGGGGGAGCAGACTGAAGGGTATGTGGCTTTGGACATAAACCTGGATCAAGAAAGGGGCATCCTCCTTACTGCACTTAACATCCAGTTAATGGTGACCAAGCAGCTTCCCACTGCCTGCAAAACAAAGCCAAACTCCTTAGCACAGATATTAAGATTTTAAAAATATGATATTCAATCTGCATTTCCATTCACTTAGCTATTCGCTCAACAAATATTTGAGTATCTATACCTATTATTTGCCAGTCCTATACAAGGATTGGAAGGAGGAGTGGCATCCACTTCCATAATAGCTTGCCTCCGGAAACCCTATGAACCTGGAGAGAAGATGAAAGGCAACCAAGCGTCGAGGACTCTCCTTCATAGGGTCGCTAAGAGTCGCCTACAACTCAAAGGCACTTAACAACAATAACAACAATACAAGGAGGGACCAGTCTTTGGAGAGGGACATCATGCTTGGGAGGGTGGAGGAACAGTGAAAGAGAGGAAGACCCTAGATGAGATGGATAACGGAGTAGGTGTGTCAGAGACAGTAAGGTTGGCTCAGGATAGAGCAGGATTCAGAGCTATTGTACACAGGGTCGTTATGAGTTGTAAGGGTAAGTGTGAAACAATAAATGAATTAAAATCCAACTTTTCTGCAAACTTTCATTACAATAAAATAATTTTTAGAAATTACAGCCTTGGAAACCCTACAGGGCAGTTCTCTGTCCTACAGAGTAGAACTATGAGTTAAAATAAACTCAGTGGTTAACAGGTTTTTTAGTTGGGCCCCCAGAAAGAGCTTGGGTGAACGAAGTAATTAAAACCTCTGTGGATAACTAAAAGGTTGGTGATCCCACTCAGTTAGAAATACTTTGCTACTACAAAGTAGCACTAGGAGACGAACCCAGACTCAGAGGGAAGATA
The DNA here is from genome assembly GCF_000299155.1 of Elephantulus edwardii. Lineage (NCBI taxonomy): Eukaryota > Metazoa > Chordata > Mammalia > Macroscelidea > Macroscelididae > Elephantulus > Elephantulus edwardii. The sequence continues at coordinate 33,789,126 of NW_006399756.1, forward strand.
CGTGTAGAAACTCGATGGGGCGAGGCATGAGCACGAGGGTATCAAGGACACCCTTTCTTCTACATGTGACCTCTAACAAGCCTCCATGGCCTCCAAGCCTCTACACTTACGGTGTTGTTTTACATGTATTTGTGTGTGTGTGCCCAAAGACACTTCTGCTCTCTACCTGTTGAAAATGAACCCCTTCTTGTAATCTTCTCTGGAAAGCCTATCTAATTTCCAAGTCAGCTATGCTGGCACTTTTCATCCTCTGGTCAACACAGACTATGAGCCTATGGAGGACATGGGTGGTCTTTTAGCTCTTTATCTCCAGTTGCTTTGAACGCACAATAAACAAAAGAACCTTCCTGAGGTCATTTGCAGGCTGTCTGGTCTCCACACAGGCCCTCTACAAAGTTCATTACGAATTGCTAAAAGGCAGGAATGGCCTTACTCAGCTCTTGCTCACCAAGCAGATGTAGCAGAAAGTCTGTCACACAGATGCTCGCCAAGGAGGGAGGCAAAGATACAAGTTGTCGAGACAGCAGGCACATTACTGGCAGGGAGACACTCTTCACTCAGGCCAGGCAAATCAAGATTCTCCGTATTTGGGGAGTCGGCTGTTAGTTGTCTACCAAAGTTCATTCTCCTCTTTTTCCTAGACACACGGCAGCCTGGCCAGATGACATTTCACAGGCTGCCTTGCTATCAGATGCCTTGTGACAGCACTCTTGCTAATGGAAAGGGGAACTAAAGAGATGTGTATTTTAAAGACCTGGGACTAAGACAGCAGGCAGGTACCTCTGTTCCCTTTCTAGTGACAACCTAGTTGTAATGAAGCAGACAACAATGCCCTATGATGGAGCAAATCTAAACAATGGATCCCTGAACTACCACAAGGGGCAGAGTCACCACTCACCTGGTCTTACTGGTGTTATTACTACATGAGGCAGGAAAAGAAATTTTTCATTCTTCAAGTCATATTTAAGAAGTCCTAGTGGCACAACAGTTAGGCCTCAGATGCTAAGTGAAAGCAGTTTTCAAACCCATCCAGCACCTCTAAAGGAGAAAAGACCTAGTGATGTGCTTTCAGAAAGATTAAAACCGAAACCAGACCATGGCTGTCAAATCAGTTCCAACTCAGTTGCTCTACAGACAGAGTAGAACTGTTCCAGAGGATTCCCTCTCCCACAGCTTGGAAGGGACTCAACACATGACTAGTAAAGAGTTGCCTCCTCAAAGCAGAGCCAATCTTAATGACGTAGGTAGAGTGAAGCTTTGGGAACTTTTGTTTGCTGATGTGGCAAGGCTCAAAATGAGAAGAAACAAGCTGCAAATATTCAGTAATAATTGGAACATGAGATGTACAAAGAACTAATCTAGGAAAATTAGAAGTTGTCAAACTGAAATGGAATGCATGAACATTGATATCCAAGTATTAGTGACCTAAAATAGACTAGTATTGACCATTCTGAATCAATCATATAGCTGCTTATATTAGGAAAGAGAAATTGAAGAGGAAAGGTTGCAGCCATCATCAAGAAGGACATTTTGAGATCTGTCCTGAAGTACAATGTCAATGTTAGGATAATAACCATTTGTATACAAGGAAGATAACTTGATAGTTACTGTTACTCGCATTTAAATGTCAACTACTAATGCCAAAGATGAAAAAGTTCAAGATTTTTACCAACTTCTGCAGTGTGAAATTGACCAAACATGCAATCAAGATGCATTGATAATTACGGGATGTTGGAATATAAAAGTTGGAAACAAAGGATTGGTAGTTGGAAAATAATGGCCTTGACAGAAATGGCTTTGGACACTGCATTTTACAAGATCAATGACTTACTCATTGCATATACTTTTTCTCACCAACATACATGACTGTATGTGTGGACTTCATTAGACAGAATATATAGGAATCAAGCATCAGGATTGGAAGAGGCTCATCAACAACCTGCGTTATGCAGATGACACTATCTTGCCTCCTGAAAGCGAGGAACACCTGAAGTGCTCACTATGGAGGATCAAGGACTGCAGCCTTCAATGTCAATTACATCTCAACATCAAGGGGGAAAAATTCTCACCATTGGGCCAACAGGCAACTAGATAAGATTACCTTGTTGTTATGTACTGTTGAGTTGCCTGCAACTCATAGTGACCCTATGTACAACAGCCCTAAACCCTGCTCTATCACTTGCCAATCTTATTGTCTCCAACATACCTATCCTCATTACCCCAGTAACTGAATCAATCCACCTCGAGGGTCTTCCTCTCGCGACGCTGTCCCTCCACCCTTCCAAGCATGACAACACTCTCCAAGGACTGCTTCCTCCTTGCAACATGTCCAAAATATGTCAGATGAAGCTTGAAGCTTCAGAACTCTTGCCTCCAAGGAGCAGCATGGCTTCTCCCTCTCTAGGACAAAACTGTTTGTTCTCCTAGCAGTCCATGGTATATTCAATACTCTTCCCCAGCACCACAGCTCAAAGGCATCAACTCTCCTATCATCCCTAGTCATTGTCCAGCTCTCTGATGCATAGCAAGTAATTACAAAGACCATGGCCTGTTATCAAGCACACCTTAGTCTCCAGACTGACATTGTTGCTCTTCAGTACTTTGGAGAGGTCTCTGACAGCAGACATTCCCAATGCAATTAATCTTTTCATTTCCTGGCTGCTGGTACTAAGTGTTGATTATAGAGCCAAGCAAACTAAAGCTGTTAACAATCTCAATCTCTCCATCATCTATCATGATGCTGCCAATCAGCCCAGTGGTGAAAATCTTTGTTTTCTTGATGTTGAACTTCAAATCATATTGAAGGCTACAGTCCTTGACCTTCTGCATCAAGTGCTTCAGGTCCTCCTCAGTTTCAGCAAGCATGGTTGTGTCATCTGCATAATACAGATTACTGATGAGTCTACCACCAATCCTGATGCCACACAGAGAAAATACTGATATTGTCAATGATTTCATCTTGCTTGAATCCATAGTCAATACCCTTGGGTACCAGCAGTCAGAAAATAAAGAGACATATAGTATTGGGAAAGCCCGCTGTCAAGGGTCTCCCCCAAAGTCCTGATGGCAGTTGTGTTAGTTTAAAGACTAAGTTGTGCCTGATTCAAGTCACAGTCTTTCCAATAGCTTCCATCTGAGAGCTGGACAATGTATTTGAGTTGTGGTGTTAGAGAAGAGTGCTGAATATCCCATGTACTGCCAAAAGAACAAACAGCTATGTCTTAGAGAAAGTGCAACTACAATGTTCTTGGAGGCAAAGACAGTGACATTTCGTCTCACATATCTTGGACATGTTCTTAGGAGACAATATTCCTTGGAAAGGGACATCATGCTTGGAAAAGTGAAAGGTCAGCAAAGAAAAGAAAGACCCTCAATGAGATTAATTGATACAGTGACTGGAGCAATGGGCTCAAATGTGTGTTCAGGACAATAAAAATGGTGCCAGATATGACAGAGTTCAGATCTATTGTTCGTAGTGTTGCTGCTATGAGTCGTACTAGATGGATGGCACTTAACAATAACATCATCTATTAAAAGAGAAGTTCAGCATAATCAGCCAGGACAAGGCCAGGGGCTAATGGTACAACAAAGCATCAACTTTTCATATGCAAATTCAAGGTGAAGCAAATGAAAATAAGTTCCAGAGAGGCAAAATATGATCTTCAATATATCCCACTCAAATTTAGACATGATCTCAAGAACAGATTTGATATACTGAACACTAATGACCTAAGACTAGCAACTGGTGGGTCCCTGGAGAAAAATATCATACTAGATATTTTGTCACTGACGAAGAGGAAGAGATGGATTGAAACAGTGGTTACAACAATGGGTTAAAATCCAGCAATGGTTATGAGGATGCTGCAAGACTGGGCAGGGTTTCATTCTTTGTAGAAAGGGTTGCTATGACTCACAGCTGACTCCGTAATACCTAACAACAAAAAACAACAACAAATCTCTATTGAAACAGATTGCCACATCATTCTTCTGTGACGCGGTTAGCAGTTTAGTGCTTAACCATTGTGTCGCCAGCTCTCTTTCCATAAATTGTATCCTTTAGAAAACCCTATGTGGCAGTTCTGCTATGTCATATGGGATTGCTATGAGAAGAAATGAACTCGACAGGACCTAACAAAAACCTACAGCAATATAGCTTTATGTGAATAAATACACTTTCCTTCACAGGATGAACCAAGCAGCAATAGAATATATGCTTTTATTATACCCCAAATGCTTTCACTGTTTATAGGAGGAAAGTGGCCTGATCCCAGGTAGCCCTCTTGATAGAAGTAGTCCAGACTCAGGAGGTGTCAAAAGAGGAGGAAAATGAAGTGGGAATAGAGGTCTGGACAAAATTCTAAAAGAAACTCATAAAAAGGCATGATGAGAATGGCAGCACTGTGACAGAGTGGGAAAGGTAGCCTCAGAGCTGAAGGAAGGGTCTTGAAGACAACTCTTGTCCCTAAAAGGTTTCAAAACCTGGCAAACCTGAATCCTGATACTAAAGGCTAAGGTATGCAAACCCAAATGTCCACAAATTCTTTTTCTAGCTCTTCTAGGCAGCTCTTCACTCTTGTCCTGCTGATATTGGTGCAAAGTGAGACAAGAAATGGCACTGACAAGCAAGTCCTACTGAGGAATCAGGAAGTTGTGTCTTCATTAGCTTCAGGGTCGACAAAAATCATAAAAAAACCAAAAACTCAAACTCATTACAACTGAATCAAAATCAACTTATAGCAGATCCACCACTGGGGTTCTGAGGCTGTAAATCACAAGGGAAGAGCTTGCCTGTTTTTCCCCTGGGGAGCTGCTGGTAAATTTGAACTACTAAAGAGGTACAGTCTATACAGTAACAATACAACCTTCTATGGACTATGGCACCGGAATTCCACTACCCTCAACAAAAAGGGATGAAAATAGAAGATGGCATTGTCTACATTATCATCTTCCCAAGCCATCTCTACCATTCTTCCCATAATGATCACTCTATATGTCTACAGGGAGCTCTGGTGGCTTAATGGTAAGTAACTGCACTGCCGGCATATAGGCACAAGGCTCAAATCCCCATCTGCTTCATGGGAGAAAAATGGGAATTTTCCTCCCACAGGATTTACTGCCTCTGAAAAGCCACTGGAAGGAGGGTCAGCTATGGGTCAGTTCCAACTTGATGGTACACAATAAAAACATTTGTCTGTCTACACCAGTGGTTGGGCTGTTTTAGTGAGGAAATGGTGCAGATCCGGCTCTTGAGGCAATAGTAATCCAACAGAGGGTGGAAAATGCTTCCTGTGCCTTTCCCTTTGCAGAGAATCTTTATGGCATGGTTGGTGGGGTGAATGACTAAATGGTACAGAAGAGGGTAGATACATTCAGAGAAAGGTGCTTAGGCTCTACTGTCAAACAGAACAGATTCAAATTCTGACTTGATGCACCAACTGGTCTTGTGACCATAAGCAAGTTTAATTCTACAATCTCTACAAGAGAGATTAAAATGCTCACCTCCTAGGGTTACTAAAGGTAAAGCTCCAATATGTACAGGGAACACAGCAGGCACTCCACAAGTGTTAATGTCCATCTATTGCCCTGCGACACCTTTTTTTGATGATATGTCACAATGCATGAGATTCCGAAGCCAGTGTCTGTGTAATGACCCTGTGGAGTAAGATGCTGCTGCCTGCAAAAGATAATTAAGTGATGTGAAGCAAGCAGGCATGCAGCATCCTGTGGAGGTTCTGGTGTAAAAGTTCCCAGTGCAAACAGAGGTTGCTCAGAGTAGTACTGGCCCAAAGGACTTCCAAGACTGGAATCTTCACCAGAGGAGCCCTGGTGGTGTGGTGCTTAAAGTGCCTCTTGGCTGCTAACCCAAAAGACTGAAGTTCAAATCCATCAGCCACTTTCTAGAAGTCTCCTCCCATAAAGACGTACGGCTTTGGAAACTCAATGGAGGGTCAGCCAGACTTGACTCAGTGGTAGTGAGTTTGATTTTGTTTTAACCTTTACAAGAGTAGATTTCCATGGATCCATTGGTGGGTCTGGACTACTCACTTTTGGGCTAATGGCTGGGTGCTTAACAGTTGGGTGACTAAGGCTCCTTCCGACTAGTCATACTAGAATAGAAAAAGGACAAAAGCATAAAATGAAAGGAAGGAACAACCAGCTCCTAGCTGACCCTCTGGCGAGTTTGCACTATTTTACTGCTTAATGTGTATTTGCTCATTTAATTCTTACAGCTACTCTGTGATTTGAATTCTTTTATTCTTTCTATTCTGTAGATGGGAAAAATGAAGCTAATGTTTGCACAACTAGTAGTCACAAGGCTAGTGTTTTAATGAGACAGCCTAAGTATGGACCTTATTTTATTTTAGTTACATCATAATGTGCTTGCTGCAGAAGGTCAAGAACTATAGCCTTCAATATGGATTGAGGCTTAACATCAAGAAAACAAAGATTCTCACCACTGGGCCAATTGGCAGCATCATGATAGATGGTGAAGAGAGTGAGATTGTTAACAGCTTTAGTTTGCTTGGCTCCAAAATCAACAGGAAATTAAAAGACTAATTGCTTTGGGAAAGTTTGCTGCCAAAGACTTCTCCAAAGTACTGAAGAGCAACAATGTCAGTCTTGAGACTAAGATGCACCTGATCCAGGTCATAGTCTTTGCAACTGCTTGCTATGCATAAGAAAGCTGGACAATGACTAGGGATGATAAAAGGAGAATTGATGCCTTTGAGCTGTGATGCTGGAGAAGAGTACTAAATACACCATGGACTGCTAGGAGAACAAACAGGCTCCTCCTAAAGAGGGTGAAGCCAGTCTGCTCCTTGGAGGCAAGGATTCTGAAGCTTCATCTGACATACTTTGGATATGTTGCAAGGAGGGACCAGTCCTTGGAGAGGGATGTCATGCTTGGGAGGGTGGAGGGACAGCTCAAGAGAGGAAGACCCTTGATGAGATGGATTGATTAAATTACTGGGGTAATGGGGGATGTGTGTCAGAGACTTAAGATTGGCACAGGATAGAGCAGGGCTTAGGGCTGTTGTACACAGGGTCTCTATAACTAGCAGGCAACTCAACGGCATGTAACAACAACAATGATGCTACATGTGGGGGGAGAAGGCACTGAGATACATATAGCATAATCACAGTTTTGTTAAAAATTTAACTTCTTTGAAAAATAAAAATAGGAGACAGGAAGTGAAAAGCTCTAAAGGAGAAATGAAAGGGGAGGGCATCAGGGTGGCCTCAGCCTCCACTGCCACGGCCCTTCCCTAAGGGGCTGTCCCACCATACTCTGGTCTCCCCTTGAGGTACCTCTTCCAAGCTGCTGTGTCCTGTTCCTGGCACTTTATGGCTCCTATGTGTCTGTCCCCACCCTCGTTCCACTCTGCAGGTACATCGAAAGAGGAAAGAAGTTAAATGCTTGAACATGCTGTTTGGAAAAAGCTTTCAGAATCTTCTATAAACCATGCCAGAGGTCAGGAAGGAGGCAGAATGTGCTTGAGCAGCTAAAGGACAAGAACTGAGCATCTCCAGGGTGTGTTTCTTGTCTGGTCACAAATGGAAGTTTGTACAAATCACACATTCTCTTTGACTTTCACTGTTCTGTCAGACAAGTCCCTGATGCTCATCCTCAATGTGAATCCCAAAAGCAATAAGACTTCACTAGAGGGGGAGAGACAGTTCACGCTGAGCCAGGGGTGGGAGATGAACAGGCCCACTCGGCTCTGCAAAGCTTCACAGACCAGCAATACCCCACGCAAACCAGGCCTGTGCAAGGAAGGACTTTTTACTTCATTAGAGCCATCCAAATCTAGTCTTACTCAATGAAAGCCAGGCTGACTGCCTGGCAGGGGTACCAAGAAGAGCAACTCCATACCGGATGGGCAGCTAGATATGACCTAATGCTTTTCCAACTCTAATGTCCTGCCTGGAGCTGACCCTCTGGAATTGACAAGGCAAATTCATCCACCTCTTTAGATGGCCCATTTCCAATTAATGTCAGAGCCTATTCTTATAGCCTTCTGTAGTTTACAAAGGGCCTTACTTACGTATCTTACTTGCTGTTGTGGCAGGGGCTCCAAACTACATCACACCCCTTTACATCCCATAGTCAACCACACAGCCACAGGAAGTGAGTGAGACAGAAACCAAGGCCAAAGGACAATTAGTCCAGCTATGCAAACATCTATGGTCCCAGGGAGCCTCAGACCAGCTGGTTGGCAACAGCAACACAGAACAGGTGTGCCACTCTGGAATGAACGTCCTCCCCCTGAATCCCATGCTAGTGCTGGTCTTCATGCCAGTGTCCAGAGGACCAGCCAGGTGGTTGTGAGGCCCATTCCACAGGGTGCCAGCCTTTGCTGCTTTGCTTGTGTTGGAGGAAACCTTGACCAAGGAGAGAGGCTCAGCTACCAGAGACCTTGTAACTGGGGTTCAGAGAAAATGTGGGGCCCAATGAAAACAGAGATAAAGGCTACAATGGTCCTAGGAGCCTGGATACTGTTGCTCAGGTGTGGTTAAGTGTGAACCTCACAGGTCAAATCAGGAAAATGGAAGAAGGCAGAAGAGCATTAACTTTTGCAGATCAAGATCCCGTGGGAGTTGAAGCGGTTCTGGGAGGTCCTGCAGTTCGTGTCCCTGGCTGACGCAGGTGTCCCCTCCATGCTGACCTTGGCCACCCTGGAGGCCGGGCTCTCAGAAGGCAGCCTGTTCTAATTTCAGACTGCTCTCCTTTAGGAAAAGATGTCTCCTCTCTAGGGAGAGAAAACTAACTCCTAGAACTTCTACCCATGGGTGTCAGCTCTACCTGCTGAAATCACATGACAAGGTCCCCAGGAAGTGCTGAGTGATGAACATTACTCAATAATTACAAGCTTTGGAATCAGGGAGACCCATTTCAAGTCTCAGGTAGACAACTTTGGGCAGATCACTTAATTCAAGACCCAGTTTCTTCCCTTATGAAAAAAACAAAAACAAAAACAAAACCCAGGGGAAACATCCTCCTCATTGGATTACTGCATAGATTAAAACAAGATCAATTCGACAAACTCACTGTCATTGAGTCAAAACTGATAGTTGACCCTCCTGTGTAGTTTACAGCCCCTATTAATCACACAGAAGAAGAATGGCCATCTATCCTGTATCCCTTGGAGCAGCTACCTAGTGGACTTGAACTACCTGCCTTTGGTGTGGCAGTGCAATTCCTAATGCACTAGCATACATATACATAAAAACCTTAGCATTGTGCCTGGCACAAAGGAAGGGCTTGATCAAGGATACTAACATCCAGATGATGGTTTGGGGATCTAGAAACAGACTTCCTGAACTCATTTGAGTTTTCTTGCTAACTACCACCAGTTCCTTATGACACAATTTCAATTTCCCCAGCATTCCTTAGTTGCTCTGTCACTCAATTGTTGCAACACATGGCAGACTTTAGTCAAAGGGTCAGAAAACTCGGGCTAGATATTATTCAATGACCAAATTTCACTGCACAACTATGACAAACAGGGCTTTCACAGTCTCAGCAGCTAGGTGTCAGCCCAAGTGTCCCTTTATTAGACATCTTCCTGATCCTATGCCCCAAACAATTGGTTCTCTTGCCCCTTGATTTCTCCAAGCACTTCATTCTCTTCTCCATAGCATGTGTTACTTTTCGACTATTTGAGCATAACCTGTCTCTTTATTAGACTGTGGGTTCTATGTGGCCAGGGACACATCTATTTTGTTTACCTGCATACCCAGCACCAAGCATGAACCTAGTACACAGAAGCTCAATGCACGCCTGAGTGTTATAGAGGTATACGTTTCAGATTACCCTTAAACTGTCTAGTGTCTGGCCTCTGCACCAGATAACACCTTCATCTGAGCATACAGCAGAAAACAGCCAGATCAATGGTAAGGTCACCCAAAACCCTAAGAGGATTTTATCCAACTGAGACAAGACAAGCAGGTGAGTAATAACTATGTCTGCCATTATCAACTGAGTACTGGCTGGGGACCAAGTGCATGTTTATGGTCATGTACACTATTCTATTTTATCTTCATAGCAACATTATGACCCAGGAACCACTACCACCTACATTTAACAGATGAAGGAACTGAGAAGTTAAAGGATACCACAGTAGATGGTAGAACTGAAATTTAAACTCTGCCACAGTCTGATCCAAATCTGTACTCTTAACCACTGAGCTCCAAGGTCCCAAGTACAGGACACTGTTCCCAGTTGGTTTATTGGTGCTTGCAGTACTTACTCTAAGCCCCTGGACCTCTTCTCCTGCCCCCAAAGAGTGCATACCATCCTCAGAGACTTGCATTAAACACCTGCAGCTCTTTGTCAGGGAAATGACAAATTAGGTTTTTAAGAGCATATGAAGACATTTCCCTAAGTGTAAAAGAGACACTGGTATGATGGCGTTGATACCAGTGGAGCGCTGTAGGAGACAGAATGATAGGATATGTGCAGTTTCTTTTTGAGACACTGTTTCTCAACCTTCTTAAGCACACTCTTTTTCTGACAAACACTCAAAATTCACATCCATCCCTAGAGGGTAGACCCACAACTGTGCCATGTACGTCTCAAGAAGTGCTATAATCCCAACAAGAATTAGCAAACTACATTTCCAGGGTCACTATAAGTCAGAATCAACTTGATGGCAGTCAAGTCACTTGGGTTGGGTTTTGTTTTGTTCAGGCATTAGGAGTATGATGTTGGTGTTCTTGTTATGTACAGTCAAGTCACTTGCAACTCATAGTGACCCTATGTACAACAACCCTAAACCCTGCTCTAACCTGTGCCAACCTTATTGTCTTTGACACACCTACTCCGATAACCCCAGTCACTGAATCAATCCATCTCACTGAGGGTCTTCCTTTCTTGTGCTGTCCCTCCACCCTCCCAAGTATGACATCCCTCTCTAAGGACTGGTCCATCCTTGTAACATGCCCAAAGTATGTCAGATAAAGCTTCAGAATCCTAGCCTCCAAGGAGCAGACTGGCTTCACCCTCTCTAGGACAGGATGAACCTGTTTGTTCTCCTAACAGTCCATGGTATATTCAATACTCTTCTCCAACACCACAGCTCAAAGGCATTAATTTTCCTATCATCTCTAGTCATTGTCCAGCTTTCTGATGCATAGCAAGAAATTGCAAAGACTAGGGCCTAGATCAGGTGCACCTTAGTCTCCAGACTGACACTGTTGTTCTTCCTTGACAGCAGACTTCCCCAATGTAATTAGTCTTTTTATTTCCCACACAATGCAGGTATGTTCAGTTTCCCAGAAGCTCAGTGGGTTAAGGCTGGAGTGCTTAAATAGTTTTGGGGCAGAGCACGGAAGGCCAGAGAGTCACCTTGGCCCCACACAACACAGGAATATGATACTGAACATTTTTTTTATCTCCATGTATGCTTCAACCCTGATATTTTAATACTTTCTCCCACTGCAAACACCACTCAGGCAAGGATAGAGCACAAAAAGTAGAAATAGAGCACAAAGTGTGGAAATGGTCAAGTCAATACAGAAAGTGTGGATTATGCATCTCTTTGTACATATTTGGAGCACTCTCAGAAGAGAACAGCAATTATGATCTAAATGGGACAACCATCTAGTGGAATGTCAAAAGATTATGCTATTATTTCCAGTTCTGCAGCTCCTTTGTCAAGGCAATGTCAAGAGTTTAAGAAGAGACTTTGCCAAGTGTAAAACAGACACTGATATGAGAAGGTCCTCAGCAAAGAGAAATACTATGATCCCCTACTACTTCATAGAAATACTATGACCCCTTCTAGGGAGTTCTGATGGCCTAGTGGTAAGAAACTGCACTGCAATCCCAAAGGCATGAGGCTTGAATCCACTATCTGCTCCACAGAAGAAAGATGGGCAATTACCTCATGTGTGATTTATTGCCTCTGAAAACCTACTAGAGGGTCAGCTATGAATCAGTTCTGACTCAATGGCACATAACAACAACATAACATGACCCCTACTACCCAAAGGTCTTCTCACAGCTTGATTATTGAGAAATGAGAAATACAGGCAGTCTCTGGAACACAAATGAGATCAGTACCTGTGTCTTCCAGTGGAATGTGTAGATAAATTGGAACCAGTATATACAGCTCTTATTTGTTGCTGTTGTTCAGTGCCATCGAGTTGACCCATAGCAAGCCTACGAACAACAGATCTGAAGCTTGTCCTATCCTGTGTCATCCTCACACTTCCTGACACACTACAGCCCATTCTGGCAGTCACTGTGTCAAACTACCTCATTGAGGGTCCTCCTCTCATTTGCTGATCCTCTGCCTTTCCAAGCATCATGTCCCTCTCCAAGAATAGACTCTCCTAGCAATATGTGAAGTATGTGAGGTGAAGCTCTTACTTGGTTTTACTTTATTCAGTACAAGAAGTTGTTCTTGTGTCACAGTGGTTAAAGATTTGGGCATGGGAGTCAGCCTGAGAGGGTTCTAATTGGTTCTGCCACCAACTTGTTGATGGTGTTGTACAATTGACATATCGCTCTCAGCCTCAGTTTCCTTCAACTTTGATAATACAATTTAACTTCATTTTCTTATGAAAATTAAATGAAAACACATGTTAAATATTTAGCATAGTACCCGGAATATATGGAGTACTGGTGGCCTAGTGGAAAGGAGCTGAGCTGCCAACCCAAAGACACAAGGTTCAAATCTACCATCTGCTCCATGGGAGAAAGATGGGTAATTTCATCCTGTGCAATTTACTGCCTCTGAAAACCCACTGGAGGGTCAGCTATGAGTCATTTCTGACTCAGTGGTACAAAACCAACAACAATACTCTGGAAAATAACATAGGAAATGTTTACAGGGTTTGCTGCTGCTGGGTTTTTTTTTAATTATCAGTGTTTCCCAGTTAAGAATTCAGACTGTTAGAAGGCGAGAGGCACCACCAACTCCTTCTCATTTCCTATTTATTGTCACAAATGCTATGAACTCTGTTGCTGGTGACAAGAACAGCTGGTAAGGCCAAGGAAATTCACAGCTGCTGTGTTTTAGGAAAAGTAATACTCCAAGGGGCCCAAGTCTGGGGATGGGCTGGCAGGAGAATACAATGCCTGGTTTGGGGTGGGGGAGAGCAGAGGCTCTGTGGGAAGGAGAGGAAACAGAAATAGCGATGGGCTGGAGGGTGAAAGAGAGAGCGTACAAGGCGATCAGTGTGGAGCACAGGAAGCCAGGCCTTCCTGGTGAAAGGAAGCTGCAGGTGAGCCAGAGGAAGTCTGGGCCATGTACAGTGAGAGCAGGGGGTGGGCAGTGGAGGAAGGCCAGCCCCATGGTGCTGGAGGGGCAGCAGGAGAAGGGAGCAGACCACTGGGCATGACTGATGGAGAAAGGGTGGGACAAAACAGGAAGGAAGCCACAAGTCTGCCCACTCATGATAGATCTGGGTCCTCTCTTCAGTGCTACACTGATAACCCTGATTTTGCTGGCCCCAAGATTTAGCCCGTTCTCCTGTCACTGCCACCATCTTTTGTCACAATCTAGCTCCTTTTCTCTAGGCCAACAGCAAAACAAGAGGGAGGTTTCATCATTATCCCTTTTCCTGTTATCTCTCAAACAAGCACTCCATGGTGTTCTCTGTGGAGAACAGGCCAAGGAGGCCAAGCTGGGGCAAGAAATCACACAGCCATTCTCAGCACGTGGCTTGCAGCTCTTCACTGAAACATAACCAGGCTAACCCTACCCACCCATCTCTGTGCCTTTGCTCAACCTCCTCTTGCTTCTTGAAGGGAGATGTCTGTCATGGCCCTCCTGTCTCAGACCTGCCTACTGATCTACACACACACACACACCCTACCTCTCACTCATGAGTGGGTTCTTAAAAGTCAGTTGGGGATGAATCAATCTCACACCTAATCAGTCATGTGACACTCTTTGACTCAAACTGCAGATAGGTGCTGCTGTCTACATTATAAGAGTTGTCAACTTTTCTAACTCATGGAGACTCCGTATAGGGCAGGTAGAGATGCACTCTGCAAAGTTTCCAGTAACTGATCTTTCAGAAATAGGTTGCCAGGCCTTCCCTCTAAGGAGTCTCTGGGTGGCCTTGAACTTCAGCTTTCAGTTAGCAGTTCAGTGCATTGACCACTTTTACCATCAGAGACGCTGCTATGTAGACAACAACACAGAGTCATCTGCCCTGAGGAATGCAGGGTGGCTGCAGTAGAGGTGGCACCAAGTCATGCCCCAGATCCAAGAAGAAAGTGACCCTCCTGCTGCAGAGAACAGAGACATGAGTCCAGAGTCATTGCAAGATGGAATAGTAACAACACTACCTTTGTGCACAAACTCCTGTCACATAAACAACCTCTGGCCTCATCTCTGTGGAATGGGCAGATATTGTTCCCATTTTTAAGATGAGGAAGCAGAGGTGACTTGGCCAGAGTCACAGTTCCTGAGAAGTCGAGTTCTAGGGCCCTGCTCTCCAGCAGTCTCCTCCCCCAAGACTTCCCTTTCTGCCTTAAACTCATTTCTCTCAGACTGCAAACACAAGAAACACTCGAGCAGCTCTCACTGCTCCTTGTGGCTACCAAACTCCTCCTTCAAAGAGCTTACCCTCCTTGAGCCCCAGCATCCCGAGGCTCTTCCCAGTGTTCTTACCACAGCATCCAAAACCTCCTCGGCCTAACTTGTCACTAACCCTGTGGATTTTTTCAAAGGGGATTCTACTCTCAATTTTCAGTTTGAGACTCTTTTCCCTTTCTTCCCTGAGCACTGCCAGCCTCCTTGTTGGTCTCTCTGTCTTCTGTCCTGCTCCATCCCTCCTCCATCTCAGCCATCCTCCTCATCCTCTAAGTCCAGAGGTAGCCTCCCAGGTCCGTGGCAACACCCTGGTCACATGTCCAGCAGCTACTCATCTCCTCATAGTCCTGTTCAAACCTTGGTGTTCAAGGTCCCTTTTGGGTCTTGCCTTCCTGGCTCCTCTCCAAAGTGTAAGCCAGCTTCTCAGCCCCATCTTGCACTGTTGTCTTAACTCATGCTAGCCCCTCTCCTAAGGACTTCTTTCTGTTGGCTTAGTGCTAAGAATCTGCACTGCAATCCTGAAGGCAAGTGATTTGAATCCATAAGCTGCTCTGTGGAAGAAAGAGGATAAGCAATCTCCTCCCATGCAATTTACTGCTCTGAAAACCCAGTGGAGGGTCAGCTCTGGGTTGGTTCCGACTTGATGGCACACAACAATGGTCCCTCTTGTATGGAGGGAGCTCTGATGGTCTAGGGCTAAGAAGTTGTGCTGTCAAGCCTAAGGCACATGGTTCAAATCCACCAGATGCTCCATGGGAGAAAGACAGGTAATATCCTGTGCGATTTATAGCCTCTTGTTCCAACTTGATGGCACATAACAGCCTCTCCTTAACCCCTTCACCTCTTAACTCTCAAGGCTCTTCTGCCATGTATCTACAAGCATTCCCTAATATAGAAGATCTAGTTCTTAATGTGTGTCCTCCCCAAAACCCTCGAAGGTAAAGTCTCATCCATCACATGATCCAGCATTCCATTTGCCGCCTATGCCTGGGAAGACCCCGGACTCAGGGAAGGCTTGCCAGACTCTCAACTGGGCCACAGTGTCTCCCCTTAAGATCATCAATGAACCTTAAAAGTAGATAAATCTGTGTGGGTGGGGTAAGGTGGGGTCCAGAGACATCCAGGGGTGGAGATCCTGCTGAGCAGCCACAGAGCAAGCTGGTGAGTAAGAGAAGGCGCAGTCCACAGGGAGGCAGTCAGGCGCAGATGCTCAGACACAAGCGAAGAGGCCACACAGCCTTTGAAAGGCAGAACCACCTCTACTCCTGACTGCCCTCCCACCCCAGCTCTCACAAAGTGGGCTGCCCGACTTTACTCTTTCCAGTACACCTTTTCCGCCTAAGTGAACCTGAATGGGCTTCTGTTCCTTGTGCAGAGCCCTGAGGACACCAGGCTGTGGAGCCACACCCTTCATCAGAATGGCGGAGAAACACTCCTGTTACTCTTTGCTCAGCTGCTAAATGTTCAGACAACTGGTATCCTCCTGGAGCCCAGAGTCCTCGTCAAAGGCTTACGGGGTACAGAGGAAAACAACAGCTTGTGGCTGTCTGTGCAGCTCACAACTCCCATTCCCTGGAGCAGGTCCCATCTGCATGGTGCCAGGAGTGGACCCGCCAGGCACATTTTGTCAGACACAAGTGTGACCTCATCTGCTAGCTAGAGTCATGGACCAACGGTAGAGACTGGCCCATGCAGAGCTTTATGAGACCTTCCTCCAGGAAGCTCCAGTCTGAGTGGCTGGAACTGTACTAAGGTATGTGGGGGTTAGGGGAAACATCTGTTCCCCTACCAGGTGGGCTGAGGGAGAAGGAAGCCCAAGGAGAACGCAGTCAAGAGACACAGAGAGAATGTAACAAGGCTTATCTTGTAAAACTGACCATGAAGCTTCACGATAAATGGCCTTTTTACTTAAGCTACATTCAGTTGTTTCTGTTACTTGCAATCAAAGGGGTCCTAACAATTAGGATCTCCCTCATGGCTAGTGCGGTACAGTGAATTCCTGGGTGTGGCTTTTCCAGTACAAGGTTTTTGGAACTCCTACCACACAACTAGTGAGAATTATGCAAATGTGAAATGTTTGTTACCAAACAAAAGGATATCTCACAGCCATCAAGAAAAAAGAGCTTAAAAAGAAAAAAAAAAGAAGAGCTAGGAGTCAAATGACCTCTGGGTGGGACATTGTTGCATTAAAAGGTCTTGATCCAAGAGACAACAAAGGCAAGCAACCAAGACACACCAGAAGCAGAACCAGGAGACAAGAGTGAGACAGAAAAAAAAAACCAAAACAAAGAAACAGAAAAAAAAAGAGTGAGACAGAGCTGTGGACACAGGCCACAGAGTGAGAAAACTGAGTGCCTTCAGGGCAAGAGGCTTCCTGGTGGCCTGGGTGACGAGAAGAAGCAAGGTTTGCCAACTCAGAGCTAGACTGGAAATGCCTGTGGGCAGGAGGCCTATTGGTGGAATCGGATGCTGCTGGGCACTTATACTGGCAAAGCTAAAACACTTGCCCAAGCAAGGTAAGAGGTCAAGGTTGCAAAGCCAAGGGCCCAAGAGAGGCCTGCTTGCAGGAGAGACGCTATCCTAATCAAAGAACTGCATCATGAGTTGTTCCTAATTCTACTAATTCTGTTTTTGTGGTGTTTTTTTTGTTTTCTTTTTTCTTTTTTTTTGCTTTGTTCTATTTCTACTAATTCTTTAGTAAACTCATAACTGTGAGTCTTGTCTAAGAGTTCTGTGTGGCTGCTGAAACAAAGCCAGCAAACTCCACAGAGAAGTAGAAAGTGCCCTACAAGGGACTGTCATTGGTAGAATTAGTAGAAAAGGCTGGAGGGAGGAGGAAAGTCTGACCTAATAGGAATAGGCCTTGGGCCACTGCTGCTGAGGATTCTCATTTGCTCTGCTGAAACTGATGGAGGTCTGACAATGACTCCACTTTCTCCTTCTGTTCATGTATGTGGCCACAAACACGAAGTAGATGCTTAGCGAACACTTGCTGAATGAAGGCAACCTGACCCCAGACTAGCTTGCCTATTTCTATCACAGGCATCAACACACTCTACAAACAGTGTCACTATTGTGTCCCACTGGATCAATTCCAACTCATAGCAGCCCCATTATGTGTAGTTCAGCTCCAGCTAGTTAACCAGTTGCTGGCAAATTGACTCTCAATTTATGGAGT
Organism: Elephantulus edwardii; assembly: GCF_000299155.1. NCBI lineage: Eukaryota > Metazoa > Chordata > Mammalia > Macroscelidea > Macroscelididae > Elephantulus > Elephantulus edwardii. The sequence continues at coordinate 33,806,856 of NW_006399756.1, forward strand.
AGAACAGTGCTTCATTGGGTTTTTAATGGATGATTTTTTTGTTTTGTTTTGAAGGAGGTCATCAGGCTGTTCTTCTGAGGTATCTCTGGATGGCCTCACTATCAGCCTCTTGGTTAGACACAAATACTTAACTATTTGTGCCAAGTTAAATGTACTGTTTGCCTAAAATATGTTAATACATCATTTCCATCTTTGTCACTGGGACAAGCTAACACTAGAAGGAAAAACAAGTAGAAACAAGTAAGAAAAACTAGCCTCAGAGGTGTGACCCTGTATCTGCAAACTCTGGGCTACCCCTAATTGTTCCCACTATAAAAATCAGTCTTGAGATTTATGCCCCTTTGCCACACAGCTAATCTATTCAAGATGATCTCCATAGTCTCCAAGAGGTCACAAAACTTGCAACCTGTGATGAGTTATTTACACCAAGACTTCCTATGAAGCCAGATGCATGACTGCAAAGGCTGGGAGAATCCTCAAAGGGGCCGCTTTGCCCAGTGGGTTTCAAACTGTATGCTCTGCAGCAATCTAAAACTTCTGTGGAACCCCTTAGGAGTCATCGTCCCTGATTTCAACCAGAATAATACCCATCTGGTTGTACATATTCAATTACATCTTAGGTCTATGTTTGAAAGGTATCTAAGTTATCAAGTGCAATTGTAACAGAAATACAAATAGATGGTTCTAAAAAACAAAAATTTATTCTCTCGTGGCTAGAAGTCCAAATTTAGGATGCCAGCTCTAGGAGAAAGTTTTCTCTTTCTGTTGGCTTTAGGGTAGAGGATGGGCCTGGAGAAAAAGTTCTCCATGTGTCTTGGCAACAGTCTTCCCTGGGTCAAGGAGGTTCTCAGCACAGGGACTCTGGTCCAAAGAGCATACTCTGCTCCTGGATCTTCTTTCTTTCTTTTTTTTTTAAATTGTGCGCCATCGAATCAGATCTGACTGACATAGAAGGATATCGCCTTCTTCTCCAGCACAGCATCTGGTGGAGCCTTTAGGATTGCAGCTGGATCTTCTTTCTTAGTAGCACTGAGATCCCTCTCTCCCTGCTGACTTCTCTCTCCTTTAATTTCTTGTAAAATAAAAGACGATGAGGCCACATCTTAGGGAAACTCCCCTTGTATCATTAGATCAGGGCCATATCATTGGATCTGAGTAAGAGTGCTGTATCTCAACTTAATACACTCACAATGGTTGAACACACTACCACTGATGACAACATAATTTCATAATTTCCAAACTGCATCATTACATAACTGCCAACTAACAGAGAAAATCATGGGCCAGGCACACTGACACATAATTTGGGGAGAGATAATTTAATCTATTACAAAAGCAAGCCAGCAGCTTTAAAAAAAAATAGTACAATACTCCTGTCCAACTCTTTCATCCTTCAAATGAGGAATCAAATATTCATTGACTTAAGGTGCCAAGTGGCAAAGCCAGAAGACAACTTGAGATTTCTCCCTTCCAGAAGCTGTTCCTTCATAGACTCACTTGAGCATGGGCAAAGTTGACACTCCTATGAGAGGGATCTCCAGCGTGAGTACAAAGGACATTGGAGGCCCAATGACTTCCCCTGGCTCCTCATTGCCCCAATGGTGTCCAACGAACGAGTGCTCCTTGAGATGACCCCTGCCTGCCTCGGAGGAAGGGCGACACTAACAGCCTGAACAATGTGGAACTGTCCTGATGCTCTTCCGCTATTTATAGACTCTCCTCTGAAATGACCTTACGCACCAGCAAAGGTTTGTGGTGTGGCAGCGCTGGTTCTATGTCCCAAACTCTAAGGCAGGGGAGCAGTGCTAGAGACACTGGGCAGTAAATGGATGAGAAGAGTCTGCAGATAGAGACAGTGGCACAGAAGAGTAAATCAGTGACTTTTGTGCAGTGAGGGGTGCGGCCGGCATCACTGGCTTCCTCTATCTGCTCAAGATTCTTCAAAAACCACTTCACTCATGTGCACCCTGTTCCCAGGGAAAGGGTTATTAAATAACTGTCCAGTAGATTTTGTTTTTAATTCATCAGGACCTTTAAAAGAAAAATGTTTTAATAAGGACATAGGAGTAGTAAGTTCTCAGCTCAATAAGGCCTCCCATCTCCTCAGCAGCTAGACCTGGATTGGCCTACAGTTAAGAACACCAAACTGGGTCAGACCCACATGGGCTCCAGGTTCAGGGAACCTAAAATGACAGCAGAATGGGAAGAAAGGCAAGGAGCAGACAGGTAAGTCAGCCTGGGGCATAAACACACTGTGGAAGGGCACTGGCTGGCTCCTTACTCACCCTCGACCCCTGGCCCTATAGGTTACGGATCTGTTGACTGAGTGTATGAAAAGCAGAAATAAATCACAGACACTCTGGTATTCTTCAGTTCATCACATTGTGAATTCCTTGGGGAAAGGAGCCATCTCTTTGGGCTATGCTCCCCACCTTCACACAGTGCCTGGGACAAGACAGATGCAGTAAATATTTAGAGGCAGTTACCATAGTAGTTAAGGTACAGCCCCCCTGGGATACAACTGCCAAGATTCAAAGAGCACTTCTCCACTTTCCTGGGCCAGTATCTTAACCTCTTGAGCCTTGGCTTCTTCATCTTCACAAGATGAAGGTAATGATGCCTACATTAAAACGGATGCAACTATGCAGACATTCTACCCACACGAGGAACCCTGGAAGCTTGTAAATGCTGGGCTGTTAACTGAGAGGTTAGATTCTTAGCAACCTCCCTACCTCACAGCTTTTAAAAAGTGAACATTTCACTTCTAAAATGGAGATTCCAGTTGGAACTCACCTAGCCACTCTCTGGGACTCAGATCTGGTGATCCAGTTCCATAAAGACTGCAGCTAAGAAAACACCATGGGGCACTCCGCCACATGAGAGCTCCGTGAGCGGAAATGGACTCAACAACAGTGTCACAGGACTGATGTGTAAACTGAAGACAGTGATGCCAACTACACAGCAGGGTGCCTAGCACACACAGGTCACAGAGTATTAGATGGGACCAACTGCAGTGATACAGGCTCCTGGAACTGCTCTGAGGGCTTTGAGAAATAAAATGCTTCAGCCCATGTGACAATCTATTTTAGGGGAACAGAGTGCTTTCACTAAGTCAAAAATCAATGCCATGTGCAATATCCCATATTAGAGGACAGAGGAGTCTGCTTCCCTGGGAGGAGAGGGAGGTTAGGGGAACCAGAAAGGAGGGACACAATCATGAAGGCTGTCACGCAGTATTCTTGCTGGCACAGTCGGGATGTATAACGCAAGAACTAGCAGAAGTGGAGTATTTGCTAGTCATGGGTGGCAATGACGTCAGTAAACCAGCTATACCTGTTTAGAGCTGGTGAAGGCTTTGTTGACCTGGACAGTGAGGTAAGTATTGCATGGAACATGCCCACGATTTAGAGCCAAAAACAAATGGTTTACAATTCAGAATCTTTCATTTCTCACTGTAAGGACCTGCATAAGCTAATTAGTAACATCAAGTCTCTCTCCTAAAATAAGAATAATCACCCCTCATCAAATTATAAGGATTGCAGTACGTGGCCCACAGGTGCTCAGTAAGAAGTAATAATACCTAATAATGACAATTTTTAAAATTCCCTTTTTATTATGATTTTAATGAAAGTTTACAGAAAAATTGGATTTTCATTCATGCATTGTTGCACAGTTTCCTCCCTACTCCCCCAGTTAACTTAAAAAAAAGTTAATACTGTTGCATAATTATGTTTGGCAAAGACATATCTGATAAGGGACTTATATCTAAAATTTATACAACTTTAAAAACCTCAACAAGAAAAAAAAGAAATAATCCAATCACAAAAGATTCCTTTTGGGTCTGTTGTTTATCATCAAATCATTTTCAATTCACAGTGACTCCCTGTGACAATGTAGGACTACCCCATGGCATTTTCTTAGCTGCAATCTATGGAAAGACAGCCAAGGCTTTGACAGAGCTGTTGGGTGGGTTTGAACTACCAAACTTCCAGTCAGCAACCAAGGACTTATCCACCTGTGCCACCAGGCCAGGATCATTGGAATCTAAATAGAGGTTGAGGGTATGGCTCTACTGGGGATCTTTATTACCAGCTTCATGTAAAGTTCAGGGAAAAGCACTTGCAGTTGACAAAGTGAATCACTGTGTGAAGCTTGAGAAAGGACACTCCAGTAGACCCAGAGACACTCAGTGGAGCTGGAGATGGACTACAGGAAACTGAGGTCATCTGCCATCCTTGACCTACCATCTAGTAAGTATCTGACTGAGTTAAAGAGATAGCAAAAAAAAAAAAAGAGAGAGAGAGAGAGCACCACCAAAAGTAGCCATTAGTTGCTGCCAGAATCCAAAGTAGGGGTTGTGGGAGTGTTGGAAGTAATTTTTGTTATGGACAGAAGTTAAAGTTTGTACTTTTTTTTCCTTAATTTTTTTTAAGTTTGCACTTTTAAGAGAATGATTCATTTTAATAAATGAAACTGGATTTAAAGTTATGTCTATAACTTTCATCTCATTCACTCAACTTGCACCTCATTCACTCAACTTGCTTCCAATTTGCTATTCTGAATAAGTAAGTAGAATTACAGAAATGGTAGCAAACCCTAGGTGCACTATCCAAGCAAACTGAAACATTAGGGGGAAAAGGAAGATTAGAAACCAACATAAAAAACAAACCCATTGTCTTTGTCACTTCAATTCCAATTCCTAGCTTAATTACAGTGCCAAGCACTGAGATAACAGTTAAGTAATTGCCTTTTTATTTACTAGGTCCCAGGCACTGTTCTAAGAACTTTATATGCATTAAGTTATTTAATCCTCAGGACAACCCTATGGAGTAGGTACTACTGGTATCTCCATTTACAGATAAGAAAATTTGAGGCTAAAAATTTTAAAACAAGTTGCCCAAGATTACATGGCTAATGATCATAAGAAGCTAGAATATGAAAATGCAAATGATACCTGGTCACTAAAATGCTTGTCATTATTAAACAACCAGTTGTTCTTGAGCCCATTCTGACTTGTGCATGTCACAGTAAAAATATGTTCCATTAAAGTTTCATTAGGTTGATTTTTCAGAAGTGTATCAGCAGGCCGTTCTTCCAACATGCCTCTGAGTCGATCAATCTTTCAGTAAACAGTAAAGCCTGTTAACAATTTGAACCACTCAGGACTCTGTGCCATTTCACCTGCCACCAAAACTCCTCTACATCTTATATATTTATGATAAAGAAACCCATGCTGGTCTATGCTTTACATTCTGACTCAGGAGGAAGCATTGGGGCTTGGAAAGAATGAGATTTCCCAGGTGGGTGTCAGGGAGGGCTGTAATCTAGTCCTCCTAATAGTCTTGGTTGAGTAAGGGTTGAATAAGTCAGCAAAGGAAGAATGAATTTGGCCTTGGTTATTGCCATTAACCACCTACCACAATCATTTGCTAGGCATCTGCGATGAGCCAGGTACCGTGCTGATCACTTTGCATATATTATCAATTTAATCCTCAGCTACATGAAAGGGTTTGTCCTTTTTGCCAGGTGCAGAAAATGAGGATCTGAACTGAGGTTTTCTCACCACAATGAGAAAGTGGTAGAAGCACTGCCTCTTTGTAGCTTCTACCTCTTTGCCACATATCACACAACCTCGAGCAGCTTGATACCCTCACGAAGCCAAAGTCTCAGTATCTGCATCTGTAAAACGGGAAAAATGATTCCTTCGCTGCCTACCTAACAGGATGGTTGTGGGGATCAAATGAAATATAATACTTGAGGAAGCACTTTGAAAACTGCAAAATGCTGAGCAAAGCAAGGGCTCCTTAGCCTTATTCATTACAAAGAGTGATACCTGATCCTGCAAGCACTCTGCTAATGTGACTCTTCATTGCCTCTTTCCCCGGGGAATTTAGGAATAATTCAGAGACAGCAGAGCCAGGGCGCTCTGTTCTTCACATCCTAGTGTCTGGGAGTTAGAAAGTGGGGGATCTCTGTGGAAGGAGGAGGAGGAGGAAACAGAGCAATATTTGCATTCTCTTGGTTTTTTCTATAAGAACACTGTCTTGATGGTGATTTTACTAGCCCCTTCACAATCAGCCCTCAAACAACATTCAGCGGATTATTTACTGACCATCTAGGTGGTAGTTTGGGGCTGGGACTTAAATGAGGCAACAGCAATAGGAAAGGGGGGGAGTGGGTACAGTCTCTGGAGTTTTGCAGCATCACAGCCACCTTCCCAGCTTCTTTTCCTGGGAGGGGGTGGAGGGAACCAGATTGGCAGAGCTCACAGTTTCAACACAATAGATGGAGCTCTGGGCACTGGAATTTGAGTCTAAGTAGTTAGGCTGTGCTCCAGCTAGGTCTCTTCTCAGCACTGGGACCACTAGCAATCAATTCATGTTCCTGATTAACTGCTTTCCTACCTGTAAAATGAGGCAAAATGTGCTGGTGGGTAAAATAGGAAAACCACAGGAGATTATGTCTGTCAGTCATAGAACAGTGCCTGATGGTGCTCCATGATAAAAATCTTATCTTGTGTGTGCATATGAGAAAAGTCAATCTCCTCCCATTGTTGTTATTATATGCCCTGGAGTTAGAATCAACACAGAGCTCTGACCCTCCAGCAGGTTTTCAGAGGCTGTAAATCACACAGGAAGAGATGGCCCATTTTTTTCTCTCTCACAGAGCAGCTCGTGGATCTGAACCAGCAGCTTTTGAGTTGGCAGTACAGTGTCTTACCCAGTAAGCTCCCAGAGCTCCATATTATGTATGCGTATACAGACACATACATGTATGCACGCATACACAGATTTATATATATGTACTCCTCTCATACTAATGAGAGGATGAAACCAGGCTCTCCTTGAAGGCAAGGATTTGGAGCTCTGTCTCACATACTTTGGGCATGATGCCAGGAGCAACCAATCAACCTTGGACAAGGACATCATGCTTGAAAGTGTGGAAGGTCAGCACAAGAAAGGAAGACCCAAGAGAGATGGACTGACACAGTAATTGGGGGTAATGGGAACAGGTGTATTGGAAACTGTGAGATTAGTTCAGGATAGGGCAGGGTTCAGGGCTACTATTCACAGAGTCCTAGTTGACTTGCTGGCACATAACAACAATAGGCAGTGGGCAGAAGCTCAGACTCTGAAATCAGACTAACCGGGGTTCAAATTCTGACACTGCTGTTTACAAGCTATGTGGCCTTGGGCAGGAGACACTGTCATTCTAAGAAGGCTCAATTTCTTCACCTGTGAAAAGGTGATCATAGCACATCCACCCACTGGGTATTTGCGAGGATTGACCAAGAAGTCACACATGACTCTCTTGGCACATGGTGCAGTGAACACCTTACAGGTAAACTGCTAACTGCATCCCTTCAAGCACTTAAAAACAATACAATGACCATCCACAGGCTTGGCTGTGAGAAGCGAGTACAGCACAGTTTTCTTTCTATACTTGGGCAGCTTCCCAGAAGAAAAAGTACAAGAGAGGACTCATGCTTTTCCAGAAAGGTTCATCTTTCCAAGGCTGATGAGAAAAGTGGAGTTGAGGTTTGGGAAAGGTCAGAAGGAGGGTGCACACCAAGCTCAGTTTCCTTTCGTTGTGGATCCCAGAATAAAGCACTTGACCTGAAGCAGAGGACAAGCTCACCATGTTGACACATTCATACATTCCTACTTTTCCCTCTTTTTGCTGAACCAAGTCCCATATCTCACATGCAAAAGGGAGTTAAAAAAAAATTGTTGCCATCACGTTGATTCCAACTCATGGCGACCTTATGCATGTTGGAGCAGAACAGGGCTCCCGTCCATAGTTTTCCGAGATCAGTTTTTTTGGAAGGCCTTTCTTCTAGGAGCCTGTGGATGGACTCAAACCTAGAGACTTCCACATAAGACATCACTGACCTTAGGAGCCAGAAAGACTGGACACAGACATGCTTTACTTAAATGAAAGCCAGCTATCCATGAACTCTAGCCACTGGCAACGCAGAAGACATGCAAACAGGAGTTCTGATTGGTCAGCGGAGATATTACAGAATCTCTCCACCCAAGGGATGCACTTTACTATCTGAAGAACCCTTTAGGCCGTAGTGCCCATGGGCTCTTTGTCCAGGTATAAGTCTAACAAGTTTATTGTTCCCTTTGTCCAGGAAATGGGAGGGGCTGCTGTTTGAGCCTGGCAGATGGGATCTCATGAAGTGACCACTGATTATCAGGGAAAAGACATTGCAAGGCTCATAAGGTAGAACCATAAGTCCCCAAACCACGGGATGGTCAAGTACCATTTCATTTGGGGCCCACTGCTCTATTGTCTAGAATGCCTGAGGAGCCCCACACTATCACACGTCCAGCGAGTGATCAGCCAGGGCTTGCTGTTTTCACTCACGGCCTCCAACAAGACTTAATCGCCTCCTCACACCAATGTTGCCACTTGGAACCTTGAGGCGTAGCCCTGTCAGAATGGGCTCTCCCCGGCCGTTTCCTTCTGCCTCCACCAGCTCACTCCCTGACAAATTCTTCTTTCAGAGATAAGATGCTTTTAAAAGAATGTTTTGTGGTCCTCACTGCCACCCAGCAGGTGCCATGTACATCCCAGGTATGAAATAAGTGACCCTGAGTTGCAGAAGAGAGGTTATTTATGTTCAGTATGTTTTGCTCAGAAGTACATCATTTATTTCAGAAAGAATCACATCCAAAAATAGCTTCTAGAAATTTCTTTTATAGTTTTGTGCCTTAAAAGAGTAAACTTCAATGATCTGGAAAGAAAAATCACTGGCTATGTATGGTTTTTGTGTATAAAAAAATCTCAGGCAGCTCTGAGCAACAGAAACTTCACAAAGTTCACAACATAAAGTTCACAAAGTTTCTTTTCATCTAGGCTCTCACTTGAGTCACACAACTTTTCCAAAGTGAACAGGGTGGCAGTCCCATCACTGAACAAATGGGGAAACTGAGATCAAATAGATCAAGTGGCTTATCCAAAAGACACATCACAATAAAAAATGAGCAGAGAATCAAGGCTTATATACCACCAAGGAGAGGGAAGATTTTGGGCTGGGAATCTCATGTTTGAGGAGACCAATATTTTTATTACCATAAAAATAATTTTTATAACAACTTCATTTTATCACCATAACATCTCCCTAAATTGAAATATTATCATCTTGTGTGTGTTAAAAAATGTATACAACAAAATATCTGCCATTTCAACATTTTTCACACGTATAATTTAGCAACATTATGTTCATCAGATTGTGTAACCATCAACCATCATTGTTTCCAAATTCCTTTATCATCCTTAACAGAAACTCAGTTCCTGCTGAGCAATGGCTTCCTCTGCTATCATTTTTTTTTCTACAGATCAACTGAGCATGAAATAAATGACTTGCCCAAGACCACCACTCAAGAAAGTGGCCACAACCTTCCCTTTCTGAACACACTTGACCTTGATGCTTCTACAAAGTACTGACCTTGCCACACTCAAAGGTGCCAGTGGAGGTTTTTATAAGTTACACCATATTTCTAGGAACTAAACAGGGAGCAGCTAGATCTTTAATCTCTAATAGCTGGGGTGAGGGGTGGGGGAAGGAGGTTAAAAAAAAATCCAAGTTTCTTTTCAGTTCACAATTGTATGATTCTAAAAATTCTCCAGCAAGCCAATGTATAGAGAGGATAAGACTTCCTGTCTCCTGATTTCCTGCCTCAGTGTCTATTAGACCATCAATCCCTGCTCTGTTGGCCAAGGCCTGCAAATGCCATGTGTGCTAGGAGCACTTAAAAGATACACAAACTGCATGGAAGGGCTACCCCCCAGGTAGGACCACAACAGGTGGCTTCATTCTATTTTCCCCTTCATTCCAAGTATCTCCTAGAAACTCCTAAGAGGCTCCCAAACCACAGGCATCATAACTCACGCATATGAGAACTTATCCAGGCCTGAGGTGAGAGAGAAATAAAACATTACAACACCTGTTCTAACATATATGTCAAGAAATCAATCAGGTCTGCTCATTCCTAGCTTTAACAGACCCCCAATCAACTGGTAGACACACTTATTTCATCCAACAAGTAAGTATTCACTAAGCTACATGCAAAGCATTGTTCAAGGTACCACCTAGTAAACAGACAACAATCTCAGATCACATGGAGTAAGGGAAGACAACTAATGTCAGGTGATGATAAGCTACAGGGCAAGGGAAGGGAGAGCAGTAATGCTGGAGCAGGCGGTATAGGGAGGGGGTTAATTTTAAATGAGATGGCCCAGTAGAGGCTGACTAAGAAGGGGTGTCTCAGGAGACATGAGGAGAGAGAAGGAACCATCCATATATCAGAGGAGCAACAGGGGACAACAAATAAGAGACACCATAAGATAGGTTGTTGTTGTTTTTATGCGCCATCGAGCTGCCTGCAACTCATAGCGACCCTATGTACAACTGCTAAATCCTACTCTATCCCATGCCAATCTTATTGCCTCGGACACACCTACTTCAATTATCCCATTTATCCATCTCATTGAGGGTCTTCCTCTCCTACACTGTCCTTCCACTCCCCCAAGCATGACGTCCCTCTCCAAGGACTGGTCTCGCTTTGCACCGTGTCCAAAGTATGTCAGATGAAGCCTCCAAGGAGCAGCCTGGCTTAACTCTCCCCATGACAAAGCTGTTCATTCTCTTAGCAGTCCATGGTATTTAACACTCCAGAGTGTCTCACAGGCCAACACAAGGGTTATGAATAAGACCAGGAGTCACAGAGGAGTTGAGCAAAGTAGTAACAAAATCTGACATAGAGTTTACAGTCCTTCTGGCTGCTGTGAAGAACATAGTCTATTAGGAGACAGGGGAGGAAGCAGGCAGATCAGTTAAGACGCAGCTGATAGCTTAGCCCAGGGAGAAAGGTGGTAGACATGGAAAAAAGGAACAAAGTTCTGAGTATACTTGAAAACAGTCAACAAAATCTATTAGACTTAAGGTTGTTGTTGTTGATAATTGCCTTCGAGTTGAGCACGACTCACAGCGACCCTATGAACAAAAGGCCTGAAGCCCCTCTACAACTATCGACATTTATCAAAGCTCATGGAGTTTCCAGAGGTAAGTTGTTTAGGAACTGGAAGGTATATAGGTTAAAGAGAAGTGTTAAGGATGACTCTAGAATTCTGGATGCCTGACTACAAGAAGGATGAACGAACCATCAACTGAGATTGGGAGGAACAGGGGTTGAGGACTCAGGAATTCTATTTTGGACATGTTAAACTGAGAGGCCTTTTAGATATTAGATGTGTTGAGTAGGCAACAGTTGGAGAACATGGGCTGAAATGATAAATGGAAGAGCACATGTAATAATATAATACACAGTTTTAAGTATAATAATACAGGATTTATATGTATAATCATATGCAATTTGTCTGACTGTATGTTTATCACTTGCCCCCTCTGCTTATAAAGTATACTCCATGTGGTGAAGAACTATGTCTGCTCACAGCCAGCATGGGACCTGGTGCTTAGTAAATATTTACTGAGCAAATGGCAAAGTTGCCCAATTACTCCCTCAAGAATAGCCATGGTAGCCTGACAAGAAACGGCCTCTCTTGCAACCAAGCCCAACCAGCCCAAAGTAGGGCTCAGGGACTGTCCACCCTAGCCTGGGATTCCAGAACGTAAGTGGATATGCCTGGCACATCACAGAGTCAGATATTTGGGTTTCAGCTCTGCCACATTCTCAAAGGGTGGAGCCCCGTAAGAGACTTGCCTGTTCTACCACCTCTATTTCTCTAGATGTCTGGGGGAGGGGCCGCTTCACTCATTTCAAGGGTAGAGATTTTGTTCTACCCAGGGTATATGTATAGGATCACACAGATAATCCCACCAAGGAAGTAAATATCCAAGTATTCTCTGAAGCTTGCAAGGACTGCTGGCACTTATGGGAAGAGGGAAGAGATTTACTGAAAGTATATTAAGACTGAAAATGGTAAAGCTTGAGTAAATGAAAGGACTATCGAATTCTTCCACTTAACATGAGATTATTTGACCAATAGACATTGTGTCTCTGCTTCACCCACCAAGTGACTAAGAAGACAGAACTAGGGCCACAGGATGGCATTACATAGCTTAGTATTTCAACTCAATAACTTTCAAGTTTTGAATAGTTGCTTCTGCGAAGATGATAAAGACTGATCTCATGCTCATGGGTATCCTTTCTGAGATATTGGAAACATGATCCAAGAGGTTTGATTATTAATAGTTCAATGTCCTGCTATTGCTGAAATAAAATTCAGGTTCTAGCTTCCTGTTGAGGGTTTCTTCCCACCATTCCAGTGATAAGAAAAAGTCAGACTCTAAGGGGAAGCTAGAGGAGTTCCAAGCAATTTTGGAATAGGTCTTACAACATAAAGCTATGCCCTTGTCAAAAAGTAAGTTGTAAATGTTACAGGAATGCCAGATGCATGCTGTGAGGCTGAGAAGGATTCCTTCCCTTACATCTAATTTCTGCTATTCTATAAAGGGTTCCTTGGGTTTGGACTTCACAGATAAAGGTATTCATTGTAGGACATATAGAACAGAAAGAATTAGACACTAGTAAATTTTTTTTAAAAAGTAGATAAATGTTTGCATGGAAAAGGCAGATGGTATGAGCTGAAGTCTGCTTTGCTTTCTGAAATCAACAAATATTGACTGCTTTCTTTGTACCAGTCTCTGTGCAAAGTGCTGAGTGTATGTAAGTGAGAAAGAGATACACAAGGGTGAGAACAAGACAGAACCCAGGTCTTTAAGGCTTGCCTTATAGTTGCTGATATAAAAATAAAAAAAGGAAAAAAAAGGAAAAAAAAAGAATGTAAACATCAAAGACATGTCTAATAACACAGAGTAGCTAATTGTTGAGTAAGTGACATAGATAATGTGTCTGCAGGTGTTCGCAGAAGAAGCAATCATATCTACTGAGGGAGATTGTCAGGAAAGGTGCTCCAAAAATGATGGAATCTAGGATTAATTTTTCTGTTTGATAAACAGAAAGGAAAACAGGCATAAACTGGTGGCTTAGATGTTAGGGAAGAAGAGAAGAGGGTGGGTGAGGAAAGAGAGGGCTGGGACAGACTTGAATAGTCCTGACAGATCTTGTAAACAGTGCGAAATAACAGAAAGCTTTTTGAATGTAGAATCATAGGTTCTGGAACAGGTTAAATTAGACTCTATATTGAATGAATGAAAATGAACTTGTCTTTGGAGGTGAGCCAACTTGAAACTGGAGGTGGATTTGAGTAGAAAAGGCTTGTAGTAGAGTGGGGAGGAACAGGTTTGTAAATTCTGCTGAAGAATGAACTAGCAGGCCTCACTGACTGGCTGGCTGAGAAGCAAGGAAAGTCCGCAGGGAGAGTTCTTCAAGGTATAAAGTTAGGCAGCTGTAAGAATAAAACAGAAAAAAAAAAAAGAATAAAACAGCAAGGAAGAAAAGCTGGTTGAGATATCTCAACTAGAGTGTCTGAGAGATGAGCCTGGGACTCAAGAAAGAGGTAATAGCTACAAAAGCTCAAGGTATTCTTAGTAGACCATTGTGGGACTGAATACAATTCCTTTAGCAAAGGAAGAGTAATGAGAAAAAAACCCCAGACTATCATAGGGAGCCAAGGGTGTGTTCACACCTAGTAAATACCTGGAGGCAGAGTGATCAGGGAGCAAAACTAGGAAAGTCTAACAAGAATGGAGGAGAGGTTTCAAGGAGAAGAGAAGAGTGTTGTCAACAGTGAAAAATGCTGCAAAATCAATACAAGCACATAAATAATAAATATTCGTTGAATAAGCGAGGGAAGGACGGAAGGAAGCAAGCAAGCCTTTGGGTTTCAAAATCAACTTTCCTAAGTTAGAAAAATTGAAGGTTGCCTTCAGATAAAGGGATTTTAATTTTAAATTTTACTCCATTCTTCCTTAAAAAAAAAAAAAAAGTCTCTTCCTCCCCAAGTCATCCTGTCCAGCATTCAGACATCCTTCCTTACTTCCTCAAAGTTTCCCCCCATCTTTCTCCTCCGTTTTCACAACCGAGCAACTCACCATTGGTGTCAAAGGAGACAGGAAACTCCAACTAGAGTTTCCACTTCATTAACAACTCTGCCTGTGGTTCCTCTTATATAAATGTTGTGTAGCAACCAAATGAAGAGGCAAGTGGGTTCTAGCCAGAGTTGTTCTACTAACACGCGGTGTGGCTGTGTGGCTGGCTGTGTGGCCCCAGACAAGTTGCTCAACCTCTCCGGATTTAGGCTTTTGATTTTAGCGAGGAGGTGATTGGGTCTATCTGGAATCTAGGCAAGTTTCTGAGGTCTCCATTCAGCCCTAAAAGTCTATGATTTTTTTTTTTTTTTCCAGTTTCAGAAGGACCTTGCAACACCCTGTGAGAAGGAAGTGGATACAAGCCCCAAGGTGGGAGGCTGGGGAGAAAAGCCGTCAGACCTCGCACAGGGCGAAAATCTAGGCTAGGAGGGGTGCACCAAGAAAAGTGAGAGGCGCTGCCTAGCCCCGAGTCCTAGTCGCCAACGAGCGATCCCCTTCCCAAGGGTAGAAAGGGTCCCGGTTAGCCCCAAGGAGATTCTCACCCCCTACCCCACATTTTCCAGACTCCCAGAACGGCTGAAAGCTTTAAAAAAGCCCTGCGGGGAAAATAAAGCTTTCTTTCCCAGAGTACTGCGCTGCTTTTTTGCAAGTCGACTTCAGGCAGGCACGATCTGCAGTCGATAATGACACAGTCTTTGCAAAGACTGCCTGCTCTCGCCCGGCTCGCTCCGAGTTGTGGGGACGGACGGACGCCTGGCCCGACGGGCTGGCGTCCGACCCCCGCCCGGGTGCCAGGCCCGCGGCGCCCTCGCCCCGCGCCCGCCTCCCGCGCCGGCCCCGCGGCGGTCTGCAAACATTTCCTGCCCCCACCCCCATCGAGCGCTTCCCAGTTGGAGCGACTTGCTCTCTGAGCCGTGTCAGCTCTAACAGTTGCCCCAACTCAGTTCCTCCCGCCACCTAGGGCTGCGGACTGCTCCCGAGCAGCCATCGGGGAAAGCTCAGGCGCAAGGACGCCTCTGGGTGGTCGCTCGAGACGCCCGGCCAGGAGGGGGAACACTGGCAAGGCGCCCGCACCCGTCGTTACCTGCTCGCTTGCGGGGGTGTCCCGGGGCGGCTGGCCTCTGCCGGCGCTGTCTCCCCACGCAGTTGCCCATGCTGGCTCCTCAGGCAGGCCCCATGCACCGGAGGCGGCAGGGTGGGCGGCTGCTCCGCGCTCCAGCCCCGGACCGTGGCGTCCCGGGTCAACGGCTCTCGCCGCCCGACATCGGGCGCTCCCTCGTCTTCCCCCTGGGGGCGCGCTCTGCCCCGGCGCCGGCTTCGCCACAAAACTTTGCGGGAGACAGGGAGGTGGCCGACACCCCAGCACAGTCCCAGGTGGCCAGGCCAGGGGGGCCCGCGACGGTGCCCGGCCGGAGACCAGCTCCGCTGGAGGGGCGGAGAGAGGGGGCGGACACCACCGCAGCTACTCGGGGCTGGCTCGGGGCTCCCAGTTGGGGCCGTCCCCCGGAGCCTGTCACTCACCTGCCTAACCCCGCCCCAGCCCGGCCCCTCTCTCTTCCTCGGGCTCGCCGGGCTAGCTCTGCCACCACCCGCCCCAGGTGCGCATGTGACCGACGGCACCGCCCCCTCGAGCCGGGCTCAGTTTTTTCATTGGCCTCTCTCAGGGTGCGTACCCGCCCCCTCTGCCCCACCCAACCAGGTGCCCGCCCCGTCTCCCGGGAAGCCCAGTCGGGAATTATTCGCCCTCAATGGCCCCTGCCAGCGTGCCCCCAGCCGCCCTCCCTCGCTGTGCCACGGCCCCACCCCAGGCCCCGCCCCTGAGGGAGGAGCCGTCCCATCCCTCCTTGGAACTGCTTGGCCGGGAGCCGCCAGACACGTGACCTCGGGAGCGCCCCGCCCCCTCCACCATGGCCCGGTGATTGGCTAGTGGTGCACATGCGCAGAAAGACCTGCTTCACGCCACCACCTCTTTCCCCTCCCACGGCCTCTATTTGGCGTCATGGCCGCTGCCGCCGCTCTGGAGGCGGTGGCGCCTACGGGCGCTCTGTGGGGCCTCGTGCACGACTTCGTAATGGGTCAGCAGGAGAGTCCCGCTGACCAGGTGGCTGCAGGTATGGCGGACTGCGCCGCGCGGCTTCCGTATTGGGGGCCTGCACGAGGGAGCGGCCTCAACACAGGCGCCGGCTGGGAAGGGGCTGAGGAAGAGAGAGGTGACTGTGAGGCTGGTTGAGTGCACACTGCGTCCTTAAGAGCTGTAATTGAGATGAGAGTCTCTTGCATCTTCTTTACACTCATCTCGCCGGCAGGTGGGAATTAGGGTAATGATTACCATTTCACAGATGAAGAAACTGATGCCCAGACTGCAGACGGGAGTTGTGCAGGACGCAGGTTAGGCAGGCGGACGAGCTGGGACTTGGGTTTTCCCTGCGAGGTTGACGTGAACGATGCTTCTGCTCGCATCGACCGGGTCGCAGGGGATCTTGGGAGCCGCGGGGCGATGTGCATCTCTGACTGGCTGTCATGGGAGAGGGGAGGAGAGAGATCTGCCTGGGGCCAGTTTGAGATGCTCCGTCTGGTTTCTCGATAAAGTTTTTGGTTAATTTGGCTCACGACTTTTTTTTCTCGCGGTTTTTGTGTTTTCCATGGATGTCCCAATTCCTACTTTTGACCTGTTTTGGGGATATCCTAGTTGAGACAGCTTATCTAAGATTGGAATAAAACAAATTGTAGGCTTCCTTGAAATTCTGGCTTTACCCTTTTAGAAAATGTGCCTATCAGAAAATCAAAAGACGCATTGTATTAGGTAAATCTGCTGTCAGGGACCTTTCCAGAGTACTGAGAAGCAGTGATGTCAGTCTAGAGACTAAGGTGCACCTTATCTGTCCATCGTCTTCGCAATTACTTGCTATGCATCAGAGAGCTAGATAATGACTAAAGATGATAGAAGACTTGATGCCTTTGAGTTGTGGTGCTGGAGAAAAGTCTTGAACATATCATGGACCGCCAAGAAAACAAATAGGTCAGTCTTGGAGAATGTGAAACCAAGTTTCTCCTTGGACGCTAGGTTTTGAAACTCTGTCTTACATATTTTGAGCATGTTGCCAGGAGGGACTGATCCTTGGAGAAGGACATCATACTCAGAACGGTGAAGCGACAGAGCAGGGCAGGAAGACTCCAGATGAGATGGATTGATAACCGTCTCTAGGGAAATGAGGGTAGGTGTGTCGAGTCAGTGAGACTGGCTCAGGACAGGGCAGGCTTCAGAGCTATTGTACATAGGGTCTCTATGAGTCGCAGACTCTGCCACACTTAAGGAGAAGAAGAGGAGGGCTTCAGATTTAGAGTTTAAGTAACAATGCAGAGTGGATACAGATGAGTGTATATTGAAGTATTTGTATTTGGAAATCGTGTATGCTTTGGGAAGGATTAATGGACATTATGTTTCCCTCAGAAACTGAGGCATAATAATTTTTAGAATATGAAAGATGTATGCCAGACATAAGAAATTTCCTTGGAACTTCACACTTTCATTCCAACATTCCACCATTTTGAGCACATTACCCAAATATGATGCAAAGCAATGTTGTGGTCTTGTTAGGTGCCCTCGAGTTGTAGATGACTCATAGCAATCCTATGAACAGAAGGCCTGAGCACAGGTCATACATAGAGTTTCCAGAAGCAAGCCATTTTGGAAGTGGATGCTGCTCCTGCTTCCAGGAATGCAAAGCAATAGGAGTATAAATTAGATTTGTGACCTTCAGGAACTAAACTGTGGTGAGAGAGACACCATGTAAATAGGTAAGTAGAATAGACATGAAAAGGGCTCTCACAAGTGTAATGAAAGCATCAAGGAGCAAATGGAAGCCCAGAGCTGCTGTGCCACTAAGCTTTAGCCAGTGCTTGTGATGTTAACATCTACTGTGCCTTTTCAATGCCATTTCCCCCAGTGTTTAATTATGGTTATAAAAATTTTGTAATGAACGTTTTATTAATATTTTTTTTTGTTACGTGCTGTTGAATCACCTGTGACTCAACCCTGTGTACAGCAGTCCTATACCCTGTTCTGTCCTGTGCCAATCTTACTGTCTCTGACACACCTATCCCCATTACCCCAGGCACTGAATCAGTCCACCTCATTGAGGGTTTTCCTCTGAAAGTATATAGCAAAGTAAAAACTTCTGTAAGGAAAGGATGCACACACACACACTCACCTGGAGCCTACATTTTAATATACTTGCTTCATCACAAAATTATACATCAATTAAATTTTAGATATTAGGGCATGTCCCCTTAAACAGTTCAGCCTACCTTTACAGGTTTTTCTGTTTAGGTGTAAAACTTCTATCCAGTGGTGTGTACAAATTTTCAGTATTTACTCCTTTTGACTAAACATATACTTGTGCTAACCAAACCTGCCCTATAAAAATATAGAATATTTTTTTATCAGTATAATTTTAAACACTCACATTTATGTGTTACAAAAACAGTAATTTGCCTTTTGTCAGACTCAAAACTCAAAGATGACTTTTTAACTTTTTTTTTTTTTAAATGATGACATCTTGATGAGAACTGTGCAGGTTCTTATTAATGTGTTTGTAAAGTTTTTCTTTTTTAAGCCTGGGTTGGGGGAAGACCTGAAATATTTATTGTCTAGTTTAAGGAGTAGTAGTGTCAGAAGTGGGATTCGAACCCACGCCTCCATCCGGATACCAGAATCCCCATGGATGGCAAAGAGATTGAGATTGTTCACAGCTTCAGTTTGCCCGGCTCCACAGTCAACACTCTTGGCACCAGCAGCCAGGAAATCAAAAAACGTATTGCGATGGGAAAGTCTGCTGTTAGGGACCTCTCTAAAGTACTCAGGAGCAACGGTGTCTCTTTGGAGACGAAGGTGCGCCTGATACAGGCCATGGTCTTTGCAATCACTTGTTATGCATCAGAGAGCTGGACAATGACTAGGGAGGACAGAAGGAGAATTGACGCCTTTGAGCTGTGGTGCTGGAGAAGAGTATTGAATGTACCATGGACTGCCAAGAAAACAGATTCATCCTAGAGAGGGTTAAACCAGGCTAATCCTTGGAGGCAAGGATTCTGGGGCTTCGTCTGACATACTTTGGACATGTTGCAAGGAGAGACAGGTCTTTGGAGAGGGACATCATGTTGGGTAGAGTAGAGGGACAGTGCAGGAGGGGAAGACCCTCTATGAGGTAGATTGATTCAGTGACTGGGGTAATCGGGATGGGTGTGTCGGAGGCAGTGAGATTGGCACAGGATAGAGCAGGGTTTAGGGCTGTTGTACATAGGGTCGCTATGAGTCGCGAACGACTCAACGGCACATAACAACAACAACAGCAGTTTAAGGAGCGCTGGTGGTATAGTAGAGCCCTTCTGCCTTGCTGTTGTTAGGTGCCATCTAGTCAAATACGACTCATAGCAGCCCGGTGAACAACACATCTGAACCGTGCCCTATCCTGTGCCATCCTTAGTGTCTCTGACATACTCAAGCCCATTGCCGCCGCCACTGTGTCAATCCATCTCATTGAGGGTCTTCCTCTCCTTCCCTGACCCTCCATCTTTCCAAGCATGATGTCCCTTTCCAAAGAAACCTCCTCACCTGCACATTGTCCAAAGTATAAGAGAGAAAGCTGCATCATCTTTGCTTCCAGGGAACACTCTGGCTGCACTTTCTCCAAGTCTTGAGCATGTGTTGCAGCCAAAAGGCCTGGCATCTCTGGTCATTCAAATCCACCGGCATCTCTTCTGGAGTAGGTTGGGCAGTGTCCTGTTAATATCTGCAGGCTTAGAAACCTATTGGAGGGTCTCTGTGAGTCAAAACCAGCTCAACTACAGTGGGTTATTGTCTAATTAAAACTTACCTCAGCCAAGACTCTAGTTACTAGCCCTGTCATAGTTAATCCTTTTGAAGAAGAGGTTAGTACAGAGGGGTCGTAACAGATAAAGTTGGAAAGTTTTGTTGGTTTGAGTTATGCATACATAACCTTGGATTCCAGACAGAAGGATGTGAATGGCCTAGTGTAGGTAATAGTAGTCCTTGTGGATCTTTGAGCAAGGGAGCTGTGAGATGTGCTGCTTCTTTTTTTTTAAATTTTATTTTATTTCATTAGTGTGTGTGTGTGTGTGTGTGTGTGTGTGTGTGTGTGTGCGTGTGTACACTGTCAAATCAGATCTGACTGGTACAGGAGGAGATTGTTCCTCCCTCTGCTGGATTTGAACCGTGTACCTCTGAGATTGCAGTACACCTCCTTGCCACTAGGCCACCAGAGCTCGCCATGAGATGTGCTTCTTAATTCTTTAGCCCAATTAAACTTCGTTAATGCTTTCTTTTGCTAATGGCATCTCTATGGCAGCTCAACTTGATGGCAGTCAAGGCAAGGGAAGTTTCTGGGGTCCTTTTTGCTGTGAGTTACTGAGCTTTTTGTCCTTCAAATGTGGGTGGGCAACCCAGAGGCTTAAACTAAGGGGAATAAGGGTAGAGCCCGCAAAGCTTGCTCCAGACAGTAACTTAAAATCCTTTAGGGCCCTGGGTCTGCGACCATAAAGCCTGTCTTTAATTGTTTTTGGTGAAATATTCTAGGTCGAATAGCCCTGGTATGTCCACTTGCCCTACAAAAGTAACTTGTGGTTGCTGTGAAGCTGAACACTGTGACACTGATGTGTCAAATGCGATAATGGTTACCCCTGGTGGACAGTGTTGGTGGCACTCCCCGGTTGAAACAAGCTTGGAAACAGGAGTGGCATCCACTTCCATAAATAGCTTGCCCTTGGAAACCCTATGAACCTGGGGAAAGGATGAAAGTCACACAAGTGTCGAGGACTTTCGTTCATAGGGTTGCTATGAGTCGCCTACGCCTTAACAACAACAACATTTTCTTTTACCTATAGTACCAGCCTCTTTCCAAACAGTAAATGCAGAAGAAACACCCTCTAGCACATAGACAGCTACCACACGATTTTGCTTTGCATTTGTGCTCTCTTGAAAATAGATGTAAGATGTAAAAAAGGTGCAAGTGATAGAAAGGAAATGGCCTGCTGACCTGAGAATTTAAAGCCTCTTAGCCACATATTCAAAGACAACCACTGCCTAGTCCCAGCCTTTACTCCTTTCTTGAGTCTTTAGTTCTAGCCAGCCACCTTTACTCATTACTTCCTGAATATTTCCCTTCTCGGTTCTCTGCACTGGATATATTGAATTAAAGATAGACCCCGGCTTCAAGGCCCAGGTTGAGTACCTCCCCCGAAGCCGTTCCTGGTTATCTCAGTCAGTCATCAGTCTTTGGAGTGCTGTTTCTCTCCCACTCATTTCCTTTTGTCCTGACTAGCAGACTTGTTGCTTAGCCATCTCTGTACATTTCCACAGCCTGTCCTCACATCCCTGCCACCAAAGTTTCTTGAAGACATAGGGGATATGGCGGAAAGGAAGAACACTAGAATGATCCTAAAACCTAGAGCCACAGGATGAGGAGGATTGCTCTCTCCAAGAATTGGGGAAATAATTGATTTCTGAGTAGTGTGAATTTTAGACATGTTGAATTTAACAGGTGATTAATAAAATTTTTCTCCTCCGAGATACTCAAATTTTGCTTCATTTTGTCTTTATTATTTTGCATAGTCCCACATTTGTGATTCCCTCAGGAGGCCACCATCCCAAAATGAAAAGATGGTTGTCGAACAGTAACACATAGTTCTGGGAACCATCTGTGGCTACCTCAACAGAAAGGGCGTCTTGAGAGCTTGACTGGAACCAAGTCCTAGTTGAGATTTTTCTCTCTCTCCAGCACTTCACAACCCTGCCCCCTTGGCTGCTATTCCAGGTTCTCAAGAGGCTCCAACTCCATCAGACAGTAGTGTGATTGTGCATTCTAAGCCAGTGCTCATATAAACACGCCTTTGACTCCTTCTCAGTACCCCACACAGATAGATGCCCTGCTGAGGAAATTGTGGGTAGTCAGGAGGCACCACTAGGTGGACTTCTAGAGAGCAAATCTGGAGCATTCTGCCTTTGTAAGGAAAGGAACCAAAATATATTTCCTAAATACTGGCTGAGCTGAGTTTTATACTAAGTTTTGACGACCAATGGAACTACACTTAGGAAAATTAACCCTATTAGCTTCTTTTATCCTAGGACTCAAAATGCATAAATAATATTTCCAGAAATTCCATTCTTTTTAATTTAAGAAAATTTAATTTATTGTGAGAACTTAAAGCTAGTGACAGAAGTTTTATTCCTTATGTTCTACCGCTCTGTTTCTATCACTGTATTGACACTGAAAGTTGTCATTAATTTTCTTAAATGTTTCTTCCTGATTCTGGTTCCTTGAAAACTTCCTGCTTGTGTTTTTACCTTATTTATAGTAGGTCCTCAGGAAATGTTGAGTAACTAAATAAATGAATGAAAACTAATACAAATGAGAAGTTTTCAGGGAAAAAATTGCAAAAGGAGTAGCTACTTCTGTTTTGGGGAATGAAGAAAGGCCTTACAAGAGTTTACATGTCCTGAAAACACGTGGTTGGAATTCATCAGATGCTCTGAACTCCATTGGAGAAGGAGGAAGAGGGGTAATCTCCATCTTTGCCAGTCTGATCCGGATCTGGATCTGCACACAACAAGGGGAAAAAAGAGTTTACATGTGAGGTGGGTCTCAGGATAGGATGAAGTTCCTCATACAAAAAAGGGACTGGGAATATGTTTACAGGCCTAAGGGAGCTTGCATGCTGGGATTTCCTGAGACTGAATGATAGAAGTCTTGATAGATGAGTCTCGAGGGAATTTGGAGATTAACTGTAAAGAACTCCAAGCCAAGGAGTCAGGTTTTATCTGAAGGACGTAAATAGATGTGAACAGAGAAGTAAGGTGCATTTTTTTTAAAATGGTTATTCTGAGGAGAGTGTGGATGGATTGCAAAGCTTTTCCTTTTTCTTTTTTCCTGATTCTTTTATTATTTTGTGTTTGCATACTGTCAAATCAGATCTGACTGGTACAGGAGGAGATTGCCCCTCCTTCTCCAGCAGAACATCTGGTAGAGTTGAACCATGTACCTCTGGGATGCAAGGCTTTTTCTGTAAGGTAAAATTGGCATGACATAAAAATTGGTCACACTTAACCATTTTAAGTGTATGCAATTTGGTGGTTCTTAGCGTATTTGCAAGTTGTAAACCCTTACCACTGTTTAACTGAAGTACATTTTTTTTAAATTATTGAATATAATTATTTAATTATTGAATATAATTGAAATATAAAATGCAGTGAAAACTGGAGTGGGGGTTTGCCTATAAACATACCCAAATGTACTTTCCCAGAACATATAGAACATTTATATTGTATTTGAACTTTATATATGTGCCCATATGCCTCTTCTCTGTCAATATTCCATCTAAAGTCACCATTATTCTGACTTGTTTCATCATAGATCAGTGTTGTCTTCTTGAATCTTATACAGTATGCACTCTTTTTTTTTTTAACGTTTTGGAACAATTTTTATGACCATAATACACTTGCATACTAAAAAAATAGAACAACTCAAGTATAAATATAATCCTGAAAGTATTTTTAAAATATTATAGATATATCAAATATTATCCTTATATACAGTTAAAAATGATTAGTTGAATTGAAGTACATTTTTATGATACCAAAAAGTAGAAAGCTGTTTAGTTGTTGCTGTGTGCCTTGGAGTTGATGTCAGCTTACTATAATCCACAAGTCTGGTGGTGGTGGTTGTTAGGTGTCATCAAGTCAACTACAACCCTGTGAACAACAGGTCTGAACCTTGCCCTATCCTGCACGGTCCTCCTGACCTCTGAGAGCACACACCTATTGTTACAGTATCTGTGTCAGTCCATCTTAATTAGAGTCCTTCTCTAATCCATCACCTTTCCTAGAGAGATGTGCTTTTCCAAGGACAGGCCCCTCTTGACAACACTCCCAAAACAGATGAGACAAAGTTTTACCATTTTTGATGTTGAAGAACAATTACTGTTCAGTAATTTCCATACTCTCTTCAGTCACACTGGGAATAAGGATGGCTTC
Source organism: Elephantulus edwardii (assembly GCF_000299155.1). Classification (NCBI taxonomy): domain Eukaryota; kingdom Metazoa; phylum Chordata; class Mammalia; order Macroscelidea; family Macroscelididae; genus Elephantulus; species Elephantulus edwardii. Next base: position 33,830,927 of record NW_006399756.1, read on the forward strand.
CAGTTACTTGGAAAGGTGGCTGTCTTCTGAATTTATTAGTCTAGACAAATGAATATGTCCAGAGCTACATCTGTTTGAATTCTGGGAGCCAATGCTTTCAGTGCAGCTTGAACTTCTTCCTTTGTTACCATTGATACTTTTGTTACCTCTGCTACTACTTGAAATATTTCATTGTCAACAAAGTCTCTTTGATACAGTGTCTTCTTCCATTGTCTTTTGATACTTCCTGCAAGACTCAATATTTTACCAATAGAATCCTTCAGTATTGAACATCATTGTTCTTCCGTATTTTGGAGAGGTCTCAGACAGCAGACTCCCAATGCAATTCGTCTTTTAACTTCCTGACTGCTGGTACCAAGAGTGTTGATTGTGGAGTCAGGCAAACTAAAGCTGTTAATAATCTCAGTCTCTTCACCATCTATCATGGTGCTGCTGGTTGGCTCAGTATTTTCTTGATGTTACGCTTCAATCCATATTGAAGGCTGTAGTCCTTGACCTTCTGCAGCAAGCACTTCAGGTCCTTCTCAGTTTCAGCAAGCAGGATTGTGTCATTTGCATAACGCAGATTGTTGATGACTCTTCCTCCAATCCTGATGCCACACTTCTCCTCATAGAGCCCAGCCTCTCAGATAATCTGTTCTGCATATAGATTGGAAAGGTATGGAGATAGGACACATCCCTGGTATACACCCTTCCCAATTTGGAACCAAGCTGTGTTTCCTTACTCTGTTATGACAGCTCCCTCCCAGTCCAAGTATAGGTTTTACCTGAGCACAATCAAGTGTTCTGGGATTCCCGTTCTTCTGAGTCAGCCACAGTTTGTTGTGATCCACACAATCAAATGCCTTTGCATAATCAATGAAACACAAATAGACATTCCTCTGATATGCTGTGCTTTCAGCCAAGATCCATCTAACATTAGCTATAATATTACATACTTAAAATCTGTCCAGCTCACTGAATATGTAAGTTTATCTTTTTTGTTTGTTTTTAATGAGTACTTAGAAACAACAGCATGGAGCTGCAGTTTTAAGGTATTAGCTTTTAGAAGCTTGATGTCTAACCCAACATCCACAGAGAGTTTTGACGATGTTGCTGAGAAAGGATGAGCAAAAATTCAGTGATGTCCTTTGTTATTCGTGTTAATCTGTGCCTTCTGGCTTCTTATATACAATTGCTAACTCCTTCTGGTTTTGTTGTTGTTATGTGCCATCAAATTGGAACTGACTCATAACTGATCTTCCAGTGGGTTTTCAGAGACTTCAAATCACACAGAATGAGGTTGCCTATCTTTTTCCCATTGAGAGCTGGTGTATTTGAACCATGAGCCTTTGAATGAGCAACACAACATCTTACCAGTAAGCCACCAGAGCTCTCCCTAACTTCTTCTAGAGCCACTAAAATAAAGGAGCAGTACAATAGCAACTCACATAAATCTAACAGAAGCATCTGAGATCTGCTTTCAAGGGAGAAACAAAAAGGTTAATAATGTTCCTAAGAGTTAAGTTAGCATAGAGGAGTTGTTGCCAAAGTATCAAGAAATTACTTTCAAGATTTCTGGGTTTCCATCTCACCTAACCTCTAAATGGCAGCACAGTGCAGAGCAGATCACATGTCACTAACCAAAAGGCTCAGCCACTCTGGGGATTCAGAGAATGATGGGAGAATGATGAGTGGTCTCCTCTGTTAATATTTCTATATATGGAAGCCCAGTGGAGATCCTATGAGTCAGGATTCACTTGATGGCAAGTGAGTTTTAATTTTGGCAAGGAGTTAATGGATAGTCCACAGACTTTCCAAATACAAAGAAATCTGTCTTGTAGAAAGTACAGCCAAGGCACTCCATGGAGACAAGGATGGTGAAATGTTGTGTCACATGTTTTGGGCATGTTGGTAGGAGGGCCCAGTCCTTGGAAAAAGACATCCAGCTTGGAGAAGTGGAGGGTCAGAGTAAGAGAGGAAGACTGTCAACGAGATGGATTGACACAGTGACTGTAACAACAGGCTCAAACGTTGGAAATTGTGAAGATGGCACACAAACAGGCAGGATTTTGATCTTTTGTTCATAGCATGGATGGATATGAGACATATTTTTGGAATCTGCCTTTCAGAAGTTTTCCGAGGTCTTCCCAAGGGCTTCCAAAACAGTCGGGTTGTTTTCTGTTTGGGTTTTTGGGTTTTTTTGTGTGTTTTTTTTAAATCCTCTCCAGTGAAGGAGTGTGCTTTCATATTGTGTAACTCAAAAGGAGGATGTCTCCTTCACCTAAGAATTGCCATTTAGGAGTTGGTTGTAAAAGTCAACTGTTACTTCTTGGTTTGTTTGTCCTGTTAGTCTGATTGCGGCCCCTTCCCCCACCCTACAGACTGGTCATTTTCCTGTTGGCTCTTTCTCAGGAGCATGGGACATCAGCTGGGCCTTTCACATCCTGGCACGAGCAAGGCCAAGAGTGCCTGATGTCTAAATTGGTGCCAGTCACGAGCAGTGAATCCTGTCTAGAGCTCTCCTCAGCCTGATTGGAGTTCTCCCGACTCTAGTACCAGAGTGAGCATCTGCCCAGCTCACAGCTGCTGCTCGGAGAGCACAGAGCTAATAGGAACCAGAGATTTAAGAGGTTTCTCAAGCCTCTTTTTCACTTTAGCCTAAATCCTGTGTTGGCTAGTGCTGACTAGTTAATTAAGTCCTGCATTTAGAAATTAGATAGGTGGGAAATCTCCAGTAGGCTCCTGAAAGTAATTCCTTCATTTTGCAAGAACATATCCTCTGTACTAACCAAACTCTTAGGAAAGTTATTAACCTTTTACTTTTTCTTTCTCCCTTGGAAATAGACCTCAGAAATTTGTTAGATCTATGTAAGTTACTGTTGTACTACTAAACTTGTATTTTAAAAAATAGCCAATATATCCATATAATACAGCATTTGAAAGATAGAAAAGAATACACAGAAGATTCCTTCTGTCCTAAAATGGAATGTACACTGTGACAAGTGAATTTTGCTGTGTGATTACTGTGTAACATTCTTACTAAAGGACTGCAGGAAAGGAGCTTACTTAAGTAACTTTGAAAACTAAAGACAAAACTTTGCTTGTAAATTTGTGGTTCTCAGGGTACTTTAACAATTCTTTGTTGTTCTTTTTTTTTTTTCTTTTTTTTTTTCTTTGTTGTTCTAAGGTTGAGCAAATACTAAATACTAGATAATGAGAACCATATTTCTCACTGAGAAGAAAGTTACAAATAAGCAAGGGAAGAAGGCCAGAATGAACCCTGTAGTGCTGGATTGGACTTGGAGACATTTACTTTGAGTTTATGTTAAGTTTAATATACCTGTGTGAATAGATACAAAAACAGTAGATGTTTCTGTGTGTGCAGTGTTGTCTACTGAGGATAAGGAATAAAAAACAAGACAGAACACCAAGACTCTTTAAGAAAACAGGTAGAGCAGGGGGAGAGCAATTCAGACAACTAAAACACCAAACCCAGCTTCCCTGTGCCTTTATTGAAAATTGCCAGGGAGAATCTATGCAAATCAAGTTATGCTCTTTCTATTGAAAACCTTACGCTTGACTCAGGAGGGAGGGGTTAGCAAATACAATACAAGAATTGTGTAAAGGCTTAAGGTCTGTCTTAGTGCTTACCTCATGTGAACACCTAAGGTCTGCCTTGATGCTTCAGCGGTGAATTCCAGCTTGTATCTGTGCCTCCCTCATATCCTGATACAGCATTTGGTTTAATAAAATTTTTAGTGTGAAATTTGGCTTTCCACACAGAGGTTGGAGAGCTCTGGTGGCCTAGTGGGTAAAGAGTTGAGCTGCCAGCCCAAAGACAGCCGGTGGGAATCCACCAAATGCCGCACAGGAAGAAGATGGGCAGGCTCCTCCCATGCAATTTACTGCCTCTGAAAATGTGCTGAAGGGTCGGCTATGATTCCATTTCTCTTCCCTTTGTTTTGGCTTCTCGACACTTTAGTGCAATTTTCAGTCTCTTCTAACATCCATTTCATTTTTTTTCCTTTCTCCTCTTCTTCGAGAAGCTGAACTCTATTAAGAAGAATGTGGCATCAATAACCTGTAGTATGCAGATGACACAACTGTTTGCTGAAAGTGAGGAGGATTTGAAGTACTTGTTGCAGAAAATCAAAGAATACAGCCTTCAGTATGTATGGCATATCAATGTCAGTAAACAAAAATTCTTACCACTAGACTGATAGGCAGCATAGATGGATAAAAGATTTAAACTGTCATCAACTTCATCTTGCTTGAATCCACAGTCAACACCTTTGGTATTAGCACTCAGGAAATCGGGAGACTCATTGTACTGAGAAAGTCAACGATTAGGGACCTCTCCAAGTTACTCAGGAGTAATGATGTCTTTTTGAGGACTAAGATGCATCTGATTTAGGCCATGTTCTTTCCAATCATTTGTTATGCATCTGAGAGCTGGGCAGTGAATAAGGATGACAGAAGAAGATACCTTTGAGCTGTGGTGTTAGAGAAGAGTATTGGACATCCCATGAACAGCCAAAAGAACAAACAGATACGTCTTGGAAAGGGTGCAGCCAGAGTGCTCTTTGAAGTTGAAGATGATTGGGCATGTTGCTAGGAGTGATTATTCCTTTGAGAGAGATGTGATGCTTAGAAGGGCAGAAGGGCAGCGAAGGAGAGGAAGACCCTTAACCAGGTGGATTAGCACAGTAACTACCATAATGAGCTCTAGTGTGTCAGGAAGTGTGAGGACGGCACAAGGTAGAACAGGGTTCAGATCTGTTGTTCATAGGTCGCTATGGGTCATGCTCGACTCAACTACACTTAACAACAAGAAGTAGGGCTTAATCTTTTCCTCTCTCTTAAATATTAGCTGGTTTGGGTGACACTTCCAAAGAAAAGTATGAAACAGGGAAAATAGCAACTCTTGTAGAGATGGCAGAGCGTTCTGGTGATCTGTGGTTCAGGAGTTGTGTTGCCAACTCAGAGGCAAGTGGTGTGAATATACCAGCTGCTCTGAGGGAGCAGCCTCCTTCTGTGCCATTTACAGCCTCTGAAAACCTTCTAGAAGGTTGGCTGAGTCATTTCTGACTTGATGGCACTGAGTTTGCATTTGAGTAGATGTGATTGCAGCAGCAGTACATTAACAGTGAACAGTCAAACTAGATTCAGAAGAGGACGTGAAACAAGGGATATCATTGCTGACAGCAGATGGATCTAGGCTGGAAACAGTATCAGTAAGATGTTTACCTGTGTTTTATTGATTGCAAGCATTCAGCTGTGTGGATCATAACAGATTATAACTGACATGATGAAGAGTGGGAATTCCAGAACATGTGATTGTGCTCATGCATTCACTGAACAAGACAGTGGAATACTGCATGGTATGAAATCAGGAAAGGTGGATGTGAGGGTTGCGTCCTTTTACCATGCTTACTTAGACTGTAAGCTACACAGATAATCTAAGAAGCTGAACTATTTGATGAAAAATGTCACATCACCATTAGAAGACTAACCAACAGTTTGCAACTTGCAAATGACACAGTCTTACTTGCTGAAAGTGTCAAGGGCTTGAAGCATTTGTTGATGAAGATTGAGGATTACAGCTTCCCATAAACAAACCCCCTCACAACTAGACCATAAAGCCATATCATGATAAACAGAGAAAGATTTAAAATGTCAAGTTTGTAATTTTACTTGGATCAACAGTTGACACCTAGGGATGCACTGGCCAGGAAATAAATGACGCATCATTACATTGGGGAAATCTGCTGCAAAGGACCTCTTTAAATTAGCTTTTTGCTTTGGCTTTTGTTTTTGTTTTGTTAGGTTGGTTTTTAAATACATATTTTTTAAAAAATCTCTTTAGGGACTAAGTTGTGCCTGACCCAAACCACAGTATTTTCATTCGCCTCATATGCGTACAGAAGCTGGACAAATAAGAATGCTTAAAGAAGAATTGATACCTTTGAATTAGGTTATTGGTGAAGAATATGAAATATTCCATAGACTTCCAAAAGAATAAACAAATCTTACAAGACATACAGCCAAGAATGCTTCTTAAAAGAGAGGATGATAGGCCTTGCTCTCACAGACTTTGAACATGTTATCAAGAAGGAACAATCCCTGGAGAAGGACATCATGTTTGGTAAAAGTGAGGGTCGTTTACAGAAAGGAAGACCCCAACAGAATGGATTGGCACAAGAACTACAGCAGTGGGGTCAAACATAGCGAAGATTGAGAGCCTGGCACATGGTGGGCAGTGTTTCATTCTGTTGAACGTAGGGTCCCTCTGAGTCAAAACTGACTCATAGCTGACGCTCTAGCAGATTTCTGAGACTAAATCGCACAAGAGGAGATTTGTCCATATTTCTCCTGCAGATCCACTGGTGGAGTCAAACCACCAGACGCACAGCATTTGGATTGATATCTGGTCAGTTCTAACACAGTGATCCTGTGTTACTCGATGCAAAAGGGTTCTTTCTGTAGTCATTTGCCAATAAGACAGACGTATTGCAATATCCAAAACACTTTATGGCAGATCTGGGAAAGCAGAGAGGATCTTCTCAAAAACTGCCTTCGTTGCAAATATGCTATGTAATCTATATATGATGCCAAACCAATGAATTTAAACTGTGCTCAAATTAAAAAAAAAACAACCTGCCTTCGTGTCTAAGAGTGGCCATTGGCTTGTATACTTGGGTAAGATGTTAGTTACTAGTAAACAAACAGCTTGTGGTATAATTTACTTATGACTGAGAAAAACATCTTCAAAGAGATAAATGCTAATCCAGTTATATACAACTGAGAAAAACATCTCCAAAGAGATAAATGCTAATCCAGAAAAGAATTACATATAGTTGAGGACAAATCACTTTAAAAAGGTCAATATTAATCCAGGAAAGATGTATTTCCTTTCTTGGGAAACAGTTTAAGGTACTTTATATGACTAAAGAAAGAAAAATAGAATTCTAGGGCAAAACAACCAGTTTTGCAAGCTAGAGACAATTTATGTCAGTTTTACAACTATACTGACATGTTTGAATAATCCTGAATTTATTAATATCATCTTTAGGACAGAGTAGAACTGCACACAGGTTTTCTAGCCTGTGGTCTTTATGGATCTTTTCTTCCATGGACCATATGGAATTTAAATTTTCAAATACTGATTCAGTCGCTAGCCACCTTAACAAAACATTTTATTGTTTGTTGTAATTTTTTTATTTCACTTGAATTTTCCAGATACACAGTCATATCATTTAAAAAATAATGTATCTGCTTCTTTTTCCATTTTTATACTTGTGTGAAAATAATAATGTGTAGTAGGGGCTTTTGGCAGTCGTGGTGACCCCATGGTACAAAGCCTCAGATAGATAGGAAACATGATTAAAGTCATGTAACCCTGTGATAGCTTCCCCCACCCCTTATTTCTTATTTCTCTCTTTTGTCTCCTCTAGATGTGAAATCTGGCAGCTATACAGTGTTGCAAGTGGTGGAAGCCCTTGGGTAAGAGCCTCTGCCTTACAGTGCTCTCCTCCAGCCTTGCCCCTGCTCTCTGAAAAGGTTATGCAGCTGCTAAGGAAGTGATGGGAGCACAAAACATGGACGCCATATCAGCTCTTGGCTCTGTACACGGGTTTGGGGTCAGGTGGGTGGTTAAGGCCATCAGCTTTTATTTAGTTAGACCTGTGATTCCACCTGGGCTTCTTGAGGCCTACCCAGCCCCATGAGGTTTGTGTCAGCCTGACTCCTAGAAGCTGTGGAGCTGGCCCTGGGGATTGAGCTACCAGGTGATGACCCTTCACCAGAATCCCACTAAAAAAGGCCAGTGTTGTAACTAGCCAGGTGACCAGATGTTCCAAGCACTAGAAGAAATTTGTGATTATAGTCTGCTATACTACCTGCTCTCCTCGCACTTCACTCTTGGCAGACTATTTAAATTGACAGGTCACTTATTAGCAAGATTATTAACTGTCAGCAAGTATGTCGTCTGAAACAGAGACAACTAGAAATTTGAGCAGAAAGCTAAGTCACTATATAACGCATTCTCCCATGAAACCTAGCATTGGACTCTACTCTTACTGCTGAAGCCTGGCTTCATTTTTTGACTCCTCTTTTTTTTTTTAAATTGTAATTTAAGTGAAAGTTTACAAAGCAAATTAGTTTTCCATTCTACCTTTCATAGACATTTTGTTTTACAATATTAATTCTAGTCCATAGGGAGTTGTACTACTAACCCAAAGGTTTGACTGGCAGTTTGATTCTGCCAACAGGAAAAAGATGGGCAGTCTCTTTTCATGTAATTTACAGTCTCCAGAAACCCATTGTAGGGTCTGCTATGAAATTGGTTCCCACTTAGCCACAATGAATTTTTCTGAGTTGGCCTAATAAGTTCATTTAAAATATAATATCTTTAGAGAAGATATAATTAATAATATCTTTAGAGAAGATATAATTCTCATCATGTAAAATTAATGTGTGAAAATGTATAAGTCAGTGACTTAGTATATTAGTATATTATTGTATATTGTACCATCATAATGACTTTTATGACATTTTCATATTCCAGAAAACAATTGTCATACTCATTAGCAATCACACCCATTTCCCCCTCCCTCAGCCTCTGGCAACCACTAATTTGTGTCTTGTCTCTATCCATTTGCCTATTGTAAACATTTTGTATAAATGGAAACATAGTATGTGGCTTTTGTGTCTGCCTTTGGTCGTTTATCATTATATTTTCAAGGTTTATACATATTAGAACAGATATTTAGGAAGTTCTGGTGGCTGAGTGATAAGGAGTTATACTGCCAACCCAAAAGCAAATGGTTTGAATCCACCAGTTGCTCTGTGGGAGAAAGATGGGCAGTCAACTCCGATGTGATTGATTATCTCTGAAAACCTGCTGGAGGGCCAACTGTGAGTTGATTCCAACTCAGTAGTGGATAACGACAACAGCATAGCATATATTAATACTTAATTTCTTTTTATTGCCAAATAATACTCCATTGTATGGGTATATATCACGTTTTGTTTGCCATTCGTTCCTTCATAGGCTTCAAGTTGTTTCTACTTTTTGTCAGTTCCACGTAATGCTGCTGGAATACAAATATGGACATTGATATACTTCAGTACATTTTGTAAATGTTCTGAAAACACTTTTTTCTTTGTGGGCAGAGACCTTTGCACACATTCCTGCCCTGCAGATCTTATCAAAAATTATCCTATTTTTGTCCTGTTACCCTACTCCAATTCAAGAGCAATGAGTAACTGATAATAATTTTTAAAAAACCACCCTAAAACAACTCCTCAAACTCATTGTGGGACCAACTGTTAGCTCTCCCCCCAGTAGGTTTTCAGAGGTTGTAAATTGTGTGGAAAAAATCACCCATCTTTCTCCTACCTCTAGTGAATTTCACACACACACACACACACACACACACACACACACACACACACACACACACACCCTCTTATCTTTACAGCTTAACTCAAAATGGTCAGCTTTCCTCCAGAAATCATCCTCTTTCTCCATGTTTCTCCATAGACTTCTTCCAGCATGTGGAAATAGAATCTCTCTGGACCTGTATTGTAGATAAATCATCTCTATGTTGCTTCAGTCCAGCTTTTCCCAGATCAATAACCCCAAATTGTTATAACCTGTATTCTGACAAGTACTTTGTAACCCCCCTGTTACACTGTATTGTTGTCCTGGGCCTTGGTGCTTGTGCTCAGTACCTTTTTCTTAGCTGTAATTTTCAAACATATATTTATTCTCTTGTTTTGGAAGAAAATGCAAGTAATCTCTCAAGCCCTGTGGGTAGGTGCTAAGCTCTGATTCAGAGGAAGGTACCCATCATTCATGCCCAAGGCCCATTAGGTGCCATGCTCAATGTGCCTGCAGCCAGGACCCTCTGTTAGCTGCAGTATCTCATGTGCCTTTGATGGTGCCAGGTCAGTCTGTGGGTCCATATGTTAGATATCTGTCCTTGCTGGTATCTGTAAATCTAGCTACTATACAGAAGCATCTTCTGGGGCTGTTTTTATTCCAGTAATACCAGACTTCCATGCCCAGGGGATGAGTGTGACAAATGTAAAACATTTACTCTTTCAAACATTTGAGCTGGTTAATGGTGGACTCTATCCTACTTTTCTTTAGGTCTTCTCTAGAAAATCCAGAGCCCCGAACTCGGGCACGAGGAATCCAGCTTTTGTCACAGGTGCTGCACCAGTGTCACTCCTTGCTGCTGGAAAAAGAAGGTACTGGCATCTTAGTAATGGGTGTCCTCCTCAGTAACTGAGCCAAGGCTTCCCAAGTCTACTCAAGCCAGCTTTGTAGGGAGACAGGAGAAGAGGGGGCAAGATCTCTGGGACCAGCTAGCTCAAGGTCTTCATTCTTCATTGATGGCATGTATGGCCAACATGATTAGAATTAACATAAAAGACTCAAGGTTTTCAAATACAACCTTAGATGGGTGTGTTTTTAAAGAGCATGTTTTCCCTTCTCTGTAAAAAAAAAAAAGTATTATTTCTTAGATGAAGAAGAAGTAACCAAATATCAAAATTCTTTGAAGTCCTTAAATATATCACCTTTTACAAAATGAGTAAGCCTGTTTCTATAAAGTTTTATTGTCATATTCATTTATTCATTTAGTTATTAACTGCAATTGCTTCTATGTTAAAGAGTTCAGTAGTTGTTGAATTGTGACAGAGACCATATGTTCTACAAACCTAAAATATTGACTGCCTAACACTTTAAGAAAAATTTTGCTTATCTATATTTTATAAAAAGACAGTTCTGGGTAGTCCAGAATTGGTTTAATTATAAACCTGTGTAAGAAAAGAATATAAGAACTGTTCTTTTCCGAACTGAGCAAATCAAAGCAACCACAAACGGGAGAGAAGCAGACAGACATGGGACATGTCTCATAATTAAAGGGAAACTCTTTAGGGAAGGCATAATGCTGCCAGGCCCTCCCCTGGCCTGTGTGAATTAATGAATGCCTTTGGTTTGTGTAGTGGTGCACCTGATCCTGTTCTATGAGAACCGGCTGAAGGACCATCATCTTGTGATCCCATCCGTCCTTCACGGTCTGAGGGCACTTGTGAGTTCTCTTCATTATATAAAACCATGTTCACAGAAACCCTTGTCCAGTGAATTCTCTCCTTGATGTTTAGCAGTAAAGTTCAGGTACTGAGAGGCAGATTCACCCAAATAGGACTAATTTAGTATCAACCTTCTCCACCTTGTTTTCACTCAGAGTAAAAGTATTTGAGGGTGGGTTGTGGTAGGAGGTGGAATTCAGAGTCAGTTGAAAAGGAGCCACAGAGAGCTCTGGTGACCTAGTGGTAAGGCACACAGTTCAAATCTGCCATCTGCTCCAAAGAAGAAGGATGGGCAGTGTCCTCCCATTCAGTTTACTGCCTCTGAAAACCCACTGGAAGGTCAGCTATGGGTCAGTTCTGGCTCAGAGGCACACAGCAGTAACAACAACAGAACCTAACCAGCTAGAGAAATATAACCAAGTTTCTCACTCTTCAGCACATCTTCCTGAACCAGGGTTTTGTGTGCCCCTTTGTAACTCACTATGCCTGATACAGAATTGTATCTTGGAGGCTGTGCCATAAAATTCCTTTGTTTACAAATCACATCTTTTTCCACAGAGCCTGTGTGTGGCTTTGCCTCCAGGGCTGGCTGTCTCTGTCCTGAAAGCCATCTTCCAGGAGGTACATGTACAGGTGAGTGGAACAGACACTGGGTTTTCCTCCACCTCCTTCCCTTGGCATTAATAGAATCAGAGAGCAATAAAAGAGTGCTTTCCTTCAAAGTTTTAAACTCTAGGAGGGCTTTTAACTGCTTTGGCTAGTCCTTGCTACTTTATGAGGAGAGCGATACATGCCATTATATTGGATCTTAGTCTTTCTCCCTTAAAGAAAGTATACAACAGACAGGTTTTGGTTATGGACCCACTGCTGTACAGCTAGGCCAGTATCTGAATCCTTTCTCTGAAGTTCCTCTTAGATTGATCTTATTCTGGTGTAAAGAACACTGTCCACTTACGGATTATGAAGCCACAGTTGTTATATCATTTAAAGTATTTTTTTTTCCTTTTTTTTATTTTATTGGGAAAATCATGTTGGGGATACACAGAGGTGAGGGTCATTTAAAGTATTTTTTTAACACTTCTTTACTTCCTTTCTCTCAAAGTCCCTGCCTCAGGTGGACCGACACACAGTCTACAATATCATCACCAACTTTATGCAGACGCGGGAAGAAGGTAAAATACAGGATTCTTAGGGAAAATCTGAAAAATGAACACATTCTACTTTTTTCTTCTGTTAGTGAACTATTAATCTTGATAATTATTTGAAAGAGGCAGTACTCAGAATGATAAAGGGAAACTTAAGAGGCCACTCCACTCATTCCTCTGTGGTTTAAAGACAGGGTGGAGTTTAATCTGAAAATTTAAACCCTTGCCTCTGTAGCAATGTGCATAGCAGTATCTGCCTCTTTACTGAGTGCTGCAGGCATCGCTCACTCCATCACTGCCAACACTTGCAAACACACTGGAAGGTCATCCTGGTGATCCTCTGTCATGGTGACCGTCCATCATAATGACCCTCCCTCATGGTGACCCCCATCATGGTGACACCCCCATCATGAAGACACCCCCACACCCCCATTTTGTTTGCAAGGCTATAAATGAATGAGAGGAGGCTTCCTGGCATCAGAAGACAAAAGGACCTGCTCTACTCCAGGAGGCAGTGTTGTTGTTTTTGTGTATCATAGAGGGAAAATACAAGAGCCCAGCTTTCTATCATGTGGGACATTGACTACTCTGTTTTCTTCTCAGAACTGAAAAGCCTGGGAGCTGACTTCACATTTGGCTTCATCCAGGTTATGGATGGGGAAAAGGATCCCCGTAATCTTCTGGTGGCCTTCAGCATTGTCCATGACCTCATCTCCAGAGACTATAGTCTTGGTACGTTCTGGTAATTGTGAGTTTGAAGTTGGGGCCTCTCAAATGATTGTTTTTATAATCTATTTCCATTTTTGTCTCTTTTAGGACCTTTTGTGGAAGAGTTATTTGAAGTTACATCCTGTTATTTTCCTATTGATTTTACCCCTGTAAGTAGCATCTTATTCAAATGTTTTTGAGGGCCTAATATGTGATAGGCCTTATTCTAGGCAGTGAGAATTCAAAGGTGAACAAAGCAGATGTCCTATCTGCCTCATGGGTTTGTATTTTAGTAATAAATAAAGGAGCATTTGAGCTCTGAAAATTCAATTTTTCTGGGATTATAAAACACTAAAGACTATAAACTAGTTCTTTTGTTGCTTTCATTTATCAGAATACTTAAGTCACTGTAAAAAGAGCTTGAGCCGTGGAAGAGCAGCCAAGTCTGACCTCTCCTAACTCCATAGTGGGGGAACAGTCCTCATCTCCAACATCCACACACAGAACCATTTCCCATTAGGTCATTCATAGCTCCCATGCTCCCTCACCTACTTCTGTCAATCCTAACACCAACCATCCCTCCCAGGCCTCTGTCTGCTCTAGTGCCAGGCCCACTAATTCACTGCAGTGACCTCATAGAAGTCACAGACCCATACTCAAGATCATGAAGTTTATTAGAGAAGTTAACAGGTTACAATTCAGCTTGGAAACAGGACAAAATTCTTAAGTCAGGACAACTTCTCAGGTGTGCGCACAGGCCCTTCAATCCTTCAGCTTCTCGGCTTTTCAGGTTACAAAGTTTAGTCCTGCCAGTTATGGTGTCTCTCCTTCAGCCCTCCAGCAAGCTTGGGCAAAAGGAATGTGGCTCTCGCTCTGCTCCCTGCTCTCTGGAAGTCCTTGACGACACCTGCATTTCTAAAACTCGAGGCCTCTAGAGAATTAACCTCTAGATTCTGCTGCAGTTAGGGAGCAGATGAAAGGGAAGCTTCCTCAGCTTCATTGTCAGTCCATAGGTACCTAGGATGGCTAGTCCTTAAGTCTTTTGAGGATTATGCCATAAATATGAGTTACTCAGCTTTCCCCAGCCTATGAAGGATTCTGTTACGTTGAGTCTATTAAGAATTTTCTTCTTACTCATTTGCTTTCCAGCTTCTGAAATGTTCCTAATAATTTTCTCCTATTCCTTTCACCTTTTAGCTTTGCATCTTTAATACAAAACGTAATAGGAATGATTGTATGAAACGCAGTGTGAATGAAGGATAGTGTGAAACACAATGTCTAAGAACTTTTTAAGCAAACCAATATAAAATCTTTTTTTAAAAAAAACCCACCTAACAAAAACAACACAAATCACCTTCGACTTATTTTTAGTGGGATTCCCAAAAGGGAAGAACCTAATGCATGTTTTCAGTCTGCCACCTTGATATAAAAACACATAGTTCTTTTTTATCATTTTGGACCTTAGATTTTTCTAGAAATCCTTGTGATTTAAAAGGAACATTTGTTGCCAGAATTGCAACTTTTATAAGGGTGAAAAATAGGGATGCACAACGAAATTGCGTTAGTTAATAAATTGTGCCTCACCCACAATGAAATATTAAAACGAATTTAAGTTAAGAAATTTAAGGAAGACTAATTTAAGAAAGAATACATTAATACCATTGGAAAATGATGCCATGTTAGTGGAAGAAATACTTTGTAAATATTGTATACAAAAGATCTCATTTTTTAAAAGTTTGCGTGCTTTACAGTGAAACAGTAGAAACTAATATGTAGTCATTGGAGAGTAAGAGAAGGGAACAGAAAGCAGTATCCCAAAAGGCTAAGAGTGCTCATTTCTGAGCTTAAGATATGCACAGTGTAATCAAATAGAAAAGTCAGGCTATAAAGAGAAAGTCCCCAAGGAACACACAAGAGCAAGTGCATCTTCTTGCCGGGGCTTCACATCATGCTACTCTGCCAGAGTGGTTGTAAGCATGACCCTGTTCTCAGGAGGTCAGGTTGACACTTTTGTCCAAGTGTGAAGATGATTTATACAAACCCCCACCTTTCCTCCCTTTTCTAGCCACCTAATGATCCCCATGGTATCCAGAGAGAAGATCTGATCCTGAGTCTTCGGGCTGTTCTGGCTTCAACACCTCGATTTGCTGAGGTGGGTTACCAAAGTTAGGGTATATATAACCTTAGCTCATGAATAGCTCTGAAGGAGGAAACAAAAACAAGAAAACCAACCAACAATGAAAGTGTGGAGAGAAACAAAGAAAGATCTTATGTGCATTTTAGAGAGTAATGCTCCTACAAGTATCTTCAGGCTCGTGGTTATCAGACTGTCAAAGCTGCAAACTTTACAATCTTTCCTTTAAAATAGTCCAAACCCTATGTTATGCTGTCTTTGGAAATCCTATAGCTTTGCAAACTAGGACATTTTTCTCTTAACATAGAGTCTGGTCACAGATTGACAGAAAGGCTTCCTTTCAGTCATAACTTCAGACTGTAATGTAATTCTTTGATCTCAGATCCCCGAGAACTGGTGACAGTGACTACTGGTGACTGAGATGCTACATATCCTAGGCTGAACTTTTTCCTTCTCTCTGACAGTTCCTGTTGCCCCTTCTGATAGAGAAAGTGGATTCTGAGATGCTGAGTGCCAAGCTGGATTCTCTGCAGACTCTAGTGAGTGATTTTTCTCCTCCCTGGGTCCAGCTGCCTCTAAGCAAGTCAGGCACACTAAGGGTTAATGACCCAGGGGGCAATCTGATACATCTGAAAAGATGGCTGCTTGGGATCTGGATCTGTATATCAGCTAAAGTTCTCCGTTGCATATTGTCTCGTCCCTCAATAACTGGGGTACAGACTAAGGCTGGCCGAGGCTCCCACTTTAAACTTCTTCACCAGTCAAGTGAGCTCCTAGTTGCCTGTCTCTTGGATAGGCCTGTATGAAATAACTGCTAGCTTTTCTACTGAGAACCAGGGTCCCTCAGGTGTAATTATCTGTGGGGCCTGCATCTCCTTCGGGATCTGAGTGTGATAGCTGATATATGTGGTTTCCTTGGTAGAATGCTTGTTGTTCTGTGTATGGGCAGAAGGAACTGAAGGATTTCCTCCCCAGCCTTTGGTCTTCTATACGCAGAGAGGTAAGTGTTATTTAGATAAACTCACTACTGTTGGCTTCTGGCTGTCAGGGGTGAGAGGAAATAATACAACATGTCCTATTACCTTGGTTGCCCCTAGGGCCAAGAAAGGGGGGCTTTCTTCCAGTTGAATGACAGAGAGTCCCTATATGAGGGTCAGCTGCCTAGTGCTAGCACTGGATCATCATTGTACAATGCCCATTTCCTGCCCTTCCCTGAAGAAGCATGGGCTAAGCTGCCGTGCTGGGGGGAGGGGGGCCCTCAAATAGAGGATCTTCATTAGCTACTGCTCAGAATTGGCATCTGGTCCTCAAAAAGCTTACATATCAGTCCTAGTGGGACTCGGGATTTGGTGAGAGTACACTAGTTGAGGAGCACTCACTAAGGAGTTTATTTCCATTGCTGTGCTTTGGAAAGGCCCCCCAGCCCCCGAAAATAGGCAGTGTGCGGGTGGGGATTTACTTGGTACAGGCTCACCTCAGTAGCCATGGGATCCTCTCTGACAGGTGTTCCAGACGGCAAGTGAGCGGGTGGAGGCAGAGGGCCTGGCAGCCCTCCTCTCCCTGACTGCGTGTTTGTCTCGTTCTGTGCTGAGGGCTGATGCTGAGGACCTCCTTGACTCCTTCCTTAGCAACATCTTACAGGGTAATGGAGCTGTGACAGCCAGATAGAGGGGTGGGCACAAGAGAGAAGATTGCTCAAGGACCTTTCATATGTAACCTCCATATCCTAAGTGTTTTAGTGGCTGTAATCTTCCTTTGAATTGAAAACAGTCTGAGGAGTAACTGCTAACTAATTATCCCAATGTGAATCTCAGAGCTCAGCAACATTTGGCCTACTCCCAGGTCTGTGATTTGCTTCTCTCTAGACTGCAGGCACCATCTCTGTGAACCGGACATGAAGCTGGTATGGCCTAGTGCCAAGCTGCTGCAGGCAGCCGCAGGTGCATCTGCCCGAGCCTGTGACTACATCACCAGCAACGTCCTGCCTTTGCTGCTGGAACAGTTCCACAAGCACAGTCAGGTATGAGGAGGAATCTTTAGGGAAATGGGTGGGTGGTGTGTGTGCTGGAGTCTCTTTTTCTTACTGGCCTACTTATTTAAGTCTTTAATTTCTTAATGCTACTTTATAGTTTTCAGTATACCAGTATATTTTACCTTCTTGGTTAATTTTTTCTTTAGTATTTTTTTCTATCTCATATAATAAAATTCTTTTCTTAATTTGCTTTTCAGATTATTCACTGCTTATATATAGAAGTACAACTAGTTTTGTATGTTCATTTTCCATCCTGCATCTTAACTATTTCTGAGCTCTTACAGGGTTTGGCTGTGGTTTTATGGGGTTTTTAGTTGATTCTTTAGGATTTTGCACATAGAATCATATCACCTGTGAACTGAGTTAATTGTACTACTTTCCAGTTTTTAAATTCTTTTCTTTAACTTGCCTGATTGCTCTCCCTGGAGCTTGCAGTGCTGTGCAGGATAGAACCACGAGCCTTCTAGTTGGTAGCCAAGTGCTTTAATCACTAGGGGCTCCTTTTTTTTTTACTTTTTTTGACCCCAGTACCCCTTAAAACATTACAGAGTAACCAGCGGCGGACAATCCTTGAAATGATGCTTGGGTTTTTGAAGCTGCAACAGAAATGGGGATATGAAGACAAAGGTAGGGCCACCTTTCAATTGTGGTAACACAGGGCTTGGTCAGCACCATAGTCCTCGAAATGACAGTAAGGCAAGGAGTTGCCAAGGGCAGTATTTAGAACTGGGGTTCTATTCTGAGGGGGTAGCACAAGACAGCATTCAGTGGGTGAAACTTATTTGCTTTTCCCCCAGTGGGCCTCTTGGATACTCGCTGGGCTGCCCACTAACACCACTGCCATCAAGGTGATTTCGATTCTAGTGACCCTCCATCAGATTTTTGCAGCAATAAGTCCTTATGGGAGAAAACTGCCCATATTTCTCCATCAAAGCAGCCCATCATTTGAACCACCTGGATTGTTGTTGTTGTGTACAGTTGAGTTGGATCCATCTCATAGCTGACTCTCCACCAGGTTTTCAGAGGCAGTAAATCACATGGAAAGAGACCGCCTATCCTCCTGTGGACCAAGCAGTTGGTGGATTCAAACCACATGCCTCTGGGATTGTAGCACATCTTCTTTCCACTAGGCTTCCAGAGCTTTTTAAATCTATCCCTGTTTATCTTTGCATCACTGTTGAGTCAAGGCTTTGGAATGTAAGGGTTTTACTCGAATCTGTCTCTCTCCAGATGAGAAGCTTCTGAGCAGCTTCAAGGACCAACTGTGCTCACTGGTATTCATGACCTTGGCAGATCCTAGCACCCAGCTTCAACTTGTTGGCATCCGTACACTTACAGTCTTGGGTGCCCAGCCAGGTATGTCTTAGAGAAAATTCAAAGATTTAGGTACTGATTCCTCTCTTACCATTTTCGGTTTTACGTGAAAAGCAGTTTTAATTCCCTGGTTCTTATGACAGCAGTCAGGAATAAGGGATGCATTGCAGGGGGACAGGGGACAAAATACACAACAATGGAATAAAAATACAACACACAAAAAATTGCTTGATTCCTCTAACAACTCTGCATGCTTTAGGATTTTTAAGAGGTTGGGTGTTTTAGCTGCAAAGAAAGAAGAATGAGGTTTTTGTTCCTTCTGTGTCCACTTAACCACAGACCTCCTGTCTCCTGAGGACCTGGAGCTGGCAGTGGGTCACCTCTACAGACTGAGTTTCCTGGAGGAGTCCCAGAGTTGGTGAGAGTCTAAAACAGCAGGATAGAGCAAGCTCTTCCCTACCTATGACCTGGCAACAAGAGAACCAGCAAAGACCCGGGTTCTTGCTTCTGACTTTTTGCTCTCCTTAGGGGAGGTGGGCCCCAGTTTAACTGACTGCTACCCAGTTGGAGGAGTGTGGGACTGTTCTCTTATGCCTCTTCCTCTTTGACCATTAAGACGTCATACCTAACTGAGTGGTATAGGTACTTCGGGTCTTGCTTTTCAGCTAGGTGGCCTCAGGAGCCCACACTTGGCGTCTGCCTGATGGCAGGTCTAGGCAGGATAACAGGCTAATGGTCATCTGCCCTGTACCCCCAGCAGGGTGGCAGCAATGGAAGCATCAGGAGTCCTCGCCAGTCTCTACCCTATGGCCTTCAGCAGCCACCTAGTACCCAAGCTTGCTGAGGAGCTTCGTGTGGGTACGTTATGTCTGATCTTGCGCTGGCCACTTCTCCCATTGACTCTGGGGAGTTCCAAGCCTACTGACGCTCAATGAGACCTTGTGTGTTGCTTTCAGAGGAGTCAGACTTGAACAGCAGTAAGGGACCCACCACATGTGCACGACAACTGCTCAGTCTGCAAGCCTTGTCGGCTGTATCCACACATCCCAGCATTGTCCGGGAGACCCTGCCTCTGCTGCTGCAGCATCTCTGCCAGCTACACAAAGGTAACTCACCACCAGCAGTGAATGACGAGGCAGGGAGCGAGGCTGAATGGGAGCAGTAGTCAGGTTTGGAGTCGACAGTCCATCCAGGAATAGCTGGCTATTCCTTGTCAACTCCAAATCCGTATAAAAGTCATGAAAAAGAAGCATTTTAATGATACTGGTGCTTGGCTTTCACTCCATCTATTTGAACTGGTCTCTGAGGAAGGAGTAGGAGTGCCTGAGTGACTTTAATGTGGAAGCATGACTCTAAGGCCTTGTCATTCAGAATACGGCTCGTGGGTCAGCATCATGAGCACCATCTCAGGCCCTCACTAATCAGAACCTCCATTGTTAACAGGATCCACAAGTAACATAGAAAGACCCCCTCCCTTCAGCTTGAGCGTCACTGCTCCAGGGCAAAAGTTAAAGCAGCTGCTGGTGCTGCCAGCCTAGACGTGATCACCCTGGACCCCCACCTCCTGCCTAGGCTTCCTGCTTCCCTGGACACTCAGCCCTTGTGCAAGAGGTTGACGGTGGTGGTTCCAGCAGCCTTTAACGTAATAAAAAGAACAGTAGGTTCAGAGTATAATTTGTGTTTGGTTTCTGAATTTGCACTTTGATCCTGAAAAAACCCCACAGATCATTTAATTTAGCTTCATGTCCTCCTCGCCAAAATGAGGGAAATGTGATACTTTTAGGATTGTTGTGGAAAATAAAAAAATGTATGCATAGCTGTGTTCCAGGACCTGGCACAGAATAATAGATCTCAACTCCAAAATTGAACAGATGAAAACAAGAGAATAATGTAACTTAGCTCTTTAGTCACTCTTCTTGAATTGTTCTTGCCAACTGCTTTATTTGAACTAGCTGAAGGTGCTTTTAAACAAACCTAACAGGGAACACTGCCTTTCTCCCCACACAGGAAATAAGGTGGCAGGATCCAGTGACGTTATTGCTGTCTGTCAGAGCCTCCAGCAGGTGGCAGAAAAATGCCAGCAGGACCCTACAAGCTGCTGGTATTTCCATCAGACAGCTGTCCCCTGCCTGCTTGCTTTGGCTGTGCAAGCGTCCATGCCAGGTAACCCTTTACACGTGTCTTCTGGGAATTCTCCCTCCCACTAGTATTGAACAGCACTGCCACCCTCTGTGTAGCACTGATACTGCATTCTTTGCCATCAAGTTAGTCAGCCACGTGAGATTTCACTGCAGAAGTGTGGTCAACCTGGCCAGTGGTAGGAACCAAAATCTGTAACACTCAAAAAAATCACAAACCTTTTTTCTTTTACTCTTTTAAGTCCTATGAAATTACTTTAGCTCACAGACTATAGAGTCAGGCTGACCTGGATAGCTTAAGCCTCAGTTTTACCACTTGCTAACTTATGCAGATATTTAGCTTTTGAGAGCCTTGGTTTCCTCATTTCCTCACTTTTAAGATGTATCTAGGGGAGCCCTGGTGGCCTAGTGGTGGGAAGCTGCACTGCAATCCTGGAGGTACATGGTTCGAATCCAACGGATGCTCTGCTGGAGAAGAAGGGGCAATCTCCTCCTGTACCGGTCAGATCCAGTTTGACAGTACACACACAGAAAATAATAATAAAAATTTTTTTTTAAAAAAAAAAGATATCTAAAGAGGGCAGACAGAAAGAATGAAACAAGAGAGCATGGAGAGTCGGGCAGCATAGTAAGTGTCCACGTGACCATTGCTCTAAATGAGGAGAGAGCAGCCCTATGTGCGCCTGGGCAGTTGGAATGACAGAGAGGATTTGCCTCACTCCTGCTCAAGGATGAGATGCAAATATGGTTTTCATTGTTTTTAATTGATAGTAACAAAATAATAAATTCTCTGTTTAAATGGGGTGGGGAGAAAAGCCACCTGGTAACACAGTAGGTTAAGCACTCTCTGCTAACCAGATCAGAAGGTTAAAGCTACCAGCCACTTCATGGGAGGAGGAGGATGCAGTCTCTTCCCATAAAGATTGACTGTCACAGAGACCCTGTGGGCTAACTGCTGTCCTGTAGGGTCGCTATGAGCCTAAGTCGACTCAGGGACAGAGATTTGGGGTTGTAAAGGATAGACAGGAATCCATGAAGATAAGTTCATGTTAGTTAAGTCTTTTAAAAGACCACCTGTTATTATGGCTACTGTCAAGAAAGGGAAACCAGAGCTCAGACAGAAGGTATGTCCAGCAGTGGTAATACAACAAAAATCATACCAGAGAAAAGATGGGGTGTTGCTTCAAGATAATGCAGGAGTCATAGTAAACACTCAGGTGAGATGAAACGTTCTGCCATCACTGGACCAGTTTCAAAGGAGTGTGCAGACTTTACGGCCCAGGATTGCATCCAGTGCGGGCAGCATCACATGATTCTCCAAAGTATTTGTAAAAAAAAAAAATTAAAAGTTCACCCAGTTAAAAAATTATTTGCTACCAAAAGATTATTAAAAGTATTCCTATCAGCTGCCCATTTATTTTCCACTGAGGACTGTGCGTAACGTTCCAGGCATCTCTCTGTAGCCCCAGATTTGACTTCTTATGTAGAAACATGAGTCCCTTGCTTGTTCTCAGGACAGAAGTACTAAGCGCAGATTTAAAAAGTGGTGTGTGTTGTGTTGTATTGTTTTTATAGAGGAGGAGCCATCCGTTCTGAGAAAAGTGCTGTTGGAGGATGATGTCTTGGCCGCCATGGTGTCTGTCATTGGCACCGCCACCACCCACCTGAGCCCTGAGTGAGTAAAACGTGTGCAGCCTGATCCCATTTTGGCAAGAAGCAGTAGGTAGCCACTTTCTGAGCTGTCCTTTTACTTAAATTTAAATGTGGAGGCTTACTCGTTGTCATTGAGTTGGAAGCGATTGACAGCTGAACCTCTGTTGGGCTTCTGAGGCTATAAATTGCCCATCTTTCTCCTGTGTAGCAAGTGGTGGGATTGACCCTCCAGAGAGCTGGGGCCTTTGGGTTTACAGCCAGCTCCCTACAAACTGGCCACTTGAGCTCCTTCAAATAACATGGAGACAGTTACTTTTTTCTGTGTTTTGCTGGCAGAGAATGGAGTTTTTGGTGCTGGGGGCTCTGGGGTAAGTGAGCCATGGCCCAGTGATTCTTAGCTTAATAATCACCTATGCAGCATTTTTAAAATATGCATTATTTTGATGTCTCTCAGTCAATTCCAAGAGAATAAGGACTTCATTCAATTTGCTGATTTATCACCAGAGTCTAGAGTGAGAATGATGCCTAGCTTCTTTCTTCAGAGCCCTTGGTCATATCTCGTGTTCTGCTCTCAGATTGGCTACCCAGAGTGTGGCCCATATTGTGCCCCTATTCCTGGACGGTGACATCTCCTTTCTGCCTGAAAACAACTTCCCGTGCAGATTCCAGCCATTCCAGGTGAGGGTTTGATGACTAGAGGAGGAGAATCCGAGGACTTGAGTCCTTCAGCACTGTTGTCTGGAGCAGACAGGCCTATTGCAGGCAAGACATGCTTGAGAAGGTTCTTCATTTACAGGATGGCTCTTCAGGACAGAGGCGGCTGGTTGCACTGCTTATGGCCCTTGTCTGCTCCCTGCCGCGAAAAGTAAGTAAGGACATTTGGGGAGGACCTTTACTTAACCCTGAAAAGGAGAGGTGTGTACTTGGTGACTTCTGGGCAGAAGTTTGCCTCAGGCTAATCTGGCTTTCTTTCACCTGTCCTATTGGAGAATTTAGTTCTCTTCCACCATGACCCCTGCTGCCACCATCAGGGTGGGTACCTCTTCAAGTGTTCTCTGGGTCCATTACATGACCAGGTTTTCTGTAGGTGGAAATCCCTCAGCTGAACCAACTCATGCGGGAGCTTCTAGAGCTAAGCTGCTGCCAGAGTTGCCCTTTCTCCTCTACTGCTGCGGCCAAGTGCTTTGCAGGACTCCTCAACAAGCACCCTGCAGGTACTAGGGATGAGCACTGGGTCAGGGGTTCCCTGAGACACCATAAAAAGGAACCTGCTGATAGTAGGATGGGGTTCCAGCTGTTGGTGCGCTGCCCTAGGCCAGCCTTTAGGACTGAAGCTAGTTGGACCAGGCATTATAGGGCATAAAGGAAATGTCTTCAAGCAGAATGCTTGATCCATTTCTGCCATCCTACAGCAGAGCTGTTACGGACAATTGTTTGTTGCAAGTAGACAGCTTTTTAAATGTTGAGCTCCCTGCTATGAGTTGGTTCCGACTTGAGGGCAGTGAGGTGAGGTGGCACCCGTTAAGAGAATGCCAGGCTCCCATGTCCTCGAACTGGATGGGTGAACATTACTAAAGGCAAAGGGACAGTTATTTTTTTCTCAGCTTCTCAAGGAGTTTAGCATTTAGATGATTTATTCTTTATAATTAAAAGAGAACGATAAAGCATTTCTTCCCTCTTTTTTTTTAGGGCCACAGTTAGATGAATTCCTGCAGCTGGCTGTGAACAAAGTAGAGACTGGCCTGGGTTCTGGGCCCTGTCGCATTCAGGCCTTCACACTGCTCCTGTGGGTAAGGATGGTGCATTGGCACCATCTGTTTGACTATGAACCAGAAGCATATGCTGTCCGGGGTACTAGGGTTTGAGTGTCATGTATGCCCTTAGTGCTCTATCTCTGATTACAGATAACAAAGGCCCTGCTTCTCAGATACCATCCTCTCAGCTCCACTCTCACAGACAGAGTAAGTCTTTTCTGGAGACAGGATCTAACCAGAAGCCGCTTGTTGATCTTTGTCATCCCACATAGTACTTTGATTCTCCTCTTGTATATTCGAGCTTCTTGGTTCTTTTCCTCTGATGTACCTCAGCAGCCCTTGTCTCCTAGCTCATGGGGCTCCTGAGTGATCCAGAACTGGGCCCAGCAGCAGCTGACGGCTTCTCTCTGCTCATGTCGGACTGCTCTGATGTACTGACCCGCGCTGGCCACGCCGAAGTCCGGATTATGTTCCGCCAGCGATTCTTCACAGATAACGTGCCTGCTCTGGTCCAGAGCTTCCATGCTGCTCCTCAAGGTGAGAAGGGCCAAAAAGCCAAGACAGGCCTTCTGCCCTTTGCCTGGGCTGCATTCTCTTACCAAGGTAGACTCTGAGAGCTGCTTTAGAACTATAGTGTGGTCTATACCTAGAAAATGAAATTTTTATTCTTGTCTCACTTTTCCCATGTCAACATGCCTCACTTACTCTGAGCCTTAAGGGTGTGGGTGGGGTATGTGCCAACTTTTGACCAACTTCTTCAAAGATTAGAGTTGGATCTTCAAGCTAGTGTCACAATATGATTTCTCCCCTTACCCTTTGCCTTTTTTTCACAGATGTGAAGCCAAATTACCTGAAGGGTCTCTCTCACGTACTTAACAGACTGCCCAAGCCTGTGCTCTTGCCAGAGCTGCCCACAGTGAGTCCTGTGGTGGGAACCTCTCCACAAGTGTCAGAGCCATTCGTTTCGAGCTGAGGCTAGAAAGGGGAGGTAGCCAATCACAGTCCTCAGAAAACGTGGTTGTCCCCACCTTTCCTGTTGCCCTCAGCTGCTTTCCTTGCTGCTGGAGGCCCTGTCCTGCCCTGACTGTGTGGTCCAGCTCTCCACGCTCAGCTGCCTTCAGCCTCTTCTACTAGAAGCACCTCAGGTCATGAGTCTTCACATTGACACACTCGTCACCAAGTTCCTGAACCTGAGTTCTAGCCCTTCCATGGTGCGTTGAGCCCCAGAAACTCTTTGGCACTACATCTTGGCTTCTCAGGTCTCCCCTCACCTCCTTATGGTTGTGTTCCAGGCAGTCCGGATAGCAGCACTCCAGTGCATGCATGCGCTCACCTACCTGCCCACCCCCGTGGTAAGTACCTCTGTTGGCCCTCTCTCGCCTGGGAACTTGGAGAAGCCAGAAAAGAAGTATCCTTTTGCCTTAGTCAGATGAGATTAGCGATCCTGCTCTATGTTAGAGGTTTGAATTACAAGGTGCAGATAAGCAAGGATCTTCTTCCTTGGACCCGTAATGGATTGAATAAACCCTACTATTAATAAAACAGCCAACCTGCCACTCAGCAGTCTCTGGAATTACTAAAGAAAAAGTGATGCTGGTTTTTCAAGAAAAAAATTTCCCTTTCTTCCAATTAGTAACCATGCAAAGTCAGAAAAGCGATTCTTGCGTTGCTTTGGCTGAGTAAGACTCAGGCTAGTCTTCTAATTCCACAGCTGCTGCCGTACAAGCCGCAGGTGATCCGGGCCTTGGCCAAGCCCCTGGATGACAAGAAGAGACTGGTGCGCAAAGAAGCTGTGTCAGCCAGAGGAGAGTGGTGAGTTCCTGGGCCACGGAGATGGGGACTGAACCGTGCTTCACAGCCTGCTGCCGCCAACACTATTCTCTGCCTACAGGTTTCTATTGGGGAGTCCTGGCAGCTGAGCCCTGGCCCTGACTGTTCTGACAATCTAACCCAGTATTACTAGTGAGCCAACTACTACTTTCTCAAGGCAGGGAGACCACTGGCCTGACTCCCTCTCCCACTGACACAACACCAGTGTTGGGCCTCTGTTGCATGACTGTCCAAGACCCATAGGAGTACTGACTTGTGGTGGATCTGAAGTAACCAGACTACTGTATGTGAAAACAGATCTCGGTTGTGGACTTTTCCATTTAAATGGCCGAGAAAGGAAGATATGCTGCTGAGTAGTGAATGCAGATGAATGTGGTCCTGAGGGCCAGGGAGGGTGGATGTGTGTGTACCTGCTGGCGAATAAAGATTTCTTTTGATAATGGGACTGTGGGGAACTCCCCCATGACCCTCTGCATCTGTGTCTCGGTTGTAACAAGGAGTCACTGCTGTGAGGAAAAGGAACAGTAATGATGGCTTTGCCAAGACTTCTTCAGACATCTAGCCCATTCACATAGAGTTTAGGGGGCCTGACCAGAGCCCCACCCACTGTGCCTTGACCCTGCCTTCCCCCTCCCCTGAAGGCAAAGAGCAAGAAACTGCAGATCTTTACAAAGTGGAATACCTTTACTTTTGCTCCCTTCACAGCAACATGTGAGAAATGGCAGTGACCTCAGCAGCAGCCTTTGCCCTGTTGAGAAGCCAGGATCTCAGATGTATTCTCAGACAGCACATGGAAGAGCTGATAACCACCCCAGTGCCATAACCGAGGGAAGGCGTGGTCAGCACTGGGCATGTTGGCTTAGCTGCCTGACCCCCAGTATGGGGCTGGAGCTTCTGTTTGCCTGAGTAAAGGGCTACCAGTCCCAGGGTGTCCTGCACATCAAGCCTTCCTTCTGCAGTAGCCAGCAGGCTGGTCCTGGAGGTGTCCCTGCATGGGTTCCTAAGGCCAGCCCACTGGGTCTTTTTGCTCATGGAGTCCAAATAAAGCTGTCCTTGAGTTTCTTGAGACAGCACAGGAAGCAGAATGAATGTTAAAGTCACAAGTGGAACAAGCCAGTTCACACGGCCATCACAGAGGCTGAGTGAGCTGCCACCCAGGGCGGGGGTTCCCAGCTCATTCCATTCCCTTGGGGCAAGTGGCTGGAAGGTAACAGCACCCGGGTAAGCCAGTGCCTACAAGAGAAACACATGTATTTTGGTCCAAGAGCTGCAGATCCCTTCCAGATTGTCACTCCTCTCCAGGATGTGTAAAGGTGTCCTCGAGCTATCCTGGCACTAGTCACAAAGTTAACCCAAGTTCTCATCTCTACCTAATTATTGTCCACTGAGTGCACCTTTCAGGCTTTAAAGGCTTTTGCAAGCCCAGGCCATGGGAGATGAGGACTGAGAACAGTCAGGGCCAGGGCTGAGGGTTGTAATCATTATGGGAATGTAAATGAGGATGTGCCGGCATGGAGGATGAATGTATAGGGTCGTCTGGATTGTTAATGTCTCAGTAGCTCCCATATGGAAAACTACCACCTCTGCCCCTCGCTTTGAGGAAGCGGGCTTCATTATTGTCTGATGACTTCTGTCACACATTCCTTCAGTCTCAAAAATTACTAGCTTAAATTCCACACATGCCACCAGCTGGGAGGTGACTGGCTGCCATCACTCTTCCCCTCACTAGAAGTCTCTTGAGAAGAGTATTCTCAGAATTCTATTCTAGTCATTTTTAAAGCTGCATCTGCTATTTAAATCACAGTTCTGCACTTAACAGTCATTTGCTTCAAATAAGCAATGATCTCTCTCTCTCTCAAGTCTAGAACTGCACTGTCCAATATGTAGAGCATATCTAATGTTACTATTTCATTTCCAATCTTGTTTTACTGTAATCACGTTTATTTGCCACATAATGACTATTGGCTACTCTATTAGCACAAATCTAGAGCATTTTTCTCACCACAGAGTTCTGCTTGGCCTAGATCATACTTTACCTTCTCGTATCCACACCAAGGAACACCTTCCAGTTGTCCAAACAGCCGTAGTTATAAGGATTCCTAAATACCTACAGTCAAGAACAACACATTTCTAGGAGTTGCTGCTACTTAAGCCCCTCCCACCTTTCAAGTCTACAATGGCTAAAGCTCAGCAAGGCATGGTTCTGACCTATTGGCCTTGGTCTCTTTATAGGGCGGCAGTTGCTCTACCCAACCAACCCAACCCTCAGCCCTACTCACTCTGCCCTTGGCCTGGAGCCGACGTCTCTCCTTCTTGTTGATGTGCCGTTCAATGCTAGTCTCACCTCGACTGATGAGGACAGCATGCCACACAGTTAGGGCACCCAGGGCAAGTGCTACAGAACTAAGAGGGGCAAAGATCGGTGGGTAACTTAGAGAGGGACAGAGGGAAGCCTGTAATTGATCCAAGTAACAGTGATTACGTAGTGACCTCTCGGGTGATTGGAAAATTCTAAAATAAATGAACAGACACACAAAAAAAAAGCTCAGTGGAGCAGTTCTACTCTGCTTACTGGCGTTGCCATGTGCTGGAATAAACCTAATGACAACAGGGACCTCTGTCTAGGCCTTAGCTCGCAGCATCAGGCAAGTGGGGTCAGGCTTGCTACTTTAGATACATTTATATATATCTCCTATGAGTCGCAAACGACTCGACGGCACATAACAAAAACAACATATCCTAACTTCAAGTTCATTATGTCTGTAGGAATCATTAACAAAGCATCTATGTGGGCTAAGAATAAAGTATGTGAGAGGGAAGGTGGAGAAAGAATGAAGTCTATTAAGGAGAACATTCTGGGAGACATCCATGCGTGGGAGAGAGTGCAAGGTAATAATGAGCGTGCAGGGGCTGGGATCTTGATAGCACAGAATTCAAATTTCAGCTCTACTGAATCACTGAGCCACCCTCCTCACCCCCTTAAGTGTGGCTCTGCCAATCTGAATCAGAACTATGGCAGTTCCCGCCACCACTGGACACCTAACGAGGTTGTTCTGAAGGGACCCTTCACCAGTTAAAAAATGAGAATGAGATACCTGCACAGGAACCAGAGGTAGACGAGACTCTTGTGAGTTATCCTTTCTCGAAAAGAGAAGGTGGGTGGTGGAGTCTGGTGATAAGTCTAGAAAAATAAAACCACAAAACCTGGCTCATTTGCTCCAATGCTAATTATTTATCCCCCAAAGACCTGGCACCTACAGGCAGGGAAATGACCTAAAACCAGTCCAAAAAAGATAGGATTAAGCCACAGAGGAGTCAGGGCAGCAGCCAAATGGGTGCACCAAGCCCAGAGACATCACCACGTGGACACACACTGGGCAGAGCAGGTCACACAAGATGGCAAAGCACAGACGGAGCTGACCCTGGGCCGTTAAGATTTGACTTCCTAAGTGGAGCTCCTGGGAAAGCCATCCCCAGCTGAAACTCCTTCACTCTATGTCCCAAGAGAGATGAGACCACAGGCCCAGCATGGACAATCGCATGAGCCCAAGATCTGCTCAGAACAGAATCCTAAAAGACATGAGAGAGGAGGGGCGATCCTGACAGGAATGCAGACAGACCAGGAGTGAAGGATGACGCAGCGAGCGGCAAGCTCACCCCATTACACAGAATCCCACAGAATCTCCTTGCTGCTCAGACCATCACCATGGCACAGTCCTTACTAGGCCCAAGGAGGAGGTGGACAGGATAGGTGGCTGAATGCTCACATACAAGGGACATCCCAGCTTGCCCCAAAGCCACTTGAGTTGACCGACTGAACACAAGCTCCCAAAACATCCCCTATTCAGTCTATAGGGACTCCTCAACCAGCCTTCACAACTAAATGAGCACGTCCAGCCCCAGTTGCCAGAGCAACACTAGACCCCCAGGCCTGAGCAGCAGGAGGCATTGGGGTGGGGACAGCCCACCTGGTTGGCAACCGCCTGTAGTTTGTTCTTGTCGAGCTGTTTCATTTTCTAGGGGGATTGAAAACAGTGCTGGTTATATTCTCAGGCCTCTACGATGGGACTGCTACTAGCCCCACTCTTAAGGGACAGATTCCACAACCCAAACTCTGGTCTGCAAGCTGCCATGCCCTTACCCATGGGCTTACCTCAATGGCAGCATAAGCATCCCGGAAGAGATCCCAGCTTCCATAGCTGCAGTAGACACAGCCCAGAGTCATGAAAAAGCAGAATGAGAAGAAGTAGCGATGGTTGTAGTGGCCCACACAGTTGTTTAGCCATGCTGGTAGGGAAAGGATTAAGGACAAGATCAAATACACAACTTCCAGGGGGGCCGGAGCCAAGCCTCTCTGCTTCATTCTTTGTTTTCTTTCCTGGTTCATTCTTGATCCATGATGGCCTCACTCAAGGACTCTAGTTACCAAGAACTATTTTTTAAAGGTGTGGGACCATTTGCAGAAGTTGAAGCAAAAGTGTCCGAAGCTTTTCAAACCTTCACTAGCCTCCTGCTAGGAAAGCAGAACTAAGATCCTTCACTGAATCTGTGCCAGTCCCCCACGATGGCCCAATCGTTATGGCTCTCTCAGGCATACTCAAGAGATAGATAAAGAAATTCAGATATCTCTTTCCTGCAGGAACTTCTGAGCCCATCCATAGCTGCCAGCCTGATAGTCTACAGGAGAAAGAGCTATGACTAAATCCCTTCCTCCAGGAAGATGCATCCCACCAAGACTATCAGCCTTCGACTTCCCCCCCGGAGCTGGTGAGCCCCCACATCTCTTCATGAACTTCTCATGAGTCCAGTGCTCTCTCCAAGGTGACGCTAGAAGCCTTGGGTTTGTGGCCATTAACCCTGTGCAGTGCACTGGAGCCAAGAAGAAGGCCTAGGCCGCAGAGACAGTAAAAGGATACGGCAGTGGTGATCCATCTTCAGCACACACCTGTGAGGGAGGGACACAGGCTCTGTTACAGTGGCCAAGGTTCTCGAGGTGTCAGTGCCAATCCTTTCCTACAAGGACCAACATCCTGCTGAGGTGAAAAGGGTAGACTGTGAAGACAGCCAGGCCATGCTTCAAGCCCAGCTTTCAGCTAGTGGCCAAGAGAACTCTCAACCTCAGTGTCTGTAAGTGGCCATGATGCCTAACAGGGCGAACCATTCCTGGCGTTACGTGACACAGAGAGCAAAGTGTCTGGTATATAATAAGGATGGCATGCAAGTCTCAATCACCTGCCAGGTCTGGGTTTTGGCCTGGGGCTACAGAAGGGCCACAGCTGGGATGCAGAGAGGGTGGGCCAACACCCACCTATTGCAGATGCTGCAGTGGTGTGTTCGGGCCGGCTTGGGATAAATGCACTTTTTGCAGATGGAGACGGTTGCGATGTCATTCCGGCCCTGTGCAAAGGGAGAAGAGCATCATGACAGCTGTGGCAACACTCATCCTGCACCTCAAAAATAGACTCGCCACTCCCAAGACCGGCCTCCACAGCCTGCGGCGCCTCTTCTCCCGGACCCCTCAGAGAACCTACCTGGGGTGGGTATCCAGGTGGGGTGGTGATGGCCTGGTAGTAGTGGAAGACGATGAGTATCAGATTCCAGTGACTGTAGAAGAAATGCCAGCAGAGCCGCGGCACTGAGTAGGTCTGCAGGATGAGGGGCAGGACGCACAGGTAGGCGATGGCCACGATGGAGCCTGTCAGCACGATCACCAGCACCACGAACACCTGCCAGTACAAAACGGGGAGTCAGGCCGCCCAGGCGAGGGGTTCATGCACCCCAGCCGAGTCAGGAACTTTCCTGAGGATAGGGGGCTGGCCTCGACGGGGACACCGGTCCCTCCCCCACAGCAAAACATCCCTGGGCGCCACTCACCACCCCGAACCAGCGGATCACGTTGTCTACCAGCCAGTAGATGGGCTCAAAGGCAGCATCGACAGCCGTGTCACTGCCGCCAAAGGAATTGTACAGCAAGGAGCGCAGGCAGACCTTCCCATAGCGCCAGCGCTGCACCAGGCCCCGGAGCAGGGGTGGGCAGCGGCGCCTGTAGCCCAGCAGCAGCAGCAGGCGCAGGCAGAGGCGGGCCGGCCCCAGCAGCAGGCTCCGCTGGCCCCGCATGGCTCCTAAGGAAGACACACCACCATGAAGACCCAGCCTGGCCCTGGTCCTCCACAGTCCCACCAGCAGGGAGACCCACAGCACCAGCTTAGAGGACAAAAACCTGAGGCTCAGCTAGGCCAGGCCCACGCCGTGTGAAAAGGCTCACTTCACCCCTAGAGAGTATTAGTGTGCCATGGACCTTAGGGTAGTCTCTGAAGACCGAAGTGAGCAGACTGGGCAGAGAGGTGCACTAGGACAGACTGTGGGGAACAGATGCCACAGCAGGTGGAGATGGCCAAGGAAGACGACGCTCACCCCAGGCCAACAGGGAAACCTTCCCCGAGAGCCGATGCACTATATTTGGACTTCTAGGCTACTAAGAAAGTAAATGTGTTAAAGTTACCTACTTGTGGGATTTCTGTTACATCAGCACTACATAAGAGGCAGGGGAAAGGGGAGGAGAGGCGGGGGCAATCCCAAGCTCAGGTAGGGTCTCTGGAATTCTCCATGTTGAGAGATCACTGAGGGGAGTGTGGATCTGCACTGGCCCGTTAATCCAGCTTCTAACAACTGTCCTTTCCACAGCTCACCTGGCCTCTCTAGGGGACAGTGAGTGCATGGCATGTGGATCCTGCACCTATATCTTCCCTGATGCTCTGAGTCTTCACAAAAGATCCTCCTCCTCCTCCTCCTCCCCCTCCCCCTCCTCCTCCCGTCCTCAGGGCTGACATGTAACTTTACGGGCTTGCACACTGACCACAGGAGCATAAGATTCCCTGGCTTCCCATCGGGAGAGCCCAGCTTCCCCTTGCATGACACAAGATGATTTCTCCTCAATTCCAATCCCTTCTCTCCCCATGGATATAAAAGCAAAGACAACTTTGGATATCCAGAATTACACCACAGGGAGAAGACAGCAGGAGGAGGCGTCCCTGCTGCCCTTGGACCCGAGCAACCCCAGCAGCCTTCCTCGCTCTCTAGACCCCACCACAATATGGCTTCAAGTGCCCCCATCTCTTCTCTGCTGTGGCATCCAACAGCAGGAGGCTGGCTGCCCAGATAATGCCCAGAACAGAAACAGCTGCATGACCAGATTTCCTATGCTAATAGCCTCATCAAATGTGCAGATTAAAGTACTTTATCAGTAAAAAAATGACCTGGCTTTCCCCTCGGATGGCCACAAACGGCTGCCTTGTCCTCAGCAACTCCACTGACTTATTAAATAGGCAGCTCAAAAGCCCAGCAGAAACTGGAGGAGGCCGCACCACTCAAGGGAGGTTTCAATTCAGTAACTGGAGCAATGTATTCTGCGTGCATCTTGGCTCATCCCCACAGAAGGTCTTTCAAAGGAAACACTTAATTACCGCCTTCCACAAGCCCTATCATTGCCTAAAACAGACGCCCGGCAGACACAGCTTACAGAGAAAGAGAAGACAAAAGCCAGGGGGACCCACCCTCTGCACCAAAATGAAGGAATTGGCCATTCCCATCACCTCCCAGCAAACCAAGGGAGGGTGTGTAACCAAAGTAGAGGTTACTTCAAACTTCCTCCCCTCTCTGGTATGAGCTAGACTTTATTGTTTGGTAACATGATCTGCCCTGAAGAATGCATTTTCAAAAGAGTAGAGTCACAAACGAGAATGGGACAAAGTATATCACCCCACATCAAACCTAGGTGACTCCTGGATCATCCAAACCATTACTTAGGTTCAGACCTGTTGCTTATGAGATCATTATGGACTGTGATCAACTCAATGACACCTAACCGCAACAACATTCAACCTCTTACTATGGTCGATGGTTGCTGTTGTTGTTATGTGCCATTGTGTTGCCTGTGACTCATAGTGACCCTATGTATATGAGCCCTAAACGCTGTTCTATCCTGTGCCAACCTCGCTGTCTCAAACACACTCATTCCCACCACCCCAATCACAGATTCGATCCATCTCATCAAGGGTCTTCCTCTCCTGCGCTGTCCCTCCACTCTCCCAAACATGATGTCCCTCTCCAAGGACCAGTCCCTCCTTGCAACATGCCCAAAGTATGTCAGATGAAGCTTCAGAATCCTTGACTCTGAGGAGCATTCCGGCTTCACCCTCTCCAGGACAAACCTGTTTATTCTCCTAGCAGCCCATGGTATATTTAACACTCTTCTCCAGCACCACAGCTCAAAGGCATAAGTTGCCTATTTGTTAAAATATAGTAACAGCTTGCAGATCAATTGCATTCTTTATTTGTGAAAATGTTAAGTGATATGCCATTGCACCATCATCCTCCTAGTCAATAAAAATATATTCCTGGCAAGATCTGGTGGCCTAGTGACAAGAAGCTGCACAGCAATTCCAGAGGTAAGTGGTTCAAATCCACCTGATGCTGCAACGAAGTTTGTTTCTGGCAAAAAATCAATGGCAGCAAGTGGAAATTTGGGGCATACACCTTTTGTTGATGAATTAAAATAGTGAAGTCCGTATTACATCAAAGAACTGACCATTGACTCAACTCAGCAGCAGACACATCAAAGTTTAAAAAGGCTGTAATATAACGTTTATCTCTTTTTTTTTTCCAATGAGGTAAAATATCTTAACGTATAAATAAATGTGGGTAATTATTCCCAAATGACCCAATGTCAATAAAACATTGTTTTAAAAAAAAAAAAAAATCCACCTGATGCTGTGCTGGAGAAAGAGAGACAATTTCCTCCTGTACCAGTCAGATCCAATTTGACGGTACACACAAAAAAGTAATAAAATTTTTAAAAATCTATATAATCCTTTGGTCTAATGTGTAATGAATTGCACTGCCAAACCAAAAGCAAGTGTTTCAAATCCACCAGCTGCTCTTAGGAAGCACTGGTGGCCTAGTGGTAAAAAACTGTGCTGCAATCCCAAAAGCATAAGGTTCAAATCCGCCAGCTGCTCCACATGCACTCTCCTCCCATGCTATTTACTACCTCGGAAAACCTGCTGGAAGGTCAGCTATGACTCAGTAACAACTCACAGTAAACATCCTAAATCCACTAGCTGCTCTCAAGGGAAAAAGATGGGAAGTCTTTTCCTGTGCAATTTACAACTTCTGAAAACTGGCTGGAGGGTCAGCTATGAGTCTTTTTTTTTAATATATTTTTTTTATTTTATTATTTTGTGTGTGTGTGTGTGTGTACCGTCAAATTGGATCTGACTGGTACAGGAGGAGATGGCCCCTCCTTCTCCGGCAGAGCATCTGGTGGATTCGAACCGCATATCTCTGGGTTGCAGTGCAGCTTCTTTCTACTAGGCCACCAGAGCTCTCCAGCTATGAGTCATTTTTGACTCAACGGCAATTAATAACAAACATAAGCAAAAAAACAAAACAAAAACCAATCACAGAATGGGTAAAAGAGTAGAGATTTCACCAAAGAGGACATTCATTCATCTGGCCACCAAATAAGAAAAGATACCCAGCATGATTAGTCATCAGAAAAAAAATCAGAGAAGCTATTTGATTCCCCTAAAAGTTAAAAAAACCGAAAACCAAAAAACAGTGCTGGTGAGGATAAATTCGAACCCACATCACTGCTGGTGGGAATGTAAAATGATACTACCCTTTTGGGAAACAGTGTGGCAGTTCCTAAAAAACTAAACAACAGAAAGACCATATGGCCGAGCAATTTCACTCCAAGGCATGCATCCAAAACACATAAAAGGTGAAAGTTAAGAAAAGACTTTGTTACAACCACTCTGGAAGGCAGTTTGGCGTTTCCTCAAAAAGTAGAAAATTCTGCATGACCCAGCCATTCCACTGCTTGGAATATACCCCAATAAAATTAGAAATGAGACCTAAACGGAGATTTATACACTAGTGTTCAAAGCAAAAATTATTCACCATCACAAGAACATAGAAACAGCCCAAATGTCCAACCACAACTGAATGGATTGAGAAATTGTGGTACATTCACATGACGGAATACTATGTAACAGGCAGGAGCAATGATTTCGAAAATTACTATATATAACATGAGAGGGACTGAGCATTATGCTAAGTGAACTAACTCAGTCCCATAAGGACAAATAATGTATAAGACCATGATTGTAGAAATAGAAAAATAACTAGTAAAATGTGTATGAGGATCCAAGGGGGAGAGGGTGGGAGCAGGGGGGTGAGAGTAGGCAAAAGGATAATCATAGCTCGCACAATTTGATGGGTCGAGGGAGGGGTGGGTAAAGGAACTGGGAAAGATCCAGTGTGAAAAACAATGTATTCAAACTTTGTAAGCAAACCAGTATAAAATAGAAACTTATTTAAAAAAAATTTGTACACCAATGTTCGTTGTGGCACTATTCAGAAAAGCCAAATGGTGAACACACTCTATCAGCAGGTAACTGGATAAACTGGTAGATAGATACAATGAAAAATACCTCAGCCAATAGGAGAAATGAGGTCTTGATACATTATGCTGAGTGAAAAAAAAGTCAACCACACATAAAATCAATTATTATATGACCTCACTTACATTAAAAAGATTTTTAAAAGGCAAAATTGTGTAGAAAATGTATTGGTATTTACAAGGGGTGAGACGTAAGGAAGAAAGGGCTGGTTAACATCAAAATCTCATAGACTGGCAAGCAATAGTTACTGCTGTAAGTAAGTTATGCTGTTGTCATGCACCCTCCAGTCAGAATCAACTCATAGCTGGTTTTCAGGGGCTGTAAATTGCAAGAGAGGAGACACTCCATTTTTCTTTGTAGAGCACCTGGTAGATTTGAACCACCTCCCTTTGAATTAGTAACACAACTCCTTGTCCACTGGGCCACCAGTCCCCTCAACAAACTATACAAATAAAAAATTAAATTGGCAAGTTATAGGATAGATACAGTTACAAACTTTTTTTAAAAAAAGTATCTGCTGAGGCTGCTGTGTAACCAAACACTTCATGGGAATTAGTTTTTCAGTTTGGTGGCTTAGGGTCATGGTTTCACAGAACACCCAGTTAATTGGCCTAATAGTGTGGTTAGTGCTTCTGTTTGGTATATAGGGTTTGGTGTCTTAGAAGCTTGCAAACAGTCATCCAAGACACATCATTTGGTCTCTATTCACTGGGAACAACAGAGGAAGAAAAGTTAGGAATAAGAGGTTGTTATGTGCTGTCAAAATGGAACTGATTGACAGCTACCCTTCCAGTGCGTTTTGGTTTTTTTATTTTTTAAAATGTTTTATTTTTATTATATTATTTTTTTACGTGTACCGTCAAATCAGATCTGACTGGTACGGGAGGAGATTGCCCCCTCCTTCTCCAGCAGAGCATCTGCTGGATTTTTACCACGTACCTCTGGGATTGCAGTGCAGCATCTTGCCACTAGGCCACCAGCTCCCTTCCAGTGCGTTTTTAGAGACTGTGTATCACACAGGAGGAGACTAGGCATCATTCTCCTGTGGAGCAGTTAATGGATTCGAACCCCATGCCTTTGGGTTGGCAGAGCAACTCCTACCACTAGACCACCAGAGTTCCCTAGAAATAAGAGAAGGATGTAAAATATGATTTATGTTGAGTTTGTGTGCCAAAAGGTCTGCCTTACGCATTGTGCTCCTAGGAACTCTCCGTATGGGATCACTCTTCAAGCATGTAACTGAAATCGGCCCCTTGAGTCAACTTTCAGGCAAACAATAGCCAGGCCTCTAAGGTGACCAGGAACACCAGGCAAGAATGCACTCCTTAGGATAATTAACCTACAAGATCAAATGGTCAGCATCTGCCAAGGTATAAAGTTCGGAAGGCAGGAAGGGATAGGAAAGAAAGAAAACTGAGAACAGGAAACAGAGTGAAAAGGAAAAGAATGCCATTACAATTCAGAGACTGTAATCAATGTCATGAAACATAATTGAATGAACTGTGGTCTGAGAAACTATCATGCTGAGAAATTCTTTGGGAACAAACTGGGAAACTAGTTTGTCCTAACCCTTCACTTGTGTAGCTCAAATTATTAAGAACAATTTTATTAGTAGTAGCTTATATAATATAATCAACATGGGATCAAACTTCAGCAACATGAAAGATTAAATAGAAATCTCATTGAGCAGTGAGTTTATGCTGACAAAAGAGGAACTACTTAAAGGAAGGTGAGAATCACTGCACAACATGAAAAGTGCTTTCGATGTCACTAAATTGCACCTGGAGATACTGTTGAAGAGATGTATGTTTGCCTGTGTATATTCTATGGGATTTTTAAAATTTATTATTATTATTACTATTATTATTATTACTATTATTTTGTGTGTGTGTACTGTCAAATCAGATCTGACTGGTACCAGAGATTGTCTCTCCTTCTCTAGCAGAGCACTTGGTGGATTCGAACCACACACGTCTGGGATTGCAGTGCAGCTTCTTGCTACTAGACCGCCAGAACTCCCTACCTATGTATATTCTCAACAAAATAAAATCTGAAAGGAAGTGGGGGGGGAACCTCCCTTTCCATATTCACAATGTTCTCTGTATTTCTAAGCTCTCTAGGAAATACCTGCCTCAAAAACTGAATTGACCAATTCTCACCTGCCCATATCCTACCTATCTGAGTTCAACTACCCCTAACTAGTTGTGTGTTCTTGGGCAAATCCCTGAATCTGGCTAAGACTCACTTTTGTGTCCCCATACAATGAAGGAGAATAAGATTAAATACTAAGGTTCTCTCTAGCTCTAACTCCAAATGCACACACACACACACACCCCTAAGCTAAACACACACACAACCCTAAGCTAAATGTCTGTAAAAGCTTAGCACAATAACTGGCTCAAAGAAACAAACCAACAAACCCAAACCCCTGAATTCGTTCCAACTCATAGTGACATTTCATGGCGTTTTCAAGGCTGTAAATCATTACAGATTAGCCTATTCTTTTCCCTTGGGGTAGCTGGTGGATTTGAACTGCCAACCTTTGGGTTTGAAGTACAAGCCCATCACCTAAGCCACCAGAGCTCCTTTGGCTCCAAAAAAGTGCTCCATGAATGAATGACCTAGAATACATGATTGAGGTTGCGCAAGTGGGAAGGGTGGTGAGGTCTGTCCTATGAACTCCAGCAAAGACTATCCTAACAATGTGATCACATTAACTGTCTGCCACTATCATTCTTTTTGATCAAAGACAGAAATAGAAACCGTTATTAGAACCATACTGTGTAAGAGCTGGAAGACATTTAGAAAACAAGTCCAACCTGATACCAATCCAGTTATGCAAACAGAAAGCTTCAGATACAGTTACAGATCAGATTTGAATAAAAGCTTGAAGCCAAAGCCCTCCTACTTCAGGTTAGTGGGGAGGGAATGCCAGTAAAGGGAGAAAGATGTGGTCCATGGGCCACAACTAAACACACAGAGATTTTGCCTCAGAAACTAAAGGCAAAACAAAGATAGATAGATAGATAGATAGATAGATAGATAGATAGATAGATAGATAGATAGATAGATGATAGATAGATAGATGAAGGCAGTTTTAAGAGTAAATCCCAACACCCAAAACCCACTGCAATCCAGTCAATTCTTACTCAGAGCCACTCTAAAGAGCAAAGTAGAACGACTCATAAGGCTTCCAAGGCTGTAAATCTTTACATACAGATGGAGACACCACAGTGGCAGGTGGGCTGGGACAGTGGGGTTAACAGGTGACTCAGTTAAAAGCTGAGAGCTTAAACCACTACACCACCAGGGCTCCTTCTGAGAGACTTTTTGCTGTGGACCTTTGAGAATGGACACATAGATGATACTCCAACGAGTTTTCACAGGCAATAATTCCCCCGTGAATGGAGTATCTATCAGGTGGATTCCAAACCCCTGCTTTTGCACTGGCTGGGCAATTCCTTACCACTACGCCACCAGAGCTCCCTGCTGAGCGATTAGGGGAGGAAATAGAGCAAA
Organism: Elephantulus edwardii; assembly: GCF_000299155.1. Lineage (NCBI taxonomy): Eukaryota > Metazoa > Chordata > Mammalia > Macroscelidea > Macroscelididae > Elephantulus > Elephantulus edwardii. Next base: position 33,870,702 of record NW_006399756.1, read on the forward strand.
AACAATTTCATTATTACCGTAAGAAAAAGCCCTGAGCACACTGATCCCTCAATAGTGTAGCCAAAGGCCATAGTGGCATCTGCCAGCCAATTAGAGGGGACAGTAGGCCACTGCACTCCAAAGAGAATCTCCTCTTCCCAAGAGGCTAACTCATCATCTGCCCTGGGTTGGAGAGTGGGGAAGAGACAGAAAGGGATAGATTTTAAAGCCACTAGAAAGCAGAGGAAACAGAAGAAGGTGTGGTAAATATCATCTGATCAAAGAAGCGGCTTTCAGGATGTTTGCAATCTCAAACAGCAGCCTAGGGCAGTCTTTCGTTGTGTCCAAGACTTCCCTTCTGTGCTAACATGCTGGGGGGAAAAGACGGGAGGAAGCCGTATCAGAAACTCACACCAGAATTCCGCTTAAACGAGTCCAACCGCAGGATTGGAAGCTGCCATTACGTCATGGTCAAGGTTCACAAGACTAAAGTCAAAAAACACGGTGTGGACTCTGCCTTCAACTCTCTCCCAGACTGTCAAGGAGCTGAGTGTCCGAATCCGAGAAATGGGAGAGCTGGGTCGGTGGCCCTTCCTGCGGTGCCTGTGGCCGCTGCCCTCGGGGTGCGTCTGGCCAGCGAGAGGAGGGCACGGCATTGCAGGGTGGGGACGAGGAGAGCAAGAACCTGGGCTCCCCGAAAGGCTGGCCCCAAGAGAGAGTAGGATGCGGAGCACGAGCTTCGGCTTTGCTCTTACCTGCCGCCTCTCCAAATAGTCAGAGAGTCCCGCAGCCTCCGCCGTCGCTCCCCACCGGCCCCTCCAGCTCGGCGCCCGGGCCGGAGCGGCTCAGAGCGATCCGGCACGGCCCGCGGCCCTCAACAGCAGCCGGGGTCCCGGGCCCCACGGCCAGCCCATCCTTGACCACATGCGCATGCGCACGCCCCGGAGCCGGGCAGCCACGCCCCTGGACCCGTCTCGCGGAAACCTGGGAAAAGAAGCTTGGCCCTCGGGGCGGGCCTCCGGAGATCACATGATCACACGCGCCAATTGGCGCGTTTGTTATGGAGGGCGGTACATCTGCATCTGGCCAGTAGGAAGTCTGTCTCGTGTTCATCCGGGTCCTGGGACCTCTGCTGTCATGGCGTCCCCCACGCGGTACTGCGTCCCAGGTAAGCGAGCCCTGTCTGCGGTCCTGGACCAGGACCGAGGCGGGCAGTCTGAATGGCTGGCATCTCCCGGGCGAGACCATGGCTGATGCGACATGTTTTTTTCTGCAGGCGAACGTCTGTGTAATCTGGAGGAGGGCAGCCCCGGCAGCGGCACCTACACCCGACACGGCTACATCTTCTCGTCGCTTGCCGGCTACCTGACCAAGAGCAGCGAGAACGGCGCGGTAAAGGCGCGGCTGTCCCTGGGCTCGTCTCTCAGCCAGTGGTTTCGGGGCTCTGGGGAAGGGACTCTGGGAATGCGTCCTTAAATCATTGCTAGTAGAAAAACTTTAATCTCTACATTGTCCCATCTGTCTATAAGCCAATTCTCAATATCTGTGTTCTTCTCACTCGCTATGTTATGCGGCCGACCTTTGGGTTGAGGAGAGCAGAGACGAGCTAAGAGTAACCCAGCCCAGCTGTGAGCTGTCAGTTTTTGAGAGTTGACTGTTTTGGAAGTTCATCAAACCTCACTCGCTCCACTTCATTCTATACAATCTTTTTTTTTTTAAATTTATTATTTTTTGTGTTGTGTACCGTCAAATCGGATCTGACTGGTACAGGAGGAGACTGCCCCTCCTTCTCCAGCAAAGGATCTGGTGGATCATTCTGACTATCTTGTCTCTTCTTTCACACTCGCTCACCCATTCATTATAGTTGAGTCTGAATCGGTTTCATAGGTGACCTGCCAGCGGGTTTTCAGAGGCTGTAAATCGCACGGGATGAGATTTACTTTCTCCCGTGGAACCACGGTAGATTCGAACCATCTGAGAGGCGCTGCCTTTGGATTAGCAGCGCTGCTCCCCCGGGACTCTGCCACCAGAGGTCGGCCATTAAACCGTCTCCTGTCCTGTGTCTACAGCATGCTCCTCCGCCTCCCCCTGACCCCAGTTAACTCAGTCTTCATTCATTTAATTCTTATCCTTCTGGGAGAGAAAGAGGAATAATCTTCTCCTTTAAAACCTGCTGGAGGGTCCGATATGGGTTGGTTCTGATTCGATGGCACAGAACAACAGTGCTTATCCTCTTGCCTATTTTGTTACTGTCTGTAGTATCATCTCAAAGAAAAGTTCCCTGACCCAGTAGTTGAGGAAAGAGGTTATGTGGGTAGTTTTCCTTATTAAAAATGCAAACGACTGTAATCTTTTCCTTCCAAGTTCTCAGCAGAGTTAAAAACTCTGCTGTGCCCTCCCTCCACTGTTGTTGTGTACCATGGAGTCAGAACTTACTCATAGCTGACCCTCCAGTGGGTTTCCAGAGATAGTAATTCAACGGGAGAAAATTGCCCATCCTTCTTCCACAGAGCAAATGGTGCATTTGAACGGTGTGTGTTTGGGATTGCAGCACATATTCTTACCACTAGTCCACCAGAGCTCCCTATCCTCCACTAGACTCCTAAATCCCTAGAAAGTGGGCCTCCTCATCATACCCTTAGCATCTCCCACAAAGTAAATAATCCAGTTTGTCGAATGAATACTATCCTCTAGTTCTAGAGGCTGATCCAGGATTCTTAGCTCAGAATCAGCTAATTGGTCTTTGAAGATGCAGCTTAAAAATCGGTAACATAGTAGAAAGAGAATTCAGAATTAAAACATGTAGGTCCCTGCTGCAACACATGTAGGTAGCCTACGAGTGAGAAGCTGCACTGCAATCCTGAAGGCACGCAGTTGGAATCCACCAGCTGCTCCACAAGAGAAGGATTGACAGTCTCCTTCTGTGCGATTAACTGCCTCTGAAACCTGCCGGAGGGTCAATTCTGACTTGGTGGTACACAACAACAAGGTGCCTGCCAACTAGGCATTGATGGTTAATGTTGTCATGTGCCTTTGTGCAGGAACCAACCCCTAGCAGACCCTCCAGTGGGCCTTCAGAGGCAGCAGTAAATTGCATGGGAGGAGGATGCTCATTCTTCTCTCACAGAGCAGCTGGTGGATTTGAACTGTGTTCTTTGAGATTACAGCACAGCATTTTACCAGTAGGCCAACAGAGCTCCTAGACCTTGGTTTAAAAAAACTTAAACTCTTAGTTTTAAATCCTTCCTCATCTTTAAAATGAAGGATTTATTATTATTATTATTCAGCCAATTTCATTTTAATATACATAAATTTGTTCATCAATGTCTGTTGAGCACTTTTATGTGCTAAACGGTACCACTGTTGTTGTTGACCATCAAGTCGGAACTGACCCATAGCTGGCCCTCCAGTGGGTTTTCAGAGGCAGTCAGTTGCACGGGAGGAGATCGCCCATCCTTCTCCTGCGGAGCAGCTGGTGACCTCGAACTGAAAGCCTTCAGGATTGCAGGGCTCTGGTAGCCTAATGACAAGAGACTGCACTGCAGTCCCGAAGGCATACAGTGCAAGGCCACCAACAGCTTCGCCTGGAGACTCAGCTATGAGTTGATTCCAACTCTGTGGTACACAATAACAGCAACAAACAGTGCTGGCTTCTGAGGGCCTAGTAATGAACCATATACAGGCAATCTTTCATATCAAGGGGCAGAGACACAAATCATAAATGCCCCAGTGAGTGTACGGCTACAGGTGTGATGAGTGCTTTGGGGGATAGCTGATAAAATCTTGAGACATTGAATTATCTATGATTATAGGCAGTCTAGGGAGCACTGGTAGGAGTTGTGGTGTTAACCCAAAGGGGCCATGCCACTGCTCATTCAAATCCACCAGCAACTGAGCAGGAAAATGGACAGGCTATTTCCATATGATTGGAGACCCTATGGAAAGTCAGGTATGAGTCAGTTCTGATTCAATGGCAATGAGTAAGTTAGTGGCAGGCATTAAGGTTGCATACCCAGAAAATCCCCAAAAAACTTTATTAGAACTAATTTGGAATGGTTATATTTTCTGGCTACGATCTTCCCATGACCCTTTGGTCCTCTCATCTCCTAGAACTACTATGAACTTCTGACTTCTACTTCTGAACTATATAAATCTATAGTCAGCCATCTTTATGACCCCAGCTGTGGACCAGGGGATTCCTTTGTTACCCTCAAGCCACAGAAACCTTTACTCAAGGTTTACTCAGTGGCCAAGATGCCATTGGTTTTGTTTGTTTGTCTTTATTCTCTCTGTAGCTTCCTGTGGTGTCTGTGATGAGAGAAACAGAATCCCAGTTATTGCCAGATGTGGGGGCTATTGTAACCTGTAAGGTAAGTTGGTTCTATTCTCCCTACAAAAGATACTTAGTACTAAAATCATCATCATTCTAGAGAAACTACTCAGCATGGTGACCACTAGTCTTCTGTGACTGGAAAAGGTCAGCAAAAGAGAGGAAGAACTTGAGTGACGGAGATTGATTCGGTTACAGTGGACTCTCAAGTATGGCGGGGATCGTGAGCATGGCACAAGATAGGGCAGGGTTTTGATCTCTTGTTCATAGGGTCACTGTGAATCTTAATTGATTTGACAGCACCTAGCAACATTTGTTAGGAGTTCTGGTGGCCTAGTCCATAAAGAGTTGCACTGCTACCCCAGAGGCTGCCTCTCCTTGGGGGTTCAAATCCAGTAGTGGCTCCTCCAGAGGAAGATAGCCTTTCTCCTCCTGTGCAGTTTACAGGCCTGGAAACGGAAACCTGCTGGAGTATCAGCTCTGAGTCCATTCCAACTTGATAGCAGTGAGGTTTTGTGAGTATAATGATATGTGTATTATAAATAATAGAAATCAGTATTTGTAATATTTCCAATGCTGAGTAACCACTTCTGGCTAGTGGTTGCTATATTGTATTCTTCAGTATTTCTGTCACCCTAAAAAAATGCATTAACACGTTGCTGCACACTTTTTAAATTGATGACCGGGCTTAGAAACACATTTGCCGTAATTTGCGGCAACATGTTAACTGTACTATTATTATGTGACACAGTTCTGTCTGCCCATTCCCATCCTCTCCTAGATTAAATTAATTTACAGCTATCATTTTATCTCATTGTAAATTGTTCTAACTGAAAGTCTGTGATTCTGAAAGTAACTGGTGAGACAATAATTCAGATATTACACACCAGCTGAAGTACAGACTTACTTTCTAAAGTAAATTCACTAAATGCACATCTTAGTAAGATCTGTTACATGTCTAGGTTTTCTGTAATGCCCTCTGTCTTTTTATGTTAAACTTCAACGTCTGTCCTGCATTTCCTCATTTTCTTTCCACAGTACACAATGGAAAGTCCAGAATGGCTCTTAGTCCACTTCACAGATAGCATTTGTGCAGAGATAAATGGGAGTTAAGTTGCCTAAAGTAATATACTTAGTAGGATTGTTCAGACTAAAACCATTGTAATTGCCACTTATTGCTGCCTCCTTGAACTCAACAACTGCTGATTTTCTGGTGCTAATCCTTTCTTCTGCAGGTCTCTAGCATCAACTCGCGCTTTGCCAAAGTACACATCCTTTATGTGGGGTCCACACCACTTAAGAACTCTTTCCGAGGAACTATCCGGTAGGAAGCATACTTGTCTTCATGTTTGTCTCAACACCTGGAGTGAGATTAGCGTTGAAGGAGAGACTGTAATTTGTAAGAACAAATGCAGTTATTTTTGGCTCTTTTTTGTGCTTTGATTTTCTGCCAGTAGTGGGGGGAAATATGAGCTGGGACAAAAGGAAAATGTTAAGGAGAGAGGGTTGAAGAGTAAAGCAGAAAGAACTGAGCAGAGATGAAAAGGAACAGCAGCATTCATTAATTCATTCCTCCAAAACAAAGTAGAATGTGTTAAAAGAAGTGTCTCTTGTTTTTTCTTGAATTTATTTTAAATCCCCAAAGGTTGTAATGTTGAGAAAGTTAAAACTAAAAAGCTCAAACTCACTTCTGTGGAGTTGGTTTTCACTCCTGGTCAGGCCTTCCACTGGGTTTCCTAGGATGTAAATGTTAACAAGTGGAGACTGCCCATCTTTCTCCTGTGGAACTACTGGTGGATTCGAGCCACTGGACTTGCTTACAGCTTTTTGGTTCACAGTGCCACACTCTCTGGACATACCAGAGCTCCTTTGGAAAGATTAGTGAGTGAGATGGTAGATTAATTCTTGGAGATCTCCTTGGAGGTTCTTTGAGGAGGAATAAACAGTTCTTGTGAACCAGGTAACTGCAGAGCCCCACTCTGGCCTCAGGATTCTCTGTGGTTCTGTAGTGCTTCTGTTCAGATTCTCCTGAGGCAGCAGAGTTTCTTAATCTTTCTGATCTGGTCAAATCTAAAGTGTTACTCTTTAGTCAGTGATACTGACCTCACAGCTCTCTGTGGTCTGTTTTTCTCTCCCAGTGAGAACTGGAAATGCTTCCCCACTCTGCTCCTCTGGGTGGTAGCCAGATCCCAATTACAACTTGTTTGATCTGCTCGTATAGCTCTTTGCTAGGACTCTGAGGGATATTTCTTTCTCGGTGATAATTAATCTTTCTGTTAATTATTTTTTTTATAGAAAGGAAGATGTCCGAGCTACTGAAAAAGACAAGGTTAGTTAATGATCCTTTCCTCATCTCCAATTCAAGAAATCTCAGTTGTTTTAAATAACTATTCTAATAAACCTCAAAGATCCATAAGGAATGTGTCGTGCACAGAAGTTGAATGTGTTCTCCTGCTATAAAGAGTGGAATTTACTTCAGTGTCCCTTTTTTTTTTTTCCTTCTCACTGTGTCCCTTCTTCTGTGTATAATTTTTGTTCACTCAGTTGAGTAGAGAGACACTAACTTGGTTTTTTTGTCTTTGAAATGAAGTATTTATTTATTCATTGCTGTCCCTCCATTTACTCTGGACCTTTTTTTTTCAATTATTGTTTTGTATGTGTGTGCACCGTCAAATCGGATTCAACTGGTACAGGAGGAGATTGCCCCTCCTTCTCCAGCAGAACATCTGGTGGATTCAAACTGCGTGCCTTTCTGATTTCAGTGCAGCTTCTTGCCACTAGGCCTCCAGCACTCCCTTACTTGGACCTTTTAAGAATCAATTACAGGGAGCTCTGGTGGCAAGAAGCTGCACTGCAGTCCCAGAGGTACGTGGTTCAGAGAGTCCTAATCAGGTTACTGAATCCAGAATAAGTACTCCAGTTATATGATAATGCCGTATATTGTACCTAGGGCCACTATGAGTCAGGACCGAATTGATGACACGTACTAACAGCAGCACAGGGACAGTAAAACTGACCTGGGTACCAATGACTTTCATCCTTTGGCGTTAGACTGGCTCCATCCAGAAGGATTAGTTGTTTCATGTACAGCTGAAAAAGAGCTTTCACATAATCTTTCTTTACAGGTTGAAATTTACAAGAGTTTCCGACCAGGTGACATTGTATTGGCCAAAGTCGTATCCTTTGTTCTCAGACTTCTGGTTTCTTGTCAAAGTAAAGAAACAACACGAGTAGCTCTAGGGGAGGGAAACTTTATCTCTTCATTTTCCTTCACCAGTTGACATGACTAGATCTCTCTAGGTGATGCGCAGTCCAACTATCTGCTGACCACTGCTGAGAATGAACTTGGAGTGGTGGTGGCCCACAGTGAGTCAGGTGAGTCACGTCATGAGCTTTCCTGGGAGCCACGCTTTAGTCTCGGACTCATTTGTTCCCCACCACCACCCTTATTTCCTTTATTTGTAAGCATCTAGAAAATAACAGGGGTAGATACTTCTAAGATTGGAGGGATTCTCCTTATGTAAATGCGTGAGTGTGGGCTCCCTCTATAAGGCATTAGAATAAGCAAAGCTTTCTTGGGAAAGGTGGGGGACGCTTCTACACTTGTCATGCCCAGCTGAGAAAAGAAGGGACTCCAACAAATATTTTCAATCTTAACTCCAACAGCAGTTTTCTCTTTCCAGGAGTCCAGATGGTTCCCATCAGCTGGTGTGAGATGCAGTGCCCGAAAACCCACACTAAAGAATTCCGGAAAGTGGCGCGAGTGCAGCCTGAATTCTTACAGACCTAACTAAGAGGCCACGTTTCGCTCCATGGAGGAAGGTGATCTCATTCGGAAGGTCGTGTATGAAGGTGGCGTCAAGGTGATGTCTTCATTCAAGCAGCTAACACTTCTAGAACATCAGCCAGAAACTTACTCTGTGATTGGAGCATTTTTCACTATGAACCTCTCAGTGGTGCCCATTCTCTGGAGTGGTGGAACTTTCCATTTGGAAGCACCAGCAAACAAACTGTGTAATGTTAAAAATAGCTTCTGCCTCCTGAGACACCGTAGAAATGTGTGCTTTTTACTCTGACAAAGAAAACATTTTTATTAAAAAGATTTTATCACTTCTGCTGTCTTGAGCTGGTCAGTGAATCCAAATGGCATCCTGACATTTAGAACAGGAGTTCAGAATCACTTGATAAATGACGCTCACTAACATGTATCACAGGCTTGTTTTCTCTGGACGAAACCTGATCTCCAAACTTCCTTTGTTTTGTATTTGACTTGGAGCCTGGGCTTGTTTAGTACTTAACTGTGTGGCAGGCTTTGGGATCAAACACTTCATATACGTTTCCTCACAGTATTTTATTTTCATTTAAATTTTTATTGAGATATATTCAGGTGCAGTTATAGGAAAGAATACAGAGAGAGATACTGTACAGTATGCCTGGTTTTCCCCAATGGTGACGTTGTGCAAAATTTTCATATAACAAATATTGCAACCAAGGTGTTGGCATTGCCACTTGAGCAAGTTCTTTTTCTCTCTTAGGGAGTCTCTTTCATCATCTGGAATCATGTGACCTACCTCATGGGGTCTTGTGAGGATGAAGTATATAACTGATATATACTAATGATTTTGGATTTTTATAGATAGATACATAGGCTGGATTCTCTACAGAAGCAAAACCAATTAAATAAATGTGTGTATGAGGTTTCTTTCAAGGAAATTATTTGGTTGCTTATAGAGGCTGGCAAGTCCCCGGCCTGTACATCAGATCTCACTGGAGAGAAAGGCATCTGAGGAAGCCAATGAGTAAAAACTGAGTGAGTCTAACCATCTCTGACACAAGTGACCCTTTGCCACAGGTACTGTGTCAATATATCTTATCCAGGGTCTTCCTCTTCTGCACAACCCTCTACCCTTCTAAACATGATATCCTTCTCTAAGGACTGATCCCTCCTGGCAAGGAGCTTCATGTTTTGCCTCCAAAGAACAAACTGGTTTTGCTCTCTCCAGAACAGACCTATTCTCTTGGCGGTCCATAGTATGTTCAATACTCTTCTCCAGCACCACAACTCAAAGACATCAATTCTTCTGTCATCTTATTCGTTGCCCAGCTTTCAGATGCATAGGAAGCAACTGAAAAGACCATGGCCTGACTGATATTATTATTCTTTAGCACTCTGGAGAGATCCTTGATAACAGATTTTCCTACTGCAACTCATCTTTTGATTTCCTGACTGCCGGTGTCAAGAGTGTTGCTTCTGGATCCAAACAAGATGAAATCATTAGCAACTTTAATCCCTTCTCCATCTATCATGATGTTGAGGTGCAATTCATATTGAGCTGCAGCAAACATTTCAAGTCCTCAGTTTCAGCAAGCAGGGTTATGTCATCTGCACAATGCAGGTTGTTGGTGAACTTCCTCCAATCCTGAGGCCACATTCTTCATAAAATCCAGCCTCCCAAATAATCTGTTTGATTAAGCTCAGAGAGTTTGATTAACTTGTCCCAAGTCACACATCCACCAAGTGACAACACAGTATTCAAACCCATAGCCATCTGACTTTCTCCTGTGCCAATTAAGTAGACCCTTGGGCAGTGAGGTCTTTCAAATTGACACTGATTCATTGATTGTCGGTGCTTATTGGATGACCTCAAGCATTCAATAAATACATAGGAAGAAATTATCTGTCCTACTTGCCACTCAACAAGGTAGTCAGACCACCCACGAGAGAGACATACCTCCCACCTTTGGATAAACAGCAGTACTCCTTACAGACTCCCGCCAGAGCACACTTAATACAGTACTAGAAATAACCAAAAGGACGTGAGATTATTGTACACTACAAACAAGTTGTGGCCCAACTAGACTTCATTCTTACATTGATAGTTTCTCGTTGCAAGTAGTATACACAGTGAAACCTGTGGGAGCCAGAACTCAGTGAGTGAACTCAATGTTTTGCTCATTTTCCCCCTTGGACATTTCTGTCTTACCACATTTCTTTTGCTCTATGTTAGTAGAAGATACTTGAGTTTTTCTTTTAATAGCTTTCTGCCTTACTCCAGGTGCCAGCATTCCTAGGTTTTACTGTAGGATTGGAGCTCTGATGGCCTGGTCCATAGGGAGTTGAGTGGCTAACCCAAAGACAGTGCCTCTCTGGTGGTTCGAATCCATCAGCAGCTCTGAGGGTGAAAGGCGGGCATTCTCCTGTGTGATTCACAGCCTCCGAAAACCCGCTGGAGGGTCCACTCTCAGCCGGTTCTGACTCAGTGGCAAGAATTTGGAGTTTACTGTAGGATTTAGGTAGAACACCTGGTAATTTCGTATTATTGAAGCCAGTATGATCTGGAAACTTATATTCCTAGAAATAAAGCAAAAATGTAAAGCTGTACCAAAAAATGAGCAGCTTTTCCCTAGCCCCAAAACTTCATGGAGTGAACCTAAAGCAGATGTGTGTGTTTTAAGCTTGACCGATAAAGCTAATGTGCTAACCTCATTAGAAACACTGTCTAGAAATAGTCATTTGTCTCCTAGTGATGATAATTGGTATTTCTGACTTTTATCACAGTTTCTTCCCCCAAAGGTGGGAGTTCTAGTTTTGATCCTTTAAGACACCAGGAGTTGAGTGTGATGTGAATTCCAGGGACGTAAGAATATAAAGCGGTGAGACAGAAGATGTGAGACTGGGAAACAAGGACAGCCTAGCCTCCTAAGAACTAGGAAACAGCCTCTAACGGTGGTCTGTGCATCTACTCCTCTCCTTTGTTCACTCAGGAACTTGATTTTACCAGATTCTCCAAAGTAGTACTGACCTTGGAGAGTGAAGCTTGGAGCCACAATGGCAACCCACAGGGAGGCCCTGATCAAAGTCCCAGAGCCAGTTTAGGGTACAATTTAGTGGCTCGATTTGAGCAAGATACCACTTTCATTTTCATTGTAAGACTTATTTCTTGAGTGCCTAGACCTCCCAGTCTTAGCTATATTTCCTGCGCTTTAGTGAAAATGTTTGCTTAGAAGCAGTCAGAATTTGCAAAATCACTCTTTAAAAAGACACAGGAGAGTGGCTTCTAAGCCTTAGAACACATTTCAGTTAATTCCTAGTTAATAATACTCTCTTTTTTTCAACAACTTGATGTTCTGAGACACTACCCTGCACAGTCCAGGGTGTGCTGAGAGCAGTTGTGTTCAGGTGGGCTTCTGGGAAAAGGAAGAAAATAAGAGAACAAGTGTAGACAGATTAGACAGTATGAGGGTTCTATCATCAGACTTTCGATAGAACGTCCACCTTCCTCACTGTACGACATGTTTCTAGAGACAAGAATTTTTTTTTTTTTTTTTTTTAGGGACAAGAATTTTTACAACATCAGTCTGGAGACTAAGGTGCACCTGACTCAGGCCATAGTCTTCACAATTGCTTACTATGTGTCAGAGAGCTGGACAGTGAGTAGGGTGATAGAGAATTGAGGCCTTTGAACTGTGGTGCTGGAGAAGAGCATTGACTGCTAGGAGAACAGGTTCGTCCTGGAGAAGGTGAAACCAGACTTCTCCTTGGAGGCAAAGATGTTGAAGCTCTGCCTGACATACTTTGGACATATTACAAGGTGGGAATCAGTCCTTGGAGAGGGACCATGCTTGGGCAGGTGGACAGATGGCGCAGCAGAGGAAGACCCTCGAAATGGATTGATTCTGTCACTGGGGCAATGGGGGTAGGTGTGTCAGAGACAATAAGGTTGTCACAGGATAAGAGCAGAGTTTAGGGCTGTTGTACATAGGGTCACTATGAGTCACAAGCGACTCTACACATAACAACGAGTCTCCTTAGAATGCAAAGTTTCATAGAGTTGGGTAAATGAATGAGCTTTCTAACAGCTCTCTTTGCTCTGGACTCAGTATCTCCACTTTGATGATTCATGACAGTATCTCTTTCATCATTTCACCAATACTGTCTAATCACAGTACGGTTGAAATGGATTCCATTTTAAATTGGCTGCTGATGCCTGACCTCCAAGAAAAGCACCTTGATTTTATCAGAAGGCTGTTGTCAGGTTCCATCACCTCCATCTCAGACTACCCCTACCTACAAGAGGTCAGTTGACCTAAATTATGGGATGCAGTTGCACAGTCACTGTGTCCTTCCTTGAGTTTTTTCTCTCCTTTGCTGACCCCCTCTCTACCAAGCTTAATGTCCTTTTCGAAGGACTGGCCTGTTAAAAGACTCAAGACAGTCAAAGTCATTGCCAGTGAGTTGGAACCAACTCATAGCTCCTAGCAGGTTTCCAAAGCTGTAAATATCCTGGGAATAGATTGCCCATCTTCCGCTTTCAGAGCTTCTGATGAACTGCCAGAGACTCTTTAACTCTTTCTGTTAACTCTTTTTTTTATTTTTTTATTTTTTCTGTTAACTCTTTAGGTTAACAGAACAACACTCTGGACTGCACCACTAGACCTCCCAGCAGAGTGGGTTATTTGGTCTCAACCTGGGAGTCATATTTTCTTTTTATAATTTTAATGAACATTTACAGAGATTGAATGAGTTCCTTGTTTTTCAATGCAGCGTAGTATTCCATTGTGTGAATATACCATAGCTTCTCTATCCATTCGTTTGTTGATGGGCACCTGGGTTGTTTCCA
>NW_006399756.1:33883921-33890038 GCF_000299155.1 Elephantulus edwardii
TAGTTGTTTTGATTTGCATCTCTCTTAGAGCTAGGGATTTTGAACATTTCTTCATGTGCTTGTTGGCCATCTGAATGTCTTCTTTGGTGAAGTGTCTATTCATATCCTGTGCCCATTTTTCAATTGGATTATTTACCTTTATCTTGTTGTGGTGGGAGTCATATTTTCTTACTGTTCAGACAGCAACAGCATTCGGGGAATTGGTCTTCTGAACTGGGACAGCCTTCTTCTCTCACTATACCCACTGCCTTGAGGGCAAGGAGGGATATGTCTCCTTAATCCCTCACTGCCAAGCAGTAGAGTCCAGCCTGGTGGTTATGATTCCTTGCCCTTTCCTTAGAACCAACCAAATTGAGTAGCTCTGTCCAACTGTCACTGGGGTAGCCACAGGCCTGAAGCTATGGCATTGAGAGTCTGAAACATAATCTCTCATTCCATGTGAAATCTTGGACAAGTCATTTATCATTGACCCCTTACCTACCATCTCTGCATCTGTAAACACTGGGATAAAACACCTCCAAGTGAAGTGATTTAAGAAAACATTTTAAGAACTAGCAAAAAGTTGGTACTCAGTAAAATGTTAGTCCAGTTTTACTTAACAGATACTCCATTTTCTCTTGACGCTTCCTACATAATTTAGTGTTTTACCCATAAAATCCTCCAGTATTACAACTTGAGGCTTGAATTTGCTCTTCATTTCTTTTAGCTTAAGAAATGCCAAGCATTTTCTTCCCTTTCTGACCTCAGCTCTTTCTGTTGTGTTAATTTTGTCTTCATGGGCTGCTGTTTGAAATTTTTTTAATTTTAAATTTTTTATTTTATTACTGTGTGTATGTGTACTGTCAAATCAGATCTGACTGGAACAGGAGGAGATAGCCCCTCCATCTCTAGCAGAGCATCTGGTGGATTCCAACCGTGTTCCTCTGGGATTGCAGTGCAGCTTCTTGCCACTAGGCCACCAGAGCTCCCCATTTGAAATTTTCTATTCATCTGTCTTAATTCAGCATTTCTCTCTTTGTTCTGGCTTCCTTACTTTCTAATGCAAGTTTTAGAGTCTCTTCTAACATCCATTTTTGTCTTGTCTTTCTTCTCTCTTTGTAATGATTTTTTGCTTTCTTTTTGGATGATGTCCTTGATGTCATCCTACAACTCATCTGGTTTTCTATCATGAGTGTCCAGTACATCAGATCTATTCAGTGTCACTGTACCAAAAATAATTGCTCAACACTGAAGCATTTCAGGAAATAAATAGCATTTAATCAAGAACCAATGATTACAAAGGAAGAAGTTCAAGCTGCAGTGAAGGTATTGGCAAAAAGACCCCTGCCCATCATCAAGCAAGTGGCTAGAAAAATTGGTAGTGTATGTGAGTATGATGCAGCACTAAATAAAATACTACCCAACAGGGGCAAGGTAGAGGACACTATGCTGAGTGAAGTAACAGTCACAAAAGGTCAAATATTGCATAAGGCTGTTATTAAGAAAACAGGAGGGCAACAAGGATGGAGGGCGATTTGGAGAGCAGAGATGGATACACAATGAACATTTACATATCGGGACAGGTTCTCTCCACTGAACCAATAGGTGCCATCAGAATAGATGGAAACAAGGATTGAAGTTGCCAAGAATTGAATTTTACTTGGATCCACAATCAACACCTATAGTAACAGCAGTCAAGAAGTCAAAAAATGGGAGCTCTGGTGGCCTAGTGACAAGAAGCTGCACTGCAATCCCAGAGGCACGTGGTTCAAATCCACTAGATGCTCTGCTGGAGAAGGGGCAATCTTCTCTGTACCAGTCAGATCCAATTTGATAGTACACACTCAAAAAATAATAAAAAAATAAAAAGGAGCTCTGGTGGCCTAGTGGCAAGAAGCTGCATTGCAATCCCAGAGACATGTGGTGTGGTTTGAATCCACTAGATGTTGTGCTGGAGGAGGGGCAATCTCCTCCTGTACCAGTCAGATCTGATTTGACGGTACACATAACACAATAAAATTTTTTTAAAGTCAAAAGCTGCCCACTTAGCATGCGCAGATGTGTGTATGAGCAGGGAAGGGTTGTTGGCTTGAGGAGCAGGGAGTCATGAGGACCCCAGCTTGTTGGCTTGGCACTCTGTGAGGATTAGGACTGAGTGAGGTGACCAGCTGGTCTGGAACGCAGGGAGAAGTGTGAACTCCTGAACTGGCAGCTGATGCCCATTTGAACCTAGCCATGGATGACTGGGGATGAATTGACCAGAACTCAACCCGATAAAGAGGCTCCATGCTGTGAGTGAGGGTCGACTGCTGCCGCCTGATGGCTTGCGCTGGATCTGACTTTGCTTGTGGATGCAGATGCTCAAAGTTTCCAAGTTGAACAGAGGACTCTAGTAAAAGGGGCGTGTTTGTTTCTTAAGAGTACCGATTGGATGGGGATGGGCAGGTCAGAAATTGGCTATCTAAAGGGGGTTATTAAGACAGGAGGCATGAAGTAGCTGGCTTACCCGCTATCATGAATGTAGTTATTAGTAAGATGATTTTAAGGGTAAGGGAGGAATCCCATAATATACATGAATGAAATCTGTCAATGAAAAACTGTATAAAACAGGATGCACAAGTGTGAAACAATGTATATAAATGATAAAAATGCTTTGTATCAGGGAAATCTGCTATCAAAGAGCTCTCAAAAGTGCTAAAGAATACCCATTCAAAGACAGGTATGCCTGATCAGTTGCTTCATATCCATCTGAAAATTGGACAGTGAATAAGGATGAATTTTTGTTGTGGTGTTGGATAAAGAATACTGAATATAGAATAAAGAATACCAGTGGATTGCCAAGAGGACAAAAATGGAGGAAATGCAACCAGAATGCTCCTTAGAGGCAAGGATGATGAAGCTTTCTTGCACCTACTTCGGGCATAATTGTCAGGAGGAACCAGTCCTTGGAAAAGGATATGTTAAGTCAATGGTCAGTGAAAGAGAAGACCCTCAATAAAATGAACAGACCCAGTGCCTGTAATAGTGGTCTCGAGCATGTGGGAAGATTGTGAAGATGGCACAGGATAGGGCAAGATTTTGACCTGTTGTCATAGCTGACTCAACCCTCTCATCTCAGACAGGAAGGTAGACTAAAATGCTGTTACTGATGATGTCTCCTGAACTCGCCACAGCTTGAGTTGGGTGACCTCTGACCAATATGGCCCCATCTGATTTGGGTGAAGAACACTTGGTCAAACCAAATGAGCAACTTCTGGTCTAGGAGTCAGTACAAGCCAACCAGGCTGTTTGAGACATACACTCAGCACTCTTGAGATGAAAAACTGACTTCTCTATAAAGATTTACAGCCCAGGCAATCCCATAGAACAGTTCCAGTCTGTCATCTGGGCGTCAGAGCCTCATGGTGTGTGTGTATATATATGTATGTGTGTGTGTGTGTGTGTGTGTGTGTGTGTGTGTGTAAATATGGTGCAAACTTTTTTTTCAGGTGACTTTTTTGCTTTTATTTTTCTCTAACAGTAAGTACTGTCCTTCTGGCGGCAGGGCACCTGCTGTGTACATCTTGAGTCTGTAACAGCGTCCCAGACTGTTCTGTTGAATTTCATATGAGGAAAACTTGTTTTGTTTTTTCTCCCTTTGACAAATAATGTGCACCAGAATCAGCTGTATGTCTGGACATATTTTAAAGGGTGGCAAACTTCTAAGGCTCCTTGGACCTTCCCTCCCTCTGCTGTGAACCAAAGTACTAGCCCTTTTAGAGCTTTGTTAAAATGAGTGTATGTAATATGCCTTGCCCAGTGGTTGGAACTCAGTTGTTTCATTTCCTTTCTCCAGCTAGGTTATAATCATTTATCTACAATTCTTTGTCTTAGATATGATTGATACCCTTTCTCAATTTTTTAATTATTTTTTTTTTCGACTGCAAGTCATTTTCAGTCTAGAAACTTTAGGATGCTAACTGGTTAATTGGCAATGTTAAAACTTTATGGGTCAAAAAGGTATGAATCAAGGGGGGGATTATATATCAATGAAAGAATTTTACTTTTCAAAAGATCAGAGCGAACTAGAGGGGTAGGGGTCAGCAGGGAGAAAAATGCAACAATGAATGAATGCAAATCCAAAGTCTCTGTAAATGTTCATTAAAATTAATAATATATTTTTAAAATCAGCCAAAAAAAGGGTATGAATCAGATTTGAAAGTGACTGATAGGGTGGGGTCACATGTTGTTGTTGTTGTTATGTGCCGTCGGGGTCGCCTGCGACTCATAGCGACCCTATGTACAACAGCCCTAAACTCCGCTCTGTCCTGTGCCAATCACACTGTCTCTGACACTCCCATCCCAATTATCCCAGTCACTGAATCAATCCACCTCATAGAGGGCCTTCCTCTCCTGCGCTGTCCCTCCACCCTCCCAAGCATGATGTCCCTCTCCAAGGACTGGTCTCTCCTCACAACATGTCCAAAGTATGTTAGATAGAGCCTCAGAATCCTTGCCTCCAAGGAGCCACCCGGTTTAACCCTTTCCAGCACAAATCTGTTTGTTTTCCTAGCAGTCCATGGTATTCTCAATACTCTTCTCCAGCACCACAGCTCAAAGGCATCAATTCTCCTTCTATCCTCCTTGGTCACTGTCCAACTCTCAGATGCAAAACAAGTGATTGTGAAGACCATGGCCTGTATCAGACGCACCTTAGTCTCCAGAGAGACACCATTGCTCTTCAGTACTTTGGAGAGGTCCCTAACAGCAGACTTTCCCATGGCAATGCACCTTTTAATTTCCTGGCTGCTGGTGCCAAGACTGTTGACTATGGAGCCAAGCAAACTAAAGCTGTGTACAATCTCAATCTCTTCACCATCCATCCACATAGTAATTGCTATAAGTCCTGTAACTGTACAAAAAGATGAGTAGGCAAAAGTTGTGTGACATACTTAGAAAAAAATAAGTCTGCTTATGTACCACCTCATGGGACTTGGTTTTTAAGAGGTTTAGGGCCAGCTTCAAAGGACATCTTAGCTAATTAGACTAATTTAGTGCTTCTGATCAACAGCTATCTCTGTTCACCTGGAGCTAACAGAAGAGTCAATAGGATATGGAGTGGGTGGCTTCTGTGAACAACTGAGTTATTTACCTTGAGACCAGGACTGGTGGTGGCTGGATATGTACTATAACTGACAATTTTGCCAACTTCACAGAAAAATCTTGATCAGATATGGGGAAATGCAGACAGAATTTCAAATTCTCACCACCTATAGATACCTAGAGTATGGAAGGAAGGTGGATGAACCCAAAACTATCGCTGAGATCTTCTCAGCCTTAAAAAAAATTACAAGGCATTCTTGCCCTCAGGCCTGTCTTTCATTGTTTTTGTTCAGACATTCCTCTAGGTCGTATAGCCCTGGTGTACAAGTTGCTGTACCACGGTGACTTGTGGTTGCTGTGAGGCTGAACACTGTGACACTGGTGTGTCAAATGCGTTAATGGCTGGTTATCCAATGTGGATAGAGAGCTCCCTGATTAAAACAAGCTTGGGAGGAGGAGTGGCACTTCCATAATAGCTTGCCTCCGGAAACCCTATGAACCTGGAGAGAGGAAAAAAGGAACCCAAGAGTTGAGGACTCTCCTTCATAGGGTCACTGAGTCACCTGCGACTCGAGGGCACTTAACAAGGCATCTTAAAACCAATGAGTAGCTTAACTAGAAAATAGTCTGCCCAGAGCATTATATTCTTTCAACTCTATATATGGGATCAATTTGAAAGAATAAATTGGTAACTTAAAAGGCATTAAGTTTACCTTAACAAGGGTACAGAAAGATGGGTAGTCAACTCCTGTGCGATTTGCTGCCTCTGAAAACCCACGGAGGTCAGCTATGAGTCCATTTCAACTTGCCGGCACAAGGGTGGAGAAACTCAGGAGGGTGAGAAAGGCTGTACAATTCAAAGGATATTATCAGTGTTGCTCTAACGCATGACTTGAATTGGTGAATACTTTGCTGTGTATAGTCTCAACAAATAAAACTTAGTAGGGAAAATGGAAGCAGGAATGGCATCCACTTCCTAAACATGCCTCCAGAAACTCTATGAACTTTGATAAAATGTCAGTAGTTGTAAAGGGGCTTCAAGCCTTTTGTTCATAG
>NW_006399756.1:33892883-33899610 GCF_000299155.1 Elephantulus edwardii
ATGGGCTTGATGGGCTTCAAGTTCTTGTCCAGTTCATAGACAATAGGAATTCCAGTGGGCAGGTTCAGCTCCATGATGGCCTCCTCGGAGAGACCTGAAAATACCCAAGATCAGCCAAGTAAGACGTGAGTCCACATCACCCCTGAAGGTTTACTATTTATCCCAGATGACAAGGGCTTTCACAGAAATTAAAACAAGGCACCCTTTCTCCCAGGTTCTCATCTATCACCCACTACCAAGATAGGAAATGGAAACTGCCCGGTGAAACAAGACGAAATACATTTAAGATATCCTCAATAGTGCCATTGAGCTTGACAAAAATCTGTAAATTGGGACTCGTGGGGAGTTACAAAAAGTAACTAGGAAGATTTTACCAGTACTTGCCATTGGCAATCTTAGCCTAGGACTGGAATCTCAAATGTTAGTGTGTATCCAGATCACCCTTCTGAATCAGGAGGCCTGGGGTGGGCCCAGAGCTTCTGTATTAATGCTGTTCCTGCTGTGAGATTGCAGATTTGAGAAGCAAGGGTAGAGGAGTCGTATTTGCTAATAGTAGTCAATCCAGACCATCTTTGTAAGGCTATCGATAAAGTCCAGCCCATTTCTGAAGATCCTGGTGCTAAGCAAGCCCCTCTTTGGACTCAGCTGTTTTGTTTTACTGCAGGAACACCCCTCTGAAGAAGGCACATACCCTCCAGATGTTTGACAATGCCCCGAAGGCTGTTGCCATGGGCTGCAATCAGTACTCGCTTCCCCTCCTTGATCTGAGGAACTATTTCTTCATTCCAAAAGGGCAGGGCTCTGGCAATAGTGTCCTTCAGACTCTCACAGGAGGGCAACTGATCTTCAGTCAGGTCTGCATACCTGCGATCCTGAACAGCCAAAAGGGTAAAGCTCGAGTGTTAGCTGTTGTGCCTGTGAAGTAGCTTTAACCTCTGCCAATTATGCCAATCAACCCTGAGGTCTTAGTGACGAATCAGGGTCTCTCATCAGAAAAGGGAATAATTAACAGTCACCCCTCCTTTTCCCATTACCTAGTACTGGGAAGATGAGCAGTTCAAAAAAAGTAGTTTAGCAAAGCAAAGATGTTATGAACCAGGGTCTTGCTACTTTAACTTGAGATTGGCTTAAAAGCCCTAAACCGATGAGTGAGCTTATAAAACAAGAGACAGCCGTTCTTCTCAGATAAGCAACAAACTGTAAATAAAATCTTTGGACAAATGAAGATCATTCCTTGAGGGAAAGGAAAACTACAATGAAATAACTGTACACATTATAAACTCAGTGGGATTGGACATACTTTTAATAAAACTTAAAAATAAATATTTAATAAAAGGGGAGAGGGAACAAGGCTTAGATTCTAACCCCCTGATCCTACAGAGTAAACCAAACCTCGGCATGTCTGTACCTTACTGATGTTGCTGTAGAAGGGGTGGTCAGGCTCCATCGGTGGTGGTGGGACGTCATAGGAGCGCCTCCAGATCTTTACCTGGGCCTCACCATGCTTGGCAGCAGTTTCTGCTTTATTGAGGCCAGTCAGACCTCCATAATGCCGCTCATTGAGGCGCCAAGTCCTCACTACTGGCAGCCACATCTGGTCAATGGCGTCCAGTACTGTCCAGAGCGTCCGGATCGCTCTCTTCTGCACTGAGGTGAAGCAGATGTCAAACTCATAGCCAGCATCTGAAAACAATATATTCAAAATTATTAACTACTCAGGCCTACTCTGAGCATATTTTCCTACACGTAAATCTCCTGCACAGGAAGTCCAAATGAAAACTGTTATGTGCTGTTGAGTCATCTGCAACTCATAGCGACCCTACGTAAAACAGCCCCAAACCCTGCTCTATCCCTTGCCAATCTTACTGTCTCTGACACATATACCCCCATTATCCCAGGCACTCACTCAATCCATCTCATCCAGGGTCTTCCTCTCTTGCACTGTCCCTCCACCCTCCCAGGGATGAGGTCTATCTCCAAGAACTGGTTTCCCCTTGCAACATATCCAAAGTATGTCAGATGAAGCTTCAGAATCCTTGCCTCCAAGGAGCAGCCTGGCTTTACCCTCTCTAGGATGAACCTGTTTGTTCTCCTAGCAGTCCGTGGTATATTCAGTACTCTTCTCCAGCACCACAGCTCAAAGACATGAATTCTCCTTCTGTCCCTAGTCACTACAGGGTGGCTGGTGGATTCACACCGCCAGAGTGCAGCCTTTGGGTTGGCAGTGCAGCTTACTCCTCACTTGTTGAATGACAGCTGGAACCATACCGTCCAGTGGCTTCTCAATCATTTCTCTAACTCAGATCTAAAGACACCAGCAGCCAATCCTTTTATGTGTGCCCCGTAACCTAATTTCTAGAGCATAAATTTTTCTTTTAAGTATTTCTGTTTCAATTCAAATGTTGGTGTGTGCCATCAAGTCAGAATCAACAGAGCTGACCCTCCAGCAGGTTTTCAGAGGCATTTCATCCCCCAGAATAATGTCAATCCTTCTCCCACAAAGCAGCTGGTAGATTTGAACCGTGTGCCTTTGGAAAAGTAGTACAGCTTCTTATCACTAGGTCACCAGAGTTCCCTTCTTTCTAATAAGTATCCTAAAAAGTTAGAATCTCATTTTTAAAAATTTTTGCATGAAAGTTCACAAATCATGTTAACATTTAGATTAAGTCTTTCGTATGTATTATTTAGTCTTCACAACTCCTCTCAAAACTCAAGCTCAATGGAATCGAGTCACTGGAAATGACTCATAGCTGACCCTTCAGAGGTCGCAAATCACATGGGAAGTCACTGCTCATCTTTCTCCTGTTTTCAAAGAGCCAGATAAACTTGACCTTCAGGTTAGTTGTTCAGCTCCCTATGGACTCTGCCATGATGTTACAAACCCTCATGATACATTTCACCAGATGAAGAAAACAGGCTACAGAAGTGCAAATTATTCACAGTCCTATTAATTAGGTGAGAAACTCAAGTCCAGCTATATGACCCAAAAATCCAACTCTTCACCATCTCCAGCTGTCCTCACTGTAAAACTCCCAAGGTGTGTTTTTTCTTTCTTCAAGGCATGTTTTTAATAAAAGTGGCATTTCTGAAGGATAATTACTAATATTCTTCAGCCTTCTGACATATCTTGCTGATACAACTGCACTTCTGTGTGTTTCATTAAACTATATTTTCACTATGTGTTGTCTACACCAGCTCTTAATCTCATGGTTCTTCTAAGCCGGACTCAAAATGATAGATTATTCCCTACTACCCTTTAGAGTTTGGAAGCAGGAGTAGCATCCACTTCCACAATAGCTTGCCTCTTGAAACCCTATGAACCTAGAGAAAGGACAAAAGTTATACAGGAAGTTCAAAGGGTTGCTATGAGTCGGCTGTGACTCGACGGCACTTAACAACAACCCTTTAGAGTAACCCTGCCTTGTAAGAGAGAGTTGTGCTCACTTAAAAAACAATCAACATTTACCCAAAAGCCAAGATGGGAAAGCAAGGAGTGGGAGGGGAAGTTAGGGCAATGAAGACAGAACAAAGATGGAAATAATGAGAATGCCAACATAAAAGCTCTTACCCAGTGTCATACAAGGACTTATACAAAAATTTTTAAATGTAAACAATATTTGCTGTGTAAGCTTCTACTTAAAGCATAAGAAAATAGGTGTGCATGAACTGTTGAAGGGAAAACCAGCATCAACTTACACTAAAATCACAATAAAAGGGAGCTCTCGCGGCTTAATGATAAGGAGTTATAAGGCTGGCCCAAAATCCTAATAAAAAGGTGGATTTTTTAAATATAAGTACAATACCATTAGGAGAATAAAGTACATCTACCTTATGTCGGCTGCTAAAACAAGTTTGACAGAAGCTACTCATTAGAGGAACAATTCATTCAGAAAGGTGTATCTCCTCCCAAGTGTATTACAGGACAGGGTGAAAATTTAGTTATGTTGGCACAACAAATAGATTAAAACAACCAATTTGTTCTATGTCTCCATGAAAGACTATTCTCCCTTCCAATAAATGTCTTTAATATAATGATGGCCTTTTCCTTTATGTAGTGGGCCAGGACTTTTTCTCCATGAAGATACAAGGTCCTCTTTGAAACTCAGCACAGGCTATGCTGGTATTGCTTCATACTGAGGTTGGCAACCGTAATTAACAAAATGTGAAATCTTCCTGCTGGTCTTTCAGCTGAAAATGAGGTCAGTAAGAACTACAACAATGGGGGAAAGCGAGGATTAATCACCAGGCTCATCCTTGAGCCTCAGGGCAAGTCTGCATCAGACTCCACTTCCTTCTCCTCCCAAACCTACAGTAAGTGGAGGAGCGGCACCCCCAACAAATGGCTGAGTCACTGGGAAATGTATAGCCACAGTGCAAGCCTCAGTTCTCAGGCGGAAAAAACTCCACTGTTTTCACTAGTTAGTCCACTTGCAAAGGGGAGCCTCACTTAGGATAAACTAATAGGTCTCCAAGGAGAAAAGCAGTTCCCCTTAGGACTCTCTCTCTCTTATTTTTTTAGGACTCTTTACAGAACTCGAACTTCCATGAAATCAAAGGATAGGCCAAGGGCAGCAGTGGACCACGTGCTATGGATTTCACCTCCACAGGTGATCGCTTTTTCAGTAGTAAACGTGCCAGTGGGAACTTCCTCCTGAAATCATAGTCAAGATTTCACAAACGCTGCTACTGAATTGATGGCACCTAACAAGCTATCACTAAAAGCACTGGTTCTAAAATATTGACTCTAATATAAATGATTGTAAAATAGTGTAGCCTTTCAGATTCACAATGGTTTTTGCCTTTAATCTTTCCTTTTTTTCAAAAGCATTTAATTATTAGTTCATTTACTTTCATATTTTTGCTTTTAGAACCATTCTTTTTTTCTGATTAAATATGGGATTACACTAGGTTGCTTATTTTGGTGAAGAAGTGGAACTGCTTTCTGGAAACACTTTTTCAAGAGAAAATGATTTAAAATTGGAACTCACTTTCCATCAAAGTTTCAAAACAATTATTCAAATTATTTTGTTCCAGGATATTGAATATATTTCATTCCAATAGCATTCCTTCACCAACTGTTTCAAATTACAATTCTGTCATTGTGTTTCTTTATCTGAACCTCCTATAATATAAGCCTTAATAGTCATTCATTGTTGCACAATTTAATCTACAATGTTATACTATAACATGTTACAATCTTATTTTTAAAGTAATGCTACCAAACATTTACCTAATAACTGAAATACGGCTTGTAAGTTCTTAATGGGGCAGCTGCAATGTGCTTTGTTCCAGATTACTCATCCCCAAACCGGTCCACACACAGCTCTTCCTGCGAGACTGCTGAAGAAAATGGCCTCCTTTACCAACAGTGCCCCCTTCACTGCCTCCTAGAGGACACGAGGTCACACTGGCCATCCCAGGGCATCCACAAGCCCCCAGCAGGAAGACACTGCCCAGGTAGCCTAAGGCTTTGTTTCATTTCAAAAGGATCCATCTTGAAAGTAAGCAGCTTAGAGAAAGCAGTACAAGGCCCAATCCTTGTTCCCATCCTTCAGGTCTCAATGGCCCTTTTCAATGGCTACTCCGTCCAGCTGTTGGGCAGAGCAGGACGAGCTGGATCTGGGCCTAATCACGTCCTTTACAACAGAGATTGTCTGACTGCTGAACAGGGAAGACGTCCAAAACCGTGGAGAGCAGTCAGTCTGTGGGAGGGCAAGCCCGGGTAGGAACACGTTTATCTCTGACCACTTCCACCTTTGCCCAGCGCCCTTGGTCAACGCCCTACCAGTTCCTCACACCCACCTGTTACTCAACTCCAGATTTGGAGCAAGGGCACAATAAGACGACATGACCTTGGACAAGTCATCTTTCTAAATCTCACTTTATTCAATTATCAAGGAGACAGGGAGGTAGAAGAGTCACACTTTGTCAATGGGAAGGCTCCCTTCAAATCATTCAATCATTCAGTAAGATTTGTGGGTACGTGTGTGGACCCAGCACTTTGTGGAACGTGGCTGGGCTGGAAAGCCCCCCCACAAGCAAGTGATTTTCTTGCTGTTCTGCAGCCAATGTTTGGTAGCATTCCTCGGGGAAGCATCATTCTCCACCTGCTCCCTTCGCGAGGATCCGCAGCAGCCACCTCTGAATGATTCCAGCATCCTGTGACCACCCCCCACCAGCCCACACCCCCGGGGCTCTGCGATGGGCTCTGCGATGGCCTTCGGCCCTGGTGGGACCATGACGGCCGGGTCGCCAGAGGTTGCTCCAAAAGGGGCTGCCAGTCCCTGAATCACTCAATGTTCAGATCAGAATGAATTACGTAGGTGATGTCGTAGAAAGGGTGGCGGGGTGCGGGGTGGCCCCCTGGATCCCCACCCTGCCGCGGCCCCCCGCACACTCCTGGGGTGACCTTGAGCAAGCCGAGTCCCCATATCGGGCCCATTTTCTCAACTGCACAATGAACTAGTGGGGAGATGATGCCCAAAGTCTCGGTCGCCCCAGGAGCATCGCAAACGGGAGCAGCTGTTCCTGGCCGAGCGCCGCACGCCGGGGCCCCTCCGACCCGGGAGAGGGACCTCGGCGGCCCCATCACCTCCGTACCTCGCAGCGCCTGTCCACCGCGTTTGGCCTCCTCATGCCCCGCCGGGCTCAGGTCGGCGTCGTACCAGCCGCTGAAGCGGTTCTCCAGGTTCCAGGCGCTCTCGCCATGGCGGATGAGCACGAGCTG
>NW_006399756.1:33903575-33907303 GCF_000299155.1 Elephantulus edwardii
GGTCACAGGCGACTCAACGGCACATAACAACAACAACAACATATAAGGCCATGACCACTCCCAGACTGGGAGGCAGTCTTAGAGGTGACTCGCTGTCTCCTAGATCAGTGTAATAAAGTGCATGTATGGATATTGCAGTCCGTTTGTCTTATTGGAACTGACTACAGAAAGAACCACTTGTGTTTAGTCACACTAATAATAATGCCTAGTAGCTGCCTGGCAAGTGTTGCGTTTGCTATCTCATTTGAGTAGGAATTTATCATTTCGTTGTTATTTTACAGATAAGGAAATAATTGATCCTGTTGATTCCAAACCCTTGATCTTTAATACAGATCTGCTTATTCCATTGTTGGCCTGGTGGGTTGAGTTCTGCGGGAGAAAGATGAGGCAGTCTGCTCCCATAGAGATTTACAGCTAACCAGGAGGCTCTGCACTGCTCTGTAGGTCCCTTTGAGACAAAATCTGCTTTTCTGAGATGGTCTTGGTTTAGACCCTCTCCCTGACTTCTAGTAAAAGCCGCCTGGCCCTGCAATAGTGAAGAAAACTTAAGAAGTTGTCATTTGCTCTACAGTCTAATCCAACTCATAGCTACCCTGTAGGACAGATCACCAAATCTTTTCTCCCAGGAAGTCCGTACGTGGATTCAACTCTAACCTTTCTGTTGGCAACTAAATGCTAAATCATTGCATCACCAGGGCTCCAAGAAATGCTGTTGTTGTTGTTGTTGTTGTTGTTGTTGTAGGGGACAACCTTGACTCAGCAACCCATGAACAACAGATCAGAACTTTGCTCTATCTTGCACCATCCCATCATCTCTGCCATCAAGCCAATTGATCATCAAGCCCTTTGTGGCAGTGACTGTGCCAGTTCATCTTGTAAAAGCTCTTCAGAAAGAGCTGAAGACTACACAACTCTATAATAGTTTGGATCCACTAGTGGCTTCAGGGGTGCAAGAGAAATAATCTCTTCCCTTGCAATCTATGGCTTTGGAGGGTCAGCTGTGAGTGGATTTTGACTTGATGGCAGCAAACTCTAGGTCTCCATACATTCCAGAAAAGGTAAATTTTAACCTTGGTCAACACTTCAAGTATCTGCTTATCTAGAAAACTTTGTACTGCCCATGTATTGTCTCCTGGTTTATTTCAATTTCACCACTTTCTTGAGCACCAGACATGAGTGAGGTACTGAGCTAAATAAAGTAAAAGATTAATTAGATATTGTTCACACTCTTTAAAGTACTCAGAGCATGAATGAAACCATGTGTATGTTTGTGTCCTGTATTTTGACAGCACACAGAGATTACAGAAAAGTTTCTAACATGAGCTTCTATCACGTGCCAGGCAGGCTATAGGTACTTCATACACAGCAACTCATTTAACCCTTATGTCTTCTTATATAATTGTGTTTTATTAACTAAACAAAGGCATTCAACTGTGTTGATAATAACAAATTATGGGTAATATTGAAAAGAATGAGACTTCCAGAACACTTAATTATGTTCATGCAGAACCTGTACACAGTTAAAGAGGAAGTTATTGTAACAGAACAGGATACTGTGTTTTTAAATATTGGGGAAGGAGTGCATTAGGGTTGCCCCCTGTCACTGTACTTATTTAATCTGCAGCTAACCCCAAGAAACTGGGATATATGAAGGAGAACATGACATCTGCATTGTTAAGTTGTTAACAATTTGCAATATGTAGATGATACAACTTCGCTTGATAAAAGTGAAGATTACAGTATGGATTACATCTCATCATAAAGAAAACAAGAGTCTTCACAACTGAACCAACAAACATCACATAACGAGAGAAAAGAATGAAATTGTCAAGAATGTCCTTTTACCTGGACCTGTAGTCTATACCCAAGGAATTCGAACAACAGTAATGCATTGTTCAAATATGTTGCCTCTTTAAAGTGTTAAAAAAATATGGATGTCACCTTGAAGACTAATATGTGTCTGACCCAAACAATGGTATTTTCATTCACTTCGTACATGCAAAAAAGCTGGACGGTAAATAAAGAAGATAGAAGAAGAATCTATCTTTGATTATAATGTTGAACTGTGAGCAGGATTAACAAACCTGTCTTGGAAGAGACACAGCCAAAGTACTCCTTCAAAGTGAGGACGAAAAGACTTGATCTCACATACTTTGGGCACGTTACCAGGAGGGAGCAGTCCTTGAAGAAGTATATCAATCATACTTTATCGATAAAGTAGAGGTTACTGAAAAAGAGGAAGACCCCCCCAATGAGACAGATTAACATCATAGCAGTAACAATGGGCTAAAAAAATACCAACAGTGTGAGGATGGTCCAAAAAAGGGCAGTGTTTTATTTTGTACTGGGGTCCCCAGGGAGCTCTGGTGCCTAGTGGTAAGAAGCTGTGCTGCAATCCCAAAGGCATATGATTAAAATCCACCAGTTGCTCTGTGGGAGAAGGATGGGCAATCTCCTGTATGATTTACAGCCTCTGAAAACCTGCTGGAGGGTCAGCTATGAGTCAGTTCTGACTCAATGGCACATAATAACAACAACAGGATCCCGCTAAACTCTGATGGCCTAGTGGTAAGGAGTTGTGCTACCAACCCAAAGGCACATGGTTCGAATCTACCAGCTGTTCCTCCGGAGAAAGATGGGAATCTCTTCCCATTTGATTTACTGCCTCTGAAAATCTGAAAGAGGGTCAGTTCTGATTTGATGGTGCATAATAACAACAAAGGTTTCCTATGAATCAGAACCAACTAGAAAACACCAGACCACAGTATTCTCCTAATATACAATGAGATAGGTACTATCATTACCATGTACAGATGAGAAAATGGGTAAGATGGTTTGCCCAAAGTTACAGGAATCAAGATTCAAACTAAGGTCAACTGGCTCCCAAGTCCATGGTCTTTCCTCCTTAATTTCGTTACATTGTGAGTCATTGCTAGACTCTGAAGAGTAGGGAGAATTTGAGGAGCACAAATAAGACACTGTGGGAATAACATGAACTAAAGCACACAAGATGATTAGAAGAGAAATCATCATATTTACCTCTTGTGATAACTTACTGTGTTGAGTATTTTACATGTATTATCTCAACTATCCAGACATTCATAGAAATATTATCATCACTCCATTCCATGAATAAGGAAACGGGCCAGGGAAAAGAATCTGTCCCAGGTTACCACTGTAAAGTGGAGGAGAAACCAATACTTAGACCCAGAAGGTAACTTCACCTGAGAACATTACCAGGCTAAAACAACTATGAGATAGCATCTCACCCCAGTAAGAATAGCAAAATTTAACAGAACAGCAAGCAAAAAAATGCTGGCTGGGGGGTGCTGGGTGGGGAGAGAAGTGCAGCAGTGAATGAAGGAAATCTAAAATCTCTGTAAATGCTCATTAAAATTATTAAAAAATAAAGCTTAAGAAGAAAAAAAAAGAAAAATGCTGGCGAGGTTGTGGAGAAACTGGAACCTTTATTCACTGTTGGTGGAAGTGTAAAATGGTGCAACCACTATGGAAGGCAGTGTGGTGCTTTCTCAAAAAGTTGCAAATAGAGATACCATCTGACCCAGCAATTCCACTACTGGGAATATACCCCAAAGAGACCATAACTGACACCCAAGCAGATATATACACACCCATGTTTATTGTGGCTTTATTCACAATAGCAAGGAGTTTGAAACAACCTAAGTGCCTATCAACAAACTAATGGATAGAGAAGCTATGGTATATTC
>NW_006399756.1:33907403-33909374 GCF_000299155.1 Elephantulus edwardii
CCCCAAAGAGACCATAACTGACACCCAAGCAGATATATGCACACCCATGTTTATCGCAGCTTTGTTTACAATAGCAAGGAGCTGGAAACAACCTAAGTGCCCATCAGCAAACAAATGGATAAAGAAGCTGTGGTATATTCACACAATGGAATACAATGCTGCATTGAAAAACAAGGAACTCATGCAATATTATTCAAAATGGGTGACTCCAGAGGACATTATGCTGAGTGAAGTATCTCAGTCACAAAAGGACAAATACTGCATGGTGCCACTGTTGTAAAACAGGACTGACCTTGGGGTTGGGGAGAGACTGAGAAAGATGGGTTCAATAATGTATACTGCACTGAAACAGATGAGGGAGAAACTGTTTAAAAGGGATATGTGATTAGGCATTTTTGTCATGACAGGAGTCTAGAGCAAAGGCTACATGGTGGAGTGGACCTGGGGGAGGGTTCGTAAAACAATGAAAGAATTTTTCTTTTACTTTTCCCAGAGGGTAGTGTACTGGGGGGGAGGGTTGGGAGGGGAGAAAAAATGAATGGAAATCCAAAGTCTCTGTAAAATTTTACTGAAATTAATAATAAATTTAAATAAAACAAAAAAAAATTTTAAAAAGAACATGACCATATCTCTGTAACTGTGAAAATGGAATTCTGGGATTAAAGAGGTGTCTGGGAACCGGTTAAGCACTAACAGCTGCGCCAAGAATCCTGTTCCCTTTAACCAGCCCCCTCTGCATCCAGAAGCTATCTCTCATTTCCTTGGCATTCTGGTGAAATGGGCGAACTCAGTGCACCTCACTTAAAGATAACTATCTTGGGTCATCAGAGATATTTTTATGTTTGTGTTAGATTTCCTATTCAACTGCAAACTTCTTATAAAGGGACACTACATCTCAACTGTTTTATACATCCTCCTATACATATGCTTAACATTCCCAGAGTATCAGAGCTGGAAGCACCTTGAAAGTCCTTCCCTAAAGTCCTCATCGATGTCCTGCCACAGCTAATCTACATTTTATAAATGAGGAAAGTGAGGCAACTCCTCAAAAGAGCTCAGGGGTATTGGGTGGGGGTGGGGGCAGATTTCTCAGTGAGAAATCAGAGGTGACTGATGAAAAAGGGCCCCAAAGTGGAGGCTAATCTGAGGGAAAAGAACAAAATGCATTGCCCTTCCGTCAGAATCAATTCATAGCTGACCTGTTGAGTTTCTGAGGCTGTAAATCACAGGGAAGGGGATTGGCCATTTTCCTCCTGCAGAGTAGATGGTGGATTCGAACTGCCAGACAATGGTGGTCTTTGCGTTGGCAGCACATTCCCTACAGACTAGCCACCAAGTTATCAGTGTCAAGGGTCCCAAAGTCAGGACTATTCTGTGAGGAAGATAGGATCCAAAGAGGTAGAAGAGGAGTGGCCAGGCCCACCCACATGCAAGGAACACAGACAGGGCTCTACAGCAGGAAGCCAGAAATCCTGGGCAGAGGTGGAAATTCAGCACCTATCACAGCATCACAGATCTGGAAGGAAGTGTAGCATCTATCAAATCAAGCCAATTTCTCAAATGCCAGGCAAAGGATAAGACTTAAACCAATGTGTCTTACCCCTCGCTATTTTTGTCTCTACATCACACAAGACGCAGTGTTTGTCAGGCTGATTCCTGAGTTCCTCCAAAGGACCAGGTGGTGACAGCATACATGAGCCCTGAGAGCAGAGCTAGTAGAGGAGGCTGCCCTCCAGTTCCCACAGTCGGGGTGGGCATGTGCAGTATCTCCCCACTTCTTCCAGAGGGTACCCCCCTGAGGAAGCCACACAGGGTCCCTCTGCTTTGGTGGCAGGTAAAAGGAAGGAAAGGACCTACAACCAGGAGAAGACAACATAGATGAATGGGATCTTCTAAGACTCAAATCCCTATGCACATCCAAAAACTTCTCCAGTAGGGTAAAAAGGGAAGCAACTGACTGGGAAAAAGTAT
>NW_006399756.1:33909474-33911012 GCF_000299155.1 Elephantulus edwardii
TGGGGTTCTCCGCGATTCCGGAGTCGCAGCCCGCCCCCTGGCCGCGCCTGCGCGCACACGCCCCTCGGCCTGCTCCCGCGCACTTTCTCGCCGGAATCTTTCCACTCGCTCCCCGCTGACCACCGCCTGCCTGGTGTGCGCATGCGCCTCACCACGCCGCCACGGCCGCCGAAAGGGGGGGAGGGGGAAGTCGCGCTCGAGAACACCAGAGCGCAAGCGCACCGCCACCGCGGCCGGTATCCTACACGGTAGTCACGGAGCGCACGTAAGCACGCGAAGGGAGGCAGGAGCCCCTGGGCGTTCTACTGGGGCGCGTGCCCTGGTGGTGGTGTCCAAAGGCCACTGCGCGTTCTGTTATCTTTAATAAGCAATTCCATGTGGGATCTTTCTTTAGCTGTTCATAGTCACTTTCCCATCCAAAGGTGCAGAGTTTAATTCACACACACCGGTTTATTTGCTTGGTAAAGTCTTGTAACCACTGATGATGGGGTGGTATGTTTGTCTTATAAGACTTATGTATATAAAAAGAGGGGGGAATGATGGGTGGTATGTTTGTCTTACAGGTCTAAGACTTACATAAAAAGAGGGGGGGAATGATAGGGTGGTATTAAATTCAGAATTCTCTGTATAGGTATCAGTTATAAAACTATAGTTCTTTTTCTTCAGCCTGCAAAACTATTTGCTTGGCCTCTGAATTCTCTGTTTCCTGTCTTTGGTCATGTAGAGTAGTTTGATCTGTCTGTTTACCAGAAGAGGAAATGCATCTATCCTAGATGCTGGTGAAGCTGGTTCTCCAGTCATATGTAAACTGTATCTTAATCTGCCTCTTTACCAGGAAGAGAACTGGGGCCTTCCTGAATTACTGATGCATAGATGGGAACTGTCCTTTTCAGATGTAGAAATTACCTTTTTATACTAACAAGTGCACTGTTAAATGAGCTGGAGTTTCACCCCAGTATATAAGGCCACCATCCACCAGGATACCCATCCACTTCTACCCCCTCCCTTCACATCTATTTACCTTTGACCAGCCCTCCATCTAATAACTTACATATGAAGATTCCATGGCTTCTGTGATTCCAAACACATCAGCTGATGGTAGTTCCTTATGTTGGGATCAATGTCTCTGAAGTTTAGTCGTAATGTTTCCCGAGCAAAGGTGATGCATCCTGTAGAACTGGTGTGTAGCGCGGTTTTTGCGTCTTCAATTACCTGGGAAGATGGGCGGGGTCTGAGACTGGCCTCTAAGCTGCCCAGCTTTCAGCTAGTCAGTCGCCTGTACCCCCTCTCTGAGCGGCCTGCCTAACGAATGTCGCGCGGTTTTTGCGTCTTCAATTACCTGGGAAGATGGAGCTGGAGAGAGAATGATCGAATTTTGCACAATCAATGACTTATTCATAGCAAATACATTTTTTAAGAGACATAAATGCAGGTTCTATACGTGGATTTCACCTGATGGTATGCATAGGAATCAGATCGATTACATCTGTGGAAAGAACCGCTGGAGAAGCTCAATATCAGCTGTGAAAACTAGGCCA
>NW_006399756.1:33912317-33914211 GCF_000299155.1 Elephantulus edwardii
ATGGCAAAGGACACACTGACAAAGAAGATTAATCAGAACTGGCTTTGACAAGCACTGTGGCATTTGGACAAGAACAAACTGGGAGGAGGGTAGAGAGAATGGTGCAACAATGAATGAATGGAAACCCAAAATCTCTGTAAATGTTTATGGAAATTAATAAAATATAGGGAAAAAAAAGGAAGGAAAGGAAAAGGAAGGAAGGGAGGAAGGAAAGCAGGCAGGTAGGCAGGCAAGCAGTTGCTTTTACGTTAGCTCCGACTTTCAGTGACCCCAAGGATGTCTGAGTAGAATATACTCCATAGATTTTAGTGACTGGGTTTTTGAAAGTAGATTTCCAGGCCTTCTGTGGTGCCTTGTTAACTTTTCTGTTAACAACCAAGTGCATTAACTGTTTGCCCCACTTAGAGACTCCTGAGGGAGGTACTATGGCTGAATCACCCTTCTAACAAGGAGCTGAGGGTAGAGGATGTTATGCTCCATAGCTTCGGCATTCACCCCTTGCCCAGGGCACTTGTCAGGGACTGTCAATGAATCAAATTGAAACTGGCCTCCAGCAGCATCTACACCCTGAACCCTGAAGACAGAAACCTCTCTTCCCAGCTCAGTGCTTTCACTCCTCAGGCCAGAGGCCCAGGGATGTAACAGCTTTCAAGGAACCAGTTTGTTGATAAAGCTATTAGAACAACCCAGATACAAGCAGACCTAGGTTATAAACATCTGATGAACATATAATCCATGGTTACAAACAAACCTCATAAAGCTTTTGACTAATGGGCCCATATGATAAATGGGTGCTACAATGCAACACACACCAAAGCATTATTACTGTATATTAAAGATGCATTGGGAAAATCTACTGTCCGAGACCTCTCCAGAGTACTGAAGAGCAATGATGTCAATCTAAAGACTAAGATGCGCCTGATCCAGGCCATGGTCTTCGCAATTACTTGTTATGCATCAGAGAGCTGGACAATGACTAAGGATGATGGAAGAAGAATCAATGTCTTTGGGTTGTGGTGCTGGAGAAGAGTATTAAATATACCGTGGACTGCTAAGAGAACAAACAGGTCCATCCTTGAGAGGGTGAGACCAGGCTGCTCCTTGGAGGCAAGGATTCTGAAACTCCATTTGACATACTTTGGGCATGTCGCCAGAAGGGACCAGTCCTTGGAGAAGGACATCATGCTTGGAAGGATGGAAGAACAGTGGAAGAGAGGAAGACCCTGAATGAGATAGACTGGCTCAGCGACTGGGGCAATGGAGATAGGTGTATCAGGCAATGAAATTGGCTCGAGATAGAGCAAAGTTCAAAGCTGCAAGTCTACAAGCGACTTGACAGCCCATAACAACAATATATTTAACATTGTTAGGTCTTTAAACTGGACTTAAGGCCAAGGACTCAAGGAAGAGACCAGAGAAAGAAAGGAAGCTCAAGAAGCTTTATTAAGAGGTCTCCTGGGCAGGATTCCATGGTCTATAAAGAGAGACAGACCAGAGGAAAACCCACACCCTAAGATGGATTGTTGTTGTTATGTGCTGTGAGTCGCTTGCAACTCATAGCAACCCTATGTAGAGCAGCCCTACACTCTGCTCTGTCCTGTGCCAATGACACTGTCTCTGACACTCCCATCCCGATTACCCCAGTCACGGAATCAGTCCACCTCATAGAGGGCCTTCCCCTCCTGTGCTGTCCCTCCACTCTCCCAAGCATGATGTCCTTCTCCCAGGACTGGTCTCTCCTTACAACATGTCCAAAGTATGTTAGATGGAGCCTCAGAATCCTTGCCTCCAAGGAGCTACCCGGTTTAACCCTTTCCAGGACAAATCTGTTTGTTTTCCTAGCAGTCCATGGTACTCTCAATACTCTTCTCCAGCACCACAGCTCAAAGGAATC
>NW_006399756.1:33915046-33916223 GCF_000299155.1 Elephantulus edwardii
TATCCCTAGTACCATGATCCCTTCTAAACCCAGCCTGGACTTCTGGCTGGATTAGGAGGTGGATTAGGGCAGGTTTTATAGTGAGGGTCTTTAGGGAGGGAAAGGAGGGATATTCCATTGTGGTTTAGCCAGGTGGGTGGTCTTCTAGGGAGGGAATGGGGGGGCACTCCATGGTAGTTTAATTAGGTGGGCAAGGCTAGTCACTCCCTTTGTTGATATAGTGATATTCTTTAAATCCTTCCTTCTCCCTTTGACCTTGGTCTGGGCCTGACAATATTAAAGATTATCTGATTCAAAATGTCCCATGCCAAATCATCTCAGCTCACCAATGCCTAGTATATCAATGTTCATGCATTCCATTTCTTCCTTAGCATGTTTGGTCATATGTGGAAGACCTTCCTCAGTAATTTTTATGAAGGGTGCATGGCCAGTGCAGGAGAGGAAGATCCTGGATGAGATGGATTGATACAGTGATTGAGTCAATGGGGGTTGGTATGTTGGAATTAGTGAGACTGGCTCAGGACAGGCCAGGGTTTGGAGCTGCTGTACATAGGGTGACTATGGGTAACAGGTGACTAGATGGCACATAACAGCAACAACAACATCATTAATTGTTATTAGTAAAGTCAGCAACAAACTGACTTTAGATAGGAAGCATACCTATCTGTTCCAATTTAAGTACAAATGATTTTTTTTAATTGTGATTTGAACAAAGGTTTATAGAAAAGTTTTCATTCATTGTTGCATATTTTCCTCCCTCTCCCTCCGCTTCATTTCTCCCCCCTCCAGTCTACTTCACAATGACCTTTTGTTATCATACAAATTCAATTTAAAGACAGATTAAGGGACTGGATTTATTCCTAATCCATGGGTTACCTATTAGGATGAGGTATCTCAGCATCATTACCTCCCCACTGTCTAAGGAGACTATGAAGGTCTCTCAACCTGCTTCCCCCCTTTATTTTTTTTTAATTTTTTTTCATTGTGAAAAAAATCTTTATTTTAAGAAAAAAATTTAGTTAACAAGTTTCACTTAGCAAAATACACCCAAAAGGAAATCACAGTACAAAGAAAGGTTTAAGTCAAGGCCTCACCAATTCCTACAGTATTAGTATTGTGTCTCAATTTTCAAAATTAACTTTTAAAAGCTTAAAACTTAACCTAAGATTTTGAATGA
>NW_006399756.1:33916918-33924458 GCF_000299155.1 Elephantulus edwardii
TACTCTTCCATCCGGGCCAATCTCAATATGCACTCTCACAGGGTTGAGTGGAGAGAAGAAGTTATAAATGTCATTCTCAGTCGCTTTGTATGGAAGCCCCCTCATGTGGACACAGTGTCCAGTTGTGCTCTGAACAGCAAACTCGCTGTCTCCATATCTGTGATCATACATTCCTGACAGACAGTAACAGATCTCTTCCAAATAAATCAGTGGTGAAACCATAGCTGTCACTGAGGCCACTATACTCCTCATAGCCTCCATAACCTGTGCTATAAGCCCCAGACCTCATTCTGTCAAAGCCTGCTTGTTTGACAATGCCAATGTATCTCCGGGCAGTACCAGGCCTGCCCCCTTTATTTTTTCCCACAGAAGAATAACAACTCCCTTTTCAAGCACTGAGCGTTTGTCTGGTAAAGAACTCTATTTAGAATCAGAGACAGGAAGCCACGTTTTCACTTGGAAAGGCAACAGGGTTGGCCGCCACTCAGCGCATAGCAGGACTCACTGTCCAGATGCCAAACACTTCACAAACCATCTCACAAATTCATTGCCCGCCCCTCCTCTCTGCATCTCAGCTGGTGCCAGGGGAGGAGAGGAGTATGCCTCAGTCCAGACTGCTGCTTCAAGACTCTACTTCTGTGAAGTAGTTCAGTGCTCACCGTAAGAGAGGAAGCACACCCGCAGGCCTTTAAACTCAGTCACCACCTGGAGATAAACAGAGCCCAGAGCTGGAGCTGTTAACCAGAACAGAGAGAAGAGAGTCCTGCCGTGCGGGCTTGGGGCTTCCATAAAGACTCCCCTGACAACACCCTTTCTTCTCTGACCTCAAACCCGATTTCCGCTCCCCCGCCCAGCCAGGTTTAGCACAGCCCTTTTCTCCAGAATTCTGTGAACTTTTCTGATCCTGCAAGGCATACACCCACTGACTGTGACACGTACCATGACCAAAGTACCCTGGCCAATGGAAAACCTTTTTGACCCTTCTCCTTTCATTTTGCATGATATTCTTGCCTAGTCTGTTATTTTATCAGATTAAATCTTCAGTATAAAATGAGACAGTAGCTTTGTTATTAGGGATTAGTTATTAGGCTCGTGCTTGGGAGATTAGTCATTTGTCAAGGCATCAAAGAAGAAGTAGCTGTTAGGGATAGAAATGTAATCTCCACAGATACATTGAAGTCTAGGGACCTGTGAATATGCATTTATTTGGGGATAGGATATTTGCAAATGTAGTTAACTAATATGTGATCATAATGGAGTAGTTGTTATGTGCCTTCGAGTCGACTATGACTCATAGCGACCCTGTACACAATAGCTCTGAACCTTGCTTTATCCTGAGCCAATCTCACTGTCTCTGACACACCTACCCTCAATACCCCAGTTACTGTGTCAGTCCATCTTATCCAGGGTCTTCCACTCCTGCACTGCCCCTTAGCCCTTCCAAGCATGATGTCCTTCTCTAAAGACTGGTCCCTCCTGGCTATATACCCAAAGTATGTCAGATAGAGTCTAAAACTTTTTGCCTCCACAGAGAAGCTTGGTTTCACTCTCTCCAGGACGGACCTGTAAGTTTTCTTGGCAGTCTTCGCCAGCACCACAACTCAAAGGCATCAGTTCTTCTTCTGTCATCCATGGTTTTCAGCTGGGACAAATGGTTTCCTATACTTGGCTGCTTAACAAAAAGTTGGATTATGTCTACCCCAAGGTGCTTTGGAAGAAAGACCTGGTGCTTACTGAACACCCCGTGGAGCACATTTCCACCCTGACACATTAGAGTCACCATGCATTGGAATCAACTTCACAACAACTGGTTTACCTTACCAGTAGAACCCACATTTTTTATCAGCGGAAGGAATGAGTACTCAAAACCCACTCTGAAGCTATATCTGATCAAATTACTAAATTCCAGCAAATGAGAGGTATGTAGAACTGATTCCAAGGGAGCTGACTCAGCTGGGAAGTACACCTCTGGCTGTTCTTCGCTTCTTGTTAAAGTCTGAACCTAACCCTGGATTGTTATGTGTGATGGCTGGAGCTCCTGCAGCCTATCTTTGGATCACGAAGTGACACTGAGACTAGAAGTCACACACTATAGAGAATAGAGCAGGAAAGGAGAGGGAACCCAGGTTCTTGAAGATTCTGTGGAAACCAAAAATATCAGCCCGGACTGTTATCTGCCTCTTGATTTGAGGATGGTACAGAACCAATCAAGTTATTATAGAAGGATTATGTTATAGCAATGAAGCTCAACTCCTTACAGATACAGAAGCCCTGACAAAGACCCAGGGGGGGAGCTGACATGGTAAATGGGGAAATGTTTAATTTTGTAAGAATGGATTTTCCTGGATCAGCATGCCAGTTAGAGTGGTAGTCATATCATCTCTCCTTTCTCTGACCCTTTCTACCAGCCGTAGACAACCCCTGCCAAATTGGGGCGGGGGGGAAGGTGGGACCCTATCTTGGTGATAGTTGCCTCCTTTGAGAAGGAACAAGTCTGCACAGATTCTAGTCCTTCACATGTCTGGTAGGAAAACACATGTTTCCCTTCTAAAAAACCAGGCAGGCCATCTACTCCTTCCCCACCAGCTGAGTTTCTAAAAGCTTTGCTCTAACCAAACAGAAAGTGCCCTAGAGCCCAAGGATGCTTGGTCAGTCTGCAGCAGTGATGACCAGGCATGGTGCTAAGCATTTTAACTAATGTGTTTCATGTTAGTGCAGGTGGCCTAGCAGTAAGGAGTTGCGCTGCCAACCCAAAGGCATACAGTTCGAGTCCACTAGCTGTTCAAGGGAGAAAGATGGGCAGTCCTCCCTTGTGATTTACAGCATCAGAAAATCCACTGGAGAGTGAGTTGCTTCTGACTCAACAGCACATAACAATCTCATGTTAGATTCACAAGTCTCCTTGTCATGGAGTCAGACGCAGATTGCACCACAGGAGATTGCTCATCTTTCTCCCCAGGAACTTCTGGTGGTTTCAAACTGCTAGAGAGGCATAGCCTTTGAGCTAGTGGGAAAATTCCCTATGAATTATACCACCAGAAGTTTCTAGATTCACAGCAACAACACTATTTTTTAGATAAGGCTCAGAAAATTTAGCCACCTATCCCACGTCACAGAGCTACAATGTGGCTCAAAGACCAGACATGTCTTAAATCCCAAGCCTGGGCTTGAACATGGCCCCAGCAGTTGGGATGCTCCTCAGGAGAGGCTGCAACCCCACTACCACACTGAGCTGGCCCAGTGATAAAGCCTCCTGCTTTGCCTCCCACCAGCCTTAAATTAAAGACCCAGACCAACCACTTCCTCTTTGTTTAGGGCAAGTGGCAAAAGCCTCAGCGTCCCTTTCCTTTTACTCAGTGTCATAACAGATTACAACTCTGTTGACATAAAAATGGCTGCCCTACTCTCTGGGGTCCAGGGCCTCGAGTGCAACAGACTTGTTCCCTTCACAAGAATCACAGAGAGTTTTAAGAGCATTAGCTATGGAAGGGGCTCCTGAACCCAGAGTCAGAGCTCCCCTTTTCTGCCCAGCAATGCCATCGAGCCCCTAGTTCTCCCCTGTGTGACACAAGGGTACCTGCTTGCTTAGAGGATAGATAAGAAGGTGTTTTAAAATCTTTGGTGAATTTTTCAGTTGGTAATAACACATGACATTTTTTGCTTGCTCTGGTGACCTCATGGTATGAAGCTGTACTACAATCCCAAAGGCACACAATTCAAATCCCCCAGCTGCTCCATGTGAGAAGAATAGCCAGTCTCTTCCCATGAGGTTTACTGCCTCTGAAAACTCTTTGGAGGGTCAGCTATGAGTCAGGTTTGACTTGACACTTAACAACATCTAGACAGTGCTGAGCACTTTACACACATTATCTTATGACTAGTCAGGAGTATCATCTCCGTTTTGCAAATGAGGAAAACTGAGGCTCAGAGTCACATAGCAAGTGCTAATACTGGCATTCCCACTCAGATGGCATAAGTACAGAACTGATCATAGGTAGATACAAGAGCAGTCCTCTTATTAGAATGAATGTTTGTTGTTGTTATGTACCATAGTCAGAACCAACTCGAAGCTGATCCTCCAGTTTTTTAGAGGCTGTAAGTCTCACAGAAGGAGACTGTCCATCTTTCTCCCACGAAGCAGCTGGTGCGTTCAAACTATGTTCCTTTGGGTGGTTCAGCCAGAGCCTGTGTCCGGGTGCTATGCAGACTCACTCTGGAGCCAAAAGGTTTCTACCTAAAGAAGAAGGCTGCTACTAACCTGTTGTTGTTGTTGTTTGGTGCCATCGAGTCATAGACGACTCATAGCGACCCTATGAACTTAAGGCCTGAGCACTGTTCGTACATAGAGTTTCCGGAGGCAAACCATTTTGGAAGTGGATGCCGCTCCTGCTTCCAGGCTTGTTTTAGTCGGGAAACTCCAGCCAACACTGTCCACCATGGGTAACCATTACCACGTTTGGTACATCACTGTCACAGTCTTCAGCATCACAGCAACCACGAGTTACCTCTATACAGCAATGCACAGACCAATGCTATACGACCTAGAAGAATGTTTGATAGGAAAACAATTTGAACCCGGCCTGAGGGCCGCAGATTAAAATCACCCACCTTCGGCTTGGTAGCATAACTTTCTGTCCACTAGGCTGACGTAGCTTTCTCTATGTCATCATTGTTATTGTTGTTAGGTGCTACTGAGTTGTAGATGACTCATAGCTATTCATTGCTTATTATCCCATTTGATTTGTAAAATCCCAGCCAAATCAGCTGATATTACTGCTTTTCCAAAGGGCTTTTTTTGTTTTGTTTTTCGTCCCTTTAAATGTAATTAATTTTTTGGTTCTCTTTGTAGAATTCTAAAGGAGCTCTAGTTTTGCAAGAAATAAAGCCAGAGAATGCCCTTAAAAGCCAGCCTGACGAGACTTGGTCTCACACACTTTGGGCATATTATCAAAAGGGGTCAGTCTGTGGAAAATACAATGTTAGTAAAATAGAGGCTCAGCAGAAAAGAGGAAGACCCTGAATAAGATAAAGTGACAGCAGCAGTGAGTTGCAGCCCAGGGGTGATTGTGAAGACAGCCCAGGGTTGAGCAGTGTTTCCTTCCGTTGCACAGAGGTGTACCATGAGTCAGTCCGCTAGCCCACGCTTAGAGTGACAGTGGTGGTGCAGTGATTAAAGTGCTGGCTACCAACCAAAAAGTTGGCAGCTCAAACTCACCAGTCACTGTGCTGGAGAAAGATGTGACCACTTGCTTCCTTAAAGGATGTACAGTCTTGGAAATGCTATAAGGGCAGCTGTACTCGGTCCTGCAGGGTTAGGACAGACAGGTTTAGAGCTAACGGGGAAAGCCACCGGTTGTTTGCATTGATCCCTCTGGTGGCAAAAATGTGCATCTTCTGCCTGGTACTACTGACACTTTGCATTGCAGGTATTTTGATAACACATACAAAGTTTAATCCTCACAGTAACCTGGTAAATTTAGTGTTATTATTTTCACCTTACAGGTTGTTGTTGTTGTTGTTGTTGTTGTTATGTGCCGTCGAGTCGCTTGCGACTCATAGCGACCCTATGTACAATAGCCCTAAACTCCGCTCTGTCCTGTGCCAATTGCACTGTCTCTGACACTCCCATCCCAATTATCCCAGTCACTGAATCAATCCACCTCATAGAGGGCCTTCCTCTCCTGCGCTGTCCCTCCACCCTCCCAAGCATGATGTCCCTCTCTAAGGACCGGTCTCTCCTCACAACATGTCCAAAGTATGTTAGATGGAGCCTCAGAATCCTTGCCTCCAAGGAGCCACCCGGTTTAACCCTTTCCAGGACAAATCTGTTTGTTTTCCTAGCAGTCCATGGTATTCTCAATACTCTTCTTCAGCACCACAGTTCAAAGGCATCAATTCTCCTTCTATCCTCCTTGGTCATTGTCCAACTCTCTGATGCATAACAAGTGATTGCAAAGACCATAGCCTGTATCAGACGCACCTTAGTCTCCAGAGAGACACCATTGCTCTTCAGTACTTTGGAGAGGTCCCTAACAGCAGACTTTCCCATGGCAATGCGCCTTTTAATTTCCTGGCTGCTGGTGCCAAGACTGTTGACTATGGAGCCAAGCAAACTAAAGCTGTGAACAATCTCAATCTCTTCACCATCCATCCTGATGCTGCCAATTGGTCCAGTGGTGAGAATCTTTGTCTTCTTGACATTGAGCCTCAATCCATATTGCAGGCTGCAGTCCTTGACACTCTGCAGCAGGCGCTTCAGGTCCTCTTCAGTTTCAGCAAGCAGGGTTGTGTCATCTGCATAATGCAGGTTGTTGATAAATCGTCCACCAATCTTGACCCCATATTTCTCCTCATAGAGCCCAGCCTCCCAGATAATCTGTTCTGCATATAGGTTGAAAAGGTATGGAGATAGGATGCATCCCTGGCATACGCCCTTCCCAATTTTGAACCATGCAGTGTTCCCTTGCTCTGTTCTGACGACTGCCTCCTGGTCCAAGTATAAGTTTCGCTTTAGAATGATCAAGTGTTCTGGGATTCCCATTCTTCTCAGAGTCAGCCATAGTTTGTTATGATCTACACAGTCAAATGCCTTTGCACAGTCAATGAAACACAGATAGATTTGAAGTGGTTAAATATCTTACACGGTCTCATGCCAAAAAGTAAATCCTGTCTTTAATCCAATACTTTTCTGCTTTCTCCTCAGGATTGTCCCCATCTCTAGACTGCCGGGTGTGAGCACCAGCTCAGTGACAATAATTTCCAAACTCTTCTTACTCTTCCTCCTCAGACCAACAGTTCTCTTTTTTCAGCCTTTTTGTCTCAGCCTGTGTCCCAGTATGGAAGGACCCTGATGGGAGGAGGGCGAGTGTCCCCCTAAGATTGTAAGTCTGAGGCCCAGAGTCCATGATGAGTTATGTCTTCTCTGCAGCCATGCTTTCTAACAGTGACAGGAAAATTTAAGTGACAGAGACAATTAACTACTAAGAACTTAAAGTTGTTGTTGTTAAGTGCTGTCAAGTCATAGACAACTCATAGTGACCCTGTGAACGAAAGACCTGAGCACTGTACAGAGTTCCCAGAGGCAAGCCATTTCAGAAGTGGATGCCACTCCTGCTTCCAAGCTTGTTTTAATAGGGAAGCTCCCAAACTTAAAGAACTTAAAGTATATAGAGTTTATTTGAACAGTTAATCCAGATGCATATAAGAACAACTTTCCTCTTTCAGGATAAAAAACAGAAGGCTCAATGGCTAATTACAATGAGGAAGAAATAGAGTAGAAAATTAACTCAGCTAATCTTACCTTGCCCCCCTTTCTGAGATCAGAGATCAGATGACTCCTTTTTGAGGTTGCTTCTCATCACTGGGCCAATTGGCAGCATCATAATAGACAGAGAAAAAAATTGAAATTGTTAACAGTTTCAGCTTGCTTGGTTCCACGATCAACACTTTTGGCACCAGCAGTCAGGAAATCAGAATATGAATTACATTGGGAAAATCTGCTGTCAGGGACCTCGCCAGAGTACTGAAGAGCAATGGTGTC
>NW_006399756.1:33925228-33927558 GCF_000299155.1 Elephantulus edwardii
GGGAGTCCAGAGCAAAGGCTGCATGGTGGAGTGGACCTGGGGGGGAGGGATTGTAAAACAATGTAAGAATTTTTCTTTTACTTTTCCAAGATGGTAGTGTACTGGGGGGGAGGGTTGGCAGGGGAGAAAAGTACAACAATGAATGAATGGAAATCCAAAGTCTCTGTAAAATTTCATTGAAATTAATAATAAAAATAAAGTGCACAAACCATAGGTATAAAGCTCCAAGAATTTTTACACAGAGACTAATTATATCCATGAAGACTCTACTCTGATAAAAAATTAGAGACATTTCTTGTGCCTCTTCTCAATCCTTACCTTCTCCTGATGGTTACTGCTAACTGGTCTCTAAAATTACATACCAATTATGCCTAGTTTTAAACTTCACATAAATGAAATAATGAAATATGTACTTTTTGTTTGGAGTCTTTCATTCCACATTGTGAAATCATACTTAATGGTGTTACTGCATGTAGCAATACTTTATTCATTCTCAATGATGCTATTATGTTTCCATTGTTATATAAAGCTGAACACTCTAGAGTATCAAGAGAGTATTTCAGTATGTTGTACTGCAACCTCAAGGGTATGCAGTTTGAATCCACCAGCTG
Source organism: Elephantulus edwardii (assembly GCF_000299155.1). Lineage (NCBI taxonomy): Eukaryota > Metazoa > Chordata > Mammalia > Macroscelidea > Macroscelididae > Elephantulus > Elephantulus edwardii. Next base: position 33,925,840 of record NW_006399756.1, read on the forward strand.
CTTTTTGGAAAAAGGATGAGCAGTCTCTTCCTGTGCGATTTACTGCCTCTGAAAACCTGCTGGAGGGTCAGCTATGAGTCTATCCTAAGTCAACAGCACAAAACAACATATAACAATTTAGTCTTAGCAGTCAAGAAATCAAAAGATGTATCACATTGGGAAAATCTGTCAGGGACCTCATTAAAATGCTGAAGGACGAGGATTTCCGTTTAAAGATGAAGATACACCTGATCCAAGCCATGGTCTATTCCATTACTTGCTATGTATCCAGAAGCTCAACAGGACTAAAGATGACAGAAGAATTGATGCCTTTGAGTTGTGGTATACAAAGAGTACTGAATAGTCCTTGGACTACCAAAAGAACAAACAATTGTCTGTCGTGGGGAGAGTGCAACCAGAGTGCTCCTTGGAATCAAGGTTGGTGACGTTTGCTCTCACAAGCTTTTTTAGGAGGGCCCAGTCCTTGGAGAATGTGCATGCGCACAGACACACATGCACATTCATTCAATATTCACTACAATTGGAGTGTCTATTGGTTTTTTGCGTACCGTGGAGTCAGAATTGACCCATAGCTGACCCAGCAGTGGGTGTTTTTTTTGTTTGTTTTTTTAAAATTTATTTTATTATTTTTTGTGTGTGTACCATCAAATCAGATCTGACTGGTGGTGTTGTTATGTGCCGTTGAGTCACTTGCGACTCATAGCGACCCTATGTACAACAGCCCTAAACTCTCTCTGCTCTGTCCTGTGCCAATCACACTGTCTCTGACACTCCCATCCCGATTACCCCAGTGACTGAATCAATCCACCTCATAGAGGGCCTTCCCCTCCTGCGCTGTCCCTCCACCCTCCCAAACACGATGTCCTTCTCCAAGGACCTGCCCCTCCTTCTTCAGCAGAGCATCTGGTGGATTCAAACCTTGTACTTCTGGGATTACAGTGCAGCTTCTTGCCACTAGGCCACCAAAGCTCCCTTAGCAGTGGGTTTTCAGAAGCAACAACAATCTGCGTTATGCAGATGACACAACCTTGCTTGCTGAAACTGAGGAGGACCTGAAGTGCTTGCTGCAGAAGGTCAAGGACTGCAGCCTTCAATATAGATTGAAGCTCAACGTCAAGAATACAAAGCTTCTGGGGAGCTCTGGTGGCCTAGTGGTAAGGAGCTGCAACTACAATCCCAGAGGCACACGGTTCGAATCCACCAGATGCTCTGCCGGGAAAAGGAGGGACAATCTCCTCCTGTACCAGTCAGATCTGATTTGACGGTACACACACACACACGCACAAAAGAAAAAAAAAAGAATACAAAGTTTCTCACCACTGGGCCAATTGGCAGCATCATTATAGATGGTGAAGAGATTGAGCTTGTTGACAGCTTCAGATTGCTTGGCTAGGAAATGAAAAGACAAATTGCATTGGAAAAGCCTGCTGTCAGAGACCTCTCCAAAGTACTGAAGAGCAATGATGTCAGTCTGGAGACTAAGGTGCGCCTGATACAGGCTATGATCTTTGCAATTACTAGCTATGCATCAGAGAGCTGGACAATGACTAGGGATGATAGGAGAGTTGATGCCACTGAGCTTTGGTGCTGGAGAAGAGTATTGAACATACCATGGACTGATATAAGAACAAACAAGTTCGTCCTGGAGAGGGTGAAGCCAGGCTGCTCCTTGGAGGCGAGGATTTTGAAGCTTCGTCTAACATAATTTGGACATGTTGC
>NW_006399756.1:33928058-33988540 GCF_000299155.1 Elephantulus edwardii
ATTTGGAAACAAAAAGAACTGTGTGCCTTTGCATTGGCAGTGCAATTCTTTGTCATGAATTCACCACAGCTCCTTTTAGTGCTTACTAAAGACACAACAATCCTCACAACTCAAAAAAAATCCTCATAATTAAGTCACGAGACAACATTATGACAAACGAAGGAAAAATTATTAATAATTTCATCTTACATGGATCCACGATCCATAACCTAGATACCAGCATTCAAGAAAGTAAAAGATGTGTTACACTGGGAAAATCTTTCAAAGAGCTCTCCAGAATACTAAGGAGCAATGGTATCATTTTAAAGACTAAAATGCACCTGATTCAGGCCCTGGTCTTTTCAATGACTTATAAAGCATGTGAGAGCTGGACATTGAATAATGATGACAGAAGACAAATCAGTGCCTTTGAGTTGTGTTGGAGAAGAGCACGGTTCATGGATTGTCAAAATAACAAACCAAGAAGTCTTGATAAAAGTGCAGCGAGAGTTCTCCTTGGAGGCAAGGATGGTGAAGCTTTGCCTCATATACTTTGAACATATTGTTAAGAGAGGCTGTTCCTTGGAGAGAGACATCATGCTTGGAAAAATGAAGGGTCAGCAAAAGAGGAAAAGACCCTCAGCAAGATGGATTGACACAGTGAATGTGGCAGTTAGCTAAAGTGATAATAAGGACGACAAGGATAGGACAGGGTTCAGAACTGCTGTTCATAGGATCACCATGCATCATACTCTCCTAGACACCTAACACCTACTGCACATCAGGCACTGTGCTAGGTGCTGAGAGTAGAAATGAGAAGTTTTTATCCTCATGGTACTTATATTCTGAAGAGGATACCAACAGTTAGTTTAACAAGTCCCTAAGAGATTTGGCAGTAGCAGTTATGAAAACTGTTGATGCAGATGTGTTTTTAAGAACATGGGTGAAAATTCACAGTGTATCAAATGAGAAAAGCAGGATCCAAAAATTATGTGGACTTTTTGTTCATTAAAAAGACTGACTATATGTGTCTTAATTCAGTGGTATTGAAAAATATTTGTAAATTTGCTCAAGTCTATCTATCCAACCAAGACCCACCAGAAACAAATGAAGATAACAAAAAAAAAAAAAAACAAATGAAGATAACAAAATAAAATTCATCAATTCACAGTAAGTGAGAGAATTCCGGAGGAACCTGCATGCTGTTCAGCATGAGGGAGGCAAGAAGTGTCTTTCACAAGGTTTGAGTTTCAACTAAAGACCTTAAAGAAGAAGGAGACAGAGGGTCATTCTGGATTGAATGCTGGTTCTCAAACAGAATTAGGAAAAGAGGAGATTAACCACGGATTGAAAGCTGCTGTGAGAGTGAGGATGTTTTAGCAATTGAATGGCCTCCGGTAATAAACGAAAACAGTGAAGTAAGTAAGGCTGGAGCATCACTGTCTGTTTTTTCCTGTTTATAGGCCAGGTTTTAACTCTTAAAATAAATTTGGGGTGTGTTTAACAAATTTTGAAGCTGGATTTTTTTTTTAAAATTAGTTTTGCAAGGAAAATCTACCTTTTAAAAGCTTTACTCTTATCACCAAAACTGTGGCCCTCGGTAGGTAAACCCTAGGGATTCCCAGGTGACAGAACTCTGCAGACGTCTCAGCGACAGAGGAAGAGAAGCCCTGCCCTTGCCAAGAACCTGAAAGGAGCGTAAGACCGGATGTTGATTCCGTTGTCGTGGCAACCGGCGACGAAGCAGGAAGTGACACAAGAGGAAGAGGAAGTTAGTGGAACCGAAGACCCACGTGGGTTTTGTGTGTCTCTCGGTTTCTGGGACTAGGTGTCGTTTAAGCTACTTTTCTGCAGCATGGGTCGCTCGGGGAAGTTGCCCTCTGGTGTCTCGGCTAAGCTCAAGCGCTGGAAGAAAGGCCACAGCAGCGACAGCAACCCCGCCACTTGCCGCCACCGCCAGGCCGCCCGCAGCCGCTTCTTCAGCCGGCCTTCAGGTAGCAGGATCGAGACTCAGGCAGTCGGCTACGGGGTTCTGGACCAGCCTGAGTCCAGATGGGGCTGGGCTCTATGCAGGACCCAGAGTTTAGGCACTGGAGCTTTCTTCTCTTACTATGTCCAGTCTGGAGACCGCTGCAAAGTCTCACCCTTCCTAGTTATCAGATGAAGAGAGTGAATTGGGGCTTTGTTTAGGGTAGTTGGATTTCAGGGGCGCAGATCACCCTGGGTAGAACTTGACAAAATTCTTTCTTCCCCCTTCATCTGATGCGGTTCACACTGTCAGAACAGATGTGTGGGAGCTTTTTGGCTGAAGCTCAGCATAGGGCAGAGTTTAGAGCTTTTGTGCACAGGGTCGCCTTGAGTCGCAGGCAGCTGGACGGCGCATAATCACCACAACAAACCCTCTTAATGAATTTCTAAGTTTAAGGGGAACGCTTGAGCTGAAGGTCCCTTTGGGTGTGGGGCCTGGACTCCACTGGTGCCTAGAGATTGTTTTTTTGGCCAAGGTGAGGTGGGGGGTAAAAGCATGTCCTTACCGAGTGCCCCTGGTTTTCAGGAAAGAGTGACCTGACAGTTGATGCTCTGAAGTTGCATAATGAGCTGCAGTCGGGGTCCCTGCGTGTTGTCAAAAATGAAGCTGCTGAGACGGCCATGGACCAAGAGATGGAGCTGGCTGTCACCGAGAAGTCCTCTGCCACCTTCCTGAGTGGCCTCTCGGACTGCACAAACGTCACCTTCAGCAAAGTGCAGCGCTTCTGGGAGTCGAACTCTGCTGCTCACAAGGAGGTAGGGGCGGAGGGTCCGGAGTGCAGAGGAGTCAAGCTTTAAATCTTCTTTAGCTTTGGCCAGACAGCTTTTGGTTACAGCAGCTGGTTTTCCCCGGATCATGCATCATCTCTCTGATCCTATGTTTTTCCATCTTAATTAGCCTTTCCTGTTGTCTGCCAGCTGACCCTCCAGCAGCTTTTCAGAGACTGTATGTGGTGTAGTAGGAGATGCCTAGTCTTCTCCTGCAGAGAAGGTCTGATTTCATGTTAACAGTTCAGCTCCTTACCACTAGGCCACCAGAGCTCCCAGATTAGCTCTAGGGAAGTCCAAAGGTGGTCTGGAATAAAATGGGCTGGAGAGGAGAGATTGTGTAGTTGACACAAGACTGGATAGGCTTCAGATCTGTCATTCATACAGTCGCTATGTCATTCTTGATGCAGAGACTCAGTGGCTCCGAACTACCACTATCATTGCCGCCACCACTTAGGGAAGAAGATTGCTATGTTGTTATTCATGCCTTTTTAATGTTATATAGTATTTGAATGTGTCATTATTTATGATAGTAATACTTTCTTTTTTAAGTTTTTTGTTGTGGTGTTTTTTTTTTTTTAATTTTACTTCATTATTTTTGTGTGCATGTACCGTCAAATCAGATCTGACTGGTACAGGAGGAAATTGTCCCTCCTTACTCGGCAGAACATCTGGTGGATTCGAACCGTTCGTCTCTGGGATTGTAGTTGCAGCTCCTTGCCACTAGGCCACCAGAGCTCCCCTACATAGTAATACTTTTAAGAGGCAGTGGTAGTATACTGCATATGACATGCTGGGCTGCTTATTGATTGAAAAGTTGGCAGCTCAAATCTACCATCTGCCCCAAGGGACAAAGATAGGCAGTCTCCTCATCTAAAGGTTTACAGCCTTGGAGACCTGATGGAGGGTTTCTATGAGTCAGAATCATCTGAAGGCAATGGATTTAGTTTGGAATAATATTTTAAGGAAGCCTGTTGGCACAACTGAAAGGTTGACAGTTCAAAGCCATCGCCTGCTCCTTGGGAGAAAGAAGTGACAGCCCCCATCCATAAAGGTTGTAGCCCTAATACAAGATCAAAAGAGCAATTTTTTCCCTAGACTAGAGTGCAGAAGGCAGGAAGGGAGAGGAAAGAATGACAGATGCTGGACGTGGAAAATAAGGGCAAAGGAGGAGGAGTGCTGTTACAGTGTAGTGAGTGTCACAAACCATAACGTGTATGAATTGTTGAATGGAAAACCAATTTGCTATGTAAACTTCAACTCGAATCATAAAAGTTTAAAAAAGTTGTAGCTTTGGAAACCTGTGAGGCAATTCTACTCTATCATATAGGGCTGCAATGATTCAGGCTTGGCTCCATAGCAATGGGTTTGAAGATTTGGAATAACACTTTATAAATCGCCTGTTGACGGCCACTTGAATCTTTTTTCCTTCAGTGAACCACCTTGTGCATAAATATCTTTGTCCTTGGTGCAGGTATTTCTATAAGTGGCAGACGTTTAGAGGTGACACACTTGGGCAGATTTATTGTAAGCCTTCCTGTTTGCTAGGCCCTGTGTTGGTGCTCATCATGTCTGTCTGCATGTTCTCAGGTTAATTTGTGAAGAAGCAAGGGGGAAAACCCTACTGTGGGGCGGGCTTAGATGCAGGAGCCATCACAAGTGCCTTCTCCCTTACATGCAGATCTGTGCTGTCCTTGCTGCTGTCACTGAGGTGATCCGCTCCCAGGGAGGGAAGGAAACAGAGACCGAGTACTTCGCTGCACTGGTGAGTGTTGTGTGGGGAGGCAGGTCCAGAGTGACACATTGTACAGGCTGTAGAGAGAAGATGAAATTGCTGATGCTTCTCGCATATGAGAATGTAGAGGGACAATCTTGGTCCATCGTCATTCTCATGTTGTTATTTGCCAAAGGATTCTTGCAACCCAGAAATCCACTGCTCTTCTTTCTTGTTCTGTGAAAAGGAGCTATAAATGGAAGACCTTCTAAAAAAGTTGTTTCTTGGCGTGCTCTATTTATTAGTCCCTGGGGTTCTCTTTTGTGAGGGGTTTACAAGGGCATAATCGTTTGTAATACGCTAGAACATTGTTTACTTTTCTCTGATACTTTCATGTTTACACAGGGGAGTTTTCTACAAGTTATGCTTACAAAATTCTGCTTGTTATTCTTGTGTTTTTAAATTTTCTCAATTTAATGTCCAATATATTAAATACCAGTAGACATAAGTTGCATAAACAAAATTTCTTTGGGGATCCTCAGTAATTTATAAGGATATAAAGGTTTGAGAACTGCTCTAAAACAGTGATTGGCCTGAGGGCCAGATCTAACTCATGAGCTAAGCGTAGTTTTCACATGTTTAAGGGGTTATTTACGTACATACGCACCCAAGAAAAATGATACAACAAATACTGTTGGAACCAACTCATAGCTGACCCTCCAGCAGCTTTTCAGAAGCAGTCAGTCACACCAGAGGAGATAGACCAACTTTCTCCCATGGAGCTGCTGGTGGATTTGAACTGTGTACCTTTGAGATTGCAGCACAAGTTCTTACCACCTAGCCATCAGAGCTCCCTTTAAATATAGTAGTGTGAGACCTAAAAACCTGAAGTGTTTATGATTAGGTTCTCTGTAGGAAAAGCTTGCCAACCTCTGCCCTAGAATAATAAGATAAATTAGATTATACTATAGAGTGTTTATTGGTCTTCCCAATTACTATGCATCAAAGAGGTACGCCTGATCCTGGCCATGGTCTTCTCAGTTAACTTGCTGTGTATCAGAAAGCTGAACAGTGACTAAGGATGACAGAAAAAGCAATGCCTTTGAGTTGTAGTGGCGGAGAAGAGTCTTGAACATAGCATGGACTGCAAGAAAACAAATACATCTGTCTTGGAGAGGATGAAACCAAGTTTCTCCTTGGAGGCTAGGAGTCTGAAGCTCTGACTCACATACTTTAGGCACATGCCCAGGAGGGACCAGTCCTTGGAGAGGGACATCATTTTTGGAAAAGTGGAGGGACAGCTCAAGAGAGAAAGACCCTGGATAAGATGATTGACTCAGTGACTGGGGAAATGGGGATAGGTATGTCAGAGATGATGAAATTCGCTCAGGATAGAGCGGGGTTCAGAGCTGTTGTACACAGGGTCGCTATGAGTCTCAGGGGACTTGACGGCACATAACAACAAGAGGAAAGGTTCCAAATGCCTTGTATATATTAGTTCAAGTAGATCTTAAAATAGCTTAAGAGTTAGATACCAATATTAACCCCTTTTAACAGATAATGGTATTAATCTATCTTATAAACTGAGGTACAGAAGTTACCAGGCCAAAGTCACACAGCTAGTAAGTGGAAGTGGCAAAACCAGGGAATGTAGTTCCCTGCCTCACCCCGATTGCCCACCCGCATCCATTTCTCACTTACACCCCTTTGTTCTGGCACTCAGATGACAACAGTGGAAGCAGTGGAGACCCCGGAATCTCTGGCCGCTGTAGCATACCTTCTGAACCTTGTCCTGAAGCGGTAAGTCCTGATTCTTCTTTGAACCCCAAGTCTCTTCATGGAGGAAAGAATAGGGAGGATGGAGGTGAGGTGAGGAACAGAATCAGGGTCATTAAAAGATATTCCAGTATTAGGTGACTTTCTGCAGCATCAGGCTCTAGGGACAGTTTGGGATGACATACCTTGGAGTGTGCACGTGATGGCCTGGGGCTTGGGTAGAGGGTCGTGGTGTTCCGAGTGTGGCATGGAACGTTGGCATAGGACTCAAGCTTTTTTTTTTTTTAAATTATTATTATTTAAAAAAAAATTATTATTATTTTATTTTTTATTTGTGTGTGTGTGTGTGGACCATCAAATCTGATCTAACTGGTACAGGAGGAGTTTGTCCCTCCTTCTCCAGGAAAGCATCTGGTGGATTTGAACCTCACACCTCTGGGATTGCAGTACAGCTTCTTGCCACTAGGCCACCAGAGCTCCTAGGACTCAAGCTTTGTAACCAGGGGAGAGACGGTTGAGGGTTGGTGTGAGCTCGGCAGAGCAGTCTAGTGGACGATGCAGGGAGTGGGCAGTGGAGAAAGTGAGAGACGTGGGGAGCTCTGATGTGGTAGAAAGCACACCCAGCTCGGTGTCATGATGATGAGCTCTTGTCCTGTCTTTGTTGCTCCCTGAGTGACTGGATCAGCAATACTTCTCTATTGCTAGCCTCCTGCTGTGGACCTCACAGGGCTGTACTGGCTCGTCTCGGAGGCCCCTGGACTGCTGACCCTCTGTGTTCTCTCCCCACAGCGTGCCCAGCCCTGTTCTTATTAGGAAGTTCTCTGACACCTCCAAAGCCTTCATGGACATCATGTCAGCCCAGGCCAACAGTGGGTCCACCTCTGCCCTCCGATGGGTTAGTATCTAGTCCCCATTTCTCTTCTTCCAGAGCCCGTTGAATTTGGCTTAACTTTGGACGCTTCCTGGGAGGGACTTAGGTAGACCTTCAGATTGATCCTTTTGAGAGTCCCTGCAGTTGGTGAGGAGCTGGTCTCTCTTACTGGCTGGGATTGGAAGAGCTGACTGTCTTTGTTCCTCAAGATCCTCTCCTGCCTGGCCACTCTTCTGCGGAAGCAAAACCTGGAGGCCTGGAGCTACTCTGTGACCCTTCAGGTGTACCATGGTCTGCTGAGCTTCACTGTGCATGCCAAGCCCAAGGTGAGACTGCTGGACCCCAGGGAATGGTAGAGGGCTCACAGCCACCCCTCTGGTTGGTTCTGTCAGCAGTGCTGATGTGGGCTCGTCGTAGTGATGAGAGCTTCTTTTATAAATAAGGATCCGGCATTATGTCAAGGGCATCATTCACCAAAGGACAAATACTGTATAAGGTCACTGTTATTAAGGAAAAGTTGACATGCAGTTAGAATTATTCTTGAATGGTTATCAGGTATGGGACAGAAGGGAGAAAAGAGTAAATATTGTTGTTGTTAGCTGCCAGATAGTCAACTGTGACTCAGATGATCCTGTGAACAACAGATCTGGACCTTGCCCTGTCCTGTGCCGTCCCTCCGATCTCTGTCATGCTCAAACCAATTAGTCACTGTGCAAGTCCATCTCTTGGAGGTCTTCCTCCCTTTAAATTACTCCCTACCTTTCCCAGCATATTGTCTTTTTCCAGGGTCTGGCCCTTCCTGACAACATGCCCAAAGTATGTGAGACCAAGTTTCACCATCCTTACCTCTATTGAGCACTCCAGTTATACTTCTCCAACAGAGATTGTTTTGTTCTTTGAGTAGTCCACGAGATATCAAGTATTCTTTACCAATACCACATTTTAAAGGCTTCAGTTATTCTTTGGTTGTCCTTATTCTTTTTCCAACTTTCAGATGCATAACAAGTAATTGAATACACCATAACTTGGATCAGGTGCACCTTAGTCTTTAAACTGATGTCCTTGCTCTTTAGAACTTTGGAGAAGTCTTTGACAGTAATTTTCCCCAATTCAGTGTCTTGATTCTTTTTTTATTATTATTATTTTTATTTTATATTGGTTTTCACGCAAAGTTTGTATACATTGTGTTTCACACTATATTCAACATTGTGTTTTATACAATCATTCCCATTCCTTATGTTTTATAAAATTAATCACCTTTGAACTATGCCCATCATTACCCTGTCTTTCCTGATCCCTGCCAGATCATTCCCGTTTCCTTTACCCTTCCTCACGTCTTTTGATTCTGGTTGTTGTTTTTTTTTAAAAAAAGCTTTATCTTTTTATTTTATTTTTTAAAATTTTTATTATTTTGTGTGTGTGTACCATCAAATCAGATCTGACTGGTACAGGAGGATCTTGCTCCTCCTTCTCCGGCAGAGCATCTGGTGGATTTGAACCGTCTGGGATTGCAGTGCAGCTTCTTGCGACTAGGCCACCAGAGCTCCCCACATCTTTTGATTCTTAACTGTTGCTGTCATAAGAATTGATTATGCATCTAAGTAAAGTACTGGGCCCATAATCTAGAGTAACAGTAAACGGATAATAGACGTATTAAATTAAGTGAAGGGAAAAGCAATATCCAGTAAGGATATGACCTGCACAGTATCACTAAAGGAAGAGAATGCAGAGAAAGGTAAAAGATTAATGGAAATGAGAATTACAGGGAGGAAATGGGAAATATGTGGTTACATTGTGGATACGAAATTTAATGTTACAGAACAAAATATATGAATGGTTGAATGAAAAATTATTTGCTTTGTAAACTTTCACTTAAACCACAATAAAAAAATGAAATAAAGACAAGACTATTGAGACCCAGAGAGCAGGTTTACCTTGCTCAAGGTCCGTTAGTGGGTTAGGAGCAGAGCAGGGGTGTAAAGCGAGGTCTGTCCTGTTCTTCAGGTCAGGATTCTATACGCATGGACCGCTGGCAGAGCATTGGAGGGATAGTAGTTGTTTGATTAATGCTTATTATGCACGTTGGTTGACACTGGATACTACTTTTTCCCTGCCCCTCAGATCCGGAAGGCTGCCCAGCATGGAGTGTGCTCAGTCCTCAAGGGCAGTGAGTTCATGTTTGGTGAAAAGGCCCCTGCTCACCATCCTGCTGCTGTTTCCACTGCCAAGTTCTGCATCCAGCAGATTGAGAAGTCCGGAGGTAGGTAGGGAAGGCAGGTTGAGGACCGGGAGATGAGAGGCAGTGGTTGGGGGGCAGCTGGGAAGATGATACCTGCCACAGAGTGAGCTGGAATTCCATTGTCTTTCTGGCTGCCAGGCTCCAAGGAGGCCACCACCACGCTGCACATGCTAACGCTGCTGAAGGACCTGCTGCCCAGCTTCCCAGAAGCCCAGGTCAAGGGCTGCAGTGAGACTCTTCTCAGGGTCATGACCTTGAGCCATGTGGTGAGCTCTGGGCTGAAAGTCAGATGGGGCCACAGTGATGAGGGAGGGTCAGGGGTCCCCCCCAGAGCCCAGGCCTGCAGTTTGGGTGCTTGGGTACTTTCAGGTCAGGCCGAGAAAGGCCCGAAGCCCTCCTGCCCCACCCTGCTTTTCTGCTGCTTCTCAGGACATATCATCTTAGGTGCTGGGCAGAGTGGTCCATTCGTAGGGTTTGTGTTATAGTTGAAAATTGCCTCAGAGATTGAATCAGAGAAAGGCTGTGGGACTGAGATCTCCGCTTTCTCCTCCTGCCCGTGAGCTCAGCTCCAGCTCTTCATGCCTTTATTTTTTTTTTAACTAACGAAACTATCAGTAGAATAGCCTTAAAGATAATTAAAACAATTTCTTGATTTTCTACCACCCGTCATAATCTTGAAGAGTCCTGGTGGCATGATGGCTAAATGCCCAGGTGCTGACTGACACTTTGAGCCCACCCATTGGCTCCACAGGCAAAGGCCTGACAGCTCTTCTGTAAAAGTTACAGGCTGGGAAATACTGTGCTCAGCGACTCCATCTCTTAAAGTTGCTAAGACAGAAGTGACTCAGTGACACCTGACAGTCACAACAGTTTTGTTAGTGTGTAGTTTGTTTGTTTTTTAAGTATATAGTCTTTTTTTAATTCATTTTTTTGTGTGTGTATAACGTCAAATCGGATCCGACTGGTACAGGAGGAGATTGTCCCTCTTTCTCCAGCAGAGCATCTGGTGGATTTGAACCTTGTGCCTCTGGGATTGCAGTGCAGCTTCTTGCCACTAGGCCACCAGAGCTCCATAGTATATAGTCTTGTAATTTTCATTTGTGTATATAATTTAAAGCTTTTTATTATGTAAATAATACTTCATTGTTTAGAGGCAGCTCTGGTGGCCTAGTGGTAAAAAGCTTTGCTACAGTCCAGAAGGCAAGGCACGCAGCTACGCTGTGAGAGAAGGATGGGTAATTAACAGCCTTTCAAAACCTGCCAGAGATGGTACACAACAGCAGCAATCATTGTTTAGAAGAAATAAAATCACTCAGAAGTGCCTAAAGTAAAAAATAACATCATCCTCTCCCCACCCAGTTTCCAAGGTAAACAGTACCTTTGAACTTGCCCACCCTTTTCAGTTTGGATAAACAAACATGCAGTTATGGCACACTGACTCTTTACTGTTGAGTATTAACTGATAGCTGATGCTTTAGCAGGTTTCTGATGTTGTAAATCACATGGGAGGAGATTACTCACCTTCATCCTCTAGAGCTGCTGGTGGATTCAAACCTCCAGAGAGGCTTCGCCTTTTTGTTAGCAGAGCAGCCACCGACCAGGCCACCGGCACTCCCTACTTACCAGCTGTTTCTGGCTCACTATCCTGTTAGAAACTTTGTTCCTGTTTCTCCCATGGCTTTGTTTGAAACATTTAGAATTTTCTCAGCAGTTTCCTTATCTTTCTGAATGCTCAGGTGTGGGGCCCGTGGGTCTTGGGATTCTCTACTAAACCTTGTGTCCGTTTCAGCTGGTCACAGCATGTGCCATGCAGGCCTTTCACAGCCTCTTCCATGCCAAGCCTGGCCCGGGCACCTTGACGGCAGAGCTCAACGCCCAGATCATCACGGTGAGGCCTGGCAGTGGGCGACTCGGGGTCCTGCTCTACTGGGGAGATTAGCCTTGTTAGTTGACTGCACAGGGAAGCCACAGTGGTTTGTCCATTGGAGAAGAACCAGAAGACAGGAAGGAGACCAACCCCAGTCATCAGTCAGTCACTGTGTAATAACTGTGGGGGGCTCAGTTCCCTCGGTGACCCAGGCTCAATACACACACTGACTGGGAGTCGGTGCCCACAGTGACCAGGAGTCAACCTACACAGTGGCCAGGGTCAGTGCACACAGGGCCAGGGCTCTGTGCCCACAGTGACTGGAGAGGGTCAGTGTCCACAGTGACTTGGGGTCTGTGCCCACAGTAACTGAGGGTCAGTGCACATAGTGGCAGGGGTCATTGTTCACAGTGACTGGAAGTCATTACAGTGACCGGGGGTTAGTACACACAGTGGCCCAAGAGTCTGTGTGACTAAAGGTCTGTACCCACAATGGTTGGGGGTCCTGACTCTTGAGTGGATAAGTGTCTATTCTTTTTTTTTTCAACTTAGTGGTAGTTAATATAAATAATTTGTACAGGAATATAAACAGTTTGTACAGGATCTTGTAGTATGAACAGATAGCTTGAACCCAGGCCTCTTAACCTTAGAGATCCACAGATGGACTTAAGAAAGGGGATGTAAACTCTCTGAAGTAATTTGGAAAATGTGTGTTTGCACTCAGGCTCTTGTTAGAAGGGTTCCTTGGCTCCTGTTAGGTTCACAAATGGGTATGCGACCCCCACAGAGCCTCTGCTGCTCCTGGAGGCTTTCTTCTAGTTAGAATCGGAACCAAGGAGGGCTTCACAGGGCAGGACCTGGGAAAGCCATGAAATACGCGGACATGTGCTGGGGCCTGGAAAGGAGACGGGCTCATTGTCACCAGGGCTGCTGCTGAAAGCACTCGCTGAGTCACCACTTGTACTCTGTTCCTGCCTCCAGGCCTTGTACGATTATGTCCCCAGTGAGAATGACTTGCAGCCCCTGCTGGCCTGGCTTAAGGTCATGGAGAAAGCCCACATCAACCTGGTCAGGTAGGTACCATGGTGGAGGGGCACATCCAAGGGTGCCACTCTGCTGTGGGAAAGGTCATTCACCATCCTGGGGGCAGGCAGTGTTTCCAGGCCATGTGTGGTGACCACCAGCTGTTGTTTTTATAAATAGACGTGGGGGGTCAGGCAGTGCTTCCCATTTTAGCCAGCATTCCTTGCTTATCTACTTGAGTGTTTGCCTGAAAGAAGGGTCTTGAAGTTCTGACTCCATGACTCTTTCCTCCTCAGCTGAAGAGGACTTACCAGCCTCTTGAATCAGGCACAATGTTAAGAGATTGTTAAATGCTCTCATGTTGATTTTAACTATAGTGACCCCATTCTGACAGAATAGTACTGCCCTTTGTGTGAGTTTATTTTTAAATTGGTTCTATAAGGTTTTTTTTAAAGCTGTAACCATGGACTGCCAAGAAAACAGACAGATTCACTGTAGAGAGGGTTAAACCAGGCTGCTCCTTGGAGGCAAGGATTCTGGGGCTTCGCCTGACGTACTTTGGACATGTTGTAAGGAGAGACAGGTCTTTGGAGAGGGACATCATGCTGGGTAGAGTAGAGGGACAGCGCAGGAGGGGAAGGCCCTCTATGAGGTGGATTGATTCAGTGACTGGGGGTAATCGGGATGGGTGTGTCAGAGGCAATGAGATTGGCACAGGATAGAGCAGAGTTTAGGGCTGTTGTGCATAGGGTCGCTATGAGTCGCAAACGACTCGACGGCACATAATAACAACAGTCTTTACGGAAACACATCACCAGACCTTTATCCCTCAGAGTTGCTGCGTGGGTTCAAACCACTAAATTTTCAGTTAGCTTTCAGAGTGCTTAACTATTGTAGAGTCAGGGCTCCTAAAGAAGGTCTTCACTTAACTTTCTAAAGGAGCAGCGGAGGCGTTGTGAGTTCACTAGTTTTGCAGGCGCTCAGCACAGCCGCGTCTCCAGCTGTAATGAAGCCCGTGTTTGCCTTCCTGCTCCAGGTTACCTTTCACTTGAGGAAGTCAGAAAATGGCAAATGGCCTCGTCCTCCACTGCTTGGGTTCATCCTGTAGGCACGCTTCCACAGCATCGTCATTCTGTGCACAGGGTGGTTGCTGCAGCACTGTGGGCAGTGGCAAAAAATGAAAAACAATCTCCATGCGTTGGGCTGAACTGTTCCTGGGAGGAGCCTCTCAGGAGGGGATTGGTTCAGTAAATAATGGTCCTTCCAGTGGGGAAGAATTTAATGTGGGTGTGCGCATGCTGCATAGAAAGAGCTCCGAGATGTAATGAAAGCAGGGTCCAGAGCAGCAAGGAGAGGGGGAATGTGGGGACCCTCAGGAGCCACACTGCCAGCATGTGATCTTAACCCCACCACTCACGGCTTTGGGAACGTTACTTCACCTCTCTGTGCCTGTTGCCTTGTCTCCAAAGCGAGGTGGTCATGTTGTTGGTCATTGCCATCAAGCTGACTGCGGCTCAGAGCGACACTGTGAACAGCAGCCCGCTGCTGCATCATCCTCGTCTCGGATACCCTTGAGCCTGCTGTTACAGTCACTGTGTCAGGCCATCTGAGGATCTTCCTCTCTGCACTGACTCCTCCACCTTTCCCAGTAAAATGTCCCTTTCCAAGAACTAGCCCCTCCTGACTATAAGCCCAAAATATGTGAGATGAATTTTTACCATCCTTGCCTCCAAGGAGCACCCTGGCTGCACTTTATCCAAGACATTTGTTCTTTTTCTCAGTCTATGGGATAGTGAGTACTCTACTCTAACACCACCATCTAAAGGCATCAATGCTTCTGTCATCTGTAGTCATTGTTCAACTTTCAGATGCCTAGCAAGTAATTGAAAAGACCATGGCTTACATGCAGTGCACCTCAGTCTTTAAATTGACATCATTGCTCCTTCATACCTTGGGGAGGTCCTTGTCAGTAAATTTACACAGGGCAGTGTACTGTCTTTTGATTCCTTGACTTTTGGTGCATCCAAGTAAGATGAAATCATTGACAACACCAGCCTTTTCTGTATCTTTCATGATGTTGTCTGTTGGTCTAGTGGTGTTTTGTCTTCTTGATGATGAGATGGAACAAGACTTAACCTCTTGGTTGGTGTAAGGTTTTTGTTTTGGGGTTTGTTTTTTTAAAGTTAAAAACAGGAAAGTTTATTGAGCAAGAGAAACATTCTCATGAGGGTAGCCCATTTCAGGAGGTAGGGAGGTGAGAAAGGAAGGTTTTAATGAAGTAAGCAGTTATATCAGTATGTGGCATGTAGTGAGTATTATATAAATGTGTTTTATGTTTGTGCATATAAACTTCTGAAAGGCTATTTGAGAAACTTAACCTTGGTTTCTGCTGGGAAGTGGGTCTGAGGGTCAGCGGGCCGTTGAGGAAAATGTGCTCTTCGTTTTGTACTCCTACAACCAGTTTGAATTTCCCCCATGAGTTATTACTGTTGGCACAACAGTTCTGTTACTTATAGATCCATGTGGAATAGTGATTGTTGTGGGCCTTGGGCCATCTGAAGAGCAAACACTTTGCACAGACCGCATGCCCAGGCCCCAAGATCGCCAGGCCCAGGGCCTCAATACACAAAACCTGTTTTGTCTTGGCAGGTTGCATCGAGACCTGGGGCTGGGCCACCTGCCTCGCTTTTTTGGAACTGCGATGACCTGCCTCCTTTCCCCTCACTTGCAAGTGGTGGCTGCGGCCACCCAGAGCCTCAAGGTACTGGCACTTTCCAGCCCCCCGCCCAGTGTTAACTGAGGGTGCAGAGTGCAAGAGAGTCCCCACTGCCCTCTGTTTTCCAGAGTCACATCCTGCAAACATGCTCTCAGGCTGGGAAATGGGCTTCCGGGAAGCTTCAGGAAGTTGGGAGGGCTGAGTGGCTCTGGGGGTCCAGACAGCTTGTGGCTTCTTTCTGCAGGAGATCCTGAAGGAATGCGTGGCTCCCTGCATGGCTGACATCGGCTCTGTGACCTCTTCAGCCACAGGGCCTGCGCAGTATGTTGCCAGGATGTTCAGGTGAGAACGAACGCGGCTTCGGTGTTTTAGTGGGGCATGTGGTGTGGGGGGCATGCGGTGTGCTTGTAGAAAGCCGTCATGCCAGCCAGTGCCCTGTGCGTCCCTCTTGGTGGGGCACATGCAGAATGCAGGTGTGCTGTTGAGTTTTGGGTTGTGTTTACTGAGCCTCCACCAGGGCAGCCACCACATCCCAGGCTCCCATTCAGCACAGTGCGAGGCTTCGAGGGTGGACGCTGGAGCAGCTGCTGCTGACTGCAAGGCCGGTCAGCGGGGGCAAGCTCTGCTGTCTCTATAAGCCTCAGTGTCTTCCGCAGCCTGTCTGCGGACTGTGAGGATTACATGATGCTTGTCCTCTTCTCAGAACACCACCTGGTACATAATTAAACACTGAATTAATGCAAGCTGTTTCTATAACCTCTGCTTTCCAAAATCCTTAAGATTCTAAAAGTTAGGTGGCAGTTATGTGCCATCGAGCTGACTCCCTATGTGACAGTGACACGCCTGTTCAGTATGGCTTCCTTGGCTGTGTTCTCCTGGAGTAGGTCACCAAGGATTTTCTTTAGTAGAGCTGTGTAGGTTTGAATCACTGACCTTTGAGTTTGCAGTCAAGTGTGTAACCATTCTTAGGAGATGGGTACTTACCCCATTTTACAGATGAGGAAGCACAGGCTCCCCAGTGAGCAAGTGGCAGGCTGACCACGGAGTGGCTTCCCATTGACTGTGCCATGCTGCCTCCCACACCTGGGAGAGCACATTCACAGGAGCAGCCACCACCCACTCTCACCCTCCCAGCATGATGGGGTGGGACCTCGGCACAGGCAGATCCCAGTGTTCTAGATGGGGGCTGGGATCCCTGTTGTCACTTTGGGATCTGAGTCTGTGCTCATTTCCAATGTACGATGCCTTAATTACCATGCCTTAGAGGAAATAGGCCTGGGGCGACACCTGGGAAGAAGGTTCAGAAAAATTTAGGGTAAGAATTACAGCCTCCTAGCTGCGCCTGTTCACCCAGACTAAACCCCAGACCTCCAGCAACACAGCATCTTTGGAGGATGAAGTTGACCAGGGAGGGCATGGACTGGAAGGGCAGGAGGCTGGCCAGCCTGACTGAAGCTCCTTTCCCCTGTGTCTCCTCCCGTCCTGCTTCGGGCACACTGAGAGAACAGGGTACTGTGGGCACTTGGGCCTTGGAGCCCTACTTTGGCCACTAACAGAATGACCCTGACAACCCTGACAAGTTACTTAAGCTCTCTGAACTTCGGTTTCCCCATCTGAAGCTAAACAATCCACCTGACTTTTTTTTACTGATAAGGATTATGTAAACACTTAGCAGAATGTCTGGAGCGTGTGAACCATTCATGAATGTTAGCTCTCCCCACCCCCATGCCTTTCCTGGGGCCCCGTCCTCAGTGGCCAAACCATTGATCTGTCTCTCATGGTGCCAGCCACCACCTTGTCCTGGCTGGGGCCTTTGGTGGGCATGAACAAGGCCCTGACTGCCTGCTCTTTTACAGGGCAGCAGAAGAAGGCCTGACCTACAAATTCCATGCCGCATGGAACTCCGTATTGCAGCTCCTGTGTATTTTCTTTGAGACATGTGGGCGGCAGGCCCATCCTGTGATGAAAAAGGTGAGGAAGACGCTGTGGGACAAGGGGACAGTGTGGTGCTTGGACTGTGTCTGGGATCTGGGTCCCTTAACCATTGGCTTGTCGGGTGAGGACATGTCTCATTACATCTATACCCTACCTCCTCACCTGCGTGAGTGGAAAACCAGCTAGCTTTGTAAACTTCCACTTAAATAATAGTAACTTCCTCCCTTCCAAAGCAAAGCAAAGCATCAGTGGGCTGAATCTGGCTTCAGTTTGTGACTGGTTTGACATTCACTTGGCCCATGATCTATACCTCATCCTTTTAAAGACCACTCCCTGCTGAGGCATTGGCCCTAATGTGTGACTCCCTTTGTGCTCCAGTGCCTCCAGTCCCTGTGTGACCTGCGCCTGTCCCCCCACTTCCCACACACGGCCTCGCTGGACCAAGCAGTTGGAGCTGCAGTGACCAGCATGGGACCTGAGGTGGTGCTGCAGGCTGTGCCTTTGGAAATTGATGGCTCTGAGTAAGTGTGGCTCTGATCGCCTTCCTTAAGAGCCCTTGGAGGGGCAGACAGCAGGCAGGGTCAGTGGGAGCTGCTTCTTCGCTCAGTGGAAATGCTGCCCCCAGGCTGTCTTGTCACCCAGGCTTCACTGGCCCCTCTCACCCTCCTTCCAGAGAAACTCTGGATTTCCCACGGAGCTGGCTGCTGCCTGTCATCAGGGACCATGTCCGAGAAACTCGCCTTGGTTTCTTCACCACCTACTTCTTGCCCCTGGCTAACACCCTGAAGAGCAAAGGTAAGGGCTTCTCCTGTGGCCTAAGGTGCATCACAGTCCTGACACCTCAGCTGAGGGGAGTCTTAGCCCAGCTCCCTCAAACCTGCAGAGCGTTCGGCAGCATCATCCTCTGCTAGCAGTTGACAAACAGGATGTGAAAGCTCGTATCAGAGCTTCACCCCCCAAACCTGATACAAACCCTTTCCCCACTTGGACATGCGGCTTCCAACCCGGGGCCTTGTTTTTCCTTGATGGATCACAAAGATCAAGTCGGCCCCTTCTTCCCTGTGAGAGCTCTTGAGGTCTGTTTTCTAACCTGTTTGTATGTCTGTCTATTTATATATAAATTATGGCTAACATTGAGAAGAATGGGAGACCTAGAGCACTTAATTGTATTGATGCAAATCCTATATCTAGACCAAGAGGCGGGTGTGTAAACTGAGCAAGGTTTAAAATTAAGGAACTGCATCAGGGTTGCATTCTCTCTTCATACCTCTTCATTCTATATGCTGACCAAATTATTCAAGAAGCTGGACTCTGTGATGAAGAATGTGGCATCAAGTTTAGAGGAAGACGTGTCAATAACCTGCGTCCTGGAGATGACACGTTTGCTGAAAGTGAGGAGGACTTGAAGCACTTGTTGCAGAAGATCACAGAATACAGTCTTCAACATAGATTATATCTCAGTGTCAGTAAACAGAAATTCTTACCGCTGGAACTGTAGGAAACGTCATGATAGATGGAGAAAATACTGAAAGATTGAAACTTTCAGCAACTTCCATCTACTTGGATCCATTATCAACAGCTCAACTAGCAGTCAGCAAATCAGAAGCAGACTGCACTGAAAAAGTCTGCAGTCTGGAGCCTCTCCAGATTATTAAGGAGCAATGATTTCATTTTGAGGACTATGGTGTGTCATATTCAGACCATGGTCTTTCTAATCACTTGCTGTGTGTCAGAGCTGGATAGTGAATAAGGATGACAGAAGAAAGATTGATGCCTTTGAGTTGTGGTGCTGGGGAAGAGTATTGAACATCCCACGAACTGCCAGAAGAACAAATATATAAGTCTTGGAGAGGGTGCAGCCAGAGTGCTCCTTGGAGGAGACAAAGATGATAAAGCTTCATCTCACATACTTCGAGCATGTCGTAGGAGGGGCTATTCCTTGGAGAGGGATGTCATGCCTGGAAAGGTCGGTGAAAGAGAGGAAGTCCCTTAACCAGGTGGATTGACACAGTGACTACAGCAGTGGGCTCTAGTGTCTCAGGAGGTATGAGAGTGGCACAAGATAGGACAGGGTTATGGGTCATACTCAACAGCACGTAACAACAACATATATATGTGATACATATGTGCACCTGCATATGTGGGTTTAAAAAAATATAATCAGACTTTTTTTAAGTGTATGTGTGTGTGTGTATATACCTTCAAATCAGATCTAACTGATACAGGAAGAGATTGTCTCTCCGTCTCCAACAGAGCATCTGGTGGATTTGAATCACATACCTCTGGGATTGCAGTGCAGCTTCTTGCCACGAGGCTACCAGAGCTCCCTTATAATCAGACTCTTATGCTTCTAGAAATGGTACTGTCCTCTCTGAGCTATCCCTTCTTTAGGCTGTTTCCCTGGATCCCTGGCTCGTTTTGTGGTGCATTTTTTTGCCCTTGAGTTCTCAGTCTTCCCTCTGCACCTCACGTTTCCTTTGCCCTGTGTGAGGGGGCTCAGGCTCACTTAATGGGAACGCAGAGGGCCTGGGTACCTCTTGGCTGACGATGGCTCCTGGATTTCTTGTTTTTGTTCATTAGCGATGGTCTAGCTGAGGAGGTGGGAAACAATGACTTACGGGCCATCTCCTCCCTGCTGCTTGTTTTTGTAAATAAAGTTTTTGGGTTTGTTTTCATAAATACATTTTATATTGCAGTGCATCTCTTTTATTTTACATATTATCTGTGGCTACTTTACCCCACAGTGGCAGAAGTGAACATTTGAAACAAACCACATGAACTACAAAGCCTAAAACGTAGACCCTTAGCAGAAAGTTTGTCATCACTTGGTCCAGGGCGATGATTCTTGACAAGGAGGTGACTTTGTCCCATAGGGAACATTTGGCAACATCTGGAGATATTTGTGGTGGTCACATTTCAGGGAGAAAGCTGGTGACCTCTAGTGGCTTGTCTCCAGGAACCCTACTAAAAATAGTCTGCTGCACAGAACAGCACTCCCCACTGCCAGCCAGTCCAAAGTGACAATAATGCTGTTCTCCTCTCAAACATTATTTTGTAGAATATGCATCTATTTGTCGAATACATAGGAAGAATGTAAGTAAAAATCACTCACTCTCTCTATAGCCAGAAATCATTTTTACTGTAATTTTTAGTGTATTTCTTTCCCATATGTAAAAATAGTCTTGTAATTTTGCCAAATTTAAATTGTGCTCTATATGTTAGTAACTTTATGTACTAGTAAACTTTTTTTCTGGTATTTATAATTTTTTTTTTTTGTTACAAAAGAAGCATGTGTCTGCCCATCAAAGAAAATACATTTAAGCCACCAAAGTGGGTTGTTGGCATGTTACCTTTACGGCTGTGAATTTTCTTATCAAGGTTGTGCATGTACTTGGCCTTTGCAGTAATACTGCATGTAGATTTCTGGCCAGAGGAAATGAACAAGCATGCAGGTTCCTGTCTCTGCCAGTACAGTCAGCTACTGACAAGTTTATACTAGCAGATGTTCTGAGACAGCCTACCGGATACCTTTTAGCAGGTTCCAGTTGAGTTAATTAAGATAAAGCCCCACTGTGGGATTTGATGTAGTCACCATAATGAAAGAGTATAGCGGGGTATGGATCTACTGTGCAGTAGATGGTTGAACTGACTGGATGCAGATCTCAGCTCAGCCACGCCGTGATGTGGTAGTCATTATGGATAAGTTAACTTTTCGAGCTTTGCTCACCTACAAAATAAGGATGAAAATGTCAGTATTCTAAGTATTAAATGAAGTAATGCGAAGACAGTGTATCTTACATAACCTGGCTCGTAGAAAGTGCTCAGTAAATGTTACCAATTTACTTATTGGTAAGTAAAATACAATTCTAGAAAACTGTATATATTGTACAGTTGTGTTCATGTTTCAAAAGTGTAAATGTGTTTAGAGACATGTAAGCAAGTTAGAGCTCAGTCACTATCCCTGTTGGAGACTTTGACTTCCTTCTTGATTTTGTTGTTAGGAGCCGTTGAGTCAAGTACAATTCATAGCGACCATATAAACAACTGACCTGAATCCTGGTCGTGTCCTGTGCCATCTCACAGTCTCTGACCCTGTTGAGCCCATTGCAACAATTGCTGTGTCAATTTTGTTTGATGATGGTCTAGTTTAGTTTCTTATATTGGACAAGTATTATGTTTTAATTTATGGGACAAGAAAATTACTGATAATGCCTCATCTCTAGGCTTTTGGTTTTGGTAAAAATGACACCACTGGCCTAGAGGGTACCTGGGTCACACAGTGTCCTTGTCTCTCCCCGCAGCAATGGCACTGGCCCAGGCGGGCAGCACAGTGGAGTCCAAGATCTACGACACACTCCAGTGGCAGGTAAGGAGCCGGAGTGGGGACAGCCTAGGAGATGGAGTGGGAAGACCAAGGGACCCTCCTCCTTAACAGCCACCTTCCTCCTCAGATATGGACCCTCCTGCCTGGGTTTTGCACAAGGCCCACGGACGTGGCTGCCTCCTTCAAAGGGCTGGCACGGACGCTCGGCACAGCCATCAGCGAGCGCCCAGACCTCAGAGTCACCGTGTGCCAGGCCCTGCGCACGCTCATCACCAAGGGCTGTGAGGCAGGTATGTGAGGGTTTGTGGGTGAGTAGTCAGGTAACACAAGTGCCCCTGCCCACACCTGGCCTGCTTTGGCACTCAGTTCCCTGTATCCAGAGGAAGTAGCCTCTTGAGCTCCTGCATCCTTTGTGCGGATCTGGGGAATTAGTAGGGCTGGGAACTGCCCAGCCCTCATTGCTCCCAGGGTGCTGACAGTTGCAGTGGATTTAATCGGCAAAGAGGTTGATTGTATGGCTGGCACCATGCTGGCCCCAGGACAGGAGTCCTAGAAGATCATAGACCTGGTCTCCGTAGCGTACTCCTTCACTGGGGAAGTTCAACCCACAGCTTCCCAGTCCTGCCACAGGGTCCCCTGGAAGAACCTGCAGCCCAGTGGCCTTTAAGGGCAGGCAACACCTGGCTCTTTCATGCTGACTCTGATCTTCCTGCCAGAGGCCGACCGTGCCGAAGTGAGCCGCTTTGCCAAGAACTTCCTGCCAATTTTATTCAACCTGTATGGGCAGCCTGTTGCCAGTGGGGACACCCCAACCCCTCACCGAGCTGTGCTGGAAACAATCAAAACTTACCTCACCATAACTGAGCCTCAGGTGAGCTGGTGGATACTTGCAGATGAGCAAGTGCTGGTAGAGGGAGTTGGAATAGCTAAGACCTCATCCACTGGGGCTCACTTAGATTGTCTTGTGCTGAGAATAAGGGACCAGATACCAGTGGTCGGGGGTCAGTCGGGGCTTGAGGCTTTGGGATGTCAGTGGCAGAGAAGGGCATCATGGCTCTATGATCTTTCTTCCCCTTCCTTCTTACCCCCTGGGGCTACCAGTTGGTGAATGGTTTCATGGAAAAAGCCAGTGAGAAGGTGCTCGACCCTGCCAGCTCTGACTTCACCAGGTAATGTGCGCAGCGCTTTCCCACGTCAACTGGGGTGGCCCACGGGACTGGAGGTGTGCCCGGCCAAAGCTCTGGGGTTTCTTTCTGGAATTATTAAGGGATGTCGTAAGATACTACTTGTCCTTGCTCCACCAGCGAGGCCTGACTACTTCCTTTGTCCTGTGGGTTTTCTGGGGAAAGAATCAGGTCACTGTAGAGGCAGGTGCCCAGGTTCAAATCCAAGTGCCACAACTTATTGGCTGTGTGGCCTGGGACAAGTTGCTTTCCCATTCTGCCTCTTTAACTTCATCTGTAAAATGGGCACAAGAATAGTACCTGCCTCATTGTGTGGCTGTGAGACTTAAAGGTGTCAACAGACTCTTTGAATAGGGCCTGGTACATGTGAGTGCTCACTTGGGTACCAGCTGGGATTATCGTTCACTAACTCCTTAGGAGTCTCTTGTCCTCCTCACCCTGACTTCAACCACCCTGGTACCCAGAAATCTGTAGAAACCCTTGATAGTCTGTGCCCTTCTCGAGCCCCATATAATGCCCTCCTTAATGCCTGCCCCCGAGCAGACTGTCTGTCCTGGACCTGATTGTGGCCCTGGCTCCTCATGCCGACGAAGCTGCAATCAGCAAGCTGTACACCACCATCCGGCCCTACCTCGAGGTGAGTTGGGGATCCAGAGTCCCCTCATCATCTGAGGAAGGATGGGGCTTTCTGGGAGGGTGGGGCCCGCCTTCCTGTTTTCAGCCTCCGCGGCTGCCTCAAACCAAGCCCTTGTCTGCTTTCTCCTGGTGTGCGCTCTCTGGCCCGTCTGATGTGACTACTACAGTGACTGCACACCTCAGCTCGGGCCTTCTCTGCTAATGAACCTCGCAGAGAACCAAGGCAGGCTCCTTTGCTGAACTCTCTAATTAGGCCTGTTGAACTGGCCCAAGTTTCATCCTTTCCTGTCTTCATCTCCCTCACCATTTCTGTCTAATGAAACTACTTCTAAGACTCCCAGATGCCGCAGTCCCCTCTGTACCTTTCCACTTGCTGGGCCCGTGCCCTTCAGTGTGAAGTTTGAAAAGTGCCCTCAGGGGACTACCCAGGCAGGCGCACAGGGCCAGGGCAGGGACCACTGAGGATAACAGCACTGCTGAAACAAAAGTTAGGTAAAGGAGGAGCGTGGAGAGTGTCCCAGCTCAAAAGATGAGCAGATACAGGCCTATACACGCTAGGCCCAGAGCGTTCATGCTGCTAGGTGTGTGCTCTTTGGAGGTGGGTGAGCTTGGGGATTGGAGAGCACGGTGGGCATACTCGCTGCATTGTCCACAGTGGCCAGCATGGGAGTTAAGTCTCCCCTGTCCATGTTCTGCTGGCCTCTGACCTAGGAGCTCTGGAAGGACCAGGCCAGTGTCTTCTACTCCCATCAGGGCTGATGTGTACATACAGTGGATACTCCTTGAGTATTTCTCTAAGAGTTACTCAGTAGGGTCAGGAGGATAGTTTGAACCCCGTCCCTTATCGCCTGCCCCTGACCACTGTGCTCCCTCCTAGAGTAAGGCACATGGGGTGCAGAAGAAGGCCTACCGTGTGCTAGAGGAGGTGTGTGCCAGCCCCCAGGGCCCGTGTGCCTGCTTCGTGCAGAATCACCTAGACGACCTGAAGAAGACCCTGCTGGACTCGCTACGGAGCACAGCCTCACCGGCCAAGAGGGTGGGTCAGGAGAGCCCTGTGCTGGGCTTGGGGGACAAGAGGAGCAGGGAGGGTGGGTCAGGAGGGCTCTGTGCTGGGCTGGGGGGACAAGAGGAGCAGGGAAGGTGGGCCTCGGGTAGCCCTGTGCTGGGCTGGGGGGGATACAAAGAGCAGGGATGGTAGGCTTCGGGCAGCACCCTGTGCTCGATTGGGGGGACTCGAGGAGCAGGGAGGGTGCCTCAGGTGGGTCCCTGTGCTGGGCTGGGGGCACATGAGTTGTGGGGACAGTGGGCCTCAGGCGGTGGCCCACTGTGCTGGGTTGAGGGTGACACTGGGAGCAGGCAGCATGGACCTTGGCAGCCCACTGTGCTGGGCTTGGGGGGGACATGAGGAGTGGGAAGGATGGGCTTTGGGCAGCCCACTGTGCTGCACTGGGTGGGGGACACAGGAAACAGGGTAGGCTCAGGCAGCCCTCTATGCTGGGCTGAGGGGACATTGAGAGCAGGGAGCAAGAGCCCCAGGCAGCCTGCTGTGCTGGGCCAGGTGTGGGACACTTGGGGGTGGTCCAAGTGGGAGACACAGGGGTGAAGGAGGGTGCTCACATGGAGGGCTCCTGACCATTGTCCCCACACCCTGCAGCCCCGTTTAAAGTGCCTCATCCACATTGTGAAGAAACTCTCAGCAGAGCATGAGGAATTCATTGCCGCCCTCGTTCCAGAGGTGAGTGGTACAGGAAGTGGGGGGTATTTCTGAGAGCTTCCCTGGAATGTAACTCCTGAGGGCCAGAGGAGGGCAGGACTGGAAGTGAAGAGGGTCTCAGTTTTCTCCCCTGGGTTTAGGGGTGCCCTGACCTGGTGCTCTTGGCTGCAGGCAGAATCCCCTCAGGTGGGTGGTTCCGGGAAGGTGGGCTCACTGAGCTGTCTGTGCTAGGTGATCCTGTGCACTAAGGAGGTGTCAGTGGGGGCCCGGAAGAACGCCTTCGCCCTTCTGGTGGAGATGGGCCACGCTTTCCTTCGATTTGGCTCGAATCAGGAAGGTGAGGCCTGGTGACATGGGGGTGTGGGGGAGGATGCTTTTTGAATGGCTGAGAAGGATGCACCCCTCAGAGCCACTGGTCAAAGGGAAAATGGGACAAGTTCCCTGGTCTTGTACGTGGGAAGGCTGTTCCTGTGTGCCCAGGATTCCCTCTGTGGAGGGCCCAGGGTGACGTGTGAATAAGTTTTGTCCCGGTCTCTGTCCTCCAGAGGCTCTGCAGCGCTACCTTGTCCTGATCTACCCTGGCCTCGTGGGCGCTGTGACCATGGTCAGCTGCAGCATCCTGGCCCTGACCCACCTTCTCTTCGAGTTTAAAGGTAAATTCATCTTTTCCTTGAAGGCCCTGCGTCACCGAAAGCTGGAGGGAGCTGCTCTGCTTCCTCCCGCAGTCAGTGGTTAGGTCCCACGTCTGGATTTTAGTCCTCGTTCTGCCTTTCTCAGTCATGTGAGACACTGAGGTGTTTTATTGACTTGTGTGTGTATGTATGTATGTATGTATGTATGTATGTATGTATGAAATGTAATATTTTCTTAATCCCTTGAAATGTCATGTTTTTTGTTATTTTTTTAAACTCGGTTTCGTATCTAGAGATGAGAAATGGGGAAGAAAAACACAGCTTTGCTCTTAGAGTTAAAGGACAGCAATAGACGCTCCACCATGGAAAGTGCCAAGAACTGTCCTGAACCTGGCCCAGGTCCCTAGGATGTTAGCTCTTGTAGGGGCCGTTGGCAGCTGCTGCTTCCTCAAGAGAGGGCTGGTCACCTGGGTGGCGCTCTGACAGTGTCACTCACCCCTGCAGGCCTCATGGGGAGCAGCATGGTGGAGCAGCTCCTGCAGAACGTGTGCCTGCTGCTGGCCTCCCGCACCCGCGACGTCGTCAAGTCCGCGCTGGGCTTCATCAAGGTGGCAGTGGTGGTCATGGACGTGG
This sequence comes from Elephantulus edwardii, assembly GCF_000299155.1. Lineage (NCBI taxonomy): Eukaryota > Metazoa > Chordata > Mammalia > Macroscelidea > Macroscelididae > Elephantulus > Elephantulus edwardii. The sequence goes on from NW_006399756.1 coordinate 33,954,098, forward strand.
CGCACCTGGCCAAGCACGTGCAGCTTGTGGTGAGTATCCCTTCACTCAGTGGCCAGGTGGCCTCCTGGCTGCCACCCTCCAGCCCAGTGTGTCCCAGGCATTTTCAATTTTCAGCCACAAACTACTCTTTGCACCAGGAGGTAATGCAGGAGCCCCGAAATGGGGCTTGGGAAGGCCAGGACACGTGTAGGCCTAGGCTGCCTCTCAACCGACACTGTGGCCTGTCAGGGAACAGGGAACGAGAGGCCAGTTAGCAAGGTTGCCTCTCGTTTTTCAGATTAGTAGAAGCAGGGAGTTCCTCAAGACTCGATCTCTGAAACATCTCCTGTATTGCCTCCTCCCTACTCCCTTACCTTTTGGCCTTCCTGTTTCAAGGAGGCCCCTCCAGAGACACCCCACCCGCCATGTTCAGGCTGCAGAAAAGTTAAAAGAACCATGGTCCTTCTGACCCAGGGGCCTTTAAGTTTGCAGAAAGCTAGGACTGGCCAGCAAACCCTCAGTTGTCCATTTCCAGGTAGGCTGAATCCTATTAGACCTCCAGGGTCCCCTCTGATATCTTTGAGGCTGGCCCCAAGTGATGACAGGTAAAGGCAATGAGAGTCCGGCTCCTGCCCCTGCCCTCCAGAGCCTGCAGCCTTACTGGGAGCCAAAGACAGGAGGAATGGCCAGAGCCATGTTCTTCATAAAAAGACCTTCAAGGGACCTGATCCCTTAGGATGAAGCAATTCTACCCCCAACCCAAGTGGAGGGACACTGCAGATAACAAGATCTGCCACAGATAGGGGGATATTGTCCCTGTGATCCAAACCAGGTGGAGTGAGGGCTTGAAAGCATAAGAATTAAAAAAAAACTTGACAGAATAAAGCAGCGGACTAGGAGGGAAGCAGGGAATGCTGCCCAGAGAGGGGCAGCCAGGGTGGGCTTGACCCTGAGTCCGTGTGCTCTGCCGGCAGATGGAAGCCATCGGGAAGCTTTCAGATGACATGCGGCGGCACTTCCGCATGAAGCTTCGGAACCTGTTCACCAAGTTCATCCGCAAGTTTGGGTCTGTGCACTGAGGGAAGGAGGAGTGGAGGGTTTGTTCCAGCAGGGCCCTGAAGAGAAGAGGCCAGGGGCCAGGAGTGGCCTCTTGCCTCTGGGAGTGCTCTCTCTCCTCAGGGCCCCTCACTGCCCTTCTTTTGTGGTCTTCAGATTTGAGCTAGTGAAGGAACTGCTGCCTAGTGAGTACCACAAGGTCCTGATAAACATCCGGAAAGCCGAGGCCCGGACCAAGAGGCAGCGTGCCCTGAACCAGGCTGTGGCGGACGAGGAGGAAGAGGAGGAGGAGGAGGAGCCCGCCCAGGGCAAAGGGGACAGGTGGGACCCATGGAGGGGCTTGAGGGGACAAGCAGGCATGCCCAGTTGCCCCTGCGCCTCCTGGGAGCACGCTGACTCGGGGCATCTCGTCCTCAGCATGGAGGAGATTCTGGCTGACTCGGAGGATGAGGAAGATGACGAGAGGCAAGAAAGGAGCCGGGGCAAGGAGCAGCGGAAGCTGGCTCGGCAGAGGAGCAGGGCGTGGCTGAAGGAGGGTGGCGGGGATGAGCCCCTCAACTTCCTGGACCCCAAGGTGGCGCAGCGAGTCCTAGGTAAGCAGGAGTGCCAGCCCGTCAGCTCTGAAGAGGCCCGCCTCATGCCAGGGTCCGGTGGGAAGCAGATGAGGGACCCCACATCCTCACACACTAGGCGCGCTGTTCTGGCACACAGACTGGGACTTACTGGTCAAGATGAGGGTGTGAGTGGGCTCAGCGGACTGTCTTACGGCCTCACCCTGCACCCTGCCTTAACAGCCACACAGCCTGGAGCTGGCCGGGGCAAAAAGAAGGACCACGGCTTCAAGGTGAGCGCCGACGGCCGGCTGATCATCCGGGAGGAGGATGACGATGACCAGGTGGAGGAAGAGGAAGGCACGAAAGGTAAAGTGCCTGTCTGTCCTGGGACCGTGCTGCTTCTGCCTGAGGAGGCCCACACTCACTCCTTCACTTTTCTTCGTGCATTCTTTTGCTCGTCTACCACTTGCTGGGAGAAGCAAAGATGAAAACATAAGGAGTTTCTAGCGAAGGTGGCTTTCTCAGACTTTTTGAGTTTCTCAACCCTTTTTGAACCGCAGTAAGAAAGCTTTCATGTTGCAATCTCCAGTTCTTTTCACAATCCCTGTATCATTCAAGCAGTGTTTACCCTGCTGTAGCACTTCCCTTCCTATGTGGGACGTCCTCCGAGCACATGATGTACTCTGTTCCTCTGTCTTCCTCTTGTCTTCTTTGCTTTCCTGTCTTCATAATGCAGACTCTCCTGAGACCCTGCAGGTTACGTTGAGGTAGAAAGAGCCAGATTTTGAGGCCCTCCAGTGTCCTGACTTCATTCTCATGACAGTCAGGCTTCTGCTCCCTCTCCATGTATCCATTTATGAAATCACAATGGCCAAAACCTTCTAGAAAATGCCTGCTTTCCCTGTTTCTTCAGTTCCCACCACACACTGCCCAGGCCCTGAGCTCCAGGAGCCCCCTTGGTGTTCTCACTGCCTCGGCGCCCTCAGTGCTGAGAGCTCAGGCAGTCGATGCACTCAGGTGTCCTGCTCAATTTCCAGCCACTGTAGGACTTCCTGTCGGTCTGCAGGCATAGTGGTGGTCACTTGGACTTGGGAGCTAGACTGCTGAATGTGGACCTTGGACAGGGATTTCTCCTCTCTGTGCCTTGCTGCCTGTGCCTCACACCTACTGTGAAGAGGTGTCATGCAGATTAAATGAGGTCACACTGCAAGCCGGTCGGCTTATGTGTACAACTGTTGCTGGTTCCTCTCTGGTCCCTTCATTGCTCTGTCCTCACTCCTTGTTCTCTCCAGCCTCCTCTCTCTCTCTTGCCCATGTCTTCCTGCTCCTGAGAATGCTGCCCCCCCACCCCTTTCCACCTCTCCACAGCCTCCCTGCTCTTTAAGACCTAGCTCAGATCCTCTGCAGTTCTGCCTTAGCTCCCCAACCTCCAGGCCTCGCTCCCAGGACTCCTGCCAGGCCCAGGGCTTACCTGGTCCTCGCCCATTAGTTGCTGCTACCTTTGTTGTATCCTTTGGTTGGTACTTGACTTTGTGCTTACCTTTGTCTGCCCTCTGACTGCTCGTACTCATGCTCTTCCTGTCCCGAAAGTGTCCCACTCATGGGAGTGGGGAGGAGGAGAGTTTGGAAGTAAGAGGATGGGGCAGCCCTACCTGACCACTGAGCGGGGGGAGGGGGGAGGGCACACTTTGGGAGAGCAGGAGGGCTCCCTATGCGCTCACAGGCCTCTCTTCCTCCAATGCCACCTTCTAGGGGAGGATGAGGAGATGATAGACCTGATGAAAGACGTGAGCATCCGAAGTGTGAGTGACTCCTGCTGGGGGAGGGCGGGCACCGGGAACCTAGGCCACCTGCTCCCTTTCCCTCCACCTTCCCGTTCCCAGTCCACCTGCCCTGCTTCTTGAGTGCTCACTGGGTCCTTGTGGACGGCGGGAGGCAGTCCCGGGGTGGGAGGCATACATGTGGAGGAGGCATGTGATGGCGCTGGGAGTGGGGCCTTAAATCACTGAAGCATGTGGTGGCAGCCCCAGTGCTGCTGAGCTGTTGAGAGGAGGGAAGAGCAGAGCTCCACATCCCTCCACCGAGGCCGTGCTGTGGAGACTGGCCTGTGCCCAATGGAAGTGTCCTTCATGGGATAGGAGTGTCTGCCCTGCACAGCACGGTGCTAAACGTCCCCTGCCTCTCACCCTGCTTCATTCTCATGGACGGTTAAGGCTCTTTTAGTCCTGTTTCCAGCGTGCAGAGTTATTTGTCCAGGGTCACAAGACTTATTAAAATGAAAAAGTTCTCACAGGACTTCTCTAATCTCAAGAGACCAAGCATTTTACCCTCTTTGCCACTGTTGCCCCACATGACCCAGCAAGATGCCCCAGGATGGATTGAACAGGCTCTCAGCTACCTGGCCTGAACCAGTGGGAGCGAGGTGTGCCAGCTTACCAAGGACACCTGTCGTTCCCAAGCCCAGAGAACAGCGTCTCTGGGATGTCTTGAGCAGTTTCTCTTCCCTCCTCCTCTCTCTCAGTAGAATTAGTGTGTTAGGTCCTATCTGTCTTCAGCTTAACCTTTGAAGACCTAAGTTCCTAATCTGAAGAATGGGGTTATAAGTAGACCATCTTGTACAATTACTAGTGCAGTGTGGTGGGATTGGGCATAGAAAGTGGCATTAGCATATATAGTGTCCAACACATTTAGAATTCTACTTTTCTAGAATTATTTTCATTCGTATTAATGAATGTGTTCATGAATGTCTGCTTTTCACCAAATGTTCATCTGCCCCCAGGATCCTCGGGCTTATTTGCTGTTAGAACATTAGAATTGCGTGGAGTTGTGTTTGGAAAGGACTGATTGATGGACAGCAGTTAGAAACTATGCAGTCTGTGGAGTCACCGGAGGACAGGGTTCAGGGGTGCCTGAGGGGTGTCCTTGAGGAAGAGGAGCGTTGGCGCCTGCGCCTGGCTGCCCTCGTGAGCAGCCGATTCCCACGGGGACAGTGGCTCTTTGTGGGAGCTCTTCCTTTCCTTGCTCTGAAACTGGCTCCTCTGTGAGGCGCAGCCTTTGATCACGGGGAGTCTGGTCCCCTTCCAGATGATTCTAGAACATGCTTGTCTCTAGGCCCAGGCTGACTGATTCTAATCCCTGTTTACAGATCTAGTACTTCATATGAAGTATTAGTTGTTACTTTCACTGCTGCTGCTTCTGAAACTCTGGTGGACAAAGCCTCACAGCTCTACAGTGCTCCCGCAGCTGATTCTTGTCCTGACCAGCAACACCTGCCCACAGTCTGTGACACCAGCCCCACGGCTCAGAGCAGAGCAGAGCAGGACAGGAGGCACCTTGTGTTTGGCACCGAGAGGGCTCAGAGGTGCTCACACTCCACGGTGTACTCACGCAAGTCCCACCTGCTGCTGAGGTCCCGGCCGCTCTTTCACACACACTTGCCAAGTCCTACTCCTCTGTCCATTTGAGGGACATCACATGCTCTGTGTGTGCCCAGTGGGCTCGGCTGCTTACCACGTGCCAGTTAATCAAGAGCAAACCTGGCCACTGTCCCATCCCCAGTCACCCACCACATGTTCTCTAGCAGGGTCCCTGTTCCATGAGTGTCCACCAGAACCATTCCCTGGCACCCTTTTCCCCGCCTTGCACCCTGAGCAGTAAGTGCTCCTCAGAATTGAACTTGAACCTCACCTGCCTGGGAATCTCCTGGAGGGCTTGAGCCCCAGAGTCAGCAGTGTGAAAAGACAGCCCCGGGACGCTGGTCAGCACACAGACAGTAGGCCCATCAGCGAGTCTTCCTACATAGCACCCCCTCCACGGCCCCTCTGTCTGGCCTGCTTGTTAACAGCTCGGCTGGAGGCTCCTGTAGACTGGGGCACACCTAATACATAACACAGTGTCTGGCACTTAGTGAGCTTCCTCTTGGATATAATAGGACATACTAATGAGCCCTGTTCTCAATGCTTGTTGCTTCTTAGATGGTAGCGCTTAGGGGGTGTTGTGAGAGCTGGGCAACGTAGGGGTATCGCATGTGCCTGCGAGCCCCAGGAGCTCAGGCACTGAGTTCTGTCACCTGTGTCCCCGGCGTGTGACACTTAGTGGGACACTGGTGAGTGGTTGACTCATGGGGCCAGGCAGGGTGCAGACCTGGAAGAAGGGGTTCTCTCAGAATGCAGAGACCCCACTTCCTTGAAGGGATACTAAGCTGAGGGTTGGGGTGCCCAGGCAGGAGTGGGTTCAGTGTAGAGGCCAAGGAGTGGAGACTCAACTCTGACCAGCACCTGGCCAGAGCCCCCACTGTGCTGGCTTTGTGATCTGGGACAGTTGCGTTCCCTCCCTGAGTCTTTATCTCCTTCAGCTCTGAGGGAGGGCTTTTCCCAGCATTACCAGCGCCTGCTGCCTTTACTGTTATCATTGGGGGAGTGCGGCCACGGGACCTTGTTCATTAACTTCCTGTTTGATTCTGTATAGAGGAAATATCTGAAGCTTAAGCATCGCCAGGAGGCCGATGAGGAGGAGCTGGAGGTGCCCCCTCAGTACAAAGGTGAGGTTTCTGGTCTTCTCTGGCCATTCTGTCTCCTTTCACCCCCACTGGGGAGGAAATTCGAGGGTTCACAGCCATGAGGCTACATGCTTGGTTTGGCTTAGTCAGCTCTCACGAAGACTGGCTGATAGCATCACCCAGAACCGAGCCAGAGGGTGAAGAGGAGCGTGCAGCTTAGATTTGTACATGGAACCCCCCTAGTCCTCCAGGGAGCCTCTGAGTCGGCCCCTCTGCCGCCCCCTAGACTTCCCCAAGGCTCACAGAAGTCCAGCGTGTGGTGGGATCGGAAGGCTGGGCTCGTGCCTGGTTGAGGCTCTGTGCTTTGTCCCTGGGCGCTGCTTTGCTCCGCAGGAGGCCTCTGTTCACCAGGTCACCTCCTGTTCCACAGAGCAGTCCCACTAGGACACCGGCCTCCAGGCCCTGCAGCAGAGCCCCTGCTGTGCTTCAGAGGTTCAGAGGCTCCTGGGAGAACACCCAGATTGCAACAGCAGTGTGACCTCAGACCTTGTTCCTGACCTGGCTGGAGAACCTCTCAACTTCTCCTTCCGGGGCCCCACAAACCACCACCCCGTTTACTCTTCCCCTAGGTGACATGCAGAAACCAGAGGGTCAGACAGGGAGGCAGGAGGCTTAGACTGGCTTGCCCAGATGCTGCTTAGCTGTGTGACAGTGGCCTGGTCATGTTCTAAGTCACTAGTTCCTTATCTTGTGGAGAAAGATGGGCAGTCTGCTACCGAGTGAGTTGTTGCTGTGTGCTGTCAAGTCAGAACGACTCCTTGCTGACCCTCCGGCAGATTCAGACGCACTTTAATCATGAGAGGAGACTGCCCCCTCCTTCTCCTGTGGAGCAGCTGGTGGATTCAGACCACTGCCTTTACAATTACTGTGTAGCTTACCACTAGGCCACCAGAGCTTCCTCTGAAATCCCAATGGAAGGTTAGCTATGAGACAGTTCTGACTCAATGGCCATGGACTGAGTTCCTCATTTTAGAGGGTTCCTGCGTCAGCACCGTGGGATTCTGTCCGTGAGTGGAATTCTAGGCTACAAATGTCTAACCGTGACTTTAATCAAGAACCTTGATCTCTTTCACATCTGTGCATGGTCTTCGTAATTACTTGTTATGCACCAAAGAGCTGGACAATGACTGAAGATGATTGAAGATGACTCGATGCCTTTGAGTTGTGGTATTAGAAAGAAATTTTGAATATACCGTAAAACATGGCCATAAAAACAAAGAGGTCTAGCTTGGAGAGGTGGAAACCAAGTTTCTCTTTGGAGGCTAGGATTTTGAAGCTCTGTCTCACATACTTTGGGCATGTGGCCAGGAAGGACCAATCCTTTGAGAAGCACATCATATTCAGAAGGGTGGAGGGACAGCACAGGAGAGGAAGACCTTGGGTGAGATGGATTGATGCAGTAAGTGAGGCAGTATGAGTAGGTGTGTCAGAGTCAGTGAGACTGGCTCAGGACAGGGCAGGCTTCAGAGCTGTTGTACACAGGGTCACTATGAGTCACAGGCGACTTGATGGCACATCACAGCAGCATCATAATGGGATGATTACCTACCTTTTTCTCACCATGTTGGTGTAGAATTGATATAAAGAGTGGAAAAGCCCTTGACTAAAGGTTTCAGAAAATGAAGAGACTTGTGTGAAGCTGGAGCTAGTGGATAGCAGAACTGAGAGTTGAACGTGGGTTTGTCCAGTTTCCTTGTTGAACGTCCTTGCCCTTGGTTGGTAGGAGACACAGCCAAGTTCCTGCCTTTCCCCACCTGTTTCCCAGCTGCCTCTGGCCCTCTTCAGCTCTCAGGGTGTGTGGGAAGAGGCTGCCCTGGCTCTGCCTGACTCAGTCTCTGTTCTTCCTCTAGCTGGAGGCTCTGGCATCCATCGACCTTTGGCCAAGAAATCTGCACCCGGAGCTGAGTACAAGGCCAGGGTAAGAGCTGAGGGTAGCAGAGGGTCTTCCTGTGCTGGGTGGTTGCCAGGAAGGCGAGGAGGAGGCTCTGGCTGCCCAGACAGGCCATCTGGGAAAGGGTGAGGACATCTGCCCTTCACTGTCTTCTAGTGGCATGTGTGTGAGTGGAGCCAGGCTGAGCGAGGTGTATGGGGGCATACTGAAGTCCAGTTGGGGACTTTTGTTGGACGGGATTCCAGGGCTTCTGAAGCTCTGGCATCATCTGAGGCAGAGAATGGAGGGGCAGGAATAGACCCGTCAGGCTGGGGCCAGGTGAGGGGAGCCCAGCACATGACTGACTCTTACTCTGGATGAACAGAAAGCGAAGGGCGACATGAAGAAGAAAGGTCGGCTTGACCCCTACGCCTACATCCCCCTCAGTAAAGCCAGGCTCAACCGCAGGTAAGTGATTGTGTGGGGCAAGAGCTGCAGGTAACAGGGAGCTTCGTGCACCAAGCTGGGGAGGGTCTTACTCTCGTTAAACTCGCAACTCAGAAGCTCGTCTCTTCTCGTTTCCTTTCTCTTTTTTGCCCTGTGTCTACATGTAGCTGATATGTACATGTTCAGGCATGAACTGCTTGTCTAGCCTGTTAATGTCATAAACATTTCTCAAGGAGCCTTCGTTAGTCACTCACCTGCTAACTGAGAGGTTGGCAGTTCAAACCCACCAGCAACTCCAGGGAGAAAAGGCTCCTGTAAAGATTACAGTCTCAGAAGCCCTCTGCTCTTGCCCGTAGGAGTTAAGAGTGACTTAGTGACACCAAACAACAGACATTTCCCAGTACCTGTGCTCCACAGTCACCATTTCTAATGTCTTAGTGCAATTAGCTTTTCTAATTTCCCTGTATTGGAGCCCGAGCGTTGAAATAGTTCATGACTTCTAACCATAAAGTTAGCATTTCAGACTTTCTCAGCAGATTGGCCAAATAAAGACCTGGCAATATGCTTCCATAAAGATTATAACCAAGAACATCCTGGGCCAGTTCTACTCTCACATGAAACCAAGTCAAAATGTACTCTCTTGTACACAACAACTCCCTAAATAGTGGCAAATGAAAGTGGCTTTCACCCTTCTGGCCATTAACTAGGACTTTTAGGGGTTAGTATAAAAGTCCAGGGCGTCTATTCCAGAGTGCTCTTGACCTACTACTATACAAATACATGTACAATACAAATAATTCTGAACTTGAATCATAAAACATGCTTTGCTAGCATTACCTTTACATAAAGTGGTGGGTAGTGTGGGTTCTGACCACCTCTGTATATAGACATTTGGGGAAGGCATGGAAGGGATATTCTGGGATTGTGCCCTATGGGAAACAGTCAAGTCAGAAGGGAACTGTGTGGAGCTGGGGCTGCTTATGCAGCTTTCCTATCCACCTCACCTGCCTACCACTGCCAGGCACCTCTGCCCCTGCTGTCACTGGGTGAGGTGGCTTTGATACGGGAAGGGCCTCTTGTTGTCAGTGTGGTGTGACCATTCTATTTCTTGTGCCCCATAGGAAGAAGGTGAAGATGCAGGGACAGTTCAAAGGCCTGGTAAAGGCAGCCCAGCGGGGCTCCCAGACAGGACATAAACTGCGAAGAAAGGATCGGAGGCCCTGAGGCTACAGGGCCCCAAGAATACTCTGTGCTCCAGCCTGAAGCCCTTTTCAGCACCCCCCCCCCCAGCTCCAGGTGCTTGAGGTTGGCAGAATTTGGAGTCAGAGTGACTTACTGGAACAGAGCTTGGCTCCCACATCAGTGCCTGGGATTTTGGAAGCTCCAGATGGGAACCGCCCTGCCATCTGGGGCCCACTGAGGAGCTGTGTTTCTTGCCCAGAGAAGACTTGTGCAAAATAGGCATGGTTCAGAGACTACCTAGCTCATCCCTCTCCCGCTGTGTAGTCCCTGCTTGAAGCCAAGCATCGCTCGCAGCTAGCTTTAGTCTGGGGTGTGAGATTTATTGTGACCAGCCGCAGAATAAATGTCCTCTCTCTGGGTAATGTGTTTCATCCGTAGCCCCCTCCAGATGTAAGAACAGTCTTCAGTCATCTGGCAGCATGGCTTGACTCCTTCCTGCCCACCTCTCAGAGTCCATTCCCTCATGTACAGAGCATGGTACTGTGCACATAGGCTGGGCTTTAGAATTTACTCAGGGGCTCCCCCATCTTTGTCCTGTAGACTCCCAGTCAGTGATTGTTGACAGGCCAGGAGGAGCAGCAAGTGTGCTGTGAGCACCGGCAATCGGAGGCTGCAGCTGCTACCTGAGGCCTGATACTCCTGCCCGAGGCCGCCCCAGCTGCACCGTTTATCTGTCCAGCAGAGCATTCACTGCCCGCCTGCACTGTGCCCCATGCAGCCTTCTTCATCCATTACCTTGGCTCCTCACGTTCGCTCTCTCCCGGACGAGTTGGTCAAGTTATGCTGATCCACTTGCAGCGTGGCTTCCCCTGTACAGCACTGAGAAGGCCTGGCGTAGCCATGTGCTCCATCAGCCCCTTTCCCATGACCAGTGCTTTCCCAGAACGCAGCAACGAACTAGCACCCACCCCTCCCCATGTGAGGGATTGTGCTTTGTCTCCTCAGTCAACTTTCCTATCCCAGATCCTTGCCTGTTTGAGATTTGGTGCCATTCTTACCCAGTCCCCACCAGTGTTCATGTATTTTAATGTTCTCAGCTCTAAAATGCTCCCCAGAGTGCCTGAGAACTTCCTGGTAGCCTGTCTCATGATACTGTTTCACATCCTTTAAAGGATCTCAAGTCTTAACTGGATTCATTGCCCCCAGAGTTTGGCTCTGATGGCCTAGTAGTGAGGAGTTGTGCTGCCAACCCAAAGGCACACAGTTCGGATGCACCAGTTTCTCCACGGGAGAGAGATGGGCAGACACCTTCCATGCGATTTACAGCCTCATAAAGCCCACTGGAAGGTCAGCTATGAGTTGGTTCTGACTCCTAAGACATTAATAAAATCAGAGTCACCACCACCCCACAGTTTAAAGCTGGGAAGCTGAGAAGTACCCATCTTCACCCAGAGGTGGCGCTATGTGCATGCTTTGATCACAGCCTAGAATTAGCAAGAGGGAAAGGATCCAAAGAGGCTATTTTAGGAATTTGCAAAGGGGGCCTAGCCATGACCCTATTATAACACTTCTGAGCACAAGCTAGATCTCATTAAGCCAATTCTAGCCCTTTTTAGGAAATGTAACCATGTATTCCAGGAAAATTTCAGTAAAGGAGGTTTGGATATTGGCTATTTAGCCAGTATTTTGGTGTTTTAACAGTTTGAAGTTACCCTACTTACTATGCTGTGTTTTCCAAGGAGTTTTGTTTTCTTTTAGAGGTTGGAGAGGCAGTGACCTCAAATGGTTAGTGTTAATGATGTTTCAAACTAGCTAGGGGTAGACTTCAAATGCAGCTTATCCTGATGCAGAGACAAGGGTTAACCTGCCTCAGAAATGCCAGGTTCTTTAAACATCTGTTAGGGCCACTCAAAGGCTACTTTTGTTTCAGTGGTGAAAAGGCTAGAGGACCCCACTATCTGGGTTGAGGGTCTATCTCTGCAAGACTCATTCAGTTGCACGGCAAATCAAACACTGACAAGTCACCAAGATCCTGCTTTACTATTTTAATTTCATGATGTTTTTGGCAATGTCAGAATCCGAAAATGTTCAGACTTTGCTAAGGTCCATCTTCTCAGACACATCCCTCACCTGACAGTGCATAGCACCACACACAGTCTGAGGGAGGAGATAAATGTGGACACAGCAACTTGGGCTCTCACGTTAAGGGATTTGCAAGGCCAATCTGATTTTGACCCCATTACTACATTTCTGGACACAGGTGGCCAGGTTAAATCAGTCCAAAATAACCCTTTCACTATTTTCCTTCTCAGCAAAGGTAACTTGTGAACGTGGATATGAGTTAGCGGGGCTCCTCACAGCTCTTTCCTGGCCTTTCCCCCAATCTGCATTCTCACTTGCAGTCATTCCTCGGGCCCTGTGTTTGGTTAGTCTGAGGGAAGATTTTTTTCTCCTATATTGTTTATAACATAGAAGAATTGCTATGAAGTTCAAGTTTGTTTCAGACCTCAGAATCTTTCCTTTATCCTTTTCTTCTGGCCCCTTATGTTTCTACAAAGAGTAATTGAAAAAATTCTAATGCGTTCCATATTTCACCGTAGAACAGTGAAGAGTCACAAATGTTTAGAACAAAAACAGAAAAGGAGAAGCAGGGACGAGAATCCTGCTGCTTGAGATTCTCACGGTAGCTCACTGCATTTCATTCCCGTCATCATTTTGTATGTTGTCACTGGTGATGTACACTGTCCAGTCACTTCTGACTCCTCGCCCTCCGGGGCAGTAGAACCGGCCCATAGACTTTCCAGGGTTTTAGGTCTTTGCAGAAGCAGACGGCCACATCTTTCTCCCAAGGAACAGCTGGTGCATGTAAGCTGCCAGCCTTTTCAGTTTGTAGCCAAGGGATTTTTTTAAAATATAAAAAAATAGCCATTTTTTATAACAGTTCTCCTCAAAATTTTCACTTAACTGTAACACGGCTTTTATCCTCCTGATGTAAATGCTTTCTAAACATGTTCCAGAAGCTGCTATAAGCATGTGCCCGATGAACTTGGTTTTATTTACAGAAGATCTTTGCACCCATCAGTATGATGCTTCTTGGTGCACGAGTCTTGAACGTCATCACTGGAGGCCAGATCGTGTGCAAAGCAGTATTTAGAAAATGACATGGTGACTGCTCTTTGTTCTATTTTTGGTGTATGTTATCACGAATAGATAGATGACTGTACTCCAGAAAATAACCCTGATGGAGTGCTGGCTTACCACTTCCTGAAATTATGCTTAATGTCGCTATTGCCATTAGAAACACTTAACAAGCTGTCAGGCTGGTCGGTCAGGGTGTTTTCCCTCCCCTCCCAAGCCCTCCTGGTTGGTAGCAGAAATGCCTAGGGTAGGAGTTTGAGGCTGTGGTCAGTAATTAGAAAAGATGACTCATTGATGGGGACCTGATGGTAAGACTGTGAAGCACTAAGCTGCTAAGTGAAAGGTTGGTGGTTCAAACCTACGTAACAGCTCTGGGAGCGGGCCTTGGTGACCTGCTCTCGCACGTGAAGATTATAACTAAGAAAACCCCATGGACAATGCTATCATTTTAGGTTTCCTTGAGCTCAAATGGACTTGACTGTGCCTGACAACACAGTGGATTAAGAACGTAGGCACGGGTGGGAGTTATGGTGGTTTCCTGCCCCATATGCCCCTTCTGGTGGGAGGTCTGCATATCAGCTTTGGAAGTCTCAATCAGGAACTGATCAGGCTCAGAGAGGATAAGGAAGCTCACAAGAGGCCTAGTTACAATGTTAGTTTATTAATTTGTAATGAAGACCATGCATGCCATTGAGCTGTGCTGCTGTGAATACACCATGGACTGCCGAGTTCTGTCCTGCAGAGGGTGAAACCAGGCTGCTCCTTGGAGGCAAAGATTTTTAAGCTCTATCTGACATACTTTGGGCATGCTGTCAGGAGGGACCCGTCCTCAGAGAAGGACATCATGCTTGGAAGGGAGAAGGGACAGCTCAAGAGGAAAACCCTGGATGAGATGGATTAACTCAGTCACTGGGGTAAGGAGGGTAGGTGTGTCAGAGACAATGAAATTGGCTTAGGATAGAGCAGGGTTCAGAGCTGTTGTACATAGGGTCGCTATGAGTCGGAGTCGACTCGACGGCATATAACAACAATGAAGACCGTAACTGCCAAGGAGTACAAGATAAACCGGTGACTGCTCTACACAGATCCTCTAGAACTGGACACGAACAATCAGACTGGACATGGAAACAGCAAAGGAAAGTTCATGAGTGGTATGTTAATACAACTTTGTTGAGGTAGGACAGTTTCATCATCATCAGAGATAACTGAGGGCCCTCTAACACCTTTAAGGTCCCCTCTGTGGGTAAGGGGTTGCACTGCCAACCCAAAGTTTCATGGTTCATGTCCACCAGATTCTGAGAGAAAAACGAGCAGTTTCCTCCTACAGTCTACAGCCTCTGAAAACCCACTGAAGGGTCAGCTATGAGCCAATTCTAACTCAGCGGCACATAACAGCTATTCTTAGTACTGCAGACCAGACAGATCCTTCCTCTTAAGGGTCTTCAAGATTCTGCAACCCCTTTTATACTGTTGAGAAATTTTCCTGAGACTTAATTAATTAGGCTCATGCTTTCTTCACATTGAGTTGAATTGAGTTTCCAAATCCAACTCTCTGGTTTTCACAAGGAGATATCCCATCCCCACTGTACCGATAACTAATCCTGCCCATCATCGCGTGTGGATTTTGAGAGTTTAATTTTCAGAGGGCAGCCAGGTTCCCAAACTCCACAGGTGTCACCTATACCCCATAGGTACCAATTCCGAACGGGTGTGATTTTAAGTCAGAATTTCCAGGAGGATCTGAGGCAACGATGACAGGCAGAGGAATTTGTGAACGATGCCAAGAATAGCCTGGCTCGTTCTTACTGCTCTGCTGCAGGTTCCAGGAGCACTTGAAAGGTCTGTTAGCCAGAAAGGCTGTTTTGCCTCAGATCTTGGCCTTGATGCCACTGTGTGGATTATATACACAAATGATACCATAGGACCAGCCCTCCGTAGTACATATGTTCATGAACGGATCTGACACAGCAGTGGGTATTGATCTGGTCTTTGTGATAATGGTTATCTAAAAAGGCCTGCCTTCATCATTCCAGTAGCTAATTCAACTCCTCACAAGTAGGTGGAGTACACTCCAAGACAAACACACATATAATCACCAGCTAGCCAAGCTGGCATGGAGTGTTTGTTCTAAAAGAAATGCCTAGCTGCCCACGTGAGAATGGTCACGTGTGTCACAAGGTCCTCCTTCCCAGGACTTCACGTGGGGCCTGGCATCTGTTCCGTGCACAGTCACCCTGGAACCGTGCATGCCAGATCAGAATCTCCTCTGCAGGTACAAGGATAATTACAGCCCTGGAGTGCACAGAGCTACCCCATTCACCAAAACGCTTTCACACCCACTGTCTCTTTTGATCCCTGCCACAGTCATGTTATGATTACGGTTGTCATTATCATGAGTCCCATTTTACAGCCAAGAGCCCAAAGGCAGCAGGAATGTGGTTTGCGCAAAGTTAAGCAGATTGGGTAAGGCAGCTGAGGCCTCCAGAGTTCGAGCCTGTCTGCTGCCACAGTTCCCCGGGGAACTCCGTATTGCAGGAAAGCCTCTCCTGAGAATTTCAAAACCCATGCACATGGGTTGCTAGTGTCTGTGCACCTTGTGCTCCTCATCTTCCAGTACCTTTGCACCCAAAGCCCTGCAGCTCTGGGAACTAAAGCCAAGCATCTCCTCAGACCTCTGTGGCTTCATTCTTTGTACTTGTGGGAGAAGGATGGAGTTGTGTCAGAACCCACCTTGATGGTGAAAGCAGGGCAGGGCTGCCTCTGTGTTCCTTCTGCTTCCTGTTTCAAGGCGGGGGGGGGGGGGAAGAGGATTGGCCCCACATCTTTCTTCCTTTCTATCATGGAAGCTCATGTAAGCAGAACACAATTGCTGCCCCACATGGGTTTTCAGACCATGACCTTCAAGGAGCAGATCACCAGGTCTTTTTCCAACACCCATTTGAGTGGGTTTGAACTGCTAACCCTTTGGTTAGTCCCTTATTCTCATTCATTCTCCTAGTCTCTCTGCCTCCACCCTACTCACAATTTCATTAAGAAGTGATTCTAAGTGATGGTTTTCCTTCCAAAACAACATTTTCTGAGACATTCAGAATAGCTTAGTGAATGAGGAATCTTGCCGTCAGGAAGCTGAGTTGTACTTGTTGTTGTTAGGTGCTGTTTAGTCTAATATGAACCTTATGAACAACAGACCTGAACCTGGTCCTACCCTGTGCAACCTCCTCATTTCTGACACACTTGAGCCCATTGCCACAGTCACTGTGTCAATCCAGCCTGTTGTGGGAGTGGAGAGGTTAAATAAATGAAGAGGAAACAAAACTGGAATGAGTGTGGTGAGGGTTATGAAAGATGCTACCAGAGGTGGCCCTGGGGGGAGAAGTGTAGTAATTTTTGGAGTGAGTGACATTTGGGTGAGTCCAGAAGGGCAAGATGCCCTGAGGGAGACAAACAAACAAGACTCAAAATGTCCCAACACAGGGGAGCTCTGGTGGCCTAGTGGTAAGGAGCTGCAACTACAATCCCAGAGGTGCACAGTTCGAATCCACCAGATGCTCTGCCAGGGAAGAAGGGACAATCTCCTCCTGTACCAGTCAGATCTGATTTGACGATGCACTCACACAAAAATAATAAAATAAAATTTAAAAAAATTTTAAAAAATGTCCCAACACCTGGGCAACCAGGCTGGAGGGTGGGCTTGATGGGACAGCTTGGGTGGAAGCTGTTTGCAGAGAATACTCACTGTTTTCACTTAGATGAGGGGTGTGTGTGTGTGTTGAGGGGGAGGGATGAGCTAAAGCTCCTTGCAACTGCTTTTGGACTATGACTGTGTAGTGCATGATGTGTTGGATGGCTAACTTTTCGTTGGTGGTTCGAATCCACCAGCCATTCCGAGAAAGAACAAGGGCAGCCTCCTCCTGTAAGGGTCCGCAGCCTCAGAAACCCAATGAAGGATCGCTAGGAGTCGGAGCCAACTTGACAAGTGTCAGACAGGTGCAGGCACAGAGTGGGGAAAGAGGCTTTCAGGCTAGGAAGTGGGAAGTGTAGGGCCTCGGGGCTGAGAGAGTAGGTGGCCACTTCAAAGAACTGACTAGAGGCTGTTTGCCCAACCAGGGGAGCAAGGGAGAGTGGGTCAGCCAAAGCCTGAAGACACTGGGGACAGGATGCTACTCACATTCACCTAATTCAAATGGGAGGGGGCAGAGGGCATGGAGAGGACGGTATAACAGTGATGGATGACAAAGAAAACCCAGGTAAGCCATTTTACCATTCAGTGGCTTTGTAAGGAATACTTACAGTGGTGCAATGGTTAAGCACCTGGCTGCTTACCAAAAGACTGGCAGTTCAAACTCATCCAGTGATTCTGCAGGAGAGACACGGCATTCCACTCCCGTAACAATTGTTGTTGTTATGTGCCATTGAGTTGATTATGACTCATAGCGACCCTATGAACAACAGCTCTGAATTTTTCCCTGTCCTGAGCCAACCTCACCATCTCTAACATGCCCCAGTCACTGTGTCAATCCATCTCATCCAGGGTCTTCCTCTCCTGTGCTGTCCCTCCACCCTTCCGAGCATGAGGCCCTTCTCCAAGGACTGACCCCTCCTGACAGCATACCTGAAGTACTTGAGACAGAGCTTCAAATTTCTTGCCTCTAAGAAGCAGCTTGGTTTCACCCTCTCCAGGACAGACCTGCTGGTTCTCTTGGCAGTCCACGGCATGTTCAGAACTCTTCCACGGCACCACAATGATTACAGCGTGGAAGCCCTGTGGGATAGTTCTATTCTGTTATATGGGATGGCTCACTTGAAATCTACTCAGTGTCACCCGACACCACCACCACCACCAGCGTCTTTTCAGTAAGTTTTGACATCAGATGGTTTTTTCCTTCCAAGTACATATAAGCCAGTCTGAGTTAGGGTTTTTAACTCCTTCCTATCAAAAGTATCTTAAATGATGTGGTCTCCCAGGAGATGAAGCTTTTGAAGTAGGGTCCGAGTATGATGCATGGTGCCCAGTTGTCCCAGTTAATGGCTGTTGGGTGGAATTACACTGAAAAGATGTGGTGGATCAGGGGGACACCTGCCTGCCCTGATGCTCACATGTGGCCTCTACCTGAATGAGGTCCTTTAACGTGTAGTTACCTCTAGCCCACTGGAGCCCCTTGTAGGGGAAAGAGCCCACTACTCGAGGACCTTTGATCCCAGAAGTCCTCCTTGGCGCCTGTGTAGGGCTGTCTACTTTTTAGAGGTATTTTCCTTTGTAGGGAACCCACCAAACAACTATTTCATAACAATTCTATTTGCAATGTGTTTTCATCATTCAAAAAAGAAAAAGATACATTCCCAGGATTTAGGTTTACAAAAAGAGCCAGGTTTAAAGGAATGCAACAAACACCCAGCAACAGCAGCTCAGGCAAGTTATAGTTGAGTGTTGGGTTCTTTACTCTCTCTACTCCACCAAATTCTTCTACTGACATGGTACCACGGGCACCCTTTCAAGCCCAGTAGGTGTCGCTTACAAGTCTAATGAATTATGACCCAAACTACAAAACTCTTTGAAGGCAGCTGGAGTTACTGCTTAAGGGGCACAGAGCTTCTGTTACTTGTTAAATTTGTCTTAGTCAATCCCCCAAGAAGGCTAGGACTTTCTGTTCAGTGACGAGGAAAATGTGGAAATGAGTAGAGGTGATGGTTGGACAGTATGTTGAAGAGAGTGTCATTGAATTGTACATGTAAACACGGCTGAAATTACGTTACACATAGACAGAGACACACAGGTACACATATGAACTGAAAAACATCCTTAAAGATGGTGGACAAAGAGAAATAAAAAAAGGAGAGCATCTTGGATCAACAAGACCATCCAGGTGAAATTTCAAGGAGGCTGCAAAGCCAGTAGAATCCTGAAAGGGTTTGGCCTTCTCCTCAGCCTCATGCTAGACAGCACCATCGAATACCTGAGATACCCCAACAGCCAGCCTACGTGCATGGAGAACATGAGGCAGTTGGGCCTGGTGGTGGTCCTGAGGCATGTCCGTGATGCTCATCTGCTCACAGACTGCATGGAGATTATCCCCCAACTCCTTCACGGGGCTGGGGGGAAGGACATGCCTCCTTCCCTGTAGGCCAACCTGACAGAGCCTTTCCTCCTCCACTTTTTCTTTTTATACAGGTTTTTTGTTTTGCTAATAAAACCATGAAGCACACACACACAAACACAAAAGTCTAACAAAGTTTAGGAGGAAATAACGATCTTAGATTTAGCAGTGGTTTCTTAAATAATACACCAAAAGAACAGGGAATAAAAGAAAAAACAGATCGTTTAGATGTCATTTAAGTGACTCTCGAGAGCAAAAGGCGATTTACAGAATAGGAGAAAATACTTGCCAATCTGGTATCTACTAAAGAACCATTACCCAGGATAAAGAATTCCTACAACTTAACAACAAGGCACAATAAATCAATTCAATTTAAAAAATAGGCAATAGACTTGAATGCACATTCATTTCTCTAAAGAAGATATTCATGGCCAATAAGCACATGAAGAGATGCACAGAATTAGACGTCGTTTTGTACCGTTGAGCTGGAACCAACCCATAGTTGACCTTCTGGTGGGTTTTCAGTTAATTGCATGGAAGGAGATTGCTCATCTTTCTCCTGTGAGCAGCTGGTGGATTGGAACTGCATGCCTTTAGGGATTGTAAAGCAGCTTCTTACCACTAGACCACCAGCGCTCCCTCAAAACCACAAGCAGTGCCTCTTTACGCTCACTTGTTGATGTTAGGTGCTATCAAGTTAAGTCAACTACAACACATGGCAACCCTATTACAAACAACCAACTTGAACCTTGCCCTATCCTGTGTCATTCTAAGAATCCCTGATACACTTGAACCTCATGTAAACTGTCAATGTGCATTTTCTTGGGGTCTTCCTCTTTTTCTCTGACCTTCCACCTTTCTCAGCATGATGTCTTTTTGTTTTTTAAATTTTTTTATTTTATTGTTTTTTGTATATGTATTGTCAAATCAGATCTGACTGGTACAGGAGGAGATTGTCCCTCCTTCTCCAGCAGAGCATCTGGTGGATTTGAACCATGCACCTATGGGACTAATAATGTCTTTTTTTGAGGACTGATGATCGACACTCACTAGATGGCTATTATTTTTTTAAATGGATAAAAATATAAATTATTAAAAAATTAAAAATTATAGAGAGTGCAGAGAAACTGGAACCTTGGAAAATTGCTGATGGGATACAAACTCGTGCAGGTTCTCCTCAACTTTGGCTCCTCAAGTTTTAAACAGAATAATCTCATTAAATTCCACTCACAAATATTGTCATGGATTGAACTGTGTCCTCCTGAAATAAGTGTCCATTTGGCTAGCCTTTGTTTCTCCGGATTATGTAATCATCCTGTGTTTTGTAAATCCTACCCTCTAGGATGTTAATGAGGCAGTTAGGTAATAGTATAACCCCCTATGATGTTATCTGAGATGTGGTCAGCAATCAGTTGAAGGAGGATTAGGGTGGGTAGCAGCACCATTAATTAGGTCACAGCCCTGATCTGATGTAAGTAGAGTTTCCCTGGGGAGTGGCCTGCATTACATCTGTCTTACAAGAGATAAAAGGAGAGAGAACAGGACCATAGACAAAGACGAGCCAGGAGTCAAGTGCATCCTCTGGACACAGGTCTCTGTGCTGGAAAGTGTCTCCACAAAGTGGAAGACCAAGACATACAGAGCTCTTCAAGGAATGTCGGGCCTACAGATGCTGAAGGCAACATAGGCCTTCCTCTAGAACCGGAAGAGAGAAAGCTTTCCTCTACAACCAGCATCCTCAATTTAAACTTCTAGCTTCTTAAATTGTGCGATAATAAATTCTGTTCGTGAAAAGTATCCATTTGTGGTATTTCTGTTATGGTAGCCCTAGATAACCAAGACACAAAAACAATCAAAAGAAATGAAAACAGTGATTCCAAACAAACCCGCAAGGGAGCTCTGGTGGCCTAGTGGCAAGAAGCTGTGCTGCAATCCAAAGGCGTGCAGTTCAAATCCACCAGATGCTCTGCCGGAGAAGGAGGACAATCTCCTCCTCTACCAGTTGGATCTGATTTGATGGTACACAACTGCGGGGGTGGGGGATGGGACTAACAAACTTGCATACCATTGTTCATAGTGATATTATTCACAACAACCAACAAGTAAAAACAACCCAAATCCCAAATACCCATCAATGGGTGAATGGATAAATGTGTTATGCACATAAAATGGCATATTGCTCAGTAACAAAAAGGAATTTAGTTTTTACATATGCCATAAAAAGAATAAAACTTGAAAACCTTATGCTAAGTTAAAGAATACTGTATAGTCACATGAAAAATCTAGAACAGGCAGATTCCTAGAGCCAGACAGTACAGTAGACAGTTGGGGGAGGAACAGAGGATGTATTGCTTAACAGGGACAGAGTTTCTATTTGGGATGATGAAAAAGTTCTGGATATAATGGTAGTGGTTACACAACATTGCAAACATACTTAATACCACTGAATTTTACATTTTAAAGCAGCATGCATGGTTCAATTTTGTTTAAATATACAATCCATAAAAGAAGAGGTAATTTTTTTTTATTTTAAAACAATTGGTTTATTAATTTGAAGAAAGTGTATAGACAGTGCTATAAACTAGGTGTCCCATAAGACCCTCCTGGATCAAAAATTAGTCCCAACAAGTAATACTTTCTCATCTTTTAACATTACAATTATGTACATCTATTTTTATTGTTATTATACAAATTTAATAGAAAACCACATAACCAGCTTTACTCACTATTCTAGATTTATAAAGTAGTTCATATAAAATTGGAAATATTTTATTTAAGAAGACAGAATTTTAAAAGCAGAAAAATAAATGTTGGATATTTCATCTTGGGTACTTCTAAAATGATTTCTAAAACAATTCCTCTCCTGGGCAAGCAAGCAAAGTGAAATGACAAAACAAAGACTTGGTGGTCAGGGGTGAGAGTGTGAAAGGTTAAAAATAATAACAGTTGCCATTATAATAGCTGTCATTGCCAAATTCCCTGGAAGAGAAAAAATTGTCCTTAACTGAGAATCACTGAGAAGAGGGACAAGTCATCCCATTTGCCTGCGACTGGGCTTTCTAAAACATAAGAGTTTCAATGCTAAAAGAGTCCCAGGCAAACTAGGATGGCTGGCCACCCCAAGTTAAGACCCTCCATACTTGATAGAAGTGTAACTTGGGCTAATTATTTCTTTATACCTCCATTTCCTCAAAGATAATATCTTTATTATTATTATTATTATTATTATTATTATTATTATTTTGCATGTATGTGTGCTGTCAAATCATATCTGACTGGTACAGGAGGAGATGGTCCCTAATCTATTCTGAGATAAAAAGATATAATTCATATATTTGTTATGAGGATAAAGGAAAACACGTATGAAGAATGAAGCTCAGTATATAACAAAGAGGGGGAAGAACCAAAAACCAACTCACTTTCAGAGAGTCAATTCTGACTCATACTGATTCTTTGGAGCAGAGAACTGAGTCTAGGGTTTTCAAAGTTGTAATCTTTATCTGACAAACATTGAACATGTTGCAAGGAGGGACCAGTCCTTGGAGAGGGACGTCATCCTTGGGAGGGTGGAACAACAGAGCAGGAGAGGAAGACCCTTGATGAGATGGATTGATTCCGTGACTGGGGTAATGGGGGTAGGTTTGTCAGAGACAGTGAGATTGGCACAGGATAGAGCAGGGTTTAGGGCCATTGTACATAGGGTCGCTATGAGTCGCAAGCAACTCGATGGCACATAACAAACAACAACAACAGCAATATGTGGAAGCAAATGGCCATATCTTTCTACCATGCATGGCTGCTGGGTTCGAACCACTGACCTTTTGTTTAGCGGCTGACTACTTTAACTACTGCACCCTTAGAGTTTTGTGTGTAGGGGTAATAAATAGAAATAGTGTTGGGGTGAGCTCTGGTGGCCTAGTGGCAAGAAGCTGCACTGCAATCGCAGAAGTGCACGGTTCAAATCTACCAGATGCTCTGCTGAAGGAGGGAGGAACAATCTCCTCTTGTACCAGTCAGATCTGATTTGATGTTGCACACACACAGAAATAATAAAATTTTTAAAAAGGAAAAAAGAAATAGTGTTAGGTATTGTTATTGGAAATTTTATCTAGCTCAAAAGTACAGGATAGGTAGGTTTGTTCTTTATAAAGAGTAGCAATTTTTACTTATTCAAATGCATGTTGTTGTTATGTGCCTTTGAGTCACCTGCGATTCATAGCGACCCTATATACAACAGCTCTGAAGCCTCCCCTGTCCTGAGCCAGTCTCACTGACTCCAACACACCAACCATCCTTGCCCTAGTTACTGTGTCAATCTATCTCATCCAGGGTCTTCCTCTCCTGCACTTGGTTCCTGTCATGAGTGGAACTGTATCTTCCAAAAGAAGTGTTGACCTGCCTGTGATTCTTAGTAGTTTGGCAGTTATATGTAGGCATCTTCAATGAAGTAACGGGGGCAGCCAATCAGACTTAAGAGGATTAGGGTTGGATGTAACAGCCTTAATCAAATCACAGCCCTGATATCACGTAAGGAGTCTTCCTCTCCTGCGCCATCCCTCTACCCTTCCAAGCAAGACGTCCTTCTCCAAGGACAGGTCCCTTCTGGCCACATGCCCAAAATATGTGAGATGGAGCTTCAAAATCCTAGCCTCCAAGGAGAAACTTGGTCTCACCCTCTCCAAGACAGACTTATTTGTTTCCTTGACAGTCTATGTGGTATGTTTAAGACTCTTCTAAAGCACCACAACTCAAAGGCATCGATTCTTCTTCTGTCATCTTTGTCTCCAGACTGACATCCTTGCTTCTCAGTACTCTGGAGAGGTTCCTGACCGCAGATTTTCCCAGCAAATTGTCTTTTGATTTCCTGACTGCTGCTGCCAAGAGTATTGATTGTGGAGCCAAGCAAGCTATAATTGTTAAAAACTTCAATATCATCTCCTTCTCTCATGGTGCTGCCAACTGGTCCAGTGGTGAGAATCTTTGTCTTTTTGATGTCGAGCTTTAATCCATGTTGAAACAGAAATCCATATTTTTGGTATGTGTTGTTGTTATGTGCTGTCGAGTCACCTGCAACTCATAGCGGCCCGATGCATGTACAACAGCCCTAAACCTATCCCTTGCCAATTGTCTCTGACTCGCCTATCCCCATTACCCCAATGACTGAATCAATCCATCTCATCGAGGTTCCTCTCCTGTGCTGTCCCTCTACCCTCCCAAGCATGACGTCCCTCTCCAAGGACTGATCCCACCTTGCAACATGTCCAAAGTATGTCAGACGAAGCTTCAGAATCCTTGCCTCCAAGGAGCAGCCTGGCTTCACCCTTATATTTTTTGTGATAGCAGCTCTAAATAACTAAGACAATACCCAAATCGTTTACAACCTCTAAAATATATAAAAAGAAAGCAAGTTCATTACCATTAAATTCTGACTCATTATAGAACTGTCCCATAGGGTTTCAAGGCTAGAAATCTCTTCTGAAGAGGAAATAACTTATGGGTTTGTTTGAGCCACTGACTGGCCTTTCAGTTAACAGTCCATCAGGTCTCTCACATACACTCACCACCATCACATTGGCTCCAAGTCATAGTGACCCTGACTCTTCCTTGGGTTTTCAAGGTTCTTAATTACAATGGGAGGAGATTGCTCATCTTTCTCTCCAGTTGTTGTTGATGGTTTTGGACGGCTGGATAGATGAAGCCTTTCAGTCAGCACCAAAACTCTTTACAGACTACCCTCCCGGAGCGTCCTTCTACGTAAGGTAGAGTACAGGAGAGCTAGACAATAACTAAAGATGACAGAAGAATCAATGCCTTTGAGGACCAACACGGAAAAGAAAGTCAGGGTGCATCTTTCGGGGCTAGAGATGCTTGTGCCAGCCAGACCAAGATGTACACAAGAGCAACAGCAGCCTTAGCAGAGAACCTGAGACTGAAGTGATGGAAATGCTGCTACATGGAGCCAGAGCCAGAGGCCTTCCCCCAAGCTCACTAGAAAACTGAGGGAAGATGTCATAACTGGCAGGGCTAAGCGAACTTTGTGACACTGATCTAAGCTGTGAGGCTGAGGTCTAATGGTTTGTGACCATGCTTGAGAAACCATCTGGACTGAGGGACTGTATGCTCTTGCCAACCTGTATGACAGCTTTAACTGCCCTAATAAACCACGTGGCCACTAGTATGGCTCTGTAAAGCCTGTGGAGCCATTGGAACAAATTTTGGACCCAATACAGCAATAAGACTGGTGTTGGAATTAGTAGAAGTAGGTGGAAGAGCATGGGGCCCATGTCTGACCTTACAGGAATTAGTTTTGTACTGTGGATGTTGTTAGAGGGACAGTTCCCCTTTGTGAAGCTGACAGACGTCAGACTCGGCCACCTCATGCTATCCTCACTCTTTTTACACCATATCTCACTGAGGATCTTCCTCTCTTTCATTGGCTCTCTACTTTTCCCAGTGTGACGCTTCTAAGGACTGATTCCTCCTGAAAATATGCCCAAAGTATGTGAGATGAAGTTTCTAAAGAGCACCTTGGTTACACTTCCTCCACAGACAGACCTGTTTATTCTTTTAGCAGAATATGGTGCTGTTTTATGCTG
Organism: Elephantulus edwardii; assembly: GCF_000299155.1. Classification (NCBI taxonomy): domain Eukaryota; kingdom Metazoa; phylum Chordata; class Mammalia; order Macroscelidea; family Macroscelididae; genus Elephantulus; species Elephantulus edwardii. The sequence goes on from NW_006399756.1 coordinate 33,979,573, forward strand.
TTGAGTTGGAACTGACATTTAGCTGAGCGGCCAGTGAATTCCCAGAGGCTGTAAACCGCACAGGGAAAGATTGCCCATCTTTGTCCCTTGGAACAGGTGATGGACTGAAACGACTTACCTAGTAGCTGGCAGCAAAACTCCTTACCAATACTCTTCACTGACACCATTCAAAGGCTTCAATTCTTCTTTTGTCTTCCTTATTAATTCTTGAAATTTCACACTTTACATTGAGTCTACTCAAACAATCCAGAATAATTTTTCCATCTCAAAATCCTGAATTGAATCTTATCAACAAAATCCTTTACCGTGTAAATGACACATAATCATAGATTCCAGAAATTAGGCCTTGGGCACCTACTATTGACTGTTCCATTTTGTCCCCTGTATCTCCACTGTAGGTTGCTGTGGTCCCAGAACCTGGCAGAGTGCCTAGGTTGGTATAAGTATTTGTCACTATGATGGATAGTGTGATAGCCCCTGAAGGCTGAGCCCTAGGCTGTGGTGACAAGGGCCTCCCCCTCCCTATAAGGCCTGGTCTCTGGGCTTACTGCCAGCAGTCTACCTGCTCATCTCTTACTTCCGCACATGATTTGCTTTATGGAGACTCCAGGAGACTTACCTGTCTTGATTTTTCATATATCAAGGCAAAGTCAAATCAACTTTATTGAGGTGTAATTCCCATATCATTAAACTCATTCACTGTAAGTAGTAATTGTTTTGACAAATGTATAAACCCATTTAACTATGACTATAATAAAAACATTATGGGAATTTACAGTTTGGTATGGTTTGTTGTATTTAGTGCACGATTCTGAGCTTTAAGACCTGTGCAGGCTTGTCTAACCATTACGACAATCTGAATCCTGAACAGTTCCATCACCTCCCAACATCCCTGGGCTCCCTTTTGTAGTTCTCCCTTCCTTGCTCCCAACCCCTGGAAACCACTGTTTTGTTAGTTAGCAGAACCTGTAATTTTAATCCTGGTTTGAAGTAGCCTTGTTGGCACAACAGTTAGCAAACACTAGGCTGCTAACTGAAAGGTGTGTGGTTCAAACCCACCCAGTGGTTCGAACCCACTCGGTTTTTCCCCGGGGCGGGGGTGGGGGGGCAGAAATCCCTTGCTGATCAGCTCCCATAAAGTGTAGGAAGCCCTGTGGGCAGTTCTACTGTCACAAAGAGTTGAAAGGAGTCCAAAATCAAGCCAGTGGTGGCACTCAACAACCACTTTGCTTCCTTAAACAAACACACACACACACACAAAGAATTCCTTTTATTCTGTGGACTTCTCCAGCCTGTATCCTTAGCAGAAAGGAGGAGGTAGGTGATCAGAGCAAAAGGCTGTGGAGTGGAATGTCTTCGTGATGAGCCTCCTCAGGCCAGTTCCTCAATCTCTGGATAAGCATTCACTTCCATGTCATGGGAAGACAAAGACTCAGTTCACCACAATTAGAAAAATCATGCAATGGGAGTGAGTCAATTAGATGATATTTTCAATGTGTGACCTCCAAACTGAAAAAAGTCAGAGACTATGGCAAGCATGATGAACCCTGTATTATTTCACGTCAGCAGTTAAGACTTTGGTGGTGAAGAAAGGAAAAAACAAATTTCAGGTACCACAACACCGAATTTACTCTTTGCTGAGTTTGAAGAGGGACATCATGCTTGGAAGGGTGGAGGGACAGCGCAAGAGAGGAAGACCCTGGTTGAGCTGGATTGACTCAGTGATTGGGGTAATGAGAATAGGTGTGTCAGAGACACAACAGAAGTTGACTCAATATAGAGCAGGGTTCAGGGCTGTTGTATGTAGGATTGCTATGAGTTGCAAGCATTTTGATGGCACATAACAACAACAACAACAGAACTATTTCTAGGGTACTCCAGTGGTCTAGGGGGTAGGGAGTTACATTGCCAATCCAAAGGTGAGTGATTCAAACCTACCAATTGCTTGTTGGGAGAAAGAGGAGCAATCTCCTGAAGGTCAGTTATGAGTTGGCTTTGACTTGCTAGCAATGCATTGAGAAGAGAACCTAACTCCAACATTGTTCTCAGTGTTCATGTGGTAAGCCTTTCCAGGCATAATCTCCACTAATACAATTTTATAATGAAAGGATCTTCTCCCCATTTGTCAGATGAGAAACCTGAGACACAGAAGGATGAAGTAACCCAACCCACATGGAATTCCAAGCCCACTGTTCATCGCATGTCACCACAGCTCCTATCTCTATGAACTAGCTAACTGGATGCTGGGTATACGGTTGAAACCAAAGTCATTTCATTTTGCTGACCTTCTGACCCTATTCAAATATGTCCTTGTTTTCCAAGAAATAGTAATAATCTGATTAATGTTTATCTCTAAACACAATTTTATGACCCACCCCAAGAGATAAAACAGGAAATGCTAAAATGATGAAAAATGGACCCAGATTCTTCAAACTGCTGTGACTATCCCCAACTGGCCAATGTAGAATGGATACATGCCCTCCTCTTTTTTTTTTAATCCCATCAATTCCTGGGGCCTTGTTTTTTACATACTCTCCTCTTATCTTTGTTCAGGGCTGATGCCACTTGGGTCTCAGCCCGCTTTCACAAAAGCACACATGTTAAATAAAGCATAGTTGCTATACACTTGGCTAGTAGTGTTGCTTCTGGGCTTTGTAGGGAATCTGGACCTTCCTCTGGCGAGTCTATTCCAACACAGAGAACTCATGTGTATCAGAGCATAACTGTGCGCCACAGGCTTTTCAAACAGCCTGACCTTCTGCGAGTTGTGTTGTTTTAGTACATAAGAGACTGGTGCTGCTTGAGCCAAAGGTGGTAGTACCTTTCTGGAAGTTAAAGTCCACCAGTAGCTCCATGAGAGAAAGATAAGGAATCTCCTCCTGTGTTAATTTAGAGTCTCAGAAACCCACTGGAGGGTCATCTAGGAGTGGGTTCCAACTCAGTGGCTAGGAAGAGTAGTCGTAATAGTAGTATAACCTTTTAGAAGTAGAACATCCCTTTCTGAGGCACCTCTGGATGGATCTGAACTACCCACTTTTCAGTCATAGGGAGCACTGGTGGTTCAGTGATAAGAGTTGTGCTGCCAGCCCAAAAGCACATGGTTTGAATCCTCCAGGTGCTCTGCAGGAGAAAGATGGGCAGTCTCCTCCTGTGCAATTTACTGCCTCTGAAAACCCACTGGAGGGTCAGCTGTGAGTCAGTTCTGACTCAACGGTACATAGCAACAACATTTTTCAGTCAGCAAGAGAAGACCCTTAATGGTACAATTGACACAGTGACTACAACCACAGGCTTGACAAAGCAGGGATTGTGAGGCTGGTACAGGAGAGGGCAAGCTTCTGATCTGCTGCTCTCTGGGTGTGAGTCATAATCAACTCCACACCATCTAATAATATCTTTCAACAAGCAGGCAAGTGCTTAACATGACCATGTGGAGAGCAAACCCCTAGAGGTGAATTTTTGGGTAATCTGAACTAATGCAGAAATCCCTTGGATTCAGTTTCCGTCCATGAGTGATTCTGAACCGGCTCTGTAAATGTCTCTTTTCAAACAGGCAGGCAGGCAGCCAGTGTGCCAGGCACACAGCTCTCATGGCTTGCCTTTCTGATGCCCTCTCATTACTTTTAATTGCATCTGAGCCTCACCAGCATCTTATATTTTGAATTCTAATCCAGGGCATTTCTCCACCTCCAAATGGTCTAGCACAGTACTCCCTTGGCAGAACTCTCCAGAGAAGTGGCCCCAGAAAATGGAACTGGTCTCCATGAATCCATCTACCTCTATACAATGAAGAGTTTAATATAAAAGAAGTCCTCCCAACAGATTTACATCACAATCTTCACACAAAAGTAACATTACAAAGGGAAGAGGTTTGGTTCTGGAGTTTTTGGTGTGTGTTGTTTTGTTTTGTTTTTTTTTTTTTTTTGTTTTTAAGTAAGAAGAATGCCACTTCTGAGCTCTAGTTCCTACAGTATTAAGAACACCATCGGAATTACCCTGACAAGAAGACAAAAACAACTTCTAGGGATGCTGGGTTAGAGATAATAGCCACACCAGCCCCATTAATGTTTAAAGTCAATGGAGCATAAAACTGCTTTTCTCTACTTACAAGCAGGCATCAGCTTACAGAGAGAGGGGGGGAAATTACCATTTGAACTCTGCTGAAATCCATAAACTCTCCCCTAATTTTCATGCCCCTTGAAATTCTCCAGTAAGTATCATCAGAATGAAAATGAGACTTCCTCTCTCTTGGGGAAAGGTTTCTTAACCTCATCCAAAAAGGAAAAGAGTGTGTGTGAGAGAGAGAGAGAGAGAGAGGCAGAGAGGCTCTCCTAGGACACGGAGGGTGACTGCCTTCTGGGAATGAACTCGTCACCAAAACCTGCGGAACTAGTTGTGGTGACACACCTTGGGACCTGAGAGCCTCTGGGGTCACTTCAGGAAGGCCCTAAACAATCTCAAGTCAGGGTGGATGTGGGGTAAAATTCTAGGGACCCCCAGCAAGTCCAAGGAAGTAATGCCTTCAGGATATGTTTAGATAGAGGGGGAACCTTTATCCTTCATCTATTAGCTGTTTCCGTGGGGAATCTCTGGAAGTGAGCCAGGTCTCCGTGAGTAAACCATTGGACCTAATCCCACATTACATTTGTGTAATGCCTGACAAAGCCTGTTCCCATTATCTCATTTGATCTTGAAAACAATCCTCAGAGGAGGGCAGGGCAGAGATTATTTTTTTTTCCATTTTACAAGTGAAAACACTAGTAAACTGATTTGCAAGAGAGTCACACACCCAGAGCAGGACTGAGACAAGACCTGAATCTTGGTCTCTGTACAACCTGGTTAAGGTTCTTAATTTTGACTCCATGCTATGAGCCTGATCAAAATATTCTCAGCCCCACCCAGTGCTCATAATCATCAACTTAACTGGCAACCGGGAACTCACTAGGACAAAGTTTATGTTTATACTACCTCCACATATCTGCCCTGATGCAATACAGCTCCGGCCAGGCAAGTACTCTGGGGGAAAAAAAAAAACCAACCAACTTTCATATCGGTTCCTTGCACCAAAGACCAAAATGAACCCCCTAGCTGGATTTGAAAGAATCAAAGCATTAGAAAAATCTAAGGAAAATAGAACTGAATCTTTAATAACTTTCTGGAGGCAAGGAGATTCTAAATTTAGCAATGGCTTAGAAGTCTCAAAGGAAAGAGTTTAAGATTTAACTATATTAAGATTTGTTTTAGTATGAGAGTAGAGTGTGCAGGGCAGAAAAAAAAAAAAAAGAAAGAAAACCCAAAGAAATATTTGCAGCAAAATATTAAAGAAAAGGTTAAAGTCTGGTATGTAGACGTGTCAGGCAAGTAAGAAAAACTCAGCAGAGGAATGACAGGAACAGACAATTCACCAAAAAAAGGAAGTACTGCTGCTTGGCAAACATTGAGAAAACTGCTCTAAAATAAAACATATGAAGACTGAAAAGACCTAACAATTTCACCTATCATCAACAAAACGGAAACCATCATACTCAAGTACTAACTATATGCTCGGATATTAATTGGAGAATAAATTTACCCAACTCTTTTAGAAAACAATTTAGGTTCGCTTAACAGAAACGTAAAAATGTTTATATTCTTTGACCTAAAATTCCAATTCTAGAATTATGGTCTAAGGAAAGCATCATTAAAATGAAAAGAAGTTTTCTGCACAAAAACATGTCACAAACTTCTTTAAAATGGCAACAGCGAACTTTTAAAGGAGTAGTTTAGTAATTTATGGCCCAGCTACTTAATGAAAACTTATGCAATCATTAAATGTTTTTAAAGTACGTGCAATAACATGAAAAACGTTTATGATGCAATACGAAGTGAAAACGCAGGTAAAATTGCTGTGTGACTGTTTTGTATACAAAAAGAAAGGAAACATTTTAAAAATACGAGTGATTCGGGTCTTATGATGGTGTGGTTCATTCAGTTCATGTTTCTATTTTCACGTTTGAAGGTTTATTATTATGTCAATGAACAAAGTCTAGCCATGCGGTGAATCCTCTCCGCTCCAAGCCTGGAGGAAGGAGTGAGGGGGAAGGCTCTACGACCACTACCTAAAAATCAACCAGCATGAAGGTTTCACAAAGCACCCTAAGACCTTCCCCGGCTCGCCCAGTTCCCACCTCTCCGAAGCCTAATCGGAAGCCGAACCCTCCCGCGCGGCCCAGTCCGCACCCAGGCTGGGGGTGTGACGCCACCCGGGGGCGGAGCGGACGAACCCAAGCGGGGCCGACACGTGGGGAGAGAGGATGCGGCGGCGGGGGAGGGCTAAGAGTGTGGGTGGGTGTGTCGGTGAGTGGGCGAAACCACCGCGGGCCGCCGCAGAGTCCCCATCTGCTTCTGCAGTCCATCCGGCCGCCGCAGTACGATCGCTGTCCCCACGATATGGATCTCCTCACACGTAGATTTTGAGATCTGAGCCGAGAAGGTTCGAGTCACTGCTCTGCGCTTCCCAGGACGTCCCGTCCTCCGGCGCCTCCTCGCGCGACCCTCCCCGCCCCGCCGCCGTGGTACGGCCCACTTACGTCACCCTTTGTTTACAAATCAAGCGGAGCCGGTAGGATTCCGGCTTCGGTAGCGTATTACCAACCAGTAGCTGGGTGCCTTCGGCTTGTGCTTCCTCCCCGGCCCGGGCTTCTATCTTCGCATCGCACCAGGCTCAGCCGCGGCCCACCGATCTCCGGAGCGCAGCCAAGCCGGCGGCGACACTCACAGCACTCCGGGTGCCCGGGCAGGGGGCCATGCGGTGCCGGAGAGAGGAGGAAGAGAGAGCGGAGGGGGAGGAAGAAGAAGACAGCTTCCTCTTGCTGGAGCAGTCGGTGACGCTGGGCGGCTCGGGCGAAGTGGACCAGTTGGTGGCCCAGATCGGCAAGGCGCTGCAGCTGGACGCGTCCCAGGACAGATCGGCCTCCCAGTGCGCACCGCCCGGGCCGCCGCTGCAGCCCCCGCGACCCCTGCCCGCGGTGCCGGCGGACAAGGCCCGGCCCCGGGCCCAGCCTGTGTTTCTGTCACCTGTGCTGCCCTCGTCGACCGAAGCCGCCAGTCCGAGCTCCCTGCGCTGCACCCTCGGGGAACTCCGCCGCGTACGGGTCCGGGCTGCTCCCTACTGCGTGGCGGAGCTCACCGCCGACTCCGGCGCGCTGCCTGGGCCGTACCGCCGAGGATGGCTCCGGGGCGCTGCCCCTTCCCGCCGCCTGCATCAGCGACGCTGGCCCCAGGCTGGGGCAGGCGCCAGCGACGCTGATCTCCTGCAACAGCTTGTGCTTTCCGGGAACCTCATCAAAGAGGCCGTGCGAAGAATACAGCCAGCTGTCGCCGTGGTCTTCCCTGTTGCAGCCACAGGTCCAACAGGTACCTCTGGGTCTGGAGGTGGGCTCAGCGGACCCGATGCCTTCGCCTTGCAGCCCTCAGGCGCTTTGCACTGACCAGGGCCCTCTGGAGGAGGTTAAGGAGGCCGCTGCGCAGACCCGACGTCCTACCCTCCGCCACTCTGGACCTTAAGCCCCCTCTCTGGCGCTACCTGGGCTTCTCGGGGCCGCATAGGAGAGAACTTTAGAGACGTTCACGGGTCTGGATGCGCCCGTGCGGCGAGAAAACTCCCACGGACCCAAGGGCCTGGGATAAACTGGGAGAACTATGGCAGCTATTTGCATCCTCTTAGACCAGTCTTAGCCCCGAGGGGCGTCGTGTGCTCGGATTATTTCAGGATTGGGTTTAGAGGGGCGGGAATCGTGAGGGCTTTATAACAATACTTGAAAACTAGTGACACAGAGCATTCATTTGCTCTCTATTTTCCGGTGGAGGAACTTTGAAATGGTGCTACAATTGCCAGGTGAATCAATTCCAGGCGGGAGGGGAGAGAAGAATGTAAATGCTTGGTGGTGGGTGGGCCAGTATCATCCCCTTTCTCCCACCTGATGGCTGATTGAGGTTGGGGATCTGAAGGCCAGTTAGGTGGAGGAGGGAGACTTTTGAAAGTGGAGAAAGTTGAAGTAGAATGTGGACTTTTTAAAAAATGACTTGACTTTGCCACCTGTGAGTCAAGGTCATGGTTTGCTGTGAGTGGGAGTGCCTGGAAGAGCTAACTCATCTGGGTGTCTTTTTCATCTTGCTCCAAGAAGTCTTGTTCTTTGCTACCACTTGAGGAGTCTCCCGAGGATACAGGCGAGAAGGACTGGTTCGGGGAGAGGTATTTTTTTTTCTTCTCTCTCCTTGCTTGCTTACCAGAACTCCTCCTCCTGGGAGGCCTCACTTGGCCATGACCGAGCTTTCTCCGAAACACTCATAAACAATCTTGTGAGTGGCTCTCCTGTCCTCCTCGCCTGCCTTTAAAAATCTGCCCTTCTCAGCGTCTGCAGAGTGGAAGAGAGACCCTGGGCATTTTTCCTGCTCCGTCCTGGCCCTGAAGGGTGGAGCCATAGGCCTGAGCCATGCCAGCTCTTTGTGAGTGACTGAAATGTTTTTAAAATGTGACTCTCCGGGAAAGACACCGCTGGCTTTACCGTTGTGAAACTTGAGGGCGCTTTAGAAAGGTGCCACCCCTAAACTTTTAAGGTAGCTAAACTTTTTTTTTTTTAAAGTTTCAATGGCTTGTTCATCCTCCAGATGTAGCTATTGATGTACACTTCGCACCGGAGTGTCTGAAATTGTGGTGGTCCTGATTTATAGGATTTCTTAATTAAAATATCTGCTGAATAAACTTGATTTTTGTTTGTTTTGGAATATGGCTTGGTGTTTTCGTGAGAAGTGGGGGAAAGAAAAGCACATTTGAGATACCCTTAATAATGAAAGGATGCACTTTGGGAGAAAGGGTTTTGTTTTTTTTTTAATTGGGAAAAACATATTGAGGGTACAAGGAGGTGAGGGTTGGGGGCAGAAGGGTGAGGATGGGCCAGGATGCAGTTGCAGAGCTGCACAGTTTGGT
>NW_006399756.1:33993510-33996810 GCF_000299155.1 Elephantulus edwardii
GGTCATCAGACTCAAAATGCCCCATGCCAGTCCATCTCATCTCTCCAATACCTAATATGTCAATATTTATGCATTCCATTTCTTTCTTAACAATTTCTAATTTTCCTTCATTCATTTTTTATGGTTACCTTTTACAAGACATTGCTACTAGCTTGATTCTTAACTGAGGCTACCCACATTGTCTTCCTTGCATGCCCCTGTTAATCCAGCCATTGGAGAAGGTAGTAGAGAATCTTGTCTCATTCCATGGCCTGGGATGTTGACTCCATTTTAAGGAGGCAATGGCCATTTCTGAGGCATTGCAGCCCGAGATAGCCCATTCCTTGAACTTGGCTTTGGGAATAACTTTGATTGCATATGCTTTGCCCTTTGAAGTACCCGGGCCCAGAACTGAGGCTGTGAGCAGGGTGCAGTTGAAGCAAGGCCATCTGAAGGGATAGAGGCCTAGGTTTTCCTGATCATGTTCTGTGAGCCCAGTCCAGAGGACTGGAGTAATAAGGAAGTGGTGAGGAGAATTGGTTTGTATATGAGGTGGGAGGGTGGGAGCAGTTGGTAAGGGCCTTCATAAACAAAATAACAGAGGTAGGCGAGCTCTGGTGGCCTGGTGGCAAGAAGCTGCAATTACAGTCTCAGATGTGCATGGTTCAAATCCACCAGATGCTCTGCTGGAGAAGGAGGGGGCAATCTCCTCCTGTACCAGTCAGATCTGATTTGACGGTACACGTAAAATTATACAATAAAAATTAAAAAAAAAAATAACAGAGGTAGAAGCCTAGTAACACTTAGCAACCATGGCTGGAGATAAAAATCTGGTAACACTGAGAGGGGTGGATGGAGCGTGGAAGATGCCATCAGGTGAGAAGTAGAAATAACAGCTAATGTGCATAGTGCTTCCCATGTGCTCGGCTCTGTTCTGAACATTTTACAAAGACCAGCTTGTCAGATATCTACGTGGGAGAAATTGTGAGCAGAGGGAGCAGACAGAAGGAAAGAGTAGAACAGACAGAAACCAAAGCAGGCTGGAGAATGAACTGGAAGGGGTGATTTAGTATGTAGGTATGTCTGCACAGTCTACCCACAGCGCAACAAGCACTTTGTATGTGTATATTCTCTTTATCTCTCCAGCAGTCAGCTATGGAAACCCAAGGTATGACTTTTTTATTGTCTTTTCTGAAGCCTGAAGTTTCTCAACTTTCTTTAATCAGCACCATTAAGAATCGTGTTTTGAACATCTGCAATGGGGATTCCTTCTCACTTTAAATTAAGTACTAGAAAGTACTGTTTATGGTGCATATGTGGTTGTTAGATGCCACTGACTTGACTACGACTCATAGCAATTCTCTGCACAACAGATCCGAGTCTTGCCTTACAATCCTCATAAACCAGCCCGTTTGTGGTGGTCACTGTCAGTGCATCGTATGGAGGTTCTTCCTTGCTTTCACCAACCCTTTACTTTTCTAGCATGATGTCTCTTTCCAAGGACTGATTCATCCTAAAAACATGCCCAAAGTAAGTGAGCTCAAGTTTCTCCCCGTTCTCCTCCAAAGAGCACTCTGGTTGCACTTCCTTCAAAGCCATATTTGTTCTTTTAGTAGTTCTGACTTGAAAATGATTTTTCACTAATATTAAGCTGTGAGATCTAATTTACTGTTGCAGCCAAGGTCACTTTGACTCATGGCAGCCTCATGTAGAGTAGGACTGTGCTCCTTAGAGTTTCCAATTCAATGGTGGATATTTGGCAAGTAGTTGCCATGCCTTTCTTCCAAGGTGCCTCTGGGAGAACTGGAGCCTCTAACCTTTCAATGAGAAGGATGCACCACATTCATGATTTCCGCCACCCAGGGATTCCCAGAAGCTAATTTAGACAGTGAAAAAGAAACAGGAAAAGGCAGGGCAAAGGTCTGATGATAACCAGCTTGTGATTTTTTTTTAACCCACCCAATCAATAAGTCAAATAAACTGCCCTAAGGACCTATCAGCTGGGGGTTGTGAATTTCTTAACTCTTATGAGCCAGTTAACAACTGATAAGAGGGAACAGTTAATCAACTGCTTGATATCAGTTTTCTTTTGATTCTGGAGTAAATGACAAGGAGCGATTAATTGACATAAAACCAACAGAAACAAACACACCCAGCCCAACCAACCACAAGTGAGGACTTTCTGAAGGATAGACCTCACAGCAGGTCAGGTCCAGAGCCTTGATAGGGCAGGACTGTTTGTGACAAAGACACTGTCCTGTGGGACACACTCATACCTGTAATCCCCCTGGCCCTGTTCATGAATCCTGCCAGGACTAAGGACTCCATCCCTTCTCAAGATCATAGTCTTTAATGGCATCTTGCCTTCAGTTTTTTTCCTTTTGCAAATGTGTCAGACTTTGGATAAGCACAGATGTCTTCTGGTTGTGAGAATCCTTCCTTTGGCCCTGCTTCCCCTTTTCAGCCCATCGCTCCTTTCTCATAGTCTTCAAACATCTAGATATCATGATTCATTGATACCCCCAACCATTTCATTTCTGTAGCCTCCACAAGTATGTTGAAATGTCCCATTGTTTACTCTGTAAATATTTTTCTGAATGCTACTCAACACAGCTATGTTTTAGGAGACTCGTGTTTTCAAGCATGAGTTCAGTTAATCCCAAGAACCCCATGAAACAGGGACAGTTATTGTTGGACTTTTCAAGGGACGAAAGTGAAATTAGAAAGGTGAAGTGACTTGCCAAAGTCACACAGTATAAAAGGAAGAAGCTGGAGGTCTGTGAGGGGTGAGAGAGGAAGAAAATGTGCAACAATGAAAAAAAAATAAAAGGAAGGAGTTGTTATCAGATGCCACTGAGTTGACTATTACTGATAGGGACCCTGTGAACAACCAAGGTGAACCTTGTCCTGTCCTGTGCCATCCTCTTTCTGATATGCTCAAATGTATTGTTACAGTCACAGTGTCCATCCATCCTCTTGGGGGCTTCCTCTCTTTGATCTTCCACTTTTCCCAATATAATGTCCTTTTGCAGTGAATGGCACCCCCTAAAAATTTGCCCAAAGCACAGAAGTTTTGCCATCCTTGTCTCTAAGGACCACCCTGGCTGCTCTTCCTCCAGGACAAACTTGTCATAGGTTAGGACAAGTTGGGAATCCCAGAACACTTGATCGTTCTAATGCGAAACTTATACTTGGACCAGGAGGCAGTCGTCAGAACAGAGCAAGGGAACACGGCATGATTCAAAATTGGGAAGGGCGTCAACCTATATGCAGAACAGATTATCCGGGAGGCTGGGCTCTATGAGGAGAAATGTGGGGTCA
>NW_006399756.1:33997540-33998358 GCF_000299155.1 Elephantulus edwardii
GACAAGTTTCAGATCCGTTCTACAATGTCAATGAACTGCACAAATGTTGTGCTCAGTGAAATAACAAAATTTACTCCCACTATTGTTAGCAAGTCAGTCCTGACTCGGACATGCTGTAGGACACTGTTAGAAATGCCCCCGAGAGTTGTTTCATCATTCTTTCAAGAAACAGCTCACAATTTGATGGGAGTGTGTATGTGAACGAAATAGGAAAGATTCGGTGTGAAAAACAATGTATTTGAACTTTGTAAATAAGCCAGTATAAACTAAAAAAATAAAAAAGAAACAGCTGATAAGCTTGAACTATTGGTAGCTCATAACTATCTATTGGTTCACAGCTGAATATTTTAACTATTGCACCAGCCTAACTCCTTCAGTGAAATTAGCCAATCACAAAAGAATATTGTTTGATCTCACTTCTACTGCAAATAAAGAGACCAAAGTATATTAGTGATTACAGAGTTTGAGAAAAGGAGAATAGTTTTTGTTTATGATGGTGAGAATTTGGCCATGATTATGGGTGATGGCTTGTTGCAGACCGAGGGTTCCAAAGAATAGAATAAATTTATAATAAAGAGACAAACAGCCAGGAATGATATACAACAGAGAATGTGAAAAACAGGGGGCCAGCAGTTCCCATGACTGAAGGCACGGAGCCATGCTTCTCTTGAGTATTTATACAGAAAAACAAGGAAGTACAAAACAAAGGATAGTGGTGCTCTTTAAGTTAATCTCAAGAGGGAGGGATTCGTTTGATAAAAACTAAGGACAATGTTGACTCCTAGGGAATGCCCTAGTGTCACAAGGTGACCTTCAGC
>NW_006399756.1:33998458-34000303 GCF_000299155.1 Elephantulus edwardii
GGGGGAGGGTGGCAGAAGGTGGCCTAGGTAACATTGGATACCCTAGGCATTCTTTTTTTTTTCTTCCGTCCCAACCCAGGGGTCAGATGGCACACTCTGGGGACTGAGGAGCTGACCCTGAGGGCCGCGATGGCTCGCCCCGAGCCCTGGGCTGAGGGCAGCCCGCCCTGGGCAGAGGGCCGCGACCGAGGGCAGCCCGTAAAGGCAGTTTTTGAAGAAGCTCCTAACTGAACTATCTCCTTTGTGGTGGGAAAAATAAACCTATTTCAGGAATGCTTTCTGGGCCCGAGGGCAAAGAGAACCAAGTGACTTATGTCTGGAGGGAGGTGCAGAGAAGTGAATTTTTATCTGGATTTTGTTACAATGAAAGAGGAAGACCCAGACAAAGCCAGCCTCTTTTCTCCTTCCAGACTTATGGCTTGGGGAAAGGAAAACTGGGTATTAGAGCAACTCATAGCATAGTGTGAGAAGGCAGAGCTTAGACTAATCGAATAGATCCCCTCTCTGTCCTTTCCCAGCCCTCTTTAAGGAAGGTTCCTGGTCTAACCCAACTTTGCTAACCGGCTTCATTGGGTGACTTCCTGCTCAGTGCCTTGTCACCCCACACTGAGGCTTCAGAGGCAGTCCAGTGTTCAGTGTCCAATGGTGTCACTGTGGGCAGGTTACTATTAATTTCTTACAAAATAATGATACTTAACAGGATGATTAGGAGAACTTTTATGTGTCTGGAACATGACAAAAAAAAAAGATAGTTCCTCATTCTTGGCATTGCCACTGCCCTTTTCCCCCTCTTTGGGGCCCTACTCTGTCCCCTAAACTTGCCCTCTTCACCGTCATGAATGCTTCAGCCACCCCTTTCGTTCCACCATTTGTATGTACAGTTGTTCCCAGGCTGTTCCTGAACTTCTAAGGCTGACTACACACATTTGCCTAAAGATCTCACCATTCTGGGTGGTCATGAACATACATTTACACTAGCCAGGGGAGTTCTGGTGGCAGAATCCACAGGGACTTACACTGCTAATCCAAGGCTGAGTCTCTCTGGCTGTTCAAATCCACTGATTGGGCTCCTTAGGAGAAAGTTGGACAATCCGAAGTTGGAGTGAATTAACAACCAATTGAAAACCTGCTAGAGGGTCTGTTCTGACTCAACAGCCAGTTAGTGAGCCATCTAAGTAAAAAGAGATCAAGAGGTCCTAGTGGAGCCTGCAGGCAAGTTCTGGGACTGAGAGCTTTACCTGAGGCAACAGAATCACAGAAAAGGTACAGGCAACAGATGGTGCATGCTGCTTTCATTTAGAACTTCAGATATTCCATAAAATGACATCACAGTGAGTGACATCCTGGACAGTGAGTTCTCATCCAAGGCAGATGTCCAGTGGGTCTGACTGGGACATGCCACATACTAAAATAGCAGTCAGAAATGAGCTGAGCGGAAAGGGGACCACTTGAGCCTCATTGCTGGCTATTGTTGGATAACTTCTAGTCCAGTTCGACTCATAGTGACCCTCTGAACCCTATTCTATCCTGTGCCATCCACACACTTCCTGACACACAAGAGCCCCTCTCAGCAGTCACTGTGTCAATCCACCTGGTTGAGGGTCTTCCTCTCCTTTGTCGACCCTCTACCTTTTTTAATTATTGCTGGTAGGCACCATTTGTGGGTTTGTTTTTGTTGTTTGTTTTTTTTTATGGTTGTTGTTGTTCTTGTTATGTGCCATCGAGTCGTTTCCGACTCATAGCGACCCTATGCACAATAGCTCTAAACCCTGCTCTATCCTGCGCCAACCGCACCGCCTCTGACACACCCATCCCGATTACCCCAGTCACCGAATCAATCCATCT
>NW_006399756.1:34014433-34043176 GCF_000299155.1 Elephantulus edwardii
CGTAATGTCACTATACATACTGAAACAACTGCAAAAATTACTTTTCTCTTACTTTTACCCTTGAACTCTTAAATAATTCTTTAAAAAAAAAAATATATTGAGCTTCAGAGGATGGGGCGACCCCCATGACTATTTATCAATTCTACCTCTGAATTTTAAATACGTTTTCAGAGGGTGGGGTATAGTCCCCATGAAATCTTTTTCTTCCCTTAAATTTGCCCTTTAAGGGGTGAGAGAATCCTCATGAAAATTTTTTTCTAATTCTATCCTTAATTTCCAAGGAGTGAAGATTCTCTCATGACCCTGTTTTTAATTGTCCTGAAAGTTTCACTTACCCTGAGTGAATTCCCTTTCGGTTCCTGGTGTCTGCTCGAAAAAGAGAAAAAAAGAGAAACCACCACCTTATCCAAAGAAAAACCACCACCTTGTCCCAAGTTCGGGCGCCAGAATGTTGCAGACCGAAGGCCCCAAAGAATAGAATAAATTTATAATAAAGAGACAAACATCCAGGAATGATATAGAACAGAGAATGTGAAAAACAGGGGGCCAACAGTTCCCATGACTGAAGGCACGGAGCCATGCTTCTCTTGAGTATTTATACAGAAAAACAAGGAAGTACAAAACAAAGGATAGTGGTGAAATCTTTTACAGATAAGGCCAAGTTCGTCTTTAAGTTAATCTCAAGAGGGAGGGATTCATTTGATAAAAACTAAGAACAATGTTGACTCCTAGGTGACCGTCAGCTTGTATTAAGCCTCCCTCTTTTCCCGATACAGCATTCGGTCTACTATTATTAATTTTGATATTCGGCTTCCCTCAATGGCTGATACAATTGACATCACTCAATTGTAACCTAGGGGAACTCTGGTGGCTTGTGGGAAGGAGTTTCACTGCTAATCCAAAGGCAGATGGTTAAAATCCACCAGCTGCTTTGAGGAAAAAAACTGGAAAATTTCCTTTGTGATTTACAGCCTCTGAAAATCCACGGGAGGCTCAGCAATGAGTGGGTTACAACTCAAACGGCAATGAGTTTTACGTTTTTTGTTTTTGAAAACCTTGTAACCTAGAAAAGGTTGAATTAGCAAAAGTTGCCCTATGTGTATTTTCACAACAGTAAAAATCACCATAATAATGAAAGAATCAGGATTGGAGTCTATCTTTTGGCTCAAGAACCTGAGTTTCAAGGCCTTGTAAGAGACTGTGTTGAGGCCTGAAGGTTTTCCTTTTGAACAAAATAAGTTCTTGTCTTTTCCTCTCTCTTCCTTCTCAGCCCCTTATCATCTGGTGCCTGGATGCTGTAACAGTCATTCAACTGCTCTGACCGACCAGAAGTGTTCTCTGTCCCAGTCTACCCACCTCGCTGCTGCCTGATTAATCTGCCCAAAACATCCTCTCATCTTGTCACCCCCTCCACCATCAAATACTGTATCAAATCCGTGGGAAAGAACGTAGTCACATATGAGCCCCTCAGATAACCTTACATTGACAGAAAATAAAAGGAGGAGTGAGAATAAAACGAACTGGAAGGTCCTTTTCTGCCAGGAAGCTATTATCCCTGATTAATATCCTCTATTATTATCATCCCCATTTTGCAGATGAATTAAGTGAGGTAACTGAAGTCATGGGGCCCAGTTCCAAATCACACAGCTAATCATGGAGGGTTGCTGTGCTGCAGACAGAGCCCACGTGCCTGTCTAGTCTGTTTTCTGGGAAAGATTGTAATAGGCAGGTCATTTGCTCCCTTCAGTGATAGGTGGACAACAGGCAGGAAACTCTCTTCTTTTGCCTGCTCCAGCTTTGACGGTGTTCAGATGAGGGGACCACTGAGCCCAGCGCCCGGTGGGTTTCCAGCTCCTTCCTCATCTCTATCTAAATGAGGCAGTAGCACCAGCCTGCCCAGGGCTGAGCTCTCCCAGGGCTGACATTCTGTGATTACCGAGCATTGGTGGAATAGGGGGGAGTTAATTGAGTGAGTTAGTAATTTGGTTGCCAGGGTAACTCTTCTCTGATTGGAAGGAAGAGATCACAGGGTTTGACACAGACTTTGCTGGGTAGGGAAGTGGTTTCTGATCTTCACTCCATGTTTCTGGTTCTGAGCTGGAAAAGGAAAGAGCAAAAAGGGATAACAATTGGATTCAAATATTATAGCATTTGTGCCTTATTTAAAATAAAATCTTAGTATATAGAGTTCTCTGTGGGGTGCGGCTTTCTTTTCTCCAGATCGCTTCTGCCATTTGTCAATTGCCATGTTTTAATTTGTTTCCCCGTTGGGTTTACAGACTGCTTCTTCTTTTCATCTCTCCCAGGCTGTTTTATGTGGTCAGCTGTCTTTATAGGATGCTGGGCATTTTGTTAAGGAAGTGGTTACAGCAAACCTGGTTTTCCCAAGCTCAGCTTGGAGACCTAAGGCAGAGTACCCAGGGTTCTAATGATAGGGACTGGCAAGTTGCACTATTCCGGGGGTGGGGGTGGGGGTTGTTCACACGTAGCATGTGTGTGGTGTTTGCAGTGAACAGTACTGGACCTTGTCTGATAATATTCATAGGCCACTTGGGCTCTGGGGGAAACACAATTGAACTGGGAGTCCAGAAACTCGGTTCCCAACTCTTCTAGGTCTTTGATCTTCATTCTCGATCATTCTGCGCTTTCACCTTCCCTGGACTATCTTCCACCTACAAAATGGGATAGTAATTAAAAAAAAAAATTTCACGTAAACGCTTCCTTAAGGATCTCTGGTGGTATCGTTCAGGTAGGGAATTGCACAGCTACCCAAGGACCAACATTTCTGGTGGTTTGAATTCACTAGATGTTGTGTGGTGGAAAGATGAGCAGCCTTCTCCTGTGCAATCTATAGCCTCAGAAACTTGCTAGAGGGGCAACTGAACTTTAGGCCAGTTCAGCATTTACAGTAATGAGAGAGAGAGAGTGCTAGAGAGTGAGAGAATGTTTCTTATTCCTGGGATAAATTCCTTTGCAGGACTTTAAAAAGCTGATTATGGCATTATGGTACCTTTCAAATGCCTGATAAATACTATGTATTTGTTTGCTCCAGTCTTCCTTTAAGGAGGAAGACTCTTTGCATGACATACTTAATGTTCTCGGCTGATAACTGCAAAGTTGGAGCCTCCAGACCATCCAGAGGTGCCTTGGACAAGAGGCCTGACAATCTACTCCCTCAGTGTGGCCGCTGAAATCCCCATGAGGCACAATTCTCCTAACACAGATGGGGTCAGAACAAGTTGGAAATGAATTGATGACAACTGGTTTTGTATGTGGCAAGCTCAAGTTTGATTTTTGTCTTAACTAATCATTCTAAGTTAAGCTAGTACAGGGTGCGGTGGCTAGTTTGAGGATAGACACACTGGATTGTTACCAAACCTCTGACCTTTAAGGAGTCCTGTCCCAACTGGAACCAGAACCCCAAGGCTATCCAACTTCAGGGGAAGTCCTCCCCTTGCTATTTTCTGCTCATGTCCAGTGACCAATACAGCCTGCTGCACAGCACTGACAGAAGTGTCTCCTTCCCTTGCTAGGAAGCACTGGACTCAGCCCCTGTGCCTTGCTGGACAGGCCTGGCTCAGTGGATTCTGAGGGGATTTTTCAGAAGACATTGGGGTATATTAGAGAGCAAATGGGGAGGTAGAGAGTACAGGCAGCAGTCAGCAGGGAGTTAGAAAATCAGGATTTTTCTATTATAGAGTGCCCAATCTAGAAGGCTTTAGGAGGATCATGGCTTACTTCTATTTCTTGAGAAACAGAGGGCCTGGCTACTCAGGGCAGCCATGGAAGGAAGTAGTAGTGAGAAGAGTAGGGGGTAGGGACTAGATACTATTCCTCTCTAGTACGTGCCAGCCACTGTGCACCCTTTATCTCCTTATCCCTGCTGTACAGACAAGGAAACTGAAGCCCACAGAGATTGAGCAACTTGTCCAAGGTTCCTCATTTGGCATATGTGGACTTGAGCCCTAGGATCCTTTTTTACCGCCCAACCCAACCCAGTCCCTGCTTGGTGAATTGTTCCTTCCCTTCCCAGAAGAACAAACAGCAATGATTCAAAAGGGGACGGATAGATCGCTGAGAATGGCAAAGGATGGGACATTGCTTTATTCTGTTGTGCATGAGTCTCTGAGTCAGAAGCGATCCAACTGCAGCTAACAAGAGATGTCACTACTGAGGGAGGGAATTGTAGTTATGTGCCAAAGGCAAAGAGGGGAGTCCTTTATTGCCTTCTCAGCTGGTTTTTCTATCACCATAGCCTGCATCTACAATAGCCACCAGGCTCAAGGGCCACGTCATGGAACAAATCCACTAATGACCACTGAGCCAAACCAAACCAAGGCCAGCTGCTGTGGTGCTGATTCCAACTCATAAAGACCCCATTCGTTTATTAGAGTAGCACTAGATTCTGCACAGGAAAACACATAACTCTTGAAAGCAAATTGCCAGGCCTTTTTTTTTTTTGAGGGCCCTTCATGTGGGTTACGACCACTTTTTAGTTGTTGTTGTTATGTGCCATCGAGTCGCTTGCGACTTATAGCGACTCTATGTACAGGAGCCCTAAATTACACCATTCTATCCAGTGCCAACCTCACCATCTCAAACGCACTCATTCGCACCACTCCACTCACAGAATCGATCCGTCTCGAGGGTCTTCCTCTCCTTCGCCACCCCTCCACTCTGCCAAACATTATGTCCTTCTCCAAGGACCAGTCCCTCCTTGCAACATGCCCAAAGTATGTCAGACAAAGCTTCAGGATCCTTGAATCCAAGGAGCATTCCGGCTTCATCTTCTCCAGGACAAAATACTGTCATCTGACTCATAGCTGACTCTAACAGGCTTTCTGAGGCCATAAATCCCATAGGAGGAGATTGTTCATATTTTTCAAAAAGCCACTGTTGGATTCGAATTGCCAGAGTGGAGCTGCCTTTGGGTTACGGAGTGCTCGGTTAGTAGCTGTTGTTCAGAGCCATAGAGCGGGAACTAACCCCTAGCTGACCCTGTGGTGGGTTTTCAGAGGCAGTAAACCACACAGGATACTGCCCATCTCTCTTGTGAGGAGCCGCTGGTGAATCCAACACATCTCCTTACACTAAGCCCTCAGTGCTCCCGAGTTAGTAGCTGAGCATCAGCCTTGCACCACCCAAACACTTTAATGACTGCAGTAGAAAGAAAAAGTGATTTCCCAGTCTGTGATGAGTGATATGATTGATGGCCTTAGCTAATAGGCAGAGGCACTCCATAAAATATCTTCATTACTAACCAGCAATCCAAATGACTCTTGAGGCTAGAGTGAATGGGATTGGTCCAAAATGTGACCTCACTTTCATTTAATTTCATGCCAGGACCAATACACACCCAGGCGCAGACCCTGTCTAACGCGTGAGATCCTCAGACACAAAGGCGCTCTAATTACCATGGGCAAAGCCTGGCTGACAGGGATTTCAGGTGTTTTCATGTTAGGGAGATCAGAGAATTGTGCTCTGTACTGCTTTCCTGCTGACAGCAAGGATAAAACCAAACAAAAAACCCAACACATTTATTCAAAACAGACTTAAGATAAAATCCTATGATCAGGACAGCCACAGTTTCAGACACTCCGGTGCGAAGTGTAGTTATGTCAATAGCCACATCTGGATGATGGACAAACTATTGAATCTTACAAAATTAGAACATGAAGGGGTTTGCTCCCTCAGAGCAAGCAGCATGCTCCAAGCCCCTCAGCACGGTTCACAAAGGCCAAGCCTGCAGCTTCACCGTTTGGAGGGTCTCCTTTTCTACCCGGTTTCCCCTCACTTACAAAAGAGAGCGGGCATGGCTGGGGGAGGGGTAGGAGGAGAAAATCAACTCCATCTACCCAGGGAATGGCAGCTGTTATTGCAAATGGTCCCGGAGAGCCCATTATAAGCTGCTGTGTGTTAGGCTGTGTCCCTGGAGTGGCTGTCACGTGGCCTCTCCCAAGTCCCCAGCCCGGGCCCCTAGGAACGCCAGCGACATTCGCTTCAGTAGGACAGCAGAGGCGCCGAGGGGCAGAAGGACGCGGGTGTGGGGGGGCATGCTTCAGGGCAAGTGTCCGGTGCAGCCGGGAGGGTGGCCAGGGGCGACCGCCCGCCCCGTGGGAAGCAGCGGCGCCTGGCTCGGCCCCGCCTCACCACACCCGCGGTGGTAGTGGTGCTCAGTGTCCTCAGCAGACTTCAGCAATTGCAAAACACCGTGATCTTCCAGGAGTACAGGCACAATCCCGCAGCTCCTCTGCCAGCCTGGCGCCCCTCAAAACCTTCGGAGCGCCCCAGAAACCGACCTTAAACTCCAGGCTGTTACCATGCTCTTATGAGGACTACTGCGCGCCTCACCCTACCTGGCTGTCACTCCACATCTCCTGTGCCCCTGGCACCAGTACTTTCCTACCCTAGACACACAGCCTTCCACCAAGGATGTGCGGAGCTAAGAAGGTGCAAGGAAAAAAAGGCTACTTCTATTCAATCCCTAAAGGTTCGTTTCACATTACATGCGTTTTGTATTAAGAACGAGCACCTCTAAAGACATAAGCCTCCCCCTCCCCCCAATACAAATGTTCAAGTCTGGCAGTTTGGGGTACTCCTATTTCTTCCCCCAAATGCATCAGGAACCAGCCCTGAAAAAGTCAATCAAGTAACTGGGATATCTTCCAGCCAGAGCCCAGTGAGACCGGCTGGAGGGTGTTGAGGCCCTGTCTTGGCCAGCATCCTTCTCCAGCTCTGAAGTCTTGAGAAGGATGGACTGGGGCCACTTGACTAGAGGGTCCTTGAGTCTCCAGGAGGGCAGCACGCTTTGCCACCAGTACAGGTTTGTTTTACCAGGACTGTAATCTTGGGGTGCGAACTGTAACCTGCGTTAAATAGGGCCTGCATTTCAAAGAGGTGTTCTCCCTCAGCTTCCCGAGGAAACTGGGCGAGATTTTGAGTCTGCCTCTTCATTAGCTTATTTTTCCAGCTTATAAAAGCGCGAGTTCACCAGCTTTGGGCAGAACTGCAGCTTCCAGGGGACCTTAAGCCCTCAGAGGCTGGCGCTGTGGGCACCCGAGGAGTGTTAGCTGCCAGGGACAAGAAGGTCCGCAGCCCTGAGCGGTGCGCTCCTCCTGGACGTGCCAGGGTCACTAAAAGCTGCTCGAGGGTTGCGGGGCGAAAGGGGCTCATGCGCTGGGGCCGTCGCCACGGGTCCCAGGGGCGGGCGTTGGGGAAGCTTTGCTTGGAGCTGCAGCCGTCTCGAGTGAAGCCTCCGCACCGCCTCCTTGATGAGGTTCCCGGAGAGCACTAGCTGCTGCAGGAGCCGGTGCGGGTCGTCGTCACTGGTGCGGGCTTCCGATTGGGGCCCGCGTCTCTGTTGCAGGCGGCGGGAGGAGGCAGCACCACGGAGCCAACCTCGCCGGCAGGGGCCAGACAGCGGCTGCGGGGCGCCGGGCTTGTCGGATCCCTGAGGCCCATCAAAGCCGGCCTGGGGGGATAGCAGCTGCAGCGCGCCGGTGCCGGCGGTGAGCTCCGCCACGCAGTAGGGCGCAGCCCGGCCCCGCACGCGGCCGCGGTCCCCGAGGGTGCAGCGCAGGGCTCCCGGACCGGCGGCTTCGGTCGACGAGGGCGCAGGCGACAGAAACAGAGGCAGGGCCGGGGACCGGGCCTTGTCCGCCGGCACCGCGGGCAGGGGTCGAGGGGGCTGCAGCGGCGGCCCGGGCGGTGCGCACGGGGAGGCCGGTCTGTCCTGGGACGCGTCCAGCTGCAGCGCCTCGCCGATCTGGGCCACCAACCGGTCCACTTCGCCCGAGCCGCCCAGCGTCACCGACTGCTCCAGCAGGAGGACGCTGCTCTCCTCTTCTTCCTCCCCCTCCGCTTCCTCGCTGGCTTCCTCTTCCTCCTCCCTCCGGCACGGCATGGCCCTCTGCCCGGGCACCCGGAGTTCTGCTGGCTCCGCTGGCCACTCGGCTTCTCTCCAGGCTCGGTGGGCCGCGGCAGAGCCGGGCGCGGTGCTAAGGCCGGAGCCGGGGGGCCAGGGCGGACGCGGAAGCCGGAGCCCGCCTGGCGCTAGCCGCGCGCCAGCAGCCGCGGGAGCCGGAATCCTACCGGCTCGCCTTGATTTGTAAACAATGGGTGACGTAGTGTCGGACCCTACCACTGCACCCGGGATAGGGGTGGCCAGTCATTGGGGGACAGGACGCCTGCAGGACTGCGGTTCAGGATGAAGCCCTGATGCCTCTGAGCTCTGGAGGGCTGAGTGCTGATTGCGCCAGCGCACTGGGGAGCCGGTCTTCTCTTACTCGGCTGGCAGTGATGGGCATTTCCCGAAGATAGACACCGACGTGAAACCCGTTGGTTTCTTCCACACACGAGCACATACACTTACACACACCTACACACACCCCTCCTCTGGACGCAACAGTTCTTCTGGTGGCTTTGCATTTTCGAGGTCTTAGATGCTGGCACCTGGGGAGTGAGGAGAGAGGTGCGTGACTGGAGGGGGAAACTGGCCAAGGACCTGGCTGGAGGTTTACCGAACCGAAACTAACAGATGAAAGGCGCTGGTGAGTGTGGCAGATTTGAAAATGGCAAAGAAAGACCACACATTTATATAATGCTCGATCAAGAACCTAGACCAGGGCCGGCTTCATCAGAGACCTAGGAGGTTGGCGGGCCTGGGAGGGGGCTGTGAGCTAGAATGCTCTTTTAAGACAGATTCATCTGACTAGTACTGGAAGATTAACTTTCAGGGCGTCGCAGGAGAGGAGAATGGAGAGTTGTTTGGATGGAAATGGAAATGTGGATAAGCTTAACTCTTTAACTATTATGATTGACTAGATAGTTAACCTAGACTTCATTTTTAACCAGAAGGGTAGAAAATGATCCTTTAGTTTCATGTTACTTGGGGGGCTTTGAACCACTATTCAGAATTCCAAGTCCTTCGTGCTTCACTTTCAAACACTGCACTTGTAGGTAAACTTTTAGTCCACCTACCTTTAAAAGCCAACTAGGCACAATTGTTATCAAGCCATAAAAATACAAAACACTACCTTGAACTCGATTCTGGCTCTTAGTAATCCTTAGGACAAAATAAAATTTCCTCATAGGGTTTCTAAGTCTGGGAACCACAAGTGGACTATCAAGTCTTTCCTCTTCAAGTGGCTGGTGGTTTGAA
Source organism: Elephantulus edwardii (assembly GCF_000299155.1). NCBI lineage: Eukaryota > Metazoa > Chordata > Mammalia > Macroscelidea > Macroscelididae > Elephantulus > Elephantulus edwardii. The sequence goes on from NW_006399756.1 coordinate 34,023,594, forward strand.
CTGCTGACCGATGCAGCCGCAGCACTGCGAGGGTTCTTCCTTGGATTGTATCTGAGTGGTGGAAATATTCTAAAAATGGATGACACTCTTGGTTGCACAACTCAGTAAATTCACTAAAAATAATCTAATGTAATCATCAAATGAGTGAAATTTATTCTATATAAGTTGTTAGGTGCTATCGAGTCAAGTACGATTCATAGCAACCCTATGAACAACAGACCTGAACCCTGCCCTATCTTGTGTCATCCTTATCATCTCAGATAGATACATTTCAGTCCATTGCTGCAGTCACCATATCAATCCACTTTATTGTGGGTTTTTCTCCCTTTTACCAACCCTCCAGCTTTCCAAGCATGATATCCCTTCCCAGGAAATAGACTCTCCAAGCAACTTGTTCAAAGATGAAGCTCCTTGCTTCCAGGGAGCACTCTAGTAACACCTTTTCTAGGACATACCTGCTTGTACTTGGCAGTTCATGAGATACTCAGTACTCTTATCTGACACCCCAGTTCAATTCTTCTTCTGTCATCCATATTTGTTGTCCAGCAGCTCTCAGAGGCATAGCTAGTAATTGAGAAGACCATGGCCTAAATCAGGTGCACAGTAGTCTTCAAACTGACATGATTGCTCTTCAGTATTTTGGAGAGGTTCTTAACAGGAGACTTGCCCAAAACAATATATCTCTTGATTTCCTGACTCTTGGCACCAAGGATGTTGATTGTGGATCCAAGCAAGATGAAGTCATTGATAAGTTTCAATCCTTTCTCCATCTATCATGTTGTTGCATATTGGCCTGGTGATAAGGACCTTTTCTTTCTTGATCTAATCTATACTGAAGGCTGTTTCTTGAGGTTGAGATCTAATCCATACTGAAGGATGTAGTCTTCGATCCTCTGTAGCAAGCATTTTGGACCCTCCTCACTTTGCCAAGCAAGGTTGTGTCATCTACATTACGCAGGTTGTTGATGAGTCTTCCTCTGATCCTGATGCCACATTCTTCATAGAATCTGGCTTCATGAATTATTTGCTTAGCATATAGATTGAATAGGTTTGGAGAAAGGATACAACTCTGACATATACCCTTCTTTTTTTTTTAATTTTTATTGGGAAAAAACAAATTGGGGGTACAAGGAGGTGAGGGTTGGGGCAGAAGGGTGAGGATGGGCAGGGATGCAGTTGCAGAGCTGCAGAGACATATACCCTTCTTGATTTTAGACTGTGCAGTGTTCCCTTGCTCCTGTGTGGACAACAGCTTTTGATTTAGGTATAGATTTTGCATGAACACAATTAAGTGTTCTGCCATTCTTCCTAATGTTAGCCACAGTTTGTTGTGTTCCACACAGTCAAAGGCCTTTGCATAGTCAATAAAACACAGACATTCTTCTGTTATTTTCTTATTTCAGCCAGGATCCATCTGGCATGTACAGTGATACTCTTGGTGCCACAGTGTCTTCTAAGCTCGGCTTGAACTCCTGGCAGTTCCCTGTCACTTCCAGCAGTTTTGGGGTTTTTTTTGTTTTGGTTTTTTACCCCCATGTGATATTAATGGAATTTTTCTTTTATCATTTACCACATTGTGTTAGATATAAATGATATATCTGTAAAATTGTTTAAAGAGATCTCTGGTTATAATAATATATTGAGATGCTAACTGAAGGGTCAGCAGTTTGAAGCCAGGAATAGTCTCTGGGAAAAGAAAGAGCCTGGGAGCCTCTTATTTAAAGCAGCTAGTCAGCAGAAGATCAGCCATTGTGATTAACAGTTCATGAGGCTTTGGGAAAACTTATTTAGAGTAGTTAAGACAGGTAAATTTGGCCTTTTTGATTAACAGTGTGTTGGATTTGGGGAACCTCTAATTTAAAGCAATTTGGAAACTGAAGATGGGCCATGGTGTTTTGAATTCACTAGTGATTTTGAATGGGCATTTTCCTCCCGTACAATTTCATCTCTAAAAACTTGCTGGTGGGTCAGTTCTGAGTCAGTTCTGACTCCATGGTAGTGTGTTTTAGTTTTTCTTCTCTTTATGAGCTATTTATAGTTAGTACTGTATATACTATTTATAGTTAGTTATTTATATACTGTTTTTAGTTCCTAACTAACTTTGAGCCATTTGCCTTTTCTGGAATCAGTACAGTCTCTCTATATGCATATGGAGTAACTTCTCAGAATAAACCTTTTGTTTAAATTTTTTAAAAACTGAAAATTGGAAACCATTCAAGCCACTCTAAAAGACAGAGTAGAATTGCTGTACAGACTTTCTAAGTCTATAAATCTTCACTGAAGCAGACTTCCTCTTATTTCTTCCTCAGAGCTGTTGGTGGGTTTGAACTACCAACCTTTCATTGCAGCTGAGTGCTTAACTATATACCATCTGGCTTTCTTAAGAATCCAGATAACAATTAAAGAACAGACTCTTCTGGGACTAAGTGACCAAGTGCTAAGACTGAAACCAATTTTTGTCCTTACCTGGCTTCATTTAAAAGTTAAAAATCTCTTGTATAGTCATCATGGTTGATATGCCCCTGGAGGGGAGAGGCGGGAGGCTCCTTGGTTGAGGACCTCTCACAATTGGATAGTATGGAGGAGCTGAGTGAAATCCTCAAAACTGTACTTAAGTGTTATTACTTCAGAGGGGATGGTTGCTGAACATACTTTTCAAGTAAGCAGATACTCATCGCTTTGGACAACCATGTCTTTCCCATTTCCTACTGCCCTCTCTTCCAGCCGGTTCTATAGCAAATGACCCTGAAACCTCTTCTGTTTTCACATATTTGGAGAAAGTTTTCCTGATTCTATTCAGTCATTCAAGTGAAAAATGCCCCAACTTTCATTTAATTTTCTCACAGTTTGAACTCAGTCATTGCTGTCATCACATCCAGTTCTTATTTCTTGAGTGGTAGAACATTCTGGATTGTCTGACCTGACAGCTTTGTTGAGGACTGCCCTTCCTGGGTGTCATTGTCATGGCAGTGTCTATGTCTGTAGAAACAGAATGACCAGGGGTCCTGAGTTAGTTTGAGTGACCTACAGGGACAATACAGAAATAAAACTCTCATAACTGCACACCTAGATTTAACTATTCGTAACAGTTGGCAAATTTTCTTCAGGTCTTCTTTTATAAACATTCCCCAGATTATGTGTTCTCTATGTATAATTTTGCATACTGTAATACATTTTTTTGTCAAGGTATAATTTACATATAATAAAATGTAGATCTTACGGGCTCAATTAAATGAGTCTTACTAATGGTATATATCTTTGTGCACTATGCTATCGTTCATCTTACCGATGGTATATACCATTGTACTTGCCAACCAAAACAAGACAGCTTTTCCATCACCCCAGAAATTTCCCTTAACCCTTTAATCATAACAGTCTTTGTGCCCGCTACTAATTCACATTTTCCTCCCCACCATAGATGCTAGTTCTAGAACTTCTAAATAATATACTGTTTTTAACAGCCTGATGATATACTTCCATCACAGTCAAAACTTAATAAGCAGTTCTGCTTTGTAACATACTGATTATTATGAGTTAGGATTGACTTAGTGGTAAAGAATTTAATATCTATTAATAGTAAAATCCCTAGAGCCAAAAGAAGACATTAAGTCTATTCCAACTGAATACCATCTCAAGAACAGATTTGAAAAACAGCAGTGGGATGCCATCTCCCCCCAGGAGCAGTAGCAAAGTGTAACAGAATACCAAGCAATAAATGTTGGAGAGAATGTGGAACTCTTATGCTTTGCTGGTGGGATTGTAAAAAGGCAGTTTGACATTTCCTCAAAAAGCTGAACATAGAAATCCCATATGACCCAGGTGTTCTACTTATAGGAATATACACCAGGGAAATTAGAACTGAAAATGGACATATGTTTACCTATGTTCATAACAGCATTATTCACAATAGGAAGAAAGTGGAAGCATACCAAATTCCCATTAACAGATGGATTGAAAAATTGTGGAATATTCACACAATCGAATACTATGCAGCAGTAAGGAACAATGACTTCATAAAATACTGTATGATATGGGAGAGTCTAGACAGCATTATGCTGAGTGAACTAACTCGGTCTCATAAAGGACAAATACTGCATACGACAATTATCATAAAAAGTGAAGGATAACTAGTAAGGTGTGGATGTGTATAAATGTCCAAAAGGGTAAGGAGATGGAAAAAGAGGAAAGTTGGAAATCAATAGGATACCAGAATTTATTGGGCAGAAGGGGACAGGAGATGAAGGAGTAGGAAAGTTCAATGAGGACTCAAAAAGATGGGATAATAATAGACATAGCTCAATAGTAACTAACTATATTCAATACAATGTGTATAAATGATTGCATGAAACGCAATGTAAATGAAAGATTGAGTAAAACACAATGTGAGTGAATGAAACACAAGGTAAGTCAATTATCATATGCAAATCAATAGAAAATAAAGAGGAAAAAAAAAGAATAGATTTGATGCATTGAACACTAATGAGCAAAGGCCAGATGAGTTGTGGAACAACATGAAAGATATCAGACATGAAGAAAGCAAAAGGTTCTTATAAATACAGGAAGGAGGAAACTGTCAGGCCAGAACCAAGGTGATTCTGGGAAGTTTCGGCCTCCTCCCAAAAATATTTGATTCCCACTTGCCCTCCCCACTCTGTGTTCTTTCCCACAATGACACCATGACTAAGAAACAAAATAAACCACCTTTTTTTTCCCAAAAAAAAAAAAAGGGAGAACAAAGGATTCAAGGAATGTCAACATGTCAACAAAGGGGGTGAACAGCTTTGCAGACACTGTCGCCTCAGCAGTATAGTTGTTTGTTACGCTTGCCCCAGCCATGGTCAATCCTGTCGTGTACTTCGACATCACCGCCGATGGTGAACCTTTAGGTCGCGTCTCCTTTGAGCTGTTTGCAGATAAAGTCCCAAAGACAGCAGAAAACTTCTGTGCTCTGAGTACTGGGGAGAAAGGATTTGGTTACAAGGGTTCCTGCTTTCACAGAATCATTCCTGGGTTCATGTGCCAGGGTGGAGACTTCACACGCCATAATGGTACTGGTGGCAAGTCCATCTATGGGAGAAGTTTGATGATGAGAACTTCATCCTGAAGCACACAGGTCCTGGCATCCTGTCCATGGCAAATGCTGGACCCAATACAAACGGTTCCCAGGTTTTTATCTGTACTGCTAAGACTGAATGGTTGGATGGCAAGCATGTAGTCTTTGGCAAGGTGAAAGAAGGCATGAACATTGTGGAAGCCATGGAGCGCTTCAGGTCCAGGAATGGCAAGACCAGCAAGAAGATCACCATTGCTGACTGTGGACAGCTCTAATTATGATCTGTATTTCATGTTTTCTCTTAATCACCACATCATTCCAGAAATCACCTTGCGACCCCCAGTGTGCTTGCAGTACCTTTTAATCTTTGTGCTCTTGCTACAGTTCTTTGGGTTCCATGCTTTATTTCTCTACAAGGTTAGCTGGATTGCAGACAAATTTATGACTGAAATAAAAACTAGATAACACTAAAAAAAAGGGGGTGAACAGCCTCAGCTACCATGGAGTGTCCCTCCTTTCCCTCCCTAGAAGACCACTCACCTGGTTTAACCACAATGGGATGTCCCTCCCTTCCCTCCCTAAAGACCCTTACTATAAAACCTGCTCTAATCCACTTTAGGGCACGGTATTTCCCTGGTCTTTCCCTCTCCCTGTTTCTCTCTCTGCAGACCAAGGAATCCCGCCCGGGCGACCCCTTAATAAAGCTTCTTTAGTTTCCTTTCTTTCTCTGGCCCCTTCCTTGAGTCCTTGGCCTTACGTCCAGTGCGGAAGACCTAAGAGAAACGACCAAAATGAATGTCAGATGAGATTCTGAAACTTGCATTAGAATGTAAAGAAGCCAAAACAAAGGAAAGAAATACTGAAATAAGAGACATGAACAGGGCTGGTCCGATGGTAGTGGGTTATCATAAACTATTAGTGCAACTAAAGCTGGTATACAACCCCCCACTGCCAAATTTGACTGGCTTAAAAAGAAAGAGAGGATAAAAAAGAGAGGTGAATAGAAGATTTCAAAGGGCAGTTTGAGAAGATAATTATAATTAAATGTACAAAGCTGGACTCGGAAAACCAAAAGCAAAGAACATGATTGGCATTTCTCAAACGTAAAGAACTGAAGAACAAATTCAAGCCTTGAGTTGCAATATTGAAAGAGTCTATGAGCAAAATAATTGAATCACACAGGAAACATCAAAAAAAGATGGAAGGAATACACAGTCACTATACAAACTAGTCAATACTGAACCATTTCAGGAAGTAGCCTATGTTCAAGAACCAATTATAATAAAGTTCAAGCTATATTGAAAGCTTTGACAAAAAGATAAGGTTCCAACAGTTGATGGAAGACCCATTGAGGTTTTTAACAAACAGAGGCAGTCCTGGACATGCTCATTTGTTTATGCTGAGAAATTCGGAAGACAGCTACCTGGCCAATTGACTGGAGGAGATCTATATTTGTTCTCATTCAAAAAGAAAATATTACCCCACAAAGTGTGGAAATTATGAACAATATCATTAATGTCGCATGTAAAGTCTTGCTGAAGATTATTTATAAATGGCCGGGACAATACATCAAAAGGAAACTTCCAGACATTTAAGCTGGCTTTAGAAGAGGCCTGGGAATGGAGGATATCATTGTTGATGTCAGATGCATCTTGGCTGAGAGTACAAGAAGGATGTTTACTTGTATTTTATTGATTATGCAGAGACATTTGAATGTGTGAATGATTACAAATTGTGAATAACATTGAGAAGGACAGGAACCCTAGAACACTTCAAAGCAGAACAGAAAGATGTGCATCGGGGTTGGATCCTTTCTCCATACCTATTCAGTCTCTTTGTGGAGCAAATGACTGATGTTGTACTCTGAAGAATAAAGGGAAAGACTCATTAACAACCTCCAGGTGACAATATGCAGATCATACAACCTTACTTGCTGAAAGCTAGGAGGACTTGAAATGCTTGCTGCAGAAGGGCAAAGATTACAGCTTTCAATATGGATTACATTTCAACATCAAGAAAACAAAAATCCATGCCACTAGGTCAATATGCAACATCATGATAAATGGAGAAATGATCAACGTTGTCATTGTTGGAATCTACAGTCAACACTCTTGGTATCAGCAATCAAGAAATCAAAAGACATGCTGCATTGGGGAAATCTGCTGACAAAGACCTCTCCTTGGTGCTAAGGAGCAACAATATTGGTTTAAAGACCTGATTCAGGCTATGATCTTTTCCTTTTTAGGCCATGATCTTTTTTTTTTTTAATTTATTATTAATTTCAATGAAAATTTACAGACTTTGGATTTCCATTCATTCATTGTTGCACTTTTCTCCCCTCCCAACCCTTCCCCCCAGTACACTCCCCTCTTGGAAAAGTAAAAGAAAAATTCTTTCATTGTTTTACAATCCCTCCCCCCAGGTCCACTCCACTATGCAGCCTTTGCTCTGGACTCCTGTCATGACAAAAATACCTAATCACATATCCCTTTTAAACAGTTTTCTCCCTCATCTGTTTCAATGAAGTATACATTATTTGACCCATCTTTCTCAGTCTCCCCCCAACCCCGAGGTCAGTCCTGTTTTACAACAGTGGTACCATGCAGTATTTGTCCTTTTGTGACTGAGATACTTCACTCAGCATAATGTCCTCCAGGGTCACCCACTTTGAATAATATTGCATGAGTTCCTTATTTTTCAATGCAGCATAGTATTTCATTGTGTGAATATACCACAGCTTCTCTATCCATTCGTTTGTTGATGGGCACTTAGGTTGTTTCCAACTCCTTGCTATTGTGAACAAAGCTGTGATAAACATGGGTGTGCATATATCTGCTTGTGTGTCAGTTATGATCTCTTTGGGGTATATTCCCAGTAGTGGAATTGCTGGGTCAAATGGTATCTCTATTTGCAACTTTTTGAGAAAGCGCCACACCGCCTTCCAGAGTGGTTGCTGCACCATTTCACACTTCCACCAACAGTGAATAAGGTTTCCAGTTTCTCCACAACCTCGCCAGCATTTGTTGCTTGCTATTCTATTAAATTTTGCTATTCTGACTGGGGTGAGATGATATCTCATAGTTGTTAGGCCATGATCTTTTTATTTGCATCTGTATGTTAGACAATGAATAAGGATGGCAGAAGAATTTGATGCCTTTGAGTTGTGGTTTTGGGGAAGAATACTGAATATCCCGTGGACTCCCAAAAGAACAAACAAGTCTGTCTGGAAGGAAGAGTAACAACAGTAACAATAGCAATAATATCTACAACAACAGCAAGTAGTATTGTAGGGAGCTTTGGTGCTTCGGTGGTCTAGTCCATAGGGAACTAGACAGTTAACTTGAAAGCTGTGCCTCTCTAGTGGTTCAAGGCCACTGATAGCTCCATGGGAGAAAGTGGGTGATCTCCTCCCATGCGAGATACAGCCTGGAAACCTGCAGAGGATCAGTTAGGAGTTAATTCTGACTCTACAGCAATGAATGAATGAATGCTTTATTTTGTTGTTGAGCCATATTTCATTTGATCAGTATAACGTAATTTATCTATTCTCTTGTAAATGGATACCTGAAATCATGGATTGAACTGTGTTCCCCTCCAAGTGTGTGTTTACTTGGAAAGGTCATGGTTCTTAGAAATGTGTAAGTTAGGTAATGGTCCTTCCTGATCTGATAAACTAATAATTTATAAAGGAATTAAAGTGGAATGCAGCCTCCTTAATCCCATCTCAGCCTGATCTGTTGTGAGGGGAGTTTCCTGTGATTTTACTGAGAACACCTTTTATTTCACAAGATAAAAGGTGGGTTATGGAGGGTGTGATATGTGTGTGTGTGTGTCTCAGTATCACCAAAAAAGATCCTGCTAGATCCGGGAAAAGGTTGATGCCAGAAACATGGAGAGCTTTTTTTCCCTTCTTCTTTCTTTTTTTATTAATTTTAATAGACATTTACAGAGCTCTATCTTGTGTCGTTTTCATGATCTGGGTTATTATCATCTCCGTCATGCTCAAGTTCATTGTTGTAGTTACTTTGCCAACCCATTTCTTGAGGAACTTACTTGTTTTCTCTAACCCTCCACTTTTCCCAGCTTGGTGTCTTTCCAAGGACAGTCTCCTTCTGACAACATGTTCAAAGTATGTGAGATGAAGTTTTGCCATTCTGATTTACACTTCCTCCTAGATGGATAACTACAGATATGTACAGAAACACAGAAACCAACATTCATGGCAGTTACTAGGGATGGGAGGAGATGAGAGGAGCAGTCGCTCTCGAGATAATAAACAACTATTGTTTTTGATAATAGGGAAGTCTACATTGAATCTGAGTAAAAAAATATGTGCAACTTGAACAAAGGAAATGATGCCACTAACCAAGCAGGACATAAGAATAACCACCACTCTTGGTAAATGCTATAATATATTCAAGGAGTTGTGGTGGTGGTAGTACAACTGTTGGGCTGCTGGGCAAATAGTCTGTGGTTGGAATCCCCTAGTGGCTCCATGGGAGAAAGATGAACAGTCTCTTCCCATAAAGATTTGTTATTGTTTTTGCTGAGTCGAGTATGACCCATAGCGACCCTATGAACAACACATCTGAACCCTGTCCCATCCTCATACTTCCTGAGACATTAGAGCCCATTGAGACAGTCACTGTGTCAATCCACCTGGTCAAGGGTCTTCTTCTCCTTCATGGACCCTCTGCCTTTTCAAACATCATGTCCTTCTCCAAGGAATAGCCTCTTCTAGCAACGTGCCTGAAGTATGTTAAGTGAAGCCTCATCATCTTTGCCTCCAAAGAGCACCCTCTCCAAGATATATTTGTTTGTTCTTTTAGCAGTCCATAGGATGTTCAATACTCTTCTCCAGCCCCACACCTCAAAGGTATGAGTTCTTCTGCCATCCTTATTCACTGTCTGGCTCTCAGATGCATAGTAAGTGATTGGAAAGACTATGACCTGAATCAGATGCACCTTAGTCATCAAACTGACATCATTACTCCTCAATAATTTGGAGAAGTCCTTAACTGCAGACTTTTCTAGTGTGATATGTCTCCTAATGTCCTGACTGCTGGTACTAAGGGTGTTATTTGTGGATCTAAATAAGATGAAATTGTTGATGGTTTCATGTCATGAAGTTGTCATGATGTTGCATATCAGTCCAGTGTAAGAATCTTTGTTTTCATGACATTGAGATGCAAACCATTTGAAGGCTGTATTCCTTGACCTTCTGCAATAAGACATCTTACTTTCAGCAAGCAAGGTTGTATTATTTGCACAATGCAGGTTATTGATGAGTCTCCCTCCGATCCTTGATGGCACATTGCTCTTTATCAAATACAGCTTCTTGAATAATCTGCTCATCCTACAGATTGAATAGGTATGGAGAGACAACTGACACACTCCCTTCTTAATTTTAAACCATATAGTTTTAGTTTGCTTGGCTCCATAGTCAACACTCTTGGTATCAGCAGCCAGGAAATCAAGAGACAAATTGCATTGGGAAGGTCAGCTGTCAGGGACCTCTGCAGAGTACTTAAGAGCAATGATGTCAGGCTGGAGACTAAGGTGCGCCTGATCAGGGCTATAGTCTTCGAAATTGTGTGCTATCCATTGGAGAGTTGGAATGATAGAAAATTGATCTTTGAGCTGTGGTGCTGGAGAATAGTGTTGAATATACCATGGACTGCTAGGAGAACAAACAGATTTGTCCTGGAGAGGGTGAAGTGAGAATGCTCCTTGGAGTCAAGGATTCTGAAGTTTTGTCTGACGTTCTTTGGAACCAGTCCTTGGAGAGGGACATTGTGTTTGGGAAAGTGGAGGGACAGCGCAGGAGAAGAAGACCCTTGATGGAATGGATTGATTTTAAGTAAGTGAATGGATTGATTTTAAGTAAGTGTGTATGAGACGGTGAGGTTGGCACAGGTTAGAGCAGGGTTTAGGGCTCTTGTACATAGGGTCGCTATGAGTCACAAGTGACTCAATGGCACATAAAAATAACAACTACAACAACAACAACAACAACAACAACAACGTTTCCTTGCTTTGTCCATACAACAGCATCCTGATCTAGGTATAGGTTTTGCATTAATGCAATTAAGTGCTCTGGGATTCCCATTCTTCTCAATATTCCCATTCTTCTTAATTGCAATTGAGTTGTTTACCTTATTGTGGTGCACAAGTATTCTATAAATTCTAGATATAAATCCCTTATCAGACATGTCATTACCAAATATTTTCCCCCAGTCTGTGGCTTCCCTTTTTACCCTGTTGGAGAAGTTTTTGGATGTTCATGGGGGTTTGCTTCTTAGAAGGTCCCATTCATCTATTTTTTTTCTTCTCCTGGTTGTAGGTTTACAAGTACAGATACTTTTAAGCATAATCTAACACCTCATGGGATTGGTTTACTGGCTTTAAAAGCATAGAACCATAGTTCCCGTGGGTCAGCTCAGTCAATTGGCATTATATAGTTCATAAAGTTTATGTTCTACGTCCTAGTTTGGTGAGTGGTGTCTGGTATCTTAAAAGCTTGTGAGCAGCCATCTAAGACTACTGGTGTCTTTACTTGTCTAGAACGAAAAGTAAGAAGAAAATCAAACCTTAAAGAAGAACGTCTGTAGTCTATAGGATTAGTAACTTACATGAACTATGGCTTCATCTACCCTTGTTATTATGTGCCATCGAGATTACTACAAATCATGGCAATCCTATGAACAATGGCTCTGGACCTTGCTCTATCCTGAGGCAACCTCACCATCTCCGACATACCTAAATCCACCCCCCTTCCCCCAGTGCCACAATCACTGTGTCAATCCATTTCAACCAAGATTTTCCTTTCTTGTGTTGACCCTTCACCCTTCTAAGCATGAGATCCTCCTCTAAGGACTGGTCCTTTCTGACAACATGCCCAAACCCTTCGGCCACAAGAATTAGGGAGCTCTCACAGTCTAATTGTCAAGGATCTGTGCTGTCAAAGCAAAGGCAGGGGGTTCTAATTAGCTGCTCCGTGGGAGAGAGATGGGCAGTGTCCTCTTCTGTGGGTAGTTGCCTCTGAAGACCCGCTGGAGGGTCAGCCATGAGTCCGTTCTGACTTGACAGCATATAGCCACAACAGCTACCACTTCTGAGCTTTCCGATCAGGGACACGATCAAACAAGAGAAACATCGAATGAAACTCTAGGTTTTAAAATGTACAGATTTCTTATGTCAGTTCATCTTGGAAATCTCATTAAGTCTGACACAGTGACTGCAGCAATAGGTTTAAACAAAGACTGTGAAGACGGCGTAGGATTGGGCATGGTTTTTGTTCATAGGGTTTCTATGAGTTCAGGCCAACTTGGTCACCTCTCAGGGAAATAATAGATTGGTTTGGTTTAGAAACATAACTCAATGTTGGTGAGTTGGAATTAACTCATAGCTGACCCTCTAGTGAGTCTCTGAGGCTGTAAATTGCAAGAGGAGACTCCTCATCTTTCTTCCTGGATGCCTTTGGTGGCTTTGAACTTCCAGAGATGCATGGACTTTGGATTAGCAGCATGACTCTCTGTACCACCAGAGTTACCTATGCTCCTTAAAAAAACAAACAAAAACCCCGACAAACCAAGCCAAACAATTAGAGCCCAAATGCCAACATTTATGCCAAAGCAAAAACATAAGATAAGAGGAAGCGGGGAAACTAGATTAATGCAAACGGAACAACTGGAATGGAAATAGTGGGAATTTTCACACATTATAAAAAATGTGACAAGTATCACTGAACAGTATATATGTTGTTGTTTGTTGTTAAGTGCTGTCGAGTCGTAGGCGACTCATAGCGACCCTATGAACAAAAGTCCTCCACACTTGCATGCGTGACTTTCATCCTTTCTCCAGGTTCATAGGGTTTCCGGAGGCAAGCTATTTACGGAAGTGGATGCCACTCCTGCTTCACAACACAGAGAGAGACCAGTTGGCCTAGTGGACCAAAAGCGATGCTACCAAGCCAAAGGTGGGTGACTCTAATCCGTGGCCCTAAGTCCTGTTTTAAATTGTTGCTGGTCAAACATTCTTCTAGGTTGTACACTGGTGTGTACACTTGCCTTACAGAGGTAACTTGTGGTCACTGTGAAGCTGAACACGGTGACACTGATGTGTCAAATGTGATAATGGTTACTACCCATGGTGGACAGTGTTTGGTGGTGGAACAGTATATATAGACATTGTCAAATAGGAGCCTACTTTACTGTGTAAACATTCACTGAAAATAGAATAAAACATATTAAAAAAGAGTAACTCTATGGCTCAATCTGAATCTTACTTTTGACAGATTTATTTTGGGAACTTCATTCTGGGTATAGTGTTATTGTAAATTGTAGGTCTCTGGTGGGCTAGTGGTTAGAAACCGAGTTGCAATCCTAAAGGCACATGGTTCAAATCCACCAGAAGGATGAGCAATCTCTTCTTGTCTGATTTATCTCTGAAAACCTGCTGGAGGGTCAGCTATAGGTCGGTTCTGACTTGAAGGCACACAATAACAACCATAAAACTAATTGTCACACACAAAAAAAGGAATTTTAAAAATAACTTGCATTTGTGATTTGAGTGGAAGTTTACAGAGCAAATTGGTTTTCCATTTAACAACTATACACATTTCAATACATTGATTATAATCCTCACGTTATAATAGCATCTTTCCCATTCCTGCATGTTTCCCATTTTAATGCATTCTGTTTTCCTATCCATTCCTGCCTTCTGAGCTTTATTAGTGGGCAAAGGTATATATAGGTGATTATTCTAAGGGTCATGTACCTCCCTGGAGTTCTTCACCACTTTACAGGTCTATATGTTGTTTAGATGAAAGGGGAGTGATGCGTGTGATTTTAGTTCCAGGCTTTATAAGTGGCCAAGAACCTAAGTCTTAGAGATTCTACCAATTTCTTGTCAGAAAGTGTGGTCTTTTTTTTTTTTTTACAGTTTTAAATTTTCTTGTACATTTTTCTTCCACTTTGTCAGGGATCTTCTACTGGGGTTCCATTTCTGGGCAGTCAGCGGTGGTACCAGAGCACCGGCTAGTTCTGGTCAAAGGGTGGTAGACACTGAAATTCATCTGGTCCACCAGTTCTTTGGATTAACAGGGTTTTTATTTTCTCTGTTCTTCTCTTTTCCCAAGTAGGAGAGAGCAACAAGTGCACCTTAGGTGACCACTGACAAGCTTTTTTTTTTTTTTTAAATTATTTCAATTGTGATTTTAATGAACATTTACAGAGAAGTTAGATTTACATTCATCCATTCATTGGTGCACATTTTACTCTTCACCCTCCCTTCTCCCTCCTGCAGTCCCCTTTTTAAAAAAAAATTCATTCTTTGTTGCACAATTACCTCCTCCCCCAGTTCTCTTTACAATGATATATCTCTTTTTCTTGGATGTTGTTGTATATATAATGCCTGATGATATATTCATTTCAGACAGTTCTTTCTTTCATCTGTTCCAATGCAGTGGTCTTTATCTATCCACTCTTACTCTATTCTCCTCCCAACCCCCCATGTCAGTCAGACCTGCTCTATAACTGTGATGCTATGCATTACTTGTCCTTTTGTGACTGAGATATTCTACTCAGCATGATATGCTCCAGGGTCCCCCATATTTTTTAAGACCTCAGTTGCTACCAAAGAAAGTAGAATGTAGAACAGTGTCTTTGTAGGCTAAGTCATGCCAGTTGATATTGATGTCCCCTTAGCCTAAAATTCGGAGTCCTCAAGCCCAGCGACTCATTCCCTCAATGTGATTGGTAAAGGCTGAGAAGTTTTTATAAATTTGTTTCCTGTTTATCTACAGGGTTGGGGTTTTTTTTTAAACCAGTATATAAAGTAAATTAAATAGGAAAGAATAGACAATATTAGTGTATACCAAATATAATAAAAGTAATGTCTGGTTAGCACAACACCGTAATCATCGCACTACCATAGATTCTTGATTTCCGTAAAGCACTCATTTAGTAACATAGGTTTGATCTGATGTTGACAGTTTTATTAAACAATGATAAATACAGATAAAGGAGAATCACACACACACACACATAAAAAGTAATATCAGGTGAAACATTATTACATCTGAATGTAGATAAGAGAATACCTGGGTAGTACAGATGGCTAGTGTGTTTAGTTGCTAATCAAAAGGTTGGAGGTTTGAATCTTCCCAGAGAAACATCAGAAGAAAGGGCTGATGTTCTACTTTTTTTTTTTTAAATTATTTTTGTGTGCGTGTACCGTCAAATCAGATCTGACTGGTACAGGAGGAGATTGTCCCTCCTTCCCCGGCAGAGCATCTGGTGGATTCGAACCGTGTGCCTCTGGGATTGTAGTTGCAGCTCCTCGCCACTATGCCACCAGAGCTCCCCTGATGTTGTACTTTTAAAAAACTAGTCACTGAAAACCATATGGCAACATAAGGTTGCCCTGAGTCAAACTGACCCCAAGCCCACTGGTATTTGTATGTGGCTCTGAGTAAGTGAGTGTGTGTGTATTGGTGAATGGCTCATCATTCTGCCTCCTCTTCTCAGGTCCCCTTGACCTTGGCCTTCTTGCAGGGTCACTTTTCATCATTCCATGAGTGAGAAGGAGACAAGTGATTTCCAGGTCTTATTTCCATTAGTCTTCTAGTGATCTCTGAACTTTGTATTATTATACACTTTTAATGGATGACAAAACACAACTGAGAGATGACCAGATTTGCTAAAAATTAACACAGACTACTTGTGCCGGAGTTGGGAGCCAAACTGAGTTTTGGTTGGTGCCAGAGCTTTCCTTTTCCAAACCCCCCCTGTATGTCTGCTGTTTCCTGGTCTTTCTTTTAACTCTGGTAACTTATCTTTTTTATGATTAATAATATGGAAAATATATTAAAAGTGCTTATAAAAACTCCATTTGCCATTTCAATATTTTCCATAAATAATTCAGTGACACTAATTCTGTTTACCATGTTGTAAGAGCGTTACAATTATACATTTCCAACTTTTTAAATCACTGTGATTAGATCTTATTTCTCAATGCCTGTCACTTTTTCCCGTCAGTTCCTTGGGCAGCAGTCCTGCTTGGATCTGGTCCTATGGCCTGTGCCCTTTATGGCTCCTTGGCTGCGTTCATGTGCCTCATCTCTCTAGCCCAGTGTCTTTCCCTTTAATCCACTCTTCTGTCAGGTCGATTTCCTAACACTCTGTCCAGGTTACCCGTGGCTCAGACTCTGAGGAAGTCCCCACCAACCTCCAGGATAAAATTATCAGCTCCTTCGCACAGTATTCCAACCCCTCGGAGGCCTGACCCTGGTCTACTTTAACTTAATTTTCCTCCTCACCCCCACATAAGCCTTATGCTCCTGTCATACTGGGTCCTTGCCAGCTTCCAAACGCATCTCACCTGTTCTGTCTTCTCATGCTTGATCCTGTACTTCTCTGCATGCCTTCTAATTTCCACTCACCTAATTTCCAGTTCAGTTACAAACCACCTCCAAGAAGCTGTCTTTGCCCTTCCCAAAGGCAATGATGCCTCCCCTCCCCAGTTGTGCTTTTACCACATATTCTCTTAATTAGGTCTAGACTTTGAGACCCTTGAGTACAAGGGTTAGAGTGCTTTGATTGACCTGGGTCACCTGCCCACTTCTCTAACCAGCCATGGGGTCAGTCCTACCTGAAACACAGGGACTGAAAATAGGAAGTGGAGGACCTCTCAAAAGTTGCTGAGTGCATCAAAACAAAAACCTTTGTCAATTTGGGGGGAAATGTAGGTTTTTTTCTGAAGGCTTGAGTAGCCTAATCTTTTAACTGATCAATTATTTGATTAATATGTTCATTCATTCAATAAATAGTTGATTAAACAAAATAAAATCTGGTCCTTACACCGGAGAGCCTACAGTCCAGTGGGGGAAAATAACACTAATTAAATAATCATATAAACAAATCTGGTGGAGTTCTGTTGGCCTAGTGATAAGAAGCTGCGCTGCAGTCTTAAAGGCAGGCAGTTTTAATCCACAATCTCTTGCGATTTATTGCCTTGGATACCTGCTGGAGGGTCAGATTGGTTCTGACTTGATGGCACACAACAACAAAACCAGAAATGCAACAAATGTAAACTGGTATTCTGAGACACGATTGAGTCTCTAGATGGTTTTCGTATTTCCTAATCCAAACTGCTGTGTAAAAATATTAGAACTGGGCACCATCTCTTTTATTCCACAGTTAAAAAGGGCACTTCAAATTCAGTTGTTCCAGAAAAGATACCCCTGGATTTAACTCAAAATAAAGCATAAACGAGTAAGGCAGCTCTTTCTTTCTACATCCTTGAGAGAAAATAAGCTCTGTGGATTGACATGAAGAGAGATAAATCAGAGTACTAAAGGTCAATTTCCTTGGCCCTCTGTTTTTGAATGGGGCAATCTTTAATGACTGTATACACAAGATTTCACTCCATACCAAAACAACTCCCCAAGAGAATGGGGTTTAGTGGCAGAAAGACAGGGCCCTTCCCGACTTCAGCTCACACAGCTGTGAGGATAACATTTGATATGGCAGGTTTGCAATGTCCTGGATCACACTTGAACATCAGCACTTGGGAACTCCTGGGGTATTTTAGGTTAACAGGACAGAAAGACTTCAGTTCACAATGGTTTGGGTCCGTTTCACGGTGCTCTGGTGGCCTAGTGGCAAGAAGCTATGCAGCCAACCCAAAGGCACAAAAGTACTCCAGCTGCCCAAAGGGAGAAAGATGGACAATCTCCTCCCATGTGATTTACAGCCTCTGAAAACTCACTGGAGGGTCAGCTATGGGTCAGGTCCAATGGCACATAACAACAACAACAACAACAACAATAATAATAACACCTTATTGCAAGGCTCAGGATGACCCCAAACCTCTAGACTGAGCCATGCCAGGATTGGTTGTTTCTTACCAAGCCTTCAGAGAGTTGGATTCTTGCCTATCCTGTTGCCTACCTTGTCCTCCAGCTGCCAGTCTCTGAGCTCACTCAGGGTAGAATACATGACTCCTGCTCTGTTGGACTCACCTTGAGCCTATGTTTGACACAGGGGGTCTCCCAAGCACATATGCTCCTTAAGGCGGTGTGCTTCCACTTCTTCACTTGCCAGCCTCTTGGTGATGATATGGCTTCCCCTAGTTAACATTCTCCTAGCTGAGAAAACAACGATAGTTTTTAATCCATAAGGTTCCAATCCTAAAAGTGGCTGGTTGTTTTTTTTTTGTTGTTGTTGTTGTTATATGCCATCAAGTCGGAACTAATTCATAGCTGACCTCCGGTAGATTTTCAGAGACCACAATCCCCCAGCTGGTAGATTCCAGGTACTTTCCTTTGAGTTGACAGCACAACTCTTTACCCACTTGTTGTTATTGTTACCCATTAGGTTGCCAGTTTTTAGCCCTTAGAATTAGCTCCTTTTCCCTCATGCCATTGAATTTCTTCTCCCACTTTTTGACACAGTGGTTAGTCTTGAAGAGGACTCATCAAAGAAGCAGAACACATAGAATTTAGATAATCGTTTGTCCTCCCTTATATATATGTGTATAGTATCTAGCTATCAGGAATCTGTATTTTTATGTATTTTGCAAAAATGTAATTTTATTTTGGTCCCCTCTCTGTTACTTCTTCTCTCTCTGTTAATCTTCCAAGACTTGATTTTATCTCTGTGTAAACTATTTCTTAATTTTTAAATATTACAGTCTTTGCTTAAATATTACAGTATCTGGTTAAACTTTGACCTAATCCAGAGAGAGTTGATGTCCACATACACGAGGAGGCCTGAGGGCAGAAAATTTGGAACAATTTGTATCAAACTTTTGTCTTAATTTTCTCCATTTAGAGAGACAGGGTTTTCTTTAGATGGTGAAGACATGCTACCTATGCTGAGCTGTCATAGATTGAACTGCCCTCCCAAAACATACATCTGCCTGGCAAGGCCAGGATTCTCAGTATTACATTTTATCCTGTGTTATAAGTCCTTACCTCTGTGATGTTAAAGAGGCAGGACTAGAGGCGGTAATGTTATATGTAATGATGTAATCATCCCCACTCTGTGACCTGAGATGTGATCGGCCAGTTAGTTGGGAAGGAATAAGGGCAGAATGTTATTGTTGTTAGATGTTGCCCAATTGGCTGTGACTTGCAAGGACCCACGTCCAACAGAAGAAAACACTACCCAATCCTATCCCATCCTCACAATGTCTGTTGTGCTTCAGCCCAATGTTGCAGCCATGTTTCAGTCTGTTTTGTGAGGATGTTATCAAGCACAGTCTGTCTCCGAGGATGGCCTGATAACATGGTCAAAAACTGGTAGACGAGGTCTCGTCATTTTGCTTCTTTTTTTTTAAGGTTACCTCTTTTTTTTTAAAAAAAAAGTTTCTTAATTTCAGTAAAAATTTACAGACTTTGGATTTCCATTCATTCATGGTTGCACTTTTCTCCCCTCCCAACCCTCCACCTAGTACACTATCCTCTTGTAAAAGTAACGCAAAAATTCTTTCATTGTTTTATAGACCCTCCCCCAGGTCCACTCCA
>NW_006399756.1:34044891-34078966 GCF_000299155.1 Elephantulus edwardii
AACAACAACAACAACAATCTGATATGTCATTACCAAATACTTTTTCCCAGTCTTTGGCTTCCCTTTTTACCCTGTTGGAGAAGTTTTTGGATGTGCACATTTTGCTTCTAAGAAGTGTTCTGGCTACACTTCCGCCAAGACAGATTTGTTGATTCTTTTGGCAGTCCATGATGGTGTTTTTTAAATTTTGTTTTATTTTTTTGAGAAGGCTAAGCACTTTGCATTTAATATACCATTAAATACACATTTAATAACAATTCTGTCTTGGGCTGAGTTCTCCAAAGCAGCAAAACCTATGAAGCTTGTACCT
Source organism: Elephantulus edwardii (assembly GCF_000299155.1). NCBI lineage: Eukaryota > Metazoa > Chordata > Mammalia > Macroscelidea > Macroscelididae > Elephantulus > Elephantulus edwardii. The sequence goes on from NW_006399756.1 coordinate 34,045,202, forward strand.
CTATCTCGTGTTCTGTCTCTCTGTCTCTCTCTCTCAGTTTATATAGATAGTTATAGTCCACGATATGTTTAATATTCTTCTACGTCACACTGCAAAGGTGTCAGTCCTTTGGACTTCCTTATTCAATGTGCTTCTTTTCACATGCATGTTAGGTGGTGGAAAATACCATGGCTTAAGTCAGGTGCACCTTACTCCTCAAGGTGACTTCCTTCTTCTTTACTACTTTAAAGATGTTCTTTACAGAGGATTTTCTTGGTGTAATACATATTTTGATGTATTGACTCTTGCTTCTGGAGAGAGCCTCTGCCTTTGGATTGGCAGCACAATTCCATAAAGACTATGCAACCAGAGCTGCCTAGACAGGGTAGGGATAACTTCAGGGTTGGTGTGATGCTGTTGTTAAAGCAAGTTGTGTTGGTTTGTCAGCTAAGTGGATGTTTTTACGGCACTCAGCAGTGATGTTTGCTTTTAATCAGAAGTCATAGCAGATAGCTTGCTTTGAAGAGAAACATTTTCTACGCCAGAGTAACTGATTAAGCTGTAATGATGTTGTAATATATGTCCTTATCAAACAGCAATAGAGTTAGATTTGTTATCTGAGAAAAGAGCTTAGTTTTAATTTTTTTAAACTGTGGTTTGCAGCAAAATAAGCCAGTTACAAAATGACTATTATAAGATGACCAACATAAAAAACTAAGAAAAAGTTTACACACAGAATTAATTTTGGGTACTTACTTGGGACGAGAAGGGAGAGGACACTAAAAACTAATAAATACTAAAGTTGGATGAAGGGCAAGGCTACCTACAAGATGTTGATCAAATATAATAATTATAATTAATGTTATAAAATATATATGAATGATCCTAAGAAATTATAAAACAAATGTATACAAATGATCAAGTGAAAAGCCAAAATAAATCAATCATGGTTTGCCTTTTTAACATTCTTCATATGTGCTATTCAGTGTCATTTGTAATGTTGAATTTCAGCCTTTTTAGTATTTTTCATATTATCATTCATTTAATCTTATGCGCCAAGAGATTATAGCCTTCGGTGTGGATTACATTTCAACATGAAGAAATAATAAAAAAAAAATCTTCATACCTAGACCATTAAGCAACATCCTGATAAACAAAGGAAAGACTGGCATTGTCAAAGCTGTAAGTTTACTTGGTTCCATTGTCAACACCTATGGAAGGAGCAGTTAAGTAATCCATCCACATGTTGCACTGGAAAAATGTGCTGGAAGGATCTCTTTAAAACGCTGAAGAGCAAGGCTACTCCTTTGACCAAGATGTGCCTGACTTAAGCCAGGGTATTTGCCTTTTTTTATGTTTTTACCTAGCTAGTAATAGACAAACCAAGTAGAATCAGGTCCACTGCATCTTCAGATTTTTCTTTGACAAACCATAAGTAGTTTCCTATAAAAACTGTATACATTTTGTGGATCATGAAAATCTTAAAAGAAATGTGAATGAAAGTTTACAAAAGCATACTGATTTTTCATTTAATTATTCATATATATTGTTTTACAGTATTCATTTCAGATGATTGTTGTTGTTGTGTGAATTGGAACTGACCCCTAGATGACTCTCTAGTAGATTTTTAGAGGCAGTGACTTGCAGGGAGACGATTGCCCATCTTTCTCCCACGGAGCAGCTGGTGGATTCCAGCCCCATGCTTTTGCATTGGTAGCACAAATCCTTACTACCTCCCTCAATTGATTGGTGTAATTAATGACAATATTTGATTGACTCCTTATTGTATAGTACCTTTTTCTTCACCCAATTTATGAATTTTTACTCTCCTTTCCCTCTTTTCTCCTCCCTGGTAACCAAAAAATCATGGTATTTCCAGTCACCTCATATGCCTGTGAAAATTGCAAATAGAAAATAGCAAAAGGAATAAATGAGACTGAGGAAGAATTGATACCTTTGAATTTCAAAGAGTATTGAGTCTACTATAGATTACCAAAACAACAAACAAATCTACTTAGGTTAAGTGCAGCCGATCCGGATGCTCCTTAGAAATAAGGAGTCAGTCCTCTTCTCACATACTTTGACTTGTACTCAAGAGGAGATAATTCCTGGAGAAAGACATCATATTTGGTGAAGTGGAGGATCGATGAAGAAGACTGTTAGCGAAATGAATGGACACTGTGAGTGTGGCTGCAGGAGTGAATTTACAGCAGAGACTGCGATGTTGCTTCAGGATCAGGTAATATTTTGTTCTCTTGTACACAGGGTCACTGTGAATCTGGAGCCAACTAGATTAGGTTAGTGGAACCTAACAAAACAGGGAAGTGGAGGGAGGAAAAAAAAAAAGGAAAATGCCCTGCTGGCACAGTAGTTATAGTATTAAGCTGCTAACTGAAAGTTGATTAGAACTGACCAGCCGCTCTGGAGGACAAAGATTTAACTCTGCTTCTTTGAAGATTTACCACCTTAGAAATCCTCTAAGTCCACAGGGCAGTTCCACTCTGTCCTGCATGGTTGCTAGAAGTCTGGAATTGACTTGATGACAATGGATTTGATGTGTTTTGTGGTGTTGTTTTTTTATTTAAGGTTGTATGTGCTGGAAAGAATCTCTGGTGGTACGAGGGTTATGTATTTAGCTGCCAAAGGAAAAGACAATTGGTTTGAACCCATCACCACTCCAGAAAGGTGTGGCAATCTTCACCTGCAAAGGTTTGTCGTGTTAGAAATGCTGTGGACAGTTCTACTGAATTCAGCTCAACTGCAATGGGCTTGGCTGGGTTTGTGTGCCACATATTGTCGTGCTAAATACTTTTTCAATGATTATCTCACTTAATCTTCACAAAAACTCTGTAATAACTATTACTATTTCTATTTTACAGAAAAAGAAAGGGGACCAGAAAATGAAATAATTTTCCCACTGTCACACAGCGAAGAAGTGATGAAGCCAGAATTTGAACGTTTGAACGTGGGTTTGCTAATTTTAGAGTCATGCTCTTCAAAACTGTACTGTATTTCCCCTAATATTGCTAGTTTTATGTAAAAATGGGGTTCACTACCAAAACAGATGAATCTAATTGAATTTTAATGTTTTAAAGTTGAATGTTTCTTCTTTTATAAAACTATGACTTTATTTGAACTGGCAAATCGATGAGGTGCTGGATACCATTAGGAAAGGAGGAAAATTTTATTTTATTTTTATTGTATTATTTTTACGTGTACCGTCAAATCAGATCTGACTGGTAAAGGAGGAGATTGCCCCATCCTTCTCTAGCAGAGCATCTGGTGGATTTGAACCGCATACCTCTGGGATTGCAGTGCAGTGTCTTGCATCTGGTGGATTTGAACCGCATACCTCTGGGATTGCAGTGCAGTGTCTTGCCACTAGGCCACCAGAGCTCGGAAAATTTGTTCTTTGAGTAAAGGGCAAAATAGGAGGGATAGAGAGCCTGGATTTTCTAAAACTACGTGGTTCAATGAAAAAATTCACTAGTACAAATTTATGGAATTTCGTGGGTTTTTTTATGTATCAATAAAAAAAATTGTTAGCCACAAAACTAAAGGTAATTTTGCTATGACACCTTTATTGAATTTTGTTTCTCTAGATTGAAACTTAACATCAAGAAGACAAAGATTCTCACCACTGGGCCAATTGGCAGCACCATGATGGATGGAGAAGAGATTCAGGTTGTTAACAATTACAGCTTGCTCCCCTCCACAATCAACACTCTTAACTCTGAGCAGTCAGAAAATAAGAAAACGAACTGCATTTTGAAAATCTGCTGTCAGGGACCTCTCCAGAGTATGGAGAAGCAGCGATGTTTGTCTAGAAACCCAGGTGCACCAGATCAAGGCCATGGTCTTTGCAGTTACTTGCTATGCATCAGAAAGCTGATCAATGACTAATGATGACAAAGTTTCTCCTTGGAGGCTACGGTTTTGAAGCCTGTCTCACATACTTTGGACACATGGCCAGGAAGGACCTGTCTTTGGAGAAGGACATGATGCTCGGAAGAGTGGAGGGACAGCTCAGGAGAGGAAGACCCTGCATGAGGTGGATTGACAAAGTAACTGGGGCTAGGTGTCTTAAAGTCAGTGAGATTGGCTCAGGATAGGTAGGGTTCAGAGCTGTTGTACATAGGGTTACTATGAGTCACATGTGACTTGATGGCACATAATAACAGCAATATCCAATATTGGTCAACACAATATCACTGACAAAAAAGAAGACATAGTGAGGTACAGAAGGATTAGTGGAAGTCAAAATTATAGACAGGAAGTGGGAAGAATGTAATTATACTGTGGCTATTAAAATGAATGTTACTGGGAGGTTGGAAATGATATTTGTTTATTATTTTGTTAAAAAAGAATAAATGGCCACTACTTGTCAGACAAGAAGGCCTGGTAGTGCAGTGGTTAAGTACTTGACTGCTGACTCAAAGGTCATTGATTTGACTCCACGGGTTGTTCCAAGGAGGGAAATGTGGCAGTTTGCATCTGTAAAGATTTCCCTTTACCTTAGAGGTACTTTGCATTAGTCTCACAATCTCCACCATGCTCAATGCCCATTATTGCAGTCATTTTTCTAATTGATTTTGTTGAGGATCTTCTCTTTCTCTGACCTTCTACTTTTCCAGTCATGTCTATTTCCAAGGACTGACAACATGTCTGAAGTATGTGAGATGAAATTTCCTCTAAGGAGCCTGCCTTGCCTCTGAGGAGTGCCCTTGTGGCACTTTTTGCAACACAAATTAGTTTGTCCTTTTGGCAGTCCATAATATATTCCATACTCTTCACCATCACAATTAAAAACTATCAATTGTTCTTTGGTTTTCTTTTGTTTCAGCTTTACAGTATATGAAGCAACAGTAAGTATCACAGCTTGAGTCAGGTACATTGTACTCTTTAAACTGACATCCTCGCTTTTTAGTTCTGGAGAGAAGTTCTTGACAACAGATTTTTCCAATGCAGCATGCTTTTGATTTCTTGTCTTTTGACTGCTGAAAACATGTGTGTTGGTTATAGATCCAAGTAGAGTGAAATCTTTGGCAACTTCAATATTTTCTTCATTTATCATCATGTCCAGTGGTGAGAGTTTTTGTTACATTGAGGGGTAAGCTACACTGAAAATTGTGGTCTTCTGTTCCCTCATAGCAACAAGGTTGTGACATCTACATACCACGAATTGTTATGAACCTTCTCCCAACTTGTCGATGAGTTCTTCTACATGTATTTCAGCTTACAGACTGAAAAATATTGTGAAAAGATACAATAATGATACACACCTTTCCTGGTTTAAAACCATGGAGCCCTTGTTCTGTTCAAACAGCTCCCTCTTGGTATGCATAGGTTCTGCATGGATACTCTTAAGAATTCTGGAATTTTTAACTCTTATCAATGTTATCCACAATTTGTTGAGATCCAAATAGTCAAATACCTTTGCAGTCAATAAAGCAGAGATAATTTTTCTGGCAGTTTCTGCCTTTAGTGACAATCTGTTTGACATCTGCAATAATATCTTTAACTCCATATCATATTCTGAGCCTGGCTTCAATTTCTGGAAGTTGATGTACTGCTCCAATCAGCTTTGAATGTTTTTCAAAAATATACTTCTATGTGATAATTATATTCTTTAATAATTTCAACACTATTGAATCACTTTTCTTTGGATACTTCACACAGATATAGATCTCTTCCAGGAAGTTGTCCAGGTGTCTCTCTTCCAAATTTCTTGGGATAGACAAGGCAACCCTTACCTTGAGATTTAGAATTTAATCTAAATGTGGGTGCGAGCTGAAGGGGAAATTAAAATGAGAAACTACATTTCCCAGAAGACATTGGGGCCTAATCGTCCTTTCCTTTCCGCCATGTCTGGGCACCACCAATGGGAGTTAGCTATTTGAATAAACCAATAATATCATGAAGTTGTGCTGGTTGAGGCGGGGCGGCAAGTCATCCAATAGTTTGGAAGAGAGGGAAGCATTTTAGCCAATCCAGTCGCACGGGGGCGGGGCCCGAGATGGGGCGGAGAAAGATTTGCTGACTAAGATGGCGATGGAGGCGCAGAGTGAAGGGGAGGTGCCAGCCTGCGAGCCGGGCCGGAGGTGAGCCGAGTATTTAGTCTAGTTGCCTGGGAGACAAGCCTGTGGGCTGGTTGGACTGCCGCCCGGTCTCTTGGTCACCGTGACCCATCGCGGCCAGGCTTGGTTGTTCCTAAGCCCGCTCTACGGCTTGAACCGTCGCGCTTACGGGAGCCCGCAGCGCGGTGGTCGGTTCTGCCTCGCCCCGGTCTGACCCAGGTCGGAGGAGACCCGCCCGCGGTGGTGGCTGCCCGCCTGTCTGAGCCCACTTGCTCCCCTCTTTTGCGCCCAGATGTGTCTTGATGGTGTGGAAACTGAAGCTACGAGCTGTTCAGCGAATTGTCAGTGTCACACCGCACACTGAGTGGGAATGCTCAGTGTCCTTTAATCTCTGGATGCTCTTAAATCCATGCCAGGATTTGAGTGTCAAATTGAGAATGGGCTTGGGGCTTCCTCATCACGTGGGAACTTTGTTCTCTTCTGCAGCAGCTTCAGTTTCTTCCTCTGTACAGTGGATGTGATGCCTATCCCTGAAAATGTCGGGATTAAATGAGATTATCTGCACCTTGCTTCTGGCATCCGTAAACCCGATGTTGTAGAGTCGATTCTGACACAGCGAGACCCTAAAGGACAGAGTAGAACATCATAGGACGTCAAAAGCTGTAATTTTTACGGAAGCCGACTACCTCCCCCTTTTTCAATTACCATTGCACCTAGAACAGAGCCTTATATACAGTGACCAGTTAAAGAACATATCAGAGAGGTCTGTAATACGGAAAATGATATTGTGGGTACACAGCGTTTTCTTTTACTAGAAATACTTTTTAGATCGTTTTGTCTACCTTGCTATTGTACTTGTCCAGACAGACACTTTTTTCTGTTTGTTTTTAATTCATCAGTGAATCTTGGTCCCATTTGTAATGAATAAATGACACGAGTTTGAGGATTCTTGGTTTTGGGGCAGCACTGGGCTCCTTCCTGAGCAGGTGTAAGTTGTTGGATGTTATTTCATGTTTCATTTAAAAATTTCCGCACTTGGAGCTCTGGCCTTACATGGCTGGCGGCTTTTAGTAGGAAACTATTGAGTTTGATTGATAAATTAGATCATCCTCCTTTTCTCTGAAGTTCCGTATGAAGACAAGTGACATACTGTTCAGTAGCAGTATTTTGAATTGCTTTTAAGGAAGTTGAGTTCAACTTCCATGTGAATTCAAATTTTGAGTGAGACCATCAGTTACACGAACAAACGCTTCCGATGGTTGCAAGCTATCTTCATTTCCAGAGGTATGAAAAAGTTCGATTTTGCCACTGTTCCTGTTGCTTTTACGGAGGAATGGGTATTCTGAGGTTCTTCCCCTGCTATTTTGTTTTTTTCTTAATTTTTTTCTTTTTAAATTTTTATTATTATTGTGTGTGTGTGTGTCTGTGTATCGTCGGATCTGATCTGACTGGTACCGGAGGAGATTGTCCCTCCTTTCCCTGCAGAGCATCTGGTGGATTCGAACCTTGCGGCTCTGGGATTGCAGTGCAGCTTCTTGCCACTAGGCCACCAGAGCTTCCCTCCGCTGCTATTTTGGAAGTCAGAACTTTTGTGTTCTTTATGTTAATCTGCTTCTGCCAGGACCAGCTGTTCTTGCTTACACATTCATGGACTTTTCTTGCTGTTGGTTTTCCTCACATTATTGATGATTGTTTGTTTACATCATGAAGATTTTTGCCTAGATCCTCGATTGGGGTTTCTGCGTTCGCTGTGTGTGGAGCTCTGATGGGACAGGTAGCTGGGCAGGATTTTCTACTTCTAGGAATCTTAACCTTGATAGGACTGACTAGAGGCTCTGAAAAGTTCAAGTAGGAAATCTTCATTTCAGAGGGAGCAGGCAGGCAAGTCTGATGGACTTCCAACAATTGAAAGAAAGGAAAAATTTATTCTGTAAAATTCTGTAAAAATTTAATGTATTCCACTTGTGAGTGGAACTTCTGTCCCCCCTCTCTACTGCCCCGAACACCGTTTCTGTTGTTGTTAGATACCCTGGAGTCAGCTCTGACTTATAGTGACCCTGTGGTCACAGGATGGCCAGTCCTGTACCATCTCCACAATTTCTGCTGTTGCAGTTGCTGTGTCAGTCCATCTCCTTGAGGGTGGTCCTCTCCTTTGCTGACCCTCCACTTTTCCAAGCATGATGGCTTTTCCTAAGGACTGGACCTTCCTGACAGTATGCTCAAAGTGAGATGAAGTCTCACCATTCTTGAGTTCAAAAAGCACTCAGGCAGCACTTCCACCAAGATAAATTTGTTTTAGACAATCCCTGATCAAAACAAAATATATTGAGTATGTTCTGCCAAAAACACAGTTCTAAGACATTTATTTTTCTGTCTTCCTTATTCATTGCCAAATTTTCATAGGCATGCAAAGTAATTGAAAAGACCATGGCTTGGGTCAGATGTCCCTTAGTCTTTAAGGTGATCTCTCTCCCTGTTAGCACTTTGAAGAGGTCCTTGGCAGCAAATTCACTTAATGCTGTGTTTGATTTCTTGACTGCTGCTTCTTTTATAAGTATTGATTGTCAACCTAGTTAAAACTTGAATCTTTTCCTCCGTTTGTTATGATGTTGTTTACTGGTCTAGTTGTGAGGCTTTTAATTTTATGTTGAGGTGTAATCTGTACTGAAGGCTATAATCTTTGGTCTTCTTTAGTAAGTGCTTCAAATCTTCTTTTTCAGCAAACAAGATTGTTACCTGCATAATGCCTGTTGTTTGAATCTTCCTCCAGTCCTGATGCCACATTCTTCTTTTTGCTCCCCTATCCCCACCCCTTTTTTTTGGTCTGGTTATTTGAGATGATTTAGAAATAATGGTTCGTTTCTCACTCTGCTTTGGCATTATTTTTAGTCCTAAGATTTTCACCCCTGCTGGTGTTTGCACTCTGTTTAGAGCAACCTTTCGCTCTAAAAAATTATATTAGAAATATATGTATGTGTATGTTTATATCCATATGAAACATTTACCCTTATTCAGTACATCTATACAGTAGAAAATTTTCTTGTCTCTTTTCCACTAACATTTTTTGTTTGTTTGTTAACAATGCACTAACTTAATGAGACTGGTCTGTTAGGTAGTTGTGCTGTTAACCCAAAGGCTGTGCCTCTCTGACTGTTTGAATCCACAAGCCAGTTCCTCAGGAGAAAGAGACCTCCTATGTTATTTACAGCCTCAGATATCTCGCGGAGGGTCTGCCATGAGTAGGTTCATGGGTCATGACTTGCAGTTGAAAGCACTGCTTTGGAGATCAATCTCTGGAGTGATAACTCTGATGGATGCCCTATATATATGGAGAATAAATAACTCAGATTACTGTCCTGCCGCTCTCTTCCTCTTTTCAAGAAATCTGACAACTCCAAGCCTGGAGTTTTTGGATGTTGTGGTTGTTGTTGTTAAGTGCTGTTGAGTTGGAGATGGCTAATAGCAACCCTATGAATGAAAGACCTGAACACTTAAAAAACTTTAATTGTTGATCCAAGTTCATAGAATTTCTGGAGGCAAGTTATTTTGGAAGTGGATGCCACTCCTGCTTCCCAGCTTGTTTTAATTGGGGAGCTCCACCAAACACTGTCCACCATGGGTAACCATTATCACAGTTGACACATCAGTGTCAAAACTTTGGATACCATCCTATAAAAATGGTTTTCTCTTGAGGTTTTGTATTGTGGATTTGCTTTGCTATATCTAAATGACTTATACTTCCCTCTGCTTTCTATTTCACAGAAAGTTGCGATAGTATGTTAATGTAATATTTTTAAATTTTTAAGTCACTGTCAGAAGTCATTGCCATGGAGTTGGAACTGACTCATAGCTTACCCTCCAGCAGGTTTTCAGAGGCTGTAAATTACAAGAGAGGAGGTGATCCATCCTTATTCTGAGGAGCCCCTCGTGGATTCCAGCCACAGGAGAGGCACTGGCTGTGGTTTAGCTGTGCAACTCCTTATGCATTACACCATCAGGGCTCCATTGGTTAAAAAGACTTCCATTGAGTTCTTTTTTTATGTAGTTCCACTGTCAATAGGATCACAGGATAGAGAAGAGACCAAAAATATGTACTTAAATGGCTATTTTTCCACTGATAATCTCTCAGTTATCCTTTTAAGTGTTTAAAAATACAGATTGGAAGTTTAGTTTTGAGGTAACATTTCTTTACCCAGAAACTTGATAAATATTGGAAATGACCCATAGCTGCCTCTCCAGTGAATTTTCAGAGGCAATAAATCTTACCAGAGGAGATTGCCCAGATTTCTTCCATAGTGGATTCAAACTGTGTGTGTTTACATTGGCAGCAGGAGCTTTGCTGGATTATTGGTAAGGAATTGTGCTGCCAGTCCAATAGTATGCAGTTCAGATCCACTGCAATAATGTTTGAAGACTAAGTAAGGTAGACCTGATTCAGACCATGGTCTTTTCTTGAGAGCTGGACAATGAAGAAGGATGACAAAAGAATTGATTGATGTCTTTGAGCTGTGGTGTTAGAGAAAGAATACTGAATAGCTCACGTACTGCCAAAAGAACAAACAGCTGTATCTTGGAAAAAATGCAGTCAGAATGTTCCTTGGAGGTAAAGTTGAGGAAGCTGTTTCACATATTTTAGACAGGTTACTGTTGTTGTTATGTGCCGTCGAGTTGCTTGCGACTCATAGCGACCCTATGTACAACAGCTCTAAACTCTGCTTTGTCCTGTGCCAATCTCATTTTCTCTGGCACACTCATCCTGATTATCTCAGTCACCCAATCAGTCCATCTCCCAGAGGGCCTTCTCCTCCTGCACCTGCCCTCCACCCTCCCAAGCATGATGTCCTTCTCCAAGGACCAGTCTCTCCTTACAACATGACTAGAGTATGTCAGAGACGAAGCCTCAGAATCCTTGCCTCCAAGGAGCAGCCCGGTTTAATCTTCTCCAGGATGAATCTGTTTGTTTTCTTAGCAGTCCATGGCACTCTCAGTCAGCACTCTTCTCCAACACCACAGCTCAAAAGCATCAATTCTCCTTCTTTCCTCCCTGGTCATTGTCCAGCTCCCTGACACATAACAAGTGATTGCAAAGACCATGGCCTGTATCAGACGCACCTTAGTCTCCAGAGACACACTGTTGCTCTTGAGTACTTTAGAGAAGTCCCTAACAGCAGACCTTCCCATCGCAATACGTCTTTTAATTTCCTGGCTGCTGGTGCCAAGAGTGTTGATAGTGGAGCCAAGCAGACTAAAGCTGTGAACAATCTCAATCTCTTCACCATCCATCCTGATGCTGCCAATTGGTCCAGTGGTGAGAATCTTTGACATTGAGCCTCAATCCATATTGAAGGCTGCAGTCCCTGACCCTCAGCAGCAAGTGCTTCAGGTCCTCCTCAGTTTCAGCAAGCAGGGTTGTGTCATCTGCATAACACAGATTGTTGATAGCTCTTCCACCAATCCTGACACCACATTTCTCCTCATAGAGCCCAGCCTCCGGGATGATCTGTTCTGCATACAGGTTGTAAAGGTATGGAGACAGGACACATCCCTGGTGTATGCCCTTCCTAATTTTGAACCATGCAGTGCTTCCTTGCTCTGTTCTGTCATGGGAAGCTTAGAAGGGCAGAAGGCAGGTGAAAGACAAGAGTTTGCCCCTCCTTCCCCAGCAAAGCATCTGGTGGATTTGAACCGTGCACCTTCAGGATTGCAGTGCAGCTTCTTGCCACTAGGCCACCAGTGCTCCCTGTGCTGTTCGTATAGGTTGGCAGAGCAAAGAATTATGTTGGTAATTAAGGTCCACATAGCTATAAATGATTTTGGTAGTAGGTAGGGTGAAAAATGATTAGCTAATGTTTGCTAATATAGGCCTTTAAAACATCCACTTTTTTTTTTCTTTTGTCTTGAAAAATGTCAAGGAAAATTGCTGGCTGGTCCCGAGAGTGGCAGGATTTTTAATTGTTGTAATTCCAAAACCTGTTTTATCCATGAGGAATCTATGGTGGTGGAGTATGCAGGGAGTTGCTCTGTTGACCCAAGGGCTCAAATCCACCGCCAGCAGCCCCCCGGGAGAAAATAGACAGTGAGCTGTGAGCCAGTTCTGACTCAACAGCACTGAGTGAGTGAGTCTATTTATCATTTGGGCTGGGGAAAATGGCTCTATCCAGGCTCACAAGAAACTAATTAGTAAGCTAAGTGCAAATTTGGTACTTTATATAAAGAATATTTTTGGTTTTATGTGCTGTTGAGTCATTTCTGAATCATAGTGATATTGGACAGTAGAATTGCTTCATAAGGTTTCCTGAAATGTAATCTTTACAGGAGAAGGCCAGATCTTGTCTCCTGCAGATATGCTGGTTGGTTTGAACCTGTAGTCTTTTTTTTTTTAGTAGCTGAGCACCCACTGCTGTACCATCCGGGCTTTGGCTCCTTATGGAGAGTACATTCTCTGTGTGTGTGTGTGTGTGAGAGAGAGAGAGACAGAGAGAAAGAGAGATACAGCAAGCCTGTGTGAAAGCAGTGCTCCAGCACTGTTTATCCGTGGAGAGACCTATTACAATTGATTAGATTATGGCTTTCTTTGTTATCAGCACTTCCTCCCTGAAGATTCCCTCAGGTCACCTTGAATGAACTCCCTGAGCTGCGGTTTTATTCATCCATCTCTTTAAGATGAGTTGTATCTACAGATGCCACAGCCTGTCTCTTTGTTTTGTTTTGTTAGTTTTACATGCAGTATCATCCAAAGTTCAATCAAGAGATAGAAACTAAACAGTAATTTGAACAAAAAACATTTGATGAGAGTCTATATCCCCTATCCTATATACCAGGGGATGGAGTAACAAAGGATTGACTAATAAGAAATCTGTAAAGAGTGCTCCATCCTGAAGATGCCCTGGTTTCCCAGATTCCATGTGGAGCCCTGCATCATGGGGTATAGCAGTGGGAGCAGTGCTGAATCAGAACTGCCTGCCTGCCTGCCTGTATGGGGTGCAGGGGGACCTCTGGAGGTACATACAGCTCTTACCCCTGCTGGTCACTTGATGATGCTTCTGGGGCGTGGGCCCTTGGTTCAGTAAATAGATTCTTACTGGGGGGAAGAAAATTCTGTCAAGAATAGAAATAATAGATATAAGAAACTGCTCAAACCTTAGGGTTGAGTTCAAATGTATAGAGAAAAGAGGCTTGAGGGCAGTTATCTAGAGTTTGACCATAACTCACAGAATGCAGAAAAGTTGTGTTTGTGGAACCTGCCAGAAATTCACTTTATGAAATGTGCCAGAAACTCACCTTTTATGGTTGGAAAGCTATCATGAGGAAGTGCTTCACTGGGGAAGCCGTGTGCTGCCGGGCCCTCTGAGGCTTATCCGCCCGTGCTGGAGAAGATGCCGATGCTGAAGGCCTGGTGGTGGAGAAGCCATGCGTGTGGTGCACTCACTCCAGGAGCTCGGTGTTAACGCCGGGAAGTTACACCTGCTGCAGGAACATGCCTATGGGGGCACCTTGGAGCCAGGGAGGGAAACTGCTTAAAGTTCTTATTAGGTGGTAAAAGAAAAATGCTTCAAAGGCTCTGACTTGTGTTTGCAGAGTAAGCAGTGAAAAGGGAGAGGCAGTGAAGATGAAAGGCATTAAATTGATAGTTGGCACATTCTTTATATTAACTAACTAGGAGACAGTGGGTTTGAGCTTCCAGCTTTGCCTCCCTGTCTGGGAGAATGTGGCGACGTCTGTAGCAGAAGAATAGGATCGCGAGTGAGACGAGTTCCAGCGTTTTCCTTGGTTCTGAGAAATTAACGGAGCCCTGGTGGCCCAGTGGCAAGAAGCTGTCCTGCAATCCTGAAGGCATTTGGTTCGAATTCCACCAGCTGCTCCATAGGAGCAGGATGGGTAATCTCCTCCGTGCGTTTAACTGTCTCTGAAAACCAGCCGGAGGGTCAGCTATGGGTTGGTTCTGACTCACAACAGTGGCAACACTCATCAGGAATCACTTGATTTCCAAATTGTATGCCTCTCTTTTTCTGGCATTTTCGGAGCATGGGTTGGGTGTAGGCTTTGACTGAGTGAGGAAGGTAGAGACAAATCAGAGTTCATGAAGGTGATTGGTAGACACATTGTTGTTGTCACACTTCTTTGCTTACAAGCCAGTAAAATTTTGTGTTGTTTTGTTATTTCCCCCTCAGTTATACCAGTATATTTTGAGCAAGTTACTCTCATCTTTTATATTTTCCTATTTTTTTTAAACAGAATTTTTATTTTTTACTGGTTTACTTACAAAGTTTGTATACATAGTTTTTCACACCAGATCTTTCCAATTTCCTTTACCCACCCTTCTCTCCATCCATCAGATTGTGCGACCCTATGATTAACTCCCTCCCGCCCATCTTCACCCCTCTGCTTCCTCTCTTCTCCCGTTGGATCCTCACACACATTCTAAAATAATGCCTTTATACAATATTGTCCTTATAGGAGTTAGTTCACTTAGCATAATGCTCTCCAGTCCTTCCCAAGTTAGGTAGTGATTTACTAAGTCATTGCTTCTGCATGCTGCGTAGTATTCTGTCATGTGATGTACCACAGTTTCTCAGTCCATTCGATTGTGGTTGGACATTTGGGCGGTTTTCATGTTCCTTTCCTATTGTTTTATGTCAGCTTACTGATACATAGTTCTGTAAGTTTTAATGATATTTGTAATCATCCCTCTTATACATGTAAGTTAAAGGACTTTCCTATCTAGGTCTAATGCAAACAAATGTATTTTTTTATCTTGTACTGCATGTTAATCTTTTGAGTAAAGACAGTTTTTAGTTATAGCCTTGCTGTAACAGTATTTAGCTATAATTATGAGCACACTACGCTCTTGAGTTTAGATTTAAGATCTGCATCAGTTACTTAGCAGAGCATAAAAACTAAGCTTGGAATCTTTATTATTTGTTTTAAAAATACCAAAACCAAAACTTTTGAGTAAGTAGAACAGTGAGATTGCTGAGATAAATTGAGCTGAAGAACTAAAGGCTGCAAGCTCGTGTGTGTGTGTGTGTGTGTGTGTGTGTGTGTGTTGTGATTGGTGGATTTGTCTGAACAGATGTTCACATTTGTAAGAAAGACCAAGACTTGCACTGAACAACTAAGAAGCATTGGAAAAGTGGTATTAAAGGAGAAACAAAAACAAAACCAGAAGCTATAAAGAAGATTTGTGACCAGCACAGGCTGCCAGTATCAGCCAGAGGGCAAGACTTGGAGGTCGTGGTTACTTTGAACCTAGCAAGAAGTGATCCTGGAGGGGAGAGAGAGACTGACTGTCTCAAGGAGGGGAAAAAAGTTAAAACATTGCAATTGGGTGGATTCCAACTCCTGTAGCCTCCCATCAGGTCTCCCAAGCTGTAAGCCTTTACCCGAGGAGACTATTCATCTCCCCTTCAAATGGCTGGTGGATTTGAACCATGATCTGTTGGATAGCAGCCCAACACACTAAGTGCTGTGCCACCAGGGCTGCTTCATCTCGAGAAAGGGGCTGAAAACAAAAATTACCAAACCCATTACCATTAAGTCAGTTCTGTTTGGTTCATGGTGATCCCTCATCTATGGGTGTACCTTTTAGTGGGGGAGACTACCCCATGTTTCCAACTTGTGTGGTTAGTGGGTTCAAACCACCAACATTTGGATTACCAACCCATCACTTAACCAGTGACAGAAGGAGGGTAAAGAGGCAGAATACCCAAAATGGAAACTGCCCTGAGAGTGAAGCTAAGGAAGAGGAAGGTTTAGGTGAAAATAGTAAACAGCTTTGTACATCTGTATTTGTTAGGGTTCTTTGGGTTTATGCAGTAGAAATTTAAAAGTAAGCAAAAAGCGATATTATGGATTGGCTCAGGAAACAGAAGAATCTAGTGGATAGATTAAGCATTGCTGAAGCTATATTCAGAATCTCAAATATCAGTTTCATGAGACATCGGCCTCTTATTCTCTTAGACCTGATTTCTTCTTTGTTTTCTTCATCTGAAGGAAGGGTCACTATAAATAGTGGCATATATTTGACAGTTAATCACATACTACTGCAAAATATTATGTGAATCTCTTAACTTTGGACCAATTGAAAATCACATATCATCTTTGTTTCTGTTGTTGTTATGGTTGGTAGCTATTATTTGAAATGTTGTAGTGCTTAGTACATTTTAAGCTCCTAGAAACTAGAACAGCTGAATTCTTTAACTGCTACAGAAACCCAGTGGGCAATTCTCTTCCCTGCAGGGTCACTATGAGCCAGAATTGACTCTCTGGCAGTGGGTTTTAATTTCATGTTCCCAGACTTCATAATGCCTTTAAATTGCAAAGAATTTAGAAGATTGTTGTTGGTTAGATTTTAAAGGACACATGATATTAAACACATTCTTGTTGTGTCTTAGAAAACCTTTTCACCTCATGCTTGTTGGTGAAGAAAGTTAAGGGTAGGTTCATAAAATATTGCATACTTCTGGCTGGCTAAAAGTATAGACACTTAAGAAACATAAACTTAAGTGGTTGTGAACAAGTCATATGTTCCAGTGAAAGCATTAGATGTTTCTTGGATAATATCACTCTGGACTCCATCCTTTACTTTCCTCTTGTCCTTTCTTACTATCCCAAAGATCTCTATAAGTCACCATACCTAGGCCTTTCTGTTACCTTCCTAACCTTGTGAAAGAAGTAATTTCAGTTTGTTAGGATTTGTTAATGTAAAGGTACGTTTATGCTCAGTTTACAGAAGCAGAGTCTTATGTGGAAAGGGTCAAGGACGTAAGTAACATAGATGGCTTGTAGCTTCCAATCCAGGTACTCGGGCCGTTCCATTATTTTGTTGTTGTTTTTGTTGATTGCCTTTGAAAACCCTTAATGTGAGTGAGGAGAAATAAGAACACATGTATGTACCTATAGAACAAAGCTTAGTTCAACAGGCTTTATCATGAAATCACTGAGCAGACTGTGGTCTTGGTTAATAGAAACACATTCAGCTTTATCCAAGGAGACTATATCTGTAGGAAATAGAAAACTTAGGGCAAGGTAGGATTACTCATTTTATCGTAAAACTTTATTCTGAATTTGTATTCACCACATAATTTCCAGAAGTTAGAGATAAGCAGTCCACAAAACAAACCTTGGATAATTGACTCCTAAGGGCAGAAGAAAAGAGCACACCTTTTGTTTAATACTTTTATATATTCTTTATTGTAATAACTCTCTAAAAGGGTAACATGTTTAAAGCCACGGTGTCACAGCTTTTTAGGGTTCAAAAAGTAGTGAGAGAAATTAAGCCATAAAAAGGAAATGAAGTTCTCTTATATGCTATGATATGTACATTTGAAAACATGCTGAATGAAATAAGTCAGACACAAAAGACAATTATTTTATGATCCGACTTAAATGCAGTATCTAGAATATTTAAATGCACTGAGAAACCTTTATTGGTGGTTGCCAGGAGCTGGGGGCCAGGGGCAATTGATAATTATTGATGATCAGGTGCTGAGTTTCCATCAGGGGTGATACAAAACTTTTGGACATGGGTCATGGTGATAGTAGTACAAAATGACTGAAGTCATTAATGTTGCTAAACTGTACACTTAAAAATTGTTAAAATAGCACATTTTGTTAATTGTATCTATCCACTATGCACAATTTTTTTAAAAGGCAGTAAGGGAGTACATGCTTTTCTTAGAATGGTAAATCAGGTTTAGACAACTTTAAATATAGCTCATATTTTGATAGATGTTGCCAAGGTTGTGGTTCTTGGAGAGCAAATCAAGTTAAGCAATTCCCCGGGGAGGAAACATTTCGTTTTCTTGGTATGCAGTTTTGGTAGCAGTCAGCCAAATGATACATCTGCAGGATACAGTTTTCCTTCCTTTGCCTTGAATTTTGCAGATTCATGAGTTTACTATGCCTCAAAAGCACTTACATTTTATTTTTCTGTAATTGATTTTTCAGCTGCGGATTGTTTCCATTCCTGCCACGAAACATATCACTTTACACATCTAGTTCCATCTAGTGGTTAAAATTATAATTGCAGACGCTAAGTGAGCTGTAAAAATGACTCTGAGGTTGTAAGAGGTCTTGCTGATGTTACTATTTAGGGTAGTTGCCAAGTAGATACAAATGAAATCTTTGTTCTTTATGGATTGTCTGTGGTTTGACCGTTTGTGTAAAAACTTTTTTTAATAAGAGTTTTATTTTATGCTGGTTTACTTAACCTTTTTATATATATTGCTTTTCACACCGGGTCTTTCCCATTTCCTTTACCAACCCTTCCTTCCACCATGTATGGTGTGGAAATAAACATTTAGTATATTCTTAAGTTAAAAAAAAATTATATTTACATCGAGTTGTATCAAGATTCAGGTGAAAGTCACCTGATTTCTGAACGTTTTTTCATTATACACAAAAGTATGTGGTGGTGTTTTTATGTGCTGTCCAGTTGACTACAATTTACAGTGATTCTGTGCACAGTAGCTCTGAACCCTTGCTCTCTGACACCCCTACCCTCAGTACACTAGGTCCTGTGTCAGTCCATCTCATTCAGGCTTTTCTTCCCCTGTGTTCCTTATCTAGCCTTCCAAGCATGATGTCCTTCTCCCAGGACTGGACCCTCCTGGCATCATGCCCAGAGTATGTCAGATGGAGCCTCAAATCCCTTTCCTCCAAAGAACTGCTTAGTTTTACCCTTTCCAAGACATACCTTTTAGTTCTTTTGTCAGTCCATGGTATGCTCAATACTCTCCTCCAGCACCACAATTTAAAGACATCAGTTCTTGTCATCTTTGATAATTGTCCAGCTCACTGATGCATAGCAAGTATTTGCGGAGAATATGGCCTGGATCAGGTGCACCTTAATCTCTGGACTGACACTGTTGCTCTCCAGCACTCTAGAGAGGTCCCTGACAGCAGATTTTCCTAGTGCAATTTGTCATTTGATTTCCTGACTGCTGGTGCCAACCAAGAGTGTTGATTGAGGAACTGAACAAACTGAAATTGTTAACAATCTCAATCTCTTCTCCATGTGCTGCTAGTTGCCCCGTGGTAAGAATCTTTGTTTTCTTGATGTTGATATAGAGTAATATAATAAACTTTCTTTTCCCATCACTCAGCTTTAAAATACTTTAATGTTTTGCCATAATTCCTTCAAACTCCTGTGTTTTCCTCACAGTTTAGTAGGAGTTACTGTAAGAACATTGCCAGCCAGCACCTCAGAAATCCCCTCACACTAACCTCAATTTCCCTTAATCAGTAACTTCCAAAGATAACCATTATCTCAGTCTTTATGATAAAGACGTCTTTGTTTCTTTTACAATTTTGTTAGGAGGTTGTGTAAACAATTAAACACTTAACTACTGCTTGATAGGTTGAAGGTTTGAATCCACCCAGAGGATCCTGGGCAAGACAGGCCTGGCAATCTACTTCTGAAAGGTTTCAGCCTTGAAAATCCTGTGGAGAATTATACTCTGCACACATGCATTTACTAGAATTGACTTGGTGGCAACTAACATTACCATTATTACCCAGCACCACTACTGTGGTTTTTTTTTTTAAATTTTTAAATTTAATTTTATTATTTTTTGTGTGTGTATCATCAAATCAGATCTGACTGGTACAGGAGGAGATTGTCCCTCCTTCACCTGCAGAGCATCTGGTGGATTCAAACCATGTGCCTCTGGGATTGCAGTGCAACCACTACTGTTTTTAAAAAATTACTTTTCTTCTTGAGCATATATATAGCCGAATGTTTTCAACCTGTGCTTGACTTTGATTACATTATTCAAGTTTTGCAAACATTTTCACTCTCCTTTTCTTATTGCTCTTCTGCTAAGTTTCTTGTCCAATCTTTTGAGTTTCTGTTGTCAGTATGAATATATATATAGATGTAGGTATAGATATAGATATATAGATATGTAGATATAGTTCCTAAGGCAGACATGGTGGATGAGATGGATTGACTTAGTGACTGAAGTAATGGGGATAGATGTGTCAGAGACGCAGGATAGAGCAGACTCAGGATAGAGCAGGGTGCAGAGATGTACATAGGGTTGCTATGAGTCGCAGGTGACTCGACGGCACACAGCAATAACAAGGCAGACATTCTTTACTAGTTAAACTAATTTATTACTTGGTTTTAAGAAGTCTTCAGGGGATATTTTTGGCTTAAGGTTTAAAGATGAATTTAGGTCATTATTTTAGCGGATTTATTAGCCTCTGTGATGCCACAAAGTGTGGATTCCATTGAAATTTAATATTCTACATTTTCCTCATTTTGATTAGCATTTTTTCTAGTCTATTTGATCAAAGAATTCAGTAATGATAACTGGATATGATAAATTTCTTCTGGTCTCATACCCTTTTCCTATTCTGACTCTCCTTTTTCTTTATTGCTATGCTTTGGTTGGTTGGTTGCTTGCAAACTTTTAAGACCCTAGGCACTTTTTACCAGTTAAGAAATAGAATGGAAATGAAACATAATAGCCAGTTATCTGGTATGTCTCTTGAAACCAAAACCCTGCAACTACCAACCAACAAACTAAATCCCATCAGGTGTTTGGTTGTAAATAAGAAGTTTCAGCAAGGAACTCTGAGAGTCTAATGTAAGGAGTTGTTAACTGGGAACCCAAAGGCTGGTGGTTCAAGTCCACCAACTGCTCTGAAGAAGAAATACAGCCATTCTCCTCCAAGATGAACTATACCCTCTGAAAACCCACTGGTGGGCCACCTATAAGTTGGTCCAATTTGACAGCACATAACAACAGGAAAGGTGCAGCCATGAATCTGCAGTGTAACTCCCTCAGGACGTGGCCACCAGAACTCCCACAATTGAATCTAGAGACATTAAGAAAAGATAAGGAAATGGAAACAATTTTATGCCAATAAAGTTTGAAAATTTAGCTGCACAAATTCTTAGAAATAGGCAATTTACCAAAATTAATGTTGGAAGAAAATGGAAAATCTGAATAGTTTTATACCACGAAATAAATGGACTACATAATTAAAAACTTTCCTACAAAGAAAACTTTAGTTCCAGATGATTTCATCAGTCAAATCTTTAAGAAAGAAAGAACACTAATTTTATATCAACTTTTCTAGAAAATAGAGAAAATGCACTCCCCAACCAACATTACACGGCTGGCACAATCTTCATTTAAAACCTAATGTAAATGCAATGTGTCAGGTCAGTCTCACATCATGAATATTAATGGGGAAATCAAAACAGATTTCAACAAAATTCACACCCTATTAAAAGGACAATGCATCATAACAAAATTAGGTTTATTCCTGAGGTGGCATGACTTGATTCTTTTGTTTTTGCTCACCCTCCAGTGGGTTTTCAGAGGCAGTAAATTGCATGGGAAGAGATGCATGATTGGTTTAACATTAGAAAATGAATCAGTATAGTTGAGTATATTTTAGTAAAATAAAAGATACCATTTGATTGTTAATGGATCTACAAGAAGTATTTAATTGGCTAATGATTTGAAATAAATAAATTCCTAGCAAACTATGAATAAAAAGACATTGCCTGAATTTGATAATTTATTTTTCCTTATTTGACAGGTAAGGAAAATGATCTGTTTTTTAAAAAAAATTTGCTTTTTTTTTTTACCCTGAAACTTATTAAGAGTGAACTTCTTTTCATATGATTATTAGTCACTTAGGGGCCCTCTACTATGAGTGACTTCATTTTATCCTTTGCCTAATTTTCTGTTGAATTGTTCTTACCAAATTTTAGGCAATACTGATAACTTAATGAATGTTAATTCTTTCTTAACTATATGTATGGCATATCTATTTTCCAGTCTATGGCTTTTTTTTTTTTGTTACTAATTTTTTAAAAGTTTTAAATGTATAGATTTATTTATTTCTTAATTCTGAATTTGTAGTGTGTTCACTTGATTTTAAATAGAATGAAAATTTTCTCTCCTACCCTTGTACATGATTTATCCAAATTTTTCTTGCCAGAGGCATTGTGACTTAATTTGTTTATAAATTTGTAGTACCAGAATTTTAAATTTAATTGTAGTTGAGTCTAACAATCTTTCTGTACTGATTGTGCTTTTTGTGTCTGGATTTTTTTTTTTAAGCCTCTCATCTCATTAATTTATCACTACTTCCTAAAAGTGTGAAAGTTTGTTTTTCATCTTTAGTTCTTTATTCTGTTTAGAATTTATTTGTGGGGGTGTGTGTGTGTGTGAAGTAGGGATCAACCCCTTCTCATCTTTAGAATTACTTGCCCTCATAGTCTTTCTGTGATTGATTTAGTACAGCCTTCAGTGGAAATGGCAGTCTGCCACCGAGCTTCATCTACAAATAGCAAATGCAATTAGTTGGTCTAGTTTTTAATTTCTATTTTGTTACTTCTTGTACATGGGTGCTCAGAGTCCTAATAACCACCGTCTTTCAGGCCCCATAATATGTCCTTGTGTCCTCTGACATGCCTGGAATTTGTGTAGGCTGTGCTGGGGCAGGGAGAGGAGGGCTGCTTTGTCACACAATAAACAAGGAGAAAGCTTTCCCCCGTCTCTTCGATATACCAATGCCTCATCAGAAGCTGTCAGCATTTATGTAAGAAATGTACTTTTTAACTTGAGCAATCTTTGTTGTAAAATAATATCTTGTATAGCAAGAAACAGTTTGTTTTAAAATAAATACTGTAGAATAGGAAGTTGTTTTTGCTTAAATATAGTAGTTTTCTCTAGTTCTAATCAGAGCTGTGTCTTGGAGAGGGTGCAGCCGGAGTGCTCTTTGGAGGCAAGAATGATGAGGCTTCTCCTCACATACTTTGGGCATGCTGCTAGGAGGTGCTAGTCCTTGGAGAAAGACATGATGCTGGGAAGGGGGAGGGTCAGTCAAGGAGAGGAAGACCCTCAATGGGGTGGATTGATACGGTGGCTGCTGCAATGGGCTCTTGTGTGTCAGGAAGTATGAGGCGCGCGCAGGATAAAACAAGGTTCAGATCTTTGTTTATAGGGTTGCTATGAGTCATGCTTGACTTGATGGCACCTAACAACAGGAGATAAGCAAAAGACGAAAATCTTCAAATTCTTAAACCTGTTGCTTGATGTTTTTAACTTTATGTTGGATCATTGTGTTTTCTTTGGAAAAGGTTTAATGGACTTTATAATGTGAAGATAAAAAGAACTCCCTGTGTCTGTCTTTTCCACCTCTCATCTTCAATATTACTTTGGTTTTGCGGTGTGTTTTTGTTTGTTTGTTTGTTTTTTTATCCTTTTCCTCTCAGTATCTTACTAAATGATTTCCACTCAGGAAAAGTGAGGAAAATATTTTACGAAAAGAACTAGGTAAAGAAATGAAAATGGCACAAAGCAAAACAAGAGATGAACACAGGAAGGAAAGTGAGGAAAAAAGCAGAGGAAAAGACTCTTAGATTGTGTGATCCTTGTGTCTTAGGACTCTCATATGTCTTATTATTTTCCTTGTAAATTCCAAAGGACAACATCTACCTACTGACTTTTCCACCTCTGACCCCCCTCCCCCCAATGTATGAGGGTGCTTTTTGGAGATGATGGCCAGGCTGGAAGGAGTCTTTTGAGAGCAAGGCTTTGTGCTTCAAACTCCTTTCTCATTTGTTTGTCTACCTTAGTGCGTTAAGAGTTACCTGTGAGAAAAGCTTTAAAATCTTGAGTCTTGCTCTGCACATTAATAAAAGAAAGGTGTATAGGTCTTATGTGTGTATGTGTTTCTACTTAAGAAATATAATGGATACTGTTCATGTATATTTTTATTCTGGAATTAATTTGATCAGGAATCTGCTCTTCAGAATATTTATGATGTGACTTTCATAAGTGATTTTGACTAGATAAGCGATAAGACATAATGGGACTAGCATATCTCACCAGAGTTTGTGGCTCTATCTCTAGGGTAGTATTTTTTCCACTGATGGTGAGTATGAACAGTATTTCCGTATTGACTCTTTGTCCTGACCAAAATAACTCAATATTAAAAAGAGGTATCCTTTTTTATTTTTTTTAAAAAGTGCTGTTGTCAATTGTTTCTTTTTTTTTTTTGTCTTTTTTTTTGTTTTTTTTTTGTCAATTGTTTCTAATTCTCTAGTTCTCCTTGGTTTATATTATAATCCTTAACATCTCATAAGTTTACACAATAAAAAGAACCTATCTAATATGTAAAAGGATAAAGAGACAAATGTTTTAAGCTTTTCTTTAGTGACTGACTTGAGAACACAGTCTTAGTTTTAAACTTTTACGTGAATTCTCATAGTACATTATAATAACACAAAGAAGGAATCTAGTTATCAACAACTAAGGATTGGGCTGTTGAATAAAATTATGTAGTAAGTTTTCAAAGGAGTAGTGATGAACTTTTAAAGTTTATACTTGCCTTATTTTTGTGTTACCATTGTTAAAAATTACCCATGTATCATTGGCAAAGTATATTGTACATTAGTTATATTTAGAGGTGTCATTTTTCCTGGAATAGTGCTTTGGTATCTAGGGTGTAATGGGAGACTTCTAATTTGTGATTATTTTTGTTGTGTGACTGTTTGTATGAGTCAAATGAATTTGAGCTTTGCCTGACTGAGATGTGAAGACTTAACGTCTTTATTGATTATAGAATAAGTCTGTTCTGACTTATGTTGTATTGATTATAAAATAAGTGAATGGTTATGCAGTAAGAATTAGAATAAATGAAGTTAGTTGATAATGGATAAAAACAATTGATGTGTTTGCTAAAAGATATGTAATAAGAATAATACATGTAGCAATATATTAAAAATAAAAGGGCTATAGGAGACATTGGAAAATATTGAATTGTTGTTGTTGTTGTTGTTAGTTGCCCCTAAGTCGACTATGACTTATATCAACACTATGAACAGCAGATCTGAACTTTGTTCTATCCTGTGCCGTCCTCATGATCTCTGTCATCCTCGGGTCCATTGTTACACTGTGTCCGTCCATCTCCTTAAGGGTCTTCCTCTCTGTTGCTGACCCTTTGCCTTTCCCAGCATGTTATTCTCTCCAAAGACTGCATCCTCCTGAAAATATGCCTAAAATGAGGTAAAGTTTCACCATCCTTGCCTCTAAGGAACACTCTGGTTGCCTTTATTTCAAGACAGATTTGCTTTTACTTTTGGCAGTCCATGGAATATTCAGTATTCTTTTCCAACATCACAAATCAAAGGCATTGATTCTTCTTCTGTAATCGTTAGTCATTGTCCAACTTTCAAGTGCATAGGAAGCAATTGAAAAAAATAATGATTTGTATTAAGCACACTGTAGTTTTTAAACTGACATCCGTGCTCTTTAGAATTTTGGAGAGGTCCCTGACAGCACACGTCCCTAGTGTAACACATCTTTTGATTTCTTGACCACTGCTACCATGAGTATTAATTGTGAATCCAATTAAAATGAGATTGTTAATATTTTTCCCATCTATCATGGCATGGCCAGTTGATCCAGTGCTGAGGATTTTTATTTTCTTGGTATTGAAACATAACCCATAGTGAAGGCTGTAGTCTTTAATCTTCTGCAGTAAGTACTTCAAGTCTTCACAGTCTACAAAGCTGTGTTGTTTGCATGATGCTGGTTACGGATGAGTTTTCCTCCAGTCTCAATGCCATGTTCTTAATACAGTCCAGCTTCTGAAATTATTTTTTCCAGTATAGAGATTACATAGATATGGAGAAGGATACAACCCAGACCCACACTGTCTCTTATTTTAAACCATGTAGTGTTCCCTTGTTCTGTCCAGATAGCCTCTTTTCAGATTTTGTATGACCATAATGAAATGTTTTGAGTTACCTAATCTTTTCAGTGTTAACCATAATTAGTTAGGATCCAAATAGCCAAATACCTTTGCATAATCAATAAAGGACAAGTAAACATTACAAGTAAACATCTTTCTCCCCGCTTTCAGCCAAGAGCCATCTGACATCAGCAGTCCCTTGAGCCATTGCCTCTTCTGAGTCCAGCTTGACGTTCTGACACCAGCCACTTTTTAAAAGCAATTTTCAGCAAGATTTTACTTGCATGTGATACTAATGATATTTGATAATTTCCACATTCTTTCACACCACCTCTTTTGGGAATGGGGGACAAATTTGGATCTCTTTCAGTCAGTTGTCATGAAGCGGTTAATAGGAAATAAAATACTTCTGAGGTAGAGGAGCTCTGCAGTGGTGGAACACTAACACCAAGAACCATTGTCAAGTGATCCTGTCTGTTGGCCTCCAAGCATGTAAATCTTTATGGAAGGAGACTGCTTCATCTTTTCTTCAGATGATTAGATCCAAACCATCAGCCTTTCATGTAATGACAGTCGATCATGTAATGCCCTGTGCCACCAGGGTTCTGCCAGTAGTGGAGCCCAATATAATGTAGGAGTAAAAAACCACCAAGGATCTATAGAATAGATTTGCTTAGGATCATGTAGTGGTAGAGAGGTGAAGTGAAAAAAAAACTTTTTCCAGGTGCCTTAGAGAGAAGAACTTACCTGTGCAAAGGATGGACTTAGATGATAGGTCAGAAGTATCCAGAGTGGAAGAATTTGAAAATAAAATTTGTTTCTGGACTTGAGCAAAAGCTAAGTCAATATCCATTTTATTATATATTTGTAAGCAGAAGTTTTGGTCATGAGGGAGAGAATCTTAAAGGCTGCTAACTCAAAACCAAAACCAAATCTGTTGCCATGAAATTGGTTCCAACTTATGACAACCTTCCATTAGGTTTTCTAGGCTAAAATCTTAACAGAAGGAAATCACCTTGTTTTTCTCCCAAGGAGTAGCTGGTCGGCTTGAACTGTCAACTTTTCAGTTTGCTCAGTTATAGGCAGTAGTTTATAGGCAGTTGTGTTATTAACCCAAAGACTGTCTGAGTCTGTTTGGCAGTTTGAATCCATCAGTTACTCTAAGAGAGAGAGATGAGCGATCTCCTCTCTTGCTGTTTACATCCTGGAAGCCTGCTGGAGGTCAGTTAAGAGTTGATTCCAACTTGATGGCAATGAGATGGAATGGAGTTCATTGCTGTACTAGGAGTCACAGCTGCGGGTCTCAAGTTTTATCAGTTATTTGTTTTTGTTGTTGTTAGGTGCCATCAAGTCGCCTGCAACCCTTAGCGATTCTTATGTACAGCAGCTCTGAACCCTGCCCTGTCCCGAGCCAGTCTCACTAATTCCAACACATCAACCCCCATTGCCCCAGTTAATGTATCAATCCATCTCATCTGGGGTCGTTTTCTCCTGAGCTGTCCCACCACCCTTCTGAGCATGATGTCCTTCTCCAAGGATCGGTCCCTCCTGGTCATGTGCCCAAAGTATGTGAAACAGAGCTCCGAAATCCTACTCTCCAAGGAGAAACTTGGTTTCACCCTCTCCAGGACAGACCTTATTTGTTTTCTTGGTGGTCCATGGTATGCTCATGACTCTTCTTTAGGAGCACAACTCAAAGGCATCAATTCTTCTGTCATCCTTAACCATTGTCCCCCTCTCTGATACATAGCAAGTAATTGTGAAGGCCATGGCCTGGATAAGATGCACCTTTGTCTGTAGACTGACTTCGCTGCATTTTAGCACTCTGGAGAGGTCCCTGGCAGCAGATTTTCCCAATGCAATTTGTCTTTTGGTTTCTTGACTGCTGGTGCCAAGAGTGTTGATTTTGGAGCCAAGCAAGCTGTAATTGTTAACAATTTCAATATATAATTCAGAATTTGACCGTTTTGTTAGGAAAGTGCTCTTTGTGCAGGACTTTGAACGTGTTCATTCTGATTAACATGGGCTGGAATCTTCATTTCCACCTTAGATATACTGAATCAGAATTTACAGTTTAACAAGATCCCTGGGAGATAAAAACCACCTGGTCTTGGTAAACTGTAGATTCTGATTCAGTATATTTTAGGTGGAAATAAAAATTTTCAGCAGGATGACAAATAGAAATGAGTTTGGAGCTCTGTCATTGTGACTGCTAATTCTAAAATGCTGTTGTACCAGGCAACCTGCTAGTCATCTGTGTCTTCCTGGAGTAGATGCCTAAAATGAAAAGCAAATTCAGGGCCCATCATAGAATTTATCTGGTGTCTTTTCACAGCTATGTACCTTTTTTTAGGGTTTTTTGATAACCCTCAAATACCAAAAACTCAAGTTTTATCGTCTTCTCTGCAGTCAATATATTAAGGATTTGTTATGATGTGTGTCTGAGGCAGATATGACCCCTCGGGATCCTCCAGTGGGTTTTCAGAGCTTGTAAACCACACAGGAGGAGGTTGCCCATCTTTTTTTCCTACAGAGCAGCAGATGGATTTGAACCACCTGTCTTTGGGTTGACAGCACAACTTCTTACCACTAAGGCACCAGAGGTTTTTCAGAAGATCAATATGTAACTTGATCCATGAATAATTAAATGATTGAAAGCATGAGAAACACAGAGAAGAATAATCCCCCCATGTTTTCTTTTTTCAGAAATGCTGTCTGCAATTTTATTATCTGCAATGACTCTTCCCTTCGAGGTCAGCCTGTTATCTTCAACCCTGACTTCTTTGTGGAGAAGCTCCGACATGAGAAACCTGAAGTGTTCACCGAGTTGGTGGTCAGCAATATCACAAGGCTCATTGATTTACCTGGAACTGAGCTGGCTCAGTTGATGGGAGAAGTGGAACTGAAGCTGCCAGGTGGGGCTGGCCCAACGTCAGGCTTCTTTCGGTCTCTAATGTCTCTCAAACGAAAAGGTAGGAGGTTCTTCCTTGGGCTTTGCTCTTAACCTTTTTGCTCTTTAACACATTCTTAATTGATGAGTTCTGTTGCCATAAAGCATTTTGGATCAGTTTTCTAATTTTTGTAAGTAGTAAAACGTTAGTAATAAAAATGATGAAAACAGTATAAATAGAGAAATAATGATATTAAATATACTCAGCCCTCAAGAGGTGAAATGATTAAGGGGGTTCTCAAGGACACTTATTTTTATGCTGTTAATAGTATAGGGTGCTCTGCTGGCTTAGTGATAAAGAATTGCGCTGCAAATGCAAATGTGTGCGGTTCAAATCTACTAACTGATCCATGGGAGAAAGATGGGCATTCTCTCCCCGTGTGATTTACTGCCTCTGAAAAACTGCTGGAGGATCAGCTATGGATTGGTTCCAACTTGATGGCACAAAACCACTACCACAACAAGTAATTAATATAATAAAATAGTATTACATAAATCACACCACTGCAGAGTCCAGTAAATAGAGTGGAACATTGTTCAGTTGTGATTGTCAGATATTTCTATTCTTTGGAATGATTTGATGAGGCAGATTCCTATGAAAGACTCAAAGAAAGCCTTCCTAGGAAATAAAGAAGTCCTAGCATTCCTTTTGATGTGATTTTATTGAGTATAAAAAAATCATGAAAGTAGGGAAAATGTTTAAATACAGACCTGTATTGACTCTAGTGTATAATCTGTGATGTTCTGAGAATTGTGACACTTGAGAATTTTGTTTGTTTATTTTTAAATATCAGCATGTTAACTTTTTCTTCTTAATTAAGAAGTCTTTGACTTCGTTGAACTTTACCTTCTTATATTAAACTTGGAGAAAGCTGTTTGAGAATTCTTTGAATTGCTTGTTTTCTGGTGTTTTTCCAGCTTTAGGGCACTCTGGTGGCAAGGTTTGTAGAGAGCTGTTCTGCTGAGTGGCCAGACCTCTTTTAATCCACCAGCAACACCAGCAAAGAAAGGTGGACATTGTCCTCCCAGGAGATACACAGCCTCAGAAACCTGCTGGAGGGTCAGCTAGGGGTAGGTTCTGACTTGATGGCAATGAGTGTGAGTTAATGGTGGTGCTACCACCCAACCAAAAGGTTGATGGTTTGACTCCTAGCAGTTCCATGAGAGAAAGATGGAGTAGTCTGCTTCCAAAAACATTTACAGCCTTGGAAATCTAGTAGGGCAGTTCTATTCTGTCTGACCAATTATCTGTGAGTCTAAATTGATGGTTCTGTAGCAGTGGATTTGGCTCCAGCTTTAAGGTTTTTATTTACTGATTCCACTCAAATATTTGCTAAAATATAGAACAAAATAGTAGATTTCAGTGTGATGACTTTGTACCTTTATGTAAAATATAATCCTTTCCTGTTATTTTTCTCCCTTCCAGAAAAAGGAGTGGTGTTTGGCTCTCCACTGACAGAGGAAGGCATTGCTCAGATATACCAACTGATTGAATATCTGCACAAAAGTAAGGCTTTGACAGTATGTTGTTTTTTGTTTAATAAAGCTGTTCAGGTTTTAGTGAGAACTAACTGCCCTGAGTTAGGAAATAGATACAAGCTGCTCATCAAAAACGAAACTAGCCATAATTTCAGCTGGCACGTTTCTAAATATATTTTCTTTTAATTTTATTTTTTCCTGTGTGACTTGCTTTATACTTTAAGAAATGTGTGTAAATTAGATAGTATCTATGAAGTTATATTTTCTCTTTAACTCAAAGGATATTTCTTTCAGAAAAACTACATAACTCCCAAAGAATTGTAGCATTTATTCAGGGGAGAGAGCGTAATATATCACAAAGATATTTTTCATCTCTAAAATATGTTGTTGTTGTTAAGTGCCGTCGAGTTGCAGGCGACTCACAGTGACCCTATGAAGGAGAGTCCTCGATGCTTGGGTGCCTTTCATCCTCTCTCCAGGTTCTCTAAAATATAGGATTAAAATAAATTCTGCATTTAATTACGATTTCATGTTTTAGTAGTGTGCTGGCTATACCATTGCTTCAAGTGCTTGGCACAAGTGCCAGTAGGTGAAATGTATAGCTGTGTGTGTTGATAAAAGATAACAAAATGTTTTCCTGTTAAAGGCAACACAACCATTTACGTCATATCAGTGTGTGACATGGTGCTCCTTGGGCAGTGGTTGCACATTGGCAGCCCACAGGCTTGACATATTTGCCTTCAGGCTTGGTTTGGATTGTAAAGGGTTAAACTAGAAAAAGAAAAGGAGCTATCAGTGTTTTGAGTTGTGGGGTGTTTAGATGTTCAGCTTCTTTGGATAATAGGGGGAGATCTGTGAACATCCTTGGGTCCTGTTGCCATTCTAGAGCACAGCGAGGGGCTTTCTAGTTTGCTCCAGTTCCCAGTCGTTCATATACTCCTACCAGCTCTAGGTCTTATACCAAGGTGAATACGTCACTGAGCTGAAATGAACCAGGAGCTTTCTCCGCTCACAGGTCGGACCTAAAATCCCTTAGATTGGCTTACAAGATAGTTTGGGGGAAAGGGTCATTTAGTTGGGATAATGAAAAGCTTCTGGGACTTTCTTAGACTGAAAGATGATCTGACATGTTAGATTCTAATTCCTGGAGCAGTGGAGTGGCTCTAGGTTAATTTTGGGTCAGGAAAACAGTTGACAGGTGCAGCAAACCTCTGTAGATGAATTTGGCCCCTCCAAAGTCTGGGCCATCCCATGGATGGCCAAGAGAATGAAAAGATATTTCTAAGGAGAGGGTGTAGCTGGAGTGCTCTTTGGAGACAGGAATGATGAGTCTTTGTCTCGCATACTTTGGGCATATTGCTAGGAAAGACTATTCCTTAGAGAGGGACATGATGCTGGGAAGGGTGGAGGGTGGGCGATGGAGGGGAAGACCCTCAACCAGGTGGATTGACACGGTGACTGCTGCAATGGGCTCTTGTGTGTCAGAAAGTGTGAGGATGGCGCAGGATAGAGCAGGGTTCAGATCTTTTGTTCATAGGGTTACTATGAATCATACTTCATGGCACCTAACAACAACAAAATCTGGGACCACTGAGAGGAAAGAACATATAAGGAGATTTGATTTCTCTTTCAGCTTATTTTTCAAGCTCATTCCAACCATTTCATTGATTGGTTAAACTCAGTCTCCATATGTACCATAAGAGGTTGAATAAGCCCTTCTGGGAGGACTGTCTTTTAGTTGAGAGACCACCAGTATTCAGGGAACGTCAGATATGTTCACTCAGGGCTAATTGGTTCTTAAAGAACTCGGAGAAGAACCTCCTTAAACATTTTTATAAAGGGCTTTTTAAGTGTAATATTTCTTTTAGACTACTTTTAGTAATTATTTCTCTTTTTGCTTATTTTTGCTGTGCTGAGCAGACTTGCGAGTAGAGGGTTTATTTCGAGTACCAGGCAATAGTGTCCGGCAACAGATTTTAAGAGATGCTCTCAATAACGGAACTGATATAGACTTGGAATCAGGGACGTTTCACTCCAATGATGTTGCCACCTTGCTGAAGATGTTTCTAGGAGAGTTACCGGAGCCCCTGCTGACACATAAACATTTCCATGCACACCTCAAAATTGCTGGTGAGTGTTGACATTGATACGGATATATAAGAAAGAAATCCATTTCTTTCAATTTAGTAAAGTCATTTGAAATTTTCTATTGCTTATCACCCACAGTAAAATTCTAATACTGATTAAGACTTCATGATATTTTGGAGCTTTTTTGAGATGTATATATATATATATATATGATACTTACAAGTTTGGTCTGTTAGCTTTGCCCTTGGACTATTGCTAAATATTACCATATTTCATTTCAACCCAACTCTACTTTTAAAATTAAGCTGTTTGGTTTTTTTTAACCATTTCAGCAACATTTTATTTTTCATATACAATTTTAGTCACATTAATTATATTCATCATGTTGTGGAACTGCTACTACACTTTACTTGCAAATTGGAAATTTGTTTTTTAAAGATACTTTATTTTCTGACAAGGTAGAACATTCATAGGGTTCAAAATTCAAAAGGTTAAGAAGGAGCTCTGGTGACCTGGTGGAAAGAAGGTGTGCTGCAATCATGAAGGCGCACAGTTCAAATCCACCAGATGCACCACTGGTGAAGGAGGAGCCATCTCCTCCTGTACCAGTTGGATCTGACTCGATGGTACACAATAAGGAAAAAAAAAATCTAAACCCCCTCCCCAACTTCAAAAGGTTAAAAAAGAAAAAAAAATGGCGGAATACTTGTCTTCTACCCCTATTTCCCAGCACTGAATTCTTCCTAGGGATAACTGCTGTCACTAGTATCTAGTATATCTTTCTAGGAATATTTTGTGCACTTACAAACAGATGCCTTTATTCCTTTTCCTCTCTTTGTTTAATGGTAGGGCATTATACACATGGTTTTTGGGTTGCTTTTTCCATTGGCTGTATTTTAGAGAGTGTTCCATTTTCCAACCATAAATAGTCTCTTTATTCTCTCTTGTGCCTTGCATGCAGAAAATTCATTCTTAAACTGCACAGCTGTCACGCGGCCATAGGCACGCTAAGTGCATATAGCATCTGAATGCTGTACTCAGTTTTCTGTCCTTGAGTGTTCGCTTTTTTTTCTTCTAATTTTAGGGAAAATATGTACTATTAGTTTATTTTTAAAACCATTTTAAAGTTACATGTTCTTTATTTCTGCAATCTGTGTGAGAAATGGTGGCAAGAAATTCCTTACTGCTGTTCTTTTTTTTAAAATTGTGATTTTAACAAAGGTTTATGGAGAGGTTGGGCTTTCATGCATTCATTGTTGCACACTTTCCTCCCCCTCCCTCTCATCTCCTCTCCAGTCTATTATTTTTTTTTAAATACTGACTACCTTTTAAAAAATACTACAACCAGATGCTCTGCTGGAGAAGGAGGAGGCAATCTCCTCCTGTACCAGTCAGATCTGATTTGACGGTACACGTAAAAATAATACAATAAAAAAAATAAATAAAATAAGTAAAAAATACTACAGA
>NW_006399756.1:34081931-34088426 GCF_000299155.1 Elephantulus edwardii
ATTGCATGGGAGGAGATTACTTACCTGTCTCTCACAGAGCAACTAGTGGATTTTAACTGCTGTTAACTCCTTACCCACTAGGCCACCAGAGTTTCCAAAACAAAATGTTATCCTTGCTTGGAATAACTTGTCGTGAAGTCAGAACAAGGATACGTAAACCATAGCCAGTTGAAGGAATGTAGCCCTCTGACTGTTTTTCCATTGTACATCTACCCCTCATTGTTAGAAATAATGCTGCTGTGAATATTTGTGTACAGATTTTTATGTTACTGTGCTTTCTTCTTGAATATGTACTTGGAGAATTGCTGGGTCATATGGGAACTCTATGTTTAACTTTCTGAGGAACTGCAAGTCTCTTCCACAGCAGCTGCACATTTTGCATTCCCACCAATCACTTATGAGGGTTTCGTTTTCTGGACATTCTCATTCATTCCACCACTTGTTATTGTCAGTCTTTATTGTTGTTATAATAGCCATCCTACTGGTTGTGAAGTGGTATCTCATTGTGGTTTTGATTTACATTTCCCTAATGATAATGATGTTAAACATCTTTTTATATGCATATCGGTCATTTGTATAATTTCTTTGGAGAAATGTCTATTAAAAATTCTTTGCCTGCTTGTGAATGAAGTTATTTTTGTCTTTTAATTGTTGAATTTAATTGTTTTGCTATAGTCTTTTGCATACGTTTGATTTTTTTTTTCCTGATGGAAGTTGAGGGGATGATAATAATTGGATCACTGAGGTTTTTTCCCCCTGCCATATTCTTCCTCCTTTATAATAATCTCTTTTGTTTTCAAGATCTCATGCAGTTTGATGATAAAGGCAACAAGACCAATATACCAGATAAAGAACGACAAATTGAAGCTCTTCAGTTGCTTTTCCTCATTCTCCCTCCACCTAATCGGAACTTGCTGAAGTTATTACTTGATCTCCTGTACCAGACAGCAAAAAAACAAGACAAGAACAAGATGTCTGCCTATAACCTTGCTCTTATGTTTGCACCACACGTCCTGTGGCCCAAAAATGTAAGTATTCAGAGAAACGGAAAGGAAGAGTAAAGACTGACTGGTTTTCTTGAGCAGGCGCTTATACTATCACCACACCTTGATGAGGTTATCAGGCGTCCAAAGTCTAGTGTTAAGCTCTATGAGGTTTCTGGAAAAAAGGCCATGAAGTTAAGAACATATTTATTAGTTTATTTAAGTGTCATCAAACCAAAAAAAAAAAAAGAAAAAGAAAAAAAGAGTCATCAAACCAGAGAAGGCCATTTGTTGTTAAAGCCACTTGTAAATCAGTCTAGTAAACCTGAAAGGCAATTTATTAGTGGATGCTCTTAGAGGAGAACTATAATGAAACGAGACTCATTTTAGTTGGTTAGTGTGCCTTCTTTCTTAGTAGAAAAGCCTTCTTAGAAAAGAAAATGAATTTCTGAAAACTATATGGTGAGTATAAATTCAGAATAAAGAGAGCTTTATGGTAAGATACCTGTCTTGACAACTGTGGTTTCTGCAGATAAAATCTCCTTGGATAAAATGGAATATATTTCCAATAACCAAGTCCATAGCCTACTCAGTGACCTACACAGTAAAATCTCTTGAGCTAATTCTTGATCTGGGGGCATATAGCTTAATATTCCTGCCCATTCATGATATAGGTTTTCCTATGTAATAGAACTAGAAGTCAGAGTACCTGGGTTAGAAGCTACAAGCCGGCTATGTGATCTGTATCCTTAACTCCTCTTTCTACTTAGGCTCTTCTGTAAACAGAATAATAGTACCTTCACCACCTGCTTCACAAAGTTAAGACTCAAGGCCAAGAAGAAAGAAGGAAGATAATAGAATTAGCTAGTTGTGGTGCCTTATATAGATTTTTGAGATTATAAGAAATGAGGGGGAATAAAGTAAAGGAGGGAGACTGTGTGGGGTATGTTACTACAAAATGAGCAGATGCAAATAGAGGAGGTCGAGTCTGACTTCTACCCACTTCATAAAGGGGAACTGTCTCTATCAAGAATAGGAATCAAAGAACATTTGATTGTGCTTATGCGAAACCTATACTTGGACCAGGAGGCAGTTGTCAGAACAGAGAAAGGAAACACTGCTTGGTTCAGAGTTGGGAGGGGTATACACCAGGGATGTGTCCTATCTCCATACCTTTTCAATCTATATGCAGAACAGATTATCTGGGAGGCTTGGCTTTGTGAGGAGAATTGTGGCATCAGGACTGGAGGAAGATTCAGCCGACAATCTGCGTTATGCAGACGACACAACCTTGCTTGCTGAAACTGAGGAGGACCTAAAGTGCTTGCTGCAGAAAGTCAAGGACTATACTCTTTAATATTGATTTAAGTGCAATATCGAGAAAACAAAGATTTTCACCACCGGGCCTATTGGCAGCATCATGATAGGTGGTGAAGAGATTGAGATTTTTAACAGTTTTAGTTTGCTTGGCTCCACAGTCAACATTCTTGGTACCAGCAGCCAGGGATTTAAGAGACAAATTACACTGGGAAAGTTTGCTGTTAGAGACCTCTCCAAAGTGCTGAAGAGCAACAGTATCAGTCTGGAGACTAAGGTGGACCTGATCCGGGACATAGTCTTTGCAATTACTTGCTATGCATCAGAGACCTGGACAGTGACTAGGAATGATAGAAGGAGAATTGATGCCTTTGAGCTGTGGTACTGGAGAAGAGTATTGAATATATACCATGGACTGCTTAGAGAATAAAGAGATTGGTCCTAGAGAGGGTGAAGCCAGTCTGCTCCTTGGAGGCAAGGATTCTGAAGCTTCGTCTGACATACTTTGAACATGTTGCATGGTGGGATTGGTCCTTGGAGAGGGACATCATGTTTGGGAAGGTGGAGGGGCAGTGCAAGAGAGGAAGACCCTCGATGACATAGATTGATTTAAAGACTGGGGTAATGGGAGTAGGTGTGTCAGAGACAGTAAGATTGGCATAGGATAGAGCAGGGTAGGGCTGTTGTACATAGGGTTGCTTGTGAGTCGCAGGTGACTTGAAGGCACTTAACAACAATGATGAAAACCGTACAAATAACTACATGGTCACATGTGCCACATTCTCTTCACTCGCTCTCCACCACTGTTCCTTACAGTGTCTTCCCAGTCTTTTCACCATTGTTACATATCTGATAATTAGGACAAGGAGTCTAAAATCATGGGCTAGAAATTAGAACCTCTGTGCAGAGGAAAGCGTGGGTACTTATCCTGTGTATAGAGTGCAAACCTCTAATGAAAAAATGTTAGAATGCGCTAGCCAGGAGATGGACAAGAAGTGAGTGAATAAACTCACTTAGAAACATCTAAGAGGTTTTAGTGAGATCAAGGAGATGACAAAAAAAATGTTGAGGAAGAGGGCTTTGGAGTAGTAGAGACAGTAGAAAAACTTTAAGTACTTCAAAAAAATAGGCAGAAGAAACAAGGGAATCAGGGAAAATTTGTTTATTAACGAAAAGATGCCACCTTTAGTGTCAATTGGTAGCAGCCATTTTCTTCTGTATTTGGAGAAACTTCAGTTTCTCTTGAGTCATGTCCTGGAGATCTTGTACAGATTCTGTTCTTTCTGCCTATTTTGAATCTCATACTGGGTCTCCTTTATCGATTTTGCTAGTGTGTCTGATTTTCAAGCAGAATTAGGAAATGAAGATTGATTCTTAAGGATTTCCTTATCACTCTGGGGAGATGGTTTTTTGTAAATTATGTTTTATCTTGTGGAAATGTGTTAAAATGAGCACTCTTTTCAGAATTAGATGTTGTACCACAGCTTCTTTGTTAAGGATAAATACTATTATACATTTGGAAGGAGTAACCTTATTGTGTAAATGAATCAGCCTTCTATTTCCCAGGTCCTAATGCTTTCTCCATCCTCCTTTTTCCCTCTTTCTTCTCCTCTGAATAGGTCACTGCAAACGACCTTCAAGAGAACATCACCAAGTTGAACAATGGAATGGCTTTTATGATTAAACACTCCCAGAAACTTTTTAAGGTAGGTAAGGGATGGGATTTGCATAGTAATAAGACAAGGGTGATGAACAAGATTGGGCCCCAAGCAGGGCTATGAAGATAACTAGATAAGAAAGGGCTGACTGGGAGGGTAAGTCAGGTTGAAGAGTGCCCAAATCAGGGAGAACTAGTAGAGAGAGGAAGAACAGGAGAGTAGACGCTGAGTCGGGCCCCACCCTTTGGGTAATTGACTCCACACTGAGTCATCCCTTTATCATGAAAGGCAACTCCTACTGGCAACTGAATATCAGCCACCTTCCTGCCACAAATATTGTGTTTGACAGTCTCCATTTTGTGTTTTTGTACTTTTCAGTCCAAATGGGCAATGTTTTTGGTGAAGAACATCTGCTGAGATGACTGTGATGTTGTTAGTTGTCATCAGGTTGG
Organism: Elephantulus edwardii; assembly: GCF_000299155.1. Lineage (NCBI taxonomy): Eukaryota > Metazoa > Chordata > Mammalia > Macroscelidea > Macroscelididae > Elephantulus > Elephantulus edwardii. Next base: position 34,086,342 of record NW_006399756.1, read on the forward strand.
CTTTGACTCATGGTGACCCCGTGAACAATAGAATGAAATTTCTCCAGTCCTGTGCCATTTTCATGACTGGTGTGGTATGTGGACGCCTGTTGTTGGGGCCACTTTGTATTTTGACTGTGTTCCAACTTAAGAGGCTCATTTCTCAGGACTATATCAGTGTTGCTAGGAGAGGCTATTCCTTGGAAAGGGACATCATGTTTGGAAAGGTCCGTGAAAGAAAGGGAGATACAGAATGAGATGGAGTGACTGTAGCAGTGGGCTCAAGTGAGAGGATGAGAATGGTGTCCAGAGTATGTGAGACAAAATTTTATCACCTTTGCCTCCGTGGAGCGCTCCGACTGCACTTGCTCCAAGACATACTTGCTTATTCTTTTGACAGTCCATGGGATATGCAGCACTCTTCTCCAATACCGCAGCTCAAAGGCATCAGTTCTCCTGGCATAACAACATGTAAATCATGAGATGGCAAACTGACAGATGGGTGGGATGGGATGACTGTGAAGCACATGCTTAATCTCTTCAAAGGATCCATTGTTTGACCGAATGCTCTGACCTTTTGGTTTTTCTAAGGTTTTAGCAGAGGCTGTACAGTCATATTGTTGACCTTTTCCTTAGAGCGTATTTTTGCCATCTGGAGAGACTGAAAAATTTCAGAATTCTCCAATCTTTGTTATATTTGTCTGTCTCCTCTTAGTATATGCTAACAAAAGACAGACACTTAGATATAGACAGAAAACCAAACCAAAACCACTGCTGTCCAGGAGTTCATTTTATTAGCCTTTGAGACCATTAGGTGTCTGAGGTTGTAAAACTTTATGAGAGGAGACTGCCTGTCTTTCTCCTGTGAAGTCGCTAGTGGATTCAGACTGTCAGCCTTTCAGTTAACAGTCCAACTCATAATGCACTATGCCCCAAAGTGTTCTCTGTGTACATTTATAGATGTAGAATTTTTTACTTTAATAGATCCCTCTTTCAGGACTTCACCTTTACTTTGGAATTTTGATTCTTGTTGCTATTAAACCTTTTTTTAAGGCAAATTAATACTGTCTAAGCCTCAGTTTGTTTCTTTTATTTTTTTGTGTGTGTTTTTTTTAAATTTATTATTCATTTCAATGAAAATTTACAGAGACTTTGGATTTCTATTCATTCATTGTTGCACTTTTCACACCTCCCAGACCTCCACTCCAGTAACACTACCCTTTTGGAAAAGTAAAAGAAAAATTATTTCATTGTTTTATAATCCCTCCCCCCAGGTCTACTCCACTATGCAGCCTTCGCTCTGGACTCTTGTCATGACAGAAATACCTAATCACATATCCCTTTTAAACAGTTTTCTCCCTCATCTGTTTCAATGCAGTATACATTATTGAACCCATCTTTCTCATTCACCCCCCAACCCTGATGTCAGTCCTGCTTTACAACAGTGGCACCATGCAGTATTTGTCCTTTTGTAACTGAGTTACTTCACTCAGCATTATGTCCTCCAGGGTTACTCATTTTGAATAATATTGCATGAGTTCCTTGTTTTTCAATGCAGCTTAGTATTCCATTGTGTGAATATACCACAGCTTCTCTATCCATTTGTTTGTTGATGGGCACCTGGGTTGTTTCCAACTCGTGCTATTGTGAGCAAAGCCACGATAAACATGGGTGTGCATATATCTGCTTGGGTGTCAGTTATGGTTTCTTTGGGGTATATTCCCAGTAGTGGAATTGCTGGTTCAAATGCTATCTCTACTTGCAACTTTTTTTTATTTTTTAATTTTTTTTTTTATTTGCAACTTTTTGAGGAAGCGCCACACAACCTTCCACAATGGTTGCACCATTTTACACTCCCACAAACAGTGAATAAGGGTTCCAGTTTCTCCACAACCTCAGCAGCGTTAATTGCTTGCTGTTCTGTTAAATTTTGCTATTCTGACTGGGGTGAGATGATATCTCATAGTTGTTTTTGTTTACATCTCTCTTAGAGCTAGGGATTTTGAACATTTCTTCATGTGCTTGTTGGCTATCCGAATGTCTTCTGTGGTGAAGTGGCCTCTGTTTATTTCTAAAGAGAAGGGAAACATAGTTTGGAGATGTGTA
>NW_006399756.1:34088526-34089088 GCF_000299155.1 Elephantulus edwardii
ATGTATATGAGTATTCTATAATTTTACTTTTATTTTTGAAAGAAAGTAATTGTGAGATCTGCTTTTGAAAAAATTGAAAAATACTGATGAGCTCTTTTTTATGAGTATTACCATGGAGGCTTCTTGCTCTGTTTGCTTTCCTGTTGGTCTCATTTAGTGTAATACTTGAGATATCCTCCTCTTTCACTTTGTGATAACACTGTTCTTTGAGATATATTGAGGTGGGGCACAGTTGTGGCATTTGATTTGCCTTGCTGATATCTGGGAGGAATTTTTGTTTTCAGTTTCATAGTAACAGTGAGCATTTTATAGAAATACCATTTGATTTTCCCAAATCTGCAATTACTGTTGAACTTAAGCAGGTTTGACAGCACACTATAATAATTTTCAGGTACATATGACATTGTTTCCATAATTCTGTTGTTGGGATTCGTTTTGTTGGTAACTGGTGTAGTTTGTTAGAGGGTAAACATACTTTGGGCTCCGGGAGGCCTGGAAAAGGCCTGTTATCAGGTCATGATTCATTCTTTTTTTCTTTTAGCAGTAAGATATCTGGTGGGGG
>NW_006399756.1:34097453-34146456 GCF_000299155.1 Elephantulus edwardii
CTCTCTCTCTCTGTATCTCTAAGAACCTAATCACTAATGTGATAGCAAATCACCTTGTCACATAATGTAACTAACACAAGAGTTAGTCAGTCTCCAGTATTCAGCTTTCTAGAAGCATGTCACAAACCCCACCACACTCAAAGGGGAGAGGACTATGCAGAGTGTGAACATGGGGATCATTTTAGGTTCTGTTCATTACATCCTGATAAATGATCTCTAGTCCTGAGCTGAGAAATAAATGGCCAGTATTTTTGGTTGAAACTAGTAGAAAACAGGATCAGAGCTGCAGTAACAGCTAAAGTGCTCAGGTCAAAGATTATGGCTAATAAGATGTGAAGATCTAGATAAGTAAATTGTATACCAGAAGAAAGAATAATTTTTAAGAAGGAGCAAAATGCTCTTGCAAGCCAGGAGTTCTTCATGTATCTATCTCCTGCTTAGGGCCAGAATTAGTTCCCTAGCACTTATAAGTGGGAACTGTGGGTGTGGAGAATTAGCGTACTCAGCAGTAGTTATGAATCAGGGTGGAGGCTCGGGACAATTCTTTCACATGACTTATCTTCTTACCATTGATTTAGGGTTAGTTTTTTTAGCCACCACTTAAATGTTAAAAGAGAAATGGGATTCTAGAGATCATGCACCAATATTCGACTTCATAGTTTCACATAATCCCAATTTCCACCTTCTGGTCAGCGTGTGAAGGCCTTTCTTCCCTGCCCGTATGCAGTGGAGTTATACTTCGTTTGTGACTCTTGAGAGTCATCGGGACTCTTAGGAGTCCAGCTCGTATCAGTCTTGGAAATAAAATACAAGTACTCACACAAAAAAAACTCAAAACAAAACTAGTATTGTCTCCTGAATATAATTCATTTGGCACAAGTTTGATACAAGTTCCAGCCTGGTTTTCACTCATGCTTTGTCTTCTGTAGATCTCTCTTTTTAGTACTTCCCCTTGGAATTTTGATTCTTGTTTCTGTTATTTCTTTCTTTCCAGGCTGATTGGATTCTCTATACGCCTCCGTGATCTCTGAGGGAAAAAGGCCCCCCCCCCCCCCCCAAGAGACTTCTTCTTTGCCTCAGATCTCTTCTCTCTGGTTTTGGGCCCTGTTGTCCTGATGGCCTACTTGCATCATCACTTTAGTGGGTTGACATCCTCCCTGGGCACTTCCCTGATTGTTTGAAGTGCTCTCTCACTTATTTGAGTCCTGGTTATATCCTAATTTGTCCTTCCTATGCTTTTTTGTTATCTTCTTCTTCTTGGTGGATTAAGGTGGATTTTCTCCTTAATTCTCAGATTCTGTATTGCCTTATTCTATTTTGTGAGTGTGTGAATATCTGCACTACTTTTTCCCCTAAAATTCCTCTGAATTCTTTATAATCCTCTGTTATTATCATCAGTTTCTCTGACTCACTGTGGTTTAATTTCACTCCCAAACATGAGTCACCACATCTTTTCCTTGGGATTTATATATAGTTCATGCGAATTCCCATTTAACTTGAGATAAATCCTTTTGAGTTGTGTAAAATCCTTTAACTTTTCATTTCAAATCATTTATCTCTGGCTCTCAGTCTTATATATCCTTTCAACTAATGGCAGGCTTTGGTTCGCTTGTGTGTGGGGTGTGTGTTTTAATGTATTATATAGAATAGGTGGTAGCTTTAGGTTCTTTAGTGGGCTTATCAGTAGAAAATGTCTTTGGGTCCTGAGTTCTTTTGTAGAGTTTTGTAAGTTAAAAATTAAATGATAGCTATTATAGTATTTTTGTAATAGTATAGTTTTTTTAGCTTTATTATAAAATTTTTCAAATTTGAAAAAAAATAATGGAACGAATAGAACAGTGAACACTCCTAACACCTTCAAATTAAAAAAAAAGTTACCATTTTGCCATATTTGCTTTATTTCTCTGAATAGATATTTATACTCCCCCCTCCCCCAGCCACTGAAAGTTATGTTGTAGACCTCATGACACTACATTCTTAAATATTTGAGCATTGATTTCCTGTGGATTGTTCTAAAGGCCAGCCCAAATTCAAACATTGTGCAGAGACTCTTTTACTAAGACCTAATCAGGACAAAGAAAGACAGATCATTCTGGAATGAAGGAAACCATCAGTCTGGTGCCAAAAGGTATTCTGATACATCCTGATCACGAGCTTCATTATAAAATGTGGAGCACTGTTTTGGCTAGGACTAAAGTGAGCCAAAGGCCAGATTGGGATGGGTGCTTGACTATAATCAGGAACTTACAGAATTGGTTCTAGGGTTCCTACTACTGCCCAAATAAGCTCCTTAGTCCTTTGTGCCAGGGGTAAGAGAAAACTGCCTCTTTCTAAAGCTGCTTGATGGCTTTGATCACCCTTCAACATACTCTCCCTGAGGGCAAAGCAACTGAGCAAGTTTGCTGGTCAGAAAGTTCACCGGTCGGGCTTCTGGGCTGTGTAAAAGAATCACAGTGGAGTTAGGGCTCCACCACTGAAGACCTTAGCCTTCTACAAGCCAAGTGTTTTAAGTTTTAAACTAATACACAATAAAGATACTCTCCTGATAATCACAGTACCACTATCACTAGAAAATGAACAAGAATTTTATATAAACTAATAGTCAATACTTAAGATTTCCCCAGTAGTCCCAAAAATGTCTGTGTGCTTTTTCTTCCATATACATAATCAGTCTTTATGTACTGTGTTTGATTATTTTGTCACTTTTAGTCTGCAACAAGCATGCTTTTCCATGATGATTATCTTATCCCATTGATTTTTTAAAACTTTCAGACCAAATGTTTTGTAGAGTGTCCCACACTGTAGATTTGTGAGCACATTGTGGCAGGTATAGAGGTGACACCATTCAGTATTTGCTGGCTTCACAAAGGGGGAAGAATCCGGGGGAGGGAAGATTAAACATGGAGTTGTAGAATTTGATGGGTCGGGGGATGGGGGAAATTGGAAGAATCTGTTCCGGAAAACAATATATTAGAATTTTGTAAATAAACTAGTGTAATAATAATAGTAATAATAAATAATAATAATAATAATAAAAAACCCCAGTTTTTAAAAAGAGAAGGAAGAATCTGCATCAACAATATCAGTCACACAAAGTTGATTTCAGGGAGGTTGGACATGCTCTCCATGCTCCATACCTCCTTCTAACAATTTTAACACTAACTGTCCCTCCTATAGCTCTCGCTACCTCAGTGCTTGCTAATTTGTTGAAATGGCCACACAGACTTACAGACAGTACTTATAGTTAATTATGGGGGAAATGAAGTTATAATGTGTGTTTAGGGGAAATAAAGTACAGTATACAGCTGGATAACAGGACAACTTCTCAGCCATGCTTGTAGGCAGAGCTCTCTCTGACCCTTGGCCTTGGTCTCTGCCTTCCTTTGGCAAGTGTAACAGAGCTCTCTTAGCCCTATCAATTAGGTACCACTGCTGTTCTGCCAATTACACATAGATGTGAGAGCACTCAGTTCTCTCTCTGGATCTGCACGTTGAGCTCCCCTGACAAGCGCTCCCCACATACTCACTCTGCCAGCAAGCACTCAGCTTCTTCACTCAGTGGGCCAGGACCCCACAGCTCCATCTCACACTGGTCTCTGGTTTTCAGGGCTCTGTTTCTCCCCCACCTTTACTGCTGTTAACCTGGGCTCTTACAGTCTTGTGCTCTCTCTCTCTCTAGCCTGCACAGGAATTGCAGATTCTGAGATTCTCTGGTTCTTTGTGGTAATTGGGATTTGCATTTCCCCCACTTCTAGCTCAGTTTAAGCATAGTAAGATGGCAAAGTGGGACAATCCCAGCACACCATTCTATACCTCTTATTTGCGCGAGCTCATTCAAAAGGTGCCATTTACCTTATTTAGATTATTAGCAAGCTCTCCAGTCTGTTTGCAGGGCCACAAATGCTTCATATTTGCACAGTCTTATCCAACCATGGGTAGACGAGTACTTCAACAAGCTGGATTGACATGGTGACGACCACAGTGGGCTTGACAGATCGTGAAGATGGTGCAGGGAGAGAAAGGTTCAGATCTGTTGTTCACAGGGTCACTAGGAGTCAGCGTAGGTGTGATGGCACCTAACAGCAACAATAATCAAGCTACATCCAGTCATGTGGTAAGAATAATAAAGACAGTTGTTAGAAAAGCCACTGCAGTGCAATACCCCTTCAAATTCATTGCCATTGAGTTCTTAGTTGACATTTCAGGGGGTTTTCTGAAGGTATAAATCCCTCGGGAAGAAATGACCTATTTTTTTCTCTGCTGGGCTATTGGTATATTTGAACCTTTACATTAGCAACACAATTGTCTTTGGGCTAGCCCACCGGAACTCTTTACTGCAGTGCAAGATTGGCTTCCTGTTTTCTAAAGGGTTTTTATCTTATTCATCTGTTCCCTACCCTATAGTTCCTGTAAAGTGGAATGTAAGCCTTGAGGTTTTATTAAAGTCAAGTGTACATCTTATTGCATCATATTAGAAGGCCCAGAATATTGAGTTGCTGTGCTTCTTAAGGTCTGTCCTGTTTGGAGCCTGTCTTTAAATTGGTTAACTTCCAGATCTAGAAATTATAAAGTTCAGTGTTTTTTCTTTCAAATTAATGGGTAAACTGGAGGTGAATTGCCTAATGTAATGGTTTTAGTATCTATTGATAATCTTGTTTGGAATCACTGATTACATTGGGTATCATAAAATTATTTTTAGATTTTATCACCTACAAAATCCATATTTCTGTTCCAAAAAAAGTGACCCAATAGAGTGTGTAAATTAGCGAACAATATCACTAATATCACACAATAGCAAAATCCTGCTAAAGATTATCCAGAAAAGACATTGACAGAGAACTACTATAAATACAAGCTAGGTTTAGAAGAGATCATGGCACTAGGGACATTATTGCCAGTGTCAGACGGATCTTGGCAGAGAGTACCAGAAGAATGTCTGTCTGTGTTTTGTTGACTATACAAAGGCATTTGACTGTGGGGATCACAATAAATTGTGGCTAACCTTCAGGAGAATGGGAATCTCAGAACACTTGATCATGCTTATACAAAATCTATACTTGGACCAAGAAGCAGTCCTCAGAACAGAGCAAGGAAACACTGCATGGTTCAAAATCAGGAAAAAGACATATGTCAGGGATGTGTCCTTTCCCCATGCCTTTTCAATCTGTATGCAGAACAGATCATTCAGAAGGCACGATTTTATGAGTGGCATCAAGATTGGAGGAAGACTCATAAACAACCTACGATATGCAAATGACATAGCCTTGCTTGCTGAAACTGAAGAGAAACGGAAGTGCTTGCTGCAAAAGGTCAAGGATGTAGTCTTCAATATGGATTAAAGCTCAACATCAAGAAGACAAAGATTCTCACTACTGGACAAATTGGCAGCACCATTATAGAAGGAGAAGAGATTGAGGTGGTTTTTATTTACAGCTTGCTCAGATCCATAATCAACACTCTTTTAACACCAGCAGTCAGGAAATCAGAAGACGAATTACATTGGGAAAATCTGCTGTCATGGACCTCTCCAGAGTGCTGAAGAATAAAAATATCAGTCTATATACAAAGGTGCACCTGATCCAGGCCGTGGTCTTTTTAATTACTTGTTATGCTTCAGTGAGTTGGACAATGACTAAGGATGACAGAAGAAGAATGCCTTCGAGTTGTGGTACTGGAGAAGAGTCTTGAACATATGATGGACTGCTAAGAAAACAAATAGGTCTGTCTTGGAGAGCGTGAAACCAAGTCTCTCTGTGGAGACTAGGATTTTGAAATTCCATCTCACATACTTTGGGCACGTGGCCAAGGGAAATCAGTCCTTAGAGAAGGACATCATGCTCGGGAGGGTGGACAGATAGCTCAGGAGAGGAAGACCCTGGATGAGATGGATTGATAAAGTAATTGGAGCAGTGGGGGTCAATGTGTCAGAATTAGTGAGACTGGCTCAGGACAAGGATGGTTTTAGAACTGCTGTACATAGGGTCACTATGCATTGCAGGCGACTCAACAGCACATAACAATAATAACATACTATAACAGATTTGGAAGCAAGGAGTGGCATCCACTTCCTAAACACCATGCCTCCAGAAACTCTATGAACTTTGATAAATGTCTATAGTTGTAGAGGAGCTTCAGACCTTTTGTTCATAGGGTCACTGTGAGTTATGCTTGACTTGAAGGCAATCAACAACAATAACAACAACAGCAACAATCTTTATTAAGGTGTGTGGTTAGAATCAGCGCGCTGTTCCTCAGGAGAGCTCTTTACTGCCTCTGAAAACCCACTGGAGGGTCAGCTATGAGTCGATCGCGACTCAGTGGTACACAACAATGACAACCACCACCACTTTTATTAGGGAGACCTGGTGGCCTAGCAGTTAGGAATTATACTGCCAAGTCAAAGGCACGTGGTTTGGTGCTCCATGGGAGAGAGAGGGGCAAAACCAAACTCCATGACACAGACAGCTGGTTAACTTCGTAAGGATTCTTGGGGTAGTTACTGTCAAATATAAGAATTACTACAGACATCAATATTTTTTTATTTATGTGAGTATATACATAGTATATTTGATTTTTAAATAGCAGCTACATTGATGTCTTTTCACAGAATATTTTTTTATCCTTTATTTTTGCTGTGATTTGTTGAGATACCTTTTTAGTGACAAGAGAGAAAAAACTATAGAACATTTTGAGGATCTTTTGCTTTTCCAAAGTAATCTCTCAGTTTGATCATTTGGGGTGCACTGTCTTTGTGACTTGGGAAAAAGTTCAGGCTCTACTTAGCCATTTAGTCTTGTTCTTTCATGTCTTGCTCAGGCTCCTGCTTACATTCGAGAATGTGCCAGATTGCACTATTTGGGTTCCAGAACTCAAGCGTCAAAGGTAAGAAAAGAAAATTGCCTTCAGCCCAAAGAAGTGAAGAGGATGAAAATTTTAAAACAAGGTTTGAAATAAATGAAAAGCCATGTAGTTATAGCTCAAAGCTATCTAGAGATTAGGAAGAAGACTGAGAGGAAGAAAGTTATATGTTGAAATATAAGAAGGTGTCTCTGTGTTCAGTATTAGGGAAGGCTTGGCCTAGTGGTTAGGAATTGCACTGCCGATCTGAAGATGCATGGTTCAACTCCACCAGCTGCTCTAAAGGAGAAAGATAGGCAATTTCCATTAGTGCAGTTTATAAGCTCTGAAAACCTACTGGTGGGTCAGCTATGAGTCAGTTTGGACTCACAGCACATAACAGCAACAACGTGTACATTATTACCTGCTTCCAGAAGTGTTCCACTGACGGATGGGATCCTCAGTGTGTGAAGGATGGTATCGACTGTATGTTTCAAGTTTTTTCATAAAGCCTTAGTAACGTTTTCCTGTGATAACCTTTGGCAAAATTGCAAACATTTTGGAAGTACAAGTTCATGTACTACTTATTTTTATTTTGGGTTCAGTAGTAAATAGTACACTGTCAAAAAATATGTAAGGCAAAAATTAAAAAAAAATATGTAAGGCAAAAAAAAACCCCACAAAACACAACAACAAAAAACTTAAGATCAGAAGAGTTTAGAGGAGGAACTGGGTAATGCTTATTAAGAGAAAGATTAATATGATAATTGTTACATTGAGCCTAGAAGGTGAGAAGATGTTTTTTTTTTTTTTTAACTGCATCTAAAAATATTAAGGTAAATGTTTAGAACTTTTTTGTGGTGAAAATACACAAAACAAAATGTATTTTTACATGTCCAGTTCAATGACTGGTTAAGTTGTGCAGCCATTCTCTTTAAACTTTTCCAGATCATTCTATATTCACATAAATTCAGTGCCCCGTTAAGTAAGAACTGAAGTGAGAAGCTTGAAAAAAAAATCACACAGTCCTCCCCCTCCCTTTCTTCGTACTATTTCAGTTTAGTCTGTCTCGGTTAAAAGCATATAATTCTAATTATGCTTCTTTTTCTGGTCCTTTTGGTAGTTTCTACCTTTTGTTAAGCAAATATTTGATTTGAGTAGGGGAAAGAGTTAGTATTTGAGCTCAGTTGGTTTAATTCAAGTTTCTGTAGGCTTCTTGGAGAGCTGTGGTTCTCATGCCGTGTAAGTTTGCCTCCTATTGTCGTGTGTGGGAAAGAGCACGAGCTGAGAAGCAGTGCATGTGCTTCGGTATCTAGGTGACTCTCAGTTCATTGCTTTATTTTAACTTTTCCTTCTGTCGAGTGGAAATGAAGATATTTTTCCCTCAGAGGATAGAAGTGAGAATTGTTGTTGTTGTTGTTGTTATGTGCCGTCGAGTCGTTTGCGACTCATAGTGACCCTATGTACAACAGCCCTAAACCCTGCTCTATCCTGTGCCAATTGCATGGCCTCTGACACACCCGTCCCGATTACCCCAGTCACTGAATCAATCCACCTCATAGAGGTTCTTCCCCTCCTGCACTGTCCCTCTACCCTCCCAAGCATGATGTCCCTCTCCAAGGACCTGTCTCTCCTTACAACATGTCCAAAGTATGTCAGACGAAGCCCCAGAATCTTTGCCTCTAAGGAGTAGCCTGGTTTAACCCTCTCTAGGATGAATCTGTTTTCTTGGCAGCCTATGGTACATCCACTGCTCTTCTCCAGCACCACAGCTCAAAGGCATCAATTCTTCTTCTATCCTCCCTAGTTGTTGTCCAACTCTCTGATGCATAACAAGTGATTGCAAAAACCATGGTCTGTAACAGGTGGACCGTAGTCTCCAGAGAGACACCGTTGCTCTTGAGTACTTTAGAGAAGTCCCTAACAGCAGACTTTCCCATCGCGATACGTTTTTTGCTTTCCTGGCTGCTGGTGCCAAGGGTGTTGACAGTGGAGCCGAGCAAACTGAAGCTGTGAACAATCTCAATCTCTTCGCCATCCATCCTGATGCTACCAGTTGGTCCAGTGGTGAGAATCTTTGTCTTCTTGACATTGAGCCTCAGTCCATACTGAAGGCTGCAGTCCTTGACCCTCTGCAGTAAGTGCATGAGGTCCTCCTCAGTTTCAGCGAGCAAGGTTGTGTCATCTGCATAACGCAGATTGTTGATAGATCTTCCACCAATCCTAACGCCACTCTTCTCCTCATAGAGCCCAGCCTCTCAGATAATCTGCTCTGCATACAGATTGAAAAGGAATCGAGATAGGACACATCCCTGGCGTACACCCTTCCCCATTTTGAACCATGCAGTGTTGCCCTGCTCTGTTCTGACAACTGCCTCTTGGTCCAAGTATAGGTTTCGCATTAGCACGATTAAATGTAAATGATATTTTTCCCTCAGAGGATAGAAGTGAGAATTACATGAGATTAAAAGATGCTTTGAAAACAGAACTACTGTACAAGTATAACTCTTGGTAATATTCTGAATGAATTTGTTTCTCTGGGAAGGTCAGATAGGTAAGACTATTTTGAGAATTTCTGATAAATGTAAAAAAAAAATGCTTGTTCCTGGGTTTAGGAATACATAGTCCCTTCCTTTCCTCCATTTGTTTTTGTTCTAAGTTTTTGTGGGAACATGACAACAAAACTGGCAGGAAATATTAGCTTACCTTTCCTTTTCCTTTAGGATGACCTTGATTTGATAACTTCATGCCATTCTAAGACCTTCCAGCTGGCAAAGTCTCAGAATTGGAACCGGGCCAATTCCTGTTCTCATGAGGAGGAGACCCAGCAGCGTACAGAAGAGGCACTGAAGGAGCTGTTCCAGCATGTCCACAACATGCCAGAGTCTGCAAAGAAGAAGCAGCTTATCAGACAGGTGCCTGTAGACCGGAAGTAGTCACAGGGCTTGAGGAATCCATTGTGGTTGGAGAACACTGGGGAAAGTTGTTAATTCCCCCGCCCAGCTATTTCTGAATATTTGGGTGGTTTTTTTTTTTTTTTAATTCTGGAAAGCATCTTATTTATTTATTTTTTTGCCAATGTCTTTATTTTTTTTTTCCAGCAGGGCATATTTTTGCAGCATGACTCAGGTGCTGTGCCCAGCATTCATTCTAGAACCTCATCACTGAACTAATTTTTTTTTATTACTCTGATTTATTTACAAAGTTTATTTTTTACAAAAGATTCTTCCCATTTCCTTCAACCCACCCACCACCCATCAAATTATACAACCCTATGATTAACACCCTACCCCCTAATCCTCACCCCTCTATTTCTTCCTGCCCCCCACCTTGGATCTTCATACTCATTATACAGTAATGGTTTTTTTACAGTATTTGTCCTTGTGGGACTGAGTTAGTTCACTCAGCATAATGCTCTCCAGTCCCTCCCAAGTTAGGTAGTAATTTACAAAATGGGAATGTTGTTAATTTTGACACTTACTGACTCCCAGGTTTGGCTCACCGAAATGCAGGCTTGCCTATGGTACCTCAATATCTACTATTACTCCACTAAAGAAAAGAGTAAAGGCTATTGAATTCTGGAATTAAATAGGAAAATACAATTTTGGTTACAGTTTCTCCAATTTTGGTCCTATACCATGAAAGAATTAGAAGTTATCAGTATATTAGTCCAGGGTTTAAACCCTTCAGATTTACTGGGCAAATAACGTAGTCTTTGTGAATTTTAAATTTCTTGTTTGTTTGTGACATGATAGTTGTGGTGTCTGTATTTCATGGTTGTAAGTATAGAACTATAGATGAACTAATGAGAATTATTTAGAGATATACTAAAGAACTATTGTGGGAGAAGATGGATAGTTTTCTCCTGTGCAATTTACTGCTCCTGAAAACCTGCTGGAGGGTCAGCTGTGAGTCTGTTCTGAATCAAAGGCAAATAACAACAACGAATTATCAGGGAGCTCTGGTGGCTTAGTGGCAAGGAGTTGCGCTGCCAACTTGAAGACTGTTGATTTGAATCCACCGGCATCTCTGCCTGAAAAAATGGGGAATCTCCTCCCGTGTGAAAACCTACTTGAGGGTCAGCCATGAGTGGGTTCCAGATTAATGGTACATAACAACAACAATGACAAAGAAAGATTGGCGAGAATACTTTGCAGGTGGTGTGTGCTGCCTGTGTATGCATGTTCACAAGACTCTGGATATATATTGCTAAAGAGCTTTCCAGAAAATTTTACTGATCAGTCTGCCCACAAGTTGGGTATAGGAGGGGCCAGCCTGACTGGATCCTTGTTAGCCTTAGTAAAGATAGTTCATTTTTACTTATTCTTTTTATTTCCTGAATTAAGCTATGTAGAGAGAGCTCTGGTGGCTTGGTCATTAAGAAGTTACACTGCCAGCTCAAAGGCATATGGTTCAAATCCACCAGCAGATACATGGAAGAAAGATGGGGAATCTCCTTTCATACGATTTACAGCCTCTGTAAACTCACTGGAGGGTCAGCCATGAGTTGGTTCTGACTCAACGGCACATAACAACAATAACAACAAAACAATAACAAGCGTGAGGTGACTAGACTTCCTTATCTACTAAGGTAGAATACTTTGAGAACCTCCAGGTACCCATATATAAAAATAATGTCATTTCTTTAGCCTTTAGAATTGAACCTGAACTAATGAAAGTTTATAAAATTACAATTGAGAAAATTAAAAATGACAGAAAAGACAGTAGAGTAGAAGAGTTAAGTATTATTAATAATTTTAAATGGGGACCTGAGTGATTAAAGTATTGAATGAGACTATAAACAATGCTCGAGTATTCCCTTTTTCCATCTCATATACCTGCAGAGAGCTAGTGTTGACAGAACTGGTAAGTCTGCATTCTAAACTACTCTTAAGAGTAATATTGGTAAGCAATCCTGATAGACATCGGTTTAAAGTACCTTACTACTCATACTCATTGCTCTGAAGTAAGAATTTCCTCACAGCTGACCCTACATTGGAGTTCACAAGCTGTGAATTGCATGCGGGAAGATTGTCCGTTTTCCTCCCGGAGAGCCAGCTCATGGTGAGTCCAAAAATGTACCATCTTTGGATTAGCTGTGCACCTTTCTAGACACTAGGCCAGTGGAGCTTTAAAGTGCCTTATTGTTGTTGTATATTGTAGAGTTGGAATCACCCATAGCTGATCCTCCAGCTTGTTTTCAGAGTCAGTTTATCGCACGGGAGGAGACTGTCCATCCTTCTGAGGGGCATCTAGCTGGTGGCTTCAAACCATGTGCCTTTGGGATTGCAATGCAGCTTCTTATCACTAGGCCACCAGAGCTTTTAACCTTAATATATGTGAAAAAAGGAATATGAAGGGTGGGATCCCTCGTAGTAATGAATTAAATTTAGACTTCTTTCGGGCAGTACTATTCCTGCCTTTGGGATTTGCTTGCAGCTTGCTAACTTAATATTCATGCATATCCTCCTCACCATTGCATGGATTTTCCTGAATTTAGCTCTTGGTTATCACAGAATGCTCTCTCTTGAAGGAATAAAATAATAATAATAATAATAATAATAATAATAATAATAATAATAATAACCAACCCCTTTTTTCTCTCTTTTAGTTTAATAAACAATCTTCGACTCAGACACCAGGGCGGGAGCCTTCCACTCCCCGAGTACAGAAGAGGGTTCGCGCCCGTTCCTTCAGTGGGCTTATCAAGGTAGGGGCACTGCTGGTGTGTCAACACCACGTGTGTGGAAATGTGACAGCCTGACTTCTCTTATGCATTAACTTCTTTGTAGTCCTGTCAGTGCTTCATTTTTAAGATGTAGACATTCATTTATAAGGACAGACTTTGGAAAAGCTTTTATTTTTCAAAGTATTTTGCTATGTTCCAAATCAGAGAAATGATTTCAAAACAGGAGCTCTATGATTTGGGACGTGAGAAGTGAAAAAAAAAGAAAGATCCACGCTTTTGTTCTGGGGTGGGCACAGAGTCCTGATTACCTAAACACATTAAAGAGTTTTTCTCTTTTTATCCTGCTTTGTTCTATACACTTTGTTGTATAAGTCTCTAAATTTATGGAGAAGTGAAGAAATTGAGAGATATTCAGAGAAATGGATTTTCCAATAGATTAGCGAATTTTTGTGAACTTAATAACCTGTTATGCAGATGACACAACCTTGCTTGCTGAAAGTGAGGAGGGCTTGAAGCACTTGTTGCAGAAGATCAAGGAATACAGCCTTCTGTATGGATTGCATCTCAGTGGTCAGGGAAACAAAGAGTCTTAACACTGGACTGATAGAATGGATGGAGAGGAGATTGAAACGGTCAACAGCTTCCTCTTGCTTGGATCCACAATTAACACTCTTTGTAGGAGCAGTCAGAAAATAAGGAGACACATTGCACTGGGGAAATCTGCAGTTAGGGACCTTTCTAAATTATTGAGAAGTAGTGTCACTTTTAAGACTCTGACTCAGACCATTGTCTTTCCAATTACTAGCTCTAGATCCGAGAGCTGGACAATGAATAAGGATGACAGAAAAATAATTGACACCTTTGAGCAGTGGTGTTGGGGAAGAGCACTGGATGGCCAAGAGAACAAACAGATATGTTTTGGAGAAGGTGCAGCCGGAGTGCTCTTTGGAAACCAGAATGATGAGGCTTCGCCTCACATACTTTGGACATGTTGCTGGCAGGGGCTATTGTTTGTAGGACATGATGTTGGGAAGGGTGGAGGGTTGGCAAAGGAGAGGAAGACCCTCAACCAGGTTGATTGATATGGTGACTGCTACAATGGGCTCTGTGTATCAGGAAGTGCGAGGATGGCGCAGGATAGAACAGGGGGGTTCAGATCTTTTGTTCATAGGGTTACTATGAATTGTGCCCAACTCGACAGCACCTAACAACAACAACATTTTTATCCGTTATTTTGTATTCTTGATAGTAATCCTTTACTGTTGCTGCCATCACAGTTCACAGATTGAGTTTTTGAGTCCTCATCAATGATGTGAACTTGCAGTTAAAGAATGTTGCCATCAGGTGGCAGTAGATACTTTTGATATGAGGTTCAAATGTCTAAGGATAAACTAAGGAAGGTTCTGGTTACCGTGAATAGAGAGCAGCACTAATCTGTATTCCATTTGTTTAAGTTATTTTTACCTTTATTAAAATCTATTTATAGCAACATTATATGAAGCTCTTATGCTTAAAATGTTAAAATTTTACTCTAAGAAATAAATAACCTTTTGCTTTTTCTGCCATCTTGGAGCCCGTGAAGGCCTCCTGGGAGCAGGACTTTTAAACTACAAAGGTGACTGGGAGGCTATGGTGCAAAGCCACTTTTTCTGGCTATAAAGGAGGTATCCAGAACCAGCACACAGCTCTTCTTAAAATTGAAGATGTTTATGCCTGAGATGAAATGGAATTCTATTTAGATAAGAGATATGCTTATGTTTACAAAGCAAAAAATACTACAGTGACTCCTGGTGATAAACTTATCAAAACCAGAGTAAACTGGGGGGAGGTAACTGGTGCCTACGGAAACAGTGGCATGGTTTGGGCCAAGTTTCAGAATAACCTTCCAGTGCTGAGGCTGTTGGACACAGGCTCCATCTCTCGAGGATTCAAATTTACTGAAAAGCAAATAAAATTATGAATTTGAAAAACCCCAATAACCTTTTATTAGTTTTTCTTGAAGCTGCAGCTATTTAGTTATTGAAACATCATCTGGCCTCAGTTTTGGTCCTCATTCACTTACTCATTGCTGTTGAGTTGGAACAGACCTTCCAGAAGATTTCTTAGGCTATATGTCGCATGGGAGGAGATTGCCTGTCTTTCTCTCTTGGAGCCACTGGTGGATTGGAATCACCAGGGAGGCAACTCTCTAAGAACTATGCCACCAGAGCTAGTTATAGTTGATATATGTTTAGAATTCACTCTAAGTTCCAATCTGCTGGGTCAGTAGCCTTCAGGACATTAGGCTGGCTTGATTTCCTTTACTAGAACCCTAGAGTGAGCTCTTGTGCTCTAGTCCCAGAGAATCATGCTGCTAACTCAAAGGCCGTACGTCTCTGCCAGTTTGAATCCACTAGGGGCTCTGTCAGCAAAAGATTGCTGATCATCATGAAGAATAACTACAACATTGAGAGAAATACCAGAAATTCATTCTGGGTTTAGAAGAGGGCACAGCACCAGGGGTGTCATTGCTAATGTCAGATGGATCTCGGTGGAAGGCAGAGAATACCAGAAGAATGTCTGTTTATGTTTTGTTGACTATACAAGGGCATTTGACTATGACTAACGTTGAGAAGAATTAGAATTCAAGAGCACTTAATTTATGCTTATACAAAACCTGTACCTAGACCAGGAAGCTGTTGCCTGAACAGAAAGGTGTGCATCAAGGCTGTGTCCTTTCTCCATACTTATTTGGTCTGTATACTGAATAAATCATAAGAGAGGCTGGAATGAAGAAGAATGTGGCATCAGGATTGGAGGAAGACATCCACAACCTGCATTATGCAGATGATACAACCTTACTTGCTCAAAACAAGGACTTGAGGCACTTGCCGCAGAGGATTAAAGACTCCATATGAATTATATGAATTATATCTAAGCATCAAGAGAAAAAATATCCTCACCACTGGGCCAGTGGGCAACATCATGGTGGACGGAGAGAAGAGTGAAATGATCAGTGATTTCATCTAGATTGGATCCTTAGTCACTATCCTTGGTACCAGGAGTCAGGAGATTTGGAGAGGTAGGGCGTTGGGAAAGTCAGCTGTCAGGGACTTCTCCAAAGTCCTGAAGAACAATGATGCCACTTTAAAGACTTAAGGGCACCTGATTCAAGCACATGGCTTTTCCATTTACCTGCTGTGCATTTGCGGACTGGGTAGCGAATAAAGATGACAGGAGAAGAATTGATGCCTTTGAGTTAGGATATTGGAGAAGAATACTGAATAGCCCATGGACTGCTGAAAGAACAAACATACGTGTCTTGGAGAAAGTGAAACCAGAGTGCTTCTTGGAGACAAGGATGGCAAAGCTCTGTTCACATCTTTGGGCATATTGTTAAGAGAGGCTATTCTTTGGAAAGGAGCATTATCCTTGGAAGTGTAGAGCAGAAGAGAGGAAGATGCTCAGTGAGATGGATTGACACAGTAACTGCAGGAGTGTGCTCAGATGTGTCAGAGGTGATGAGGCTGGTCAGGACAGGATTCAGATCTGTTGTTCATAGAGTCTCTATGAGTTGTACTTGACTCAGTGCCACCTAACAATGCACAGCTCCGTGGGAGAAAGGACAGCTTCCTCCCATGCAGTT
Source organism: Elephantulus edwardii (assembly GCF_000299155.1). NCBI lineage: Eukaryota > Metazoa > Chordata > Mammalia > Macroscelidea > Macroscelididae > Elephantulus > Elephantulus edwardii. The sequence continues at coordinate 34,113,605 of NW_006399756.1, forward strand.
TACAGCCTCAGAAACTTGTTGGAATTCAGATATTGGGCAGTTCCAGGCTGGTGGCAGTGAGTCTGAGGTTTTTTTGAGACCCCTAGTAGTGCAGTCGCCTGTTTAGATGCAGTTAGTAAAATGAACATCTTTGGTTTTATCCTAATTTTTTCTTTTCTATTGGAAAAGTATGTAATTTCTTCTGACTTTTTTGTCATAGAGATAATTGGAAGGAAAAAGGAAAATGATAGTAAAAATAGGTTTCTTTGTGTGCTTAGTAAAATGTGTCTTTACCTGAAGATGGAGGGTGTAGTTTACTGTCCTCAGTGAGCTCTTCTGGCTTTAGATATAGAGCTAATTGTTGCTTGAAACGCAAATTTAACACTATCCTCTCTCCCTCTTTTTTTTTCTTTCTCTAAAATAGGCCTTATTTAAAATGCACACTTTGGTGAAAATAGACTGAGGCTCAGTTGATGTCAGTCAATAGTATCCTCTTGATCGCTTCCCATTTCTTTATCAAGAGAGAATTTAAAGGGGCGCTCTGGTGGCCTAGTGGCAAGAAGCTGCAACTACAATCCCAGAGGTGCACGGTTCGAATCCACCAGATGCTCTGCCGGGGAAGGAGGGGCAATCTCCTCCTGTACCAGTCAGATCTGATTTGACGGTACATGCACACAAAAATAATAAAAAACAAAAAAATAGAATTTAAAATACTAAAATTTATAAAAAACTTATGATTTTGTCATGATAAGACATTTTAGAATAATAAATTCAAATGCAAATGTTTACGAATTTTACAAAACAGAATTAAAAATATTTTCATTGTAAAGTTTTAGAACTAATAATAGTTCTAAGTTTTTGCCGAATAGCTCTGTAAAAGAATGATGAAATGTCCTTTTAAAAGTTTAGTGGTTAATTTGTAGGATTGTTGAGATGGTGTGTGTTTTGCTATGTATATTTTCACCACTGTTTAAAAAGAAAAGTGGAGTGGAAGCTTAGGACCAGTCCTGAGGCTTCTCTCACCCCAGATCAGCTCGCTCTGAGGTGGTATCTGACTGTCGAGAGGAGGATGGGTGGTACTTGTCTTATTTTCCCCACATTTCTACATTTTTACCAGTTTGATTTCTGTCTACCTTTGATCTTTTTTTTTTTTTAAGTTATATTTTTTTCCTCTGGAATTCATCTCATTTAAATCTTTATCAGATCAGTATATTTCATATATATATATATATGCTGCAGAGTATAATGTTTTCATTTTGACATGTTCTTTTTTTGGAATTAAAATTCTCCAGGGGGGAAAAAAAGGAAGATTTTCTGCAAAGATGGTTGAATTGTCACCGTCAGCTGTTACAGTAGGTTACATCAGCTCCTAAGCTCTTCCGAGACGAGAGGATATTTTGTGTTGCTCTGAATGTCAGTGTAGCCACGTGAGCCTCTTAAGAAACCTATACATTCTCGTGGCTTTATTAGGAACTCTTAGAGAACCTCTCCAGATTTCCAATCCTGTGTCATGACATGTCATCGAAGCCACATCATGATGGGAAAGAGAGTCAGCTTTAACTAAGTATCCTTAGTAATCCTTTTAATAGCTGCCAGAGATAATATATCCTAGGGGAAAAAATTATACTGGCAAGTAACTGGTATCAGAGGTACCCTGTAATTGACCTGTATTAGCTAGTTTAAGTCAGTTATCATATTATTTCTGTCACTCCAGCCCTTTTAAATGTAGAGGAAAAGTAACCACTTAAAGGCAAGGTGTTGATGTCAGGGTTTTTTAAAAAACATGTTTTGGCCTCTTTGTGTAATGATGTAACCTGGGAGAATCCATACAGCGATCTGAGATTTTTGTTTTATACCTGGCCACATTGTAGTTTTAAAGGCCCAATTAGCTGTAATATTGAGAGTAGATGTTTATAAGTAAACTCTTTTCTCTTCCTAAACCAGCGAAAGGTCCTGGGAAGTCAGATGATGTCAGAAAAGAAAAGCAAGTACCCTACTCCAGAATCTGTGGCCCTTGGTGAATTGAATGGAGCCAGCAAAGAAAATGTGAACTCGGTAAGACACTCGCTATTCTTCACACTCTCTGCCCGTGTGTATTTGTACAAAGGGGGGAAATTGATACTGTGTCATCTGTTTTCCTGTGATTCTCTGGATGGTTCGACTCTGCCTTTTCCCAATTAATCTTTTCCTTTGTGTTGTCTTCTCTCTGTGAGCTTTCACTGATTCATTGGTTTATTCAGCAAACACAGTTGTAAGCCTGCATGACAAATGTAGTGAATTATTCCGTAAACAAAGTGCTGGAGGAAGAAGCAATTAATTCTAACTGAAGGCTCGCAGGGCAAATAACACTTGAATGAAGGCTTGTTGCTGCTTTACCTGTGGACTAAACCTTTAGGTATCCTAGGCATGGTTAGGTCAGTAAGCTACTAATAGAATCAGTTAAACTCATCAGCTTCAGTAAAACTCTTCACAAATATGTAATTCCTCTGATAGTAGCATCTCTCTTTGGAAGTGATAGAACACTTAAGCCACTGTAAAATTTTCTTGTTACAGTTATTTTCTGGCTCACCAGCTATCAAAATGACACCAACAAGATTGAAATGGTCTGAGGGGAAGAAAGAGGGGAAAAAAGGTACTAATTATGCTTTTTCTGTAATTTTACTGAATGTAGCTTATTACTGCATCTAGTCAGTCAGCATTTTTTTAATCTATATTGTAATGCAGTTGTAATCTGAAGCCGTGTCAAAATGATGAGGCTGAGTCCTTGTGGTTTAGTCTACTTAGCGGATGGTTAGTGAACATCTCCTTCTCACTGCCCTGTGTGCTGATGGCAGAGCTGTGAACTCAGAGTCACATGGTCTCTATTCTTTTTTAAGTTGCTTAATAAATAATGAGATATTTTATATGTGTATATAGACAGACACATGCATAAAAATATCTTAATATTTAGTTGTTGTTATGTGCCGTCGAGTCGCTTGCGACTCATAGCGACCCTATGTACAACAGCCCTAAACTCTGCTCTGTCCTGTGCCAATCACACTGTCTCTGACACTCCCATCCCGATTACCCCAGTCACTGAATCAATCCACCTCATAGAGGGCCTTCCTCTCTTGCACTGTCCCTCCACGCTCCCAAGCATGATGTCCTTCTCCAAGGACTTGTCTCTCCTTACAGCATGACCAAAGTATGTCAGACGAAGCCTCAGAATCCTGCCTCCAAGGCGCAGCCTGGTTTAACTTAATATTTAGTAAGCAAGTTAATAACAAGGATAAGCTATTTTGTGTAAACAAAGCATAGAAATTCTGACTACTCAATACATGTGGAATGGTTTGTGCTCCTTTTTTGTGTAAACTTTTGCCTTGTTTATTCAGTGATGCTTTCTATATAAACACCTCTTACAAATAGGACACTGGTGATTATATAACACAACATATTTTTAAGGCTTTTGAAAACAGGATTATTTAATCCTGGGACTACTGATTGCTTCAGTTTCTGCTAAAAAGGCAGTGGCTGCGGTACTTACCTATGAAGAAGTCTTACTGCTGCTGTCCTGTGAAGAAGATGTGTGGTTCACTGCTGTGACAGTGGGATTAGTAGTTAGACTTGATTTGAGTCATCATTTACTCTGATAATGCTAGTCATTCCCTCTGAACCCAAGTCGTCTTTGAAAATGAAGATACTAGTTATATCTTTATCACTGTGAAAAGAGTGTGGGGTCAGCTGCATCTGACTGACCTCTACTCACTCCACAAGGGACAGCTGTCCCCATCAAGAACATTCACAATACAAAACCAATTTCTATGTGGTTAGACATGACTCCCATGTGCCCACACCCACTTCTACTAATTCTAATGCCAAAAGTCCACTCCTCTATTGGGTCTAAATTTGTTGTAATAGCTACACATACCTCACAGTGCCTAGCTCACAATTATAGGGGTTATTAGGGAACATAACAGATTACAGCTCTGGTTGACAACAGGATACAATTTCTCATTTAGAGCAGCTTCTGAAGTATGCTCACAGGCCCATCAATTTTCAGCCTAAAGCTGTCAAAGGCCACTGTTACAAAGATGTCTTACTCTTGCCAATTATGGTGTCTTCTCCCCAATTTCCCTCAGTTCTTCAGCAAGTTTGGGCAAAGACCTCTGACTCTTGCTCCATGAGACAGCAGTCCTAGGTCAGCTCTCTCTCCCATGTTGGTCTCTGGTTCTCTGCTACGATTGCTCCTGTGCTCTTGTGTAGTTGGTCCCTGTGTGACTGGTATAGCAGTTTCTGCTGTCGAAGGATGCATGCTGTATCTTCTACTTCTTCCTTACTAGTAGTTAGGAAATTTCTGTTGTTGAGTCTGCTCAATTTAAACCTGGTGGAATTGTGGAATTGTGAAACTGGTCAGTCCCCTCATGGATAGTCTAACACACCCTATTTGCAAATTGTTATATCAATTTTGAGCAACAGATGAAGTCATCACTGGTTTGATTTTCTCATTTTTATCACCGAGACATGAGCACAGTTACTCTTTAAGACATCAGGAAAAGAGAGAACAAAGCTCAGTCCTCATGGATGATTCTTTTGTTCTCTTCTAGAAAATGAGATGTCAGTATAGTTTCCTTATTTACCCTTGAGTGAATTATCTGAATCCTCTTTTCTTTGCACCTTGCTTCAGACTGCTGGGCTGAGTTGTCTGATTGAGGCACATTCAGTGTCTGAGCTCTGTGTGTCTAAATATTTGTGCTTTCATGTCCATGAGTTAAAGCCAAGCATATGTTATTTTCAAAGGATATGTTTATTATTTTGTATCAATTACATCTTCTGTCACTTTCATTTTTTTATGCCACATTCATTTTTTAAGAAAACCAAGAAATAATCTTTCTCTGTTGACAACTGTGCTTTGGAAAGAAAGAAATGAGTTAAAGTAGGCAGGCAAGACAGACATGGACAGGTGAAACCTGTCTTTTGATTTCTTGACAGTGGTTACTATCTACCTTTTCCTGTTTTTTTGATGCTCTAAAGTTGCCTGTTCTTGTTTTTTTTTTTCTGCCCCTTCTTCGCAGCTTGTTCTATGTCCATAGCTGGTCTGTTCTCTGTGTGATGACTGCTCCTTAGCCTCTGTCACCAGGTTTGAATTCTTTTCCAGTCTGCAGGTTCAATTGTCATTATTTTATACAACAGTGAATATAATCCTATATTTTTTGAGTGGTGATAGTGAGATTTATAAAATTAATTCATTTTCTTTGATGAAGATAATGCAATTTTATTATCATGATTAATAGAAAAACCCAAAAGACATTTACTTAGCCCAGAGTTTCTCACCTAGCCATGTATACTTGCTTTTTTTCTGAAGTATTATTGATACAACTAAAATGTTGATATTTAATAAGATTTTTGTAGTTATCTATTTCTCATGCATTATCTTATCTTTGAAGCTGTTTTCTCTTTTGGAGGACAACCACTACACTTAATGTGTTTTTGGTTCCCTGCCTCCTTTTTTCTTTCTGCCTCCTGATAATGGCAGTACTTTTTATGTAGTTGGCATGTTGTACGTCTTTGTGAGATGGGTAGCTGTGTTAAGAACACAAGCTGTGCCTTCACTTAGGCTTAGGTTCAAATCCCAGTTTTGCTATTTAAGAACTGTAGTTTAGGACAAATTAACTTGCATAGGTTTTACATTTTTCACCTATAAAATGGCATGTTGTTGTTTTTAAGTGCTGTCAAGTACAACTCATAGCCACCCTATGGACAACATCTGAACCTGTCCTGTCCTGTCCCATCCTTATCATCCCTGTCACATTTGAGCCCATTGCTTCAGTGGACATTATTGTGAAGATAAATGAACTTACAGCAGCCCTTGACACAGGATATGCGCTTAATAAATGATAGCCGTTATTGTCATTAAGATGACTTAATGAGAGTAGATTCATCAAATAGATGCATTTTAAGTTGATTCTGATTCATAGCAACGTAAATGCTTTCCAAGACTATAAATCTTTTTAGAGGCAGACTGTCATATCTATCTCACACAAAGCAGCTGGTAGATTTGACCCACTGACCTTTTGGTTTAGCAGCCAAGTGCTTTAAACACTGTGCCACAGAGTCATACATTCTTAATTGCTTTAACCCTTTTAGTTTCTATTAGAACAACTCATAGTTACAAATCTCTAGCTTCTAGTTGGGGTGTTTCCATAAAGAAGTAATTACAAACGTGCTGAATGTTCCTGGTTTTCTTTCCACAGGACTCCTCTGAAGGCTCCAGCATCCTGGTGTCCACACAGGAGCTGTCTCTTTAGTGGACCAAGTCTTCTGACCACTCACAGCAGTGCTTGGACTTGCAGCCTGCTTGCTGCATTTTGAATCGTGAAAGCCGACTAATACCTGACTGATACCTCTAATCCCACTCACTGGATGTGCAAACTGTGCCTTCTGAACAAATGCTATGAACTCACTCTCTCTCGCTCTTTTTTTTTTTTTAATATTATGGGAAAACCACTAACCAGCCAGCCAGCTTACACAGCACGATGAAAGGGCAGAATCTGGCGGATTCTCATGTTCAATTCATTGTGTTTATTTAGGCACATTCTGTTTTTAAAAAATATGAACTATGTGTTTAACTGCCAGTGATTCTCTTTTAAGACTGCCCATCCTCATGGATTGGTAGTATATTTAACTGATATTGTGGACATTTCCTCTGTTTTGATAATGTTGGGAATATGTTGGTGGGTTTTGTTTGTTTTATTTCTTTGTTGTTTTATAAGCCATTTTGTGGGGGCTGAGGGGATTAACTAGTCTAAAGGTCTCTGCATTCTCTAAACCAGATGTCTTTTACCCTTTTTCACCTCAACTTGGAGAAAGCTCTTTATCTCATGGAATAAGTGCCTCAGTCCCTTGTTTGTGTCCAAAGAACACAAGTTTCTTAGAAATGTTCAGTTACTACTTAGATCTGAGATGGAAAGGCATTGGACCTATAATACTGAAAAAGAAGAAATCAGAATGATACAATAGTTCAGCAGAATTCCATTATTAAGCTCTCTTCCTCCCCCCGCCCCAGACCCTTTCTGCCTCCCTTTTCCACCTTTCTTAGAGATGTCAGAATAGTTGTGTGGTTGTTGTTGTTCTTATTTTTCATTCCATTTCTTCTCACCTGAAACATCTCTGGTGCCACTATGATCCTTCTGACCTTTGTTCTTCTGTGCAAAATCGCTGTGACTCAGGCAAAGTCACTGACAGCGTCCTAGGAGCCTCCTGAAATTTTTGTATGTAAGGGAAGCTCCGGAGTGTCAGGATTTGGGTGGGACTGACTGGCCTTCTGTCACAGAGTGACTGTATTTGGTGGGATTCTCTTCCATCCTTCCAAGGCTTAAGATGTGCAGACCAGACCATCTTTTGAGGATGAATTGGAGCTGGAGGGAAGGAAGCAAGCATCAGTTTTTGCAGGACTGGTAAGACGTAAAGAAGAGAATGTCCTAAAGTGGAAGCAGCTGTGGCTTCTCACTAATGTTGAAGAAGCAGTCGCTGTGCAGTGTCGTCTGCTTGTCCAAATGGGCACGGGGTAATCTGGAGATGTGCTGGAGCTTTGGTTGGCTTGGTGATGTTCACATAAGTTTGAGGTGAGCCATGGTTTTAATGTAGTAGGAGTATATCTATAGTAGATCTCCCCTGCCTAGTGAGGAACAGGGGGCAGGTGAGAATGCTCGGCTGTCTGCCTGGCTCTGCTCAGCTGTGTCACCATTGTTCCCACCCGGAGCTGGTTCACATCTCTGTAGGGAGGCAGTTGCTCATCATAGTATCACTTGCTGATCTGTTTTAAACTATTGGAAAATGTTGTGTTGTTGCAGAAGTGAAAGATGTCTCTGAGGGTGTAGAGTCTGCCTTTACGCCTGAATATTAGCACCCTCTTCTGTACTTTTCTGCTCCTTTGCTACTTACTGCAAGAGCAGTAGTGAAGAAACATGTAAACTGTGACCGTTTCTCTGGATAAATTATGAACAGTAGTTGGTTAGGCGTATATAGTTGCTCAGAAACTCTTCTTTAAAGCCGTTTTATGTAATTAAAAAAAAAAAAACACAAACTTGCTAGCAAATTCATTTGTGTAGGTTCCTGTTTGACTTTTTTTTCTTCTTTGGGAAAACACACCCCAAACACCGAAGTCACTTTTTTGGTATCACCAGACGTAAGTGCTGCTTAGCGGCAACTTGGCAAGTTGGCACATCATTCCTTTAAGTGAATTCTTATCAGAATAAGGTGCTTGCTGTTAAACAAGATCTAGCTTCAGGTGGAGATAGCCAAGTGCTGCCTTGACCCTTGGGATTGAGTCAGATTGTGGTTCTGGGTGAGGGAAGTAGCTGAGATCTAAGAGATCTCTCTGGATGAATGGACTCGGTAACTGAGGTAGTATTCTTGGGGCGAGGGTGGTGAGAGAGGTGTTTATTACATGCACATGGTTATATTTAGCTGGTCCCCTGGGTCAGTGTGTATATGTACTTAGGTATGTGTGTTTTAAGTTATTTATTGAATAAGATGTCCCTTGCTTTAAGGGTTTTTTAATAGGTCATTTTTCTTCTAGAAGCTGTGATCCAGTTGTAATTAAAATTTAAGGGACTAATTACCTTAACCTTCTGCCTTATTATATGAAACTGTTCTAATCCTGTGGAATCTTATGACAAATTCAAGGACAAATACCCTTTCTTATTTTCCACTGAAGGGTACTGCTTCCCTTCAGACTTGGAGGGTAGGCATTATTTTTGAGCCAGTACTTAACAAAAGCTTTTAGTCTATATAAACTATTTTGTCATTCTTATTTTTCATGTTGGAACATTCTTTTTGAAAATGCTTTGTCTTTCCTTTTTAATATTTCATTTTTTTTCTGAGGACAGTTTCAGTGGGTGTTAATATGGTTGCAGCATGGGACCAAACAAAAACATGGGCCACCTCCTGCATCATATCTGTGTGCGTGAGCCACACTGGCCGAGCCAGTGAAAAGCCAGGGCACTGAAGTTTCTAATCTGTTACAATGATGAACTCCTGTTGGGACCACTGAATCTGGTATGAAAAGGGATTGATTAGGAAATATTGTTTTTACCTGTATACCGAGACATGTTAAAGGAGCAGGTACCTAATGAATCATAACTGAAACTGCACTGCATTGATCCTCCATAAATGAGAAGGAAAGCGCTTTACCTTGAATGTCAGAGGTGGGACATGAGAGTAAGGACAAGAGAATAGCCTTGTCCTTAGTGAATGGGGATTGGGGTCACTGGGGGTACCTTATGAGGAAGCTAGCTGATCTCACAGAGCTCTTCTCGAGTGGAAATGTTTCTGATGAGCTTCTCACACGGGAGCCCATGTTAGGATACGGTTTAAAATGTTGCCTTCGAGGAGAATTGTAGTCGCTGGCACTGTGCCCCCCAGGGACTGGCCATGTGTAACCGGGAAGCCATCTTTGGGAATGGACTTTTTTGATGTTTCTGTTTACCTCATGTAGGGCCTCATACATTTTCTTGAAACTTCTGACTCACATTCTGAAGTCTTTCCTAGAACTCTTTTTTCCCAAGGAGCATCTCATCCCTGGCCCCTCTCCACCCTGAAATCTTCATAGTAAAGACAGTGCTATCTTCAACCCCAAATACCAACATTGGCGTGATTACCCTAGAATTTGGGAAAGGTTTGCATTCATCAGTTCCGTATGTATTTTAAACCAATGGCAATCAACCTATTCTAAAGCTCACTATAGAAAGCTGGCTTTCCTATGCAGTTAATGCTGAGATTTTCCCAACAGTGTAGAGTTGATGACGGGGCTGCTGAGGTGGTGGAGTGCATAATAGCCTAAGTGCTTGGGTTACCATGGAAACCGGAGCGGGTGAGGCCACAGCCATTGAGCGCTCCCCTAGACAAGTTGGGACCAGCAGAACCTGTCAGGAAAATGCATTTCCTCACCTCAGAGTCCTTTTTTCATTGCAAGGGTTGCCTTTATGCAATCTCCTAGTGCCATCAATAAAAAAGACAGGTTTCCTGAGTGCTTACCATTTTTATTTTTGTTTGACTGTATATCATATATATATGTGTGTGTGACTGTAAAGACATACTATGTGTATTATCTTTTATATTCATGTAATATTCTGAAATTAAATTTCTTTTGTTTCATATCCATAGACTTTGACTGGTCTCTGAGTTCACTGTTCTTTTGTAATGCATTATTCTAAAGAGGGAAGACACTGCCCCTTGTTCTGAAGAGTGCAGGGCCTCTAAAAGACTCTCTGGCTTCACTTCTGTCTGGGAGGATGGTTTTTGGGGAGTGTGGCTTTGGGCTGACAGAAGGTGGGGTTAGATCCTGAGGGAGATCTGAGCTTTCTGATTTTCTGTAACTTTGCCCAGATTGAAATTTCTCACATAAATCTTAATTTTCTAATCTAATTATAGTAATAGTACAAGCCAGGCTGACATCCTCACCTAGGGCAGCAAGGTGAGCGTTGAGATAACTCATTAAAACTGTTGTTTTTGCTGCTTGCTTTGCAGGTGAACGTGAGTGCGTGTCCCTGAACCTCTGTCCCCTCATCTGTAACATGAGGATGGTAGCCCTTGGCTCAGCAGTGCTGGTTGTAATTCCCAGTGTGTTAACAGATGCAGGTGCCCAGCCTGGAGATTTTAATCTGGGGTCTGTGGTTGTGCTTCAGGACCGCAGTTTACCCTTGCAGTTCTATGCACTTTGTGTACATTTGCATTTTTTGTATGGGAGAGATTTCAGTAGCGTTGACAAGCCTCTCTGAGGAGTCCTTGACCACCACGAGATTGAAAACCTTCAGCTGTGCACAGTGTCTAGCAGATGGCAAATGTTCATTAAATGTCCGCTTTCTCTGCCAGTGATACATTTTATAATCAGTGGGTTATTGGTGCTGGCACAGTTACTTTAATGAAGGAGTTATTTAAATCCTGAAGAGAAATAAAGCCCTGCAGTTGTCTTTACCCCATTGTCTACACACGTGTTCCATTTCTGCCAGGTTAGCTTCCTCGGTGCCGCCCAGATCTGCCCATCCCCATCGCCCCACTCCCCAAGGGCCAGCTTACGTTACTGCAAATGTCCTTCCCCTGAAAGAGGCATCTTATAGACAGTATGCGAGCTGTGTAGAAGCCAAAGGAAAGAAAATGGGGTGGAGGGGAAGAGAAGTATTCTAAAAAATAGGATCAAAATGCCTAGTACTCTCCTGAACACATAATCATTAACAGTTATTAAATTGCAGAAAGGAATCAGTACGAGGACACAGTCAACAGCGGGGAGGGAAGATACGAAAACAGAAACCGGGCAGAGTTTCCCTTCTAGTCTTCTCTACCTTCCTGGCCTGTGGCATAGCCTTTGCCCTCTGGGGCTTCTTCATCTTCTCTCTTCCATTCCCGGTCCGTTCCCAGGTTCTGTGCGTACAGGGATAGGAGGAGGGAAGAAGGTTGAGCTCCAGGTTAAGGGACTGTGCTGCAGAGGCTTCCTGTGTTTAGAGGCTGCTTTAAAGTGCAGTTTGAGGTCTCCCTTATGAATAGGCACCCAGAAATGAGGTGGGCTAGATACTCTGTCAAGAGGGGTCAGGCCTTTGAGCATGAAATCATGCTGGGGGAGGCAGAGGGTCAGTGAAAGAGAGGAAGACCCTCAACAAGACGGATTGACACCGTGACCTTAACAACAGGCTTGAGCGTGATGGCGATAGTGTGGCAGGATAGAGCATGGTCAGCTCCATTCACAGGGTAGCTGTGAGTCAGTCGTCAGCATGATCGCACCTGAACCGTTATCAGCTGTGGGCACATCTCAGCCCAAGAGTGCTATCCAGCCCTCCGTACTGAGGGCCTCCTAGGACCCAGCAGTGAGGTTAATGGGAAGGGTGAGGTCATTACTGGCTTTCCCTTTGCATTCCCATAAATAAGCCTTTTAAAATTTTCAGTGCCTTGGCTTTAAGGAATGTTTATTTCAGTTAATTAATATCTGTGGGCAAGAGAGGAAGGAAGCTATTTGAAAATTACAAGCCCAGAAGCCATTCCTCCAGACCAGTGTGTAAAAACAAGGTGCGGGTGCAAGTCCCTCCTGGACATGCGCTTCCGGCTTCCTCGTGTTGGAAAAACTCAGTAGGGCCTCCAAGGAGGTCAGATCTCTAAGGAGGGAAAAACATGGAGCACTGAAAAATTTTGTGCTAGCTTATTATTTCTTGCTTTGTTTAATTTATACATCTCTGTGGGGTGGTGTTATCACCAGTTTTAGAGTAGAAGAAACAGCAACAGTTTAATAATGTACCCGATGTCAGATAAAAAATAGCGGAGCTGGAATTTTCCAGGTGGCCCATGATCTTAGCAGGGCTATACCACACAGTGCCTATAGGAACCACACAGATACACTGTAACAACCATGTCAAGACATTTAAAATCATCATGGGAGATAAATGCATGTCCTCTGAGGCCTGGCTCTGACCACAAGCCCCACTTGGTGTTCTGTATGTGGTGTTGTGCTGTCAGCTCAGGACACCTTTCAGAGCATCTTGGTGGTAGTTCTGGAAAGATAGCAAAAAATGTATGTTCCAGAGAAGGGAAGGGAAAGGGAAAGACTGTGTACAAGGAGGTGATGGTCAGCACAGTAACCTTAAAGAAACGGAAGACACAGGCATAGAAGGGTTAATAGAAGTCACAGTTCTAGGGAGGAAACGGGAAAAGTTGAATGACTTTGAGATATTAAAATTAATGGTATGGAACAAACTGTAGATGAATGGTTAGATGAAAAATTTATTTGCTTCGTAAACCTTCATGCAAGTCACAATAACATGGTTAAAAGAAAAAATTGTTCAAAAAAAGCAATGTTGTCCCTTACAGGAAGATGGTAGATGGTCCGCACACACAGGTGTTTCAGAGCAGGTGTCCCTTGCGGCTCTGGAGATTGGTGGAAGGACCTTCCAGCCTCATTTCTTTGCTCTCCCATATGCCAGAGCTGTATTGACCAATAGGGAAGCCCTCAGCCACAGATGGTTATTGAATACTTGGAATGTACCTGGTCTCACTAGAGATGTGCTTCAGTCATGGAGGGCTGCTCCCTTTGATCTAGTTTGGGATGAGATTTTTTTCCTTCAATGAGGGGCTTGAAAGTCAGTGAACTAGCCCACTAATGAGGAAATGGACAGATGTGACTCGGGTCTGAGCTGACATCAGGGAGGGGCATTGAGGGGACTATCTCTCTTTAAATCAGCTCTATTAAGTATACAGCTTGATGTGTTTTGACAGATGTATACATCCCTGTAACCACCACCCCAATTAAGATGTACAACATTTTCATGGAGAGTTCCCTCCTGCCACTTTACTGTCAATCTCCCATACACCCTCCTGGTCTGCCCCAGGCTACCGCTGAACGCATTTGTATCACTGGAGATTACTTTTGTCATTAAATCTATCTAACTTGCAGTCTGGAGTGTTCTCTACATCTCCCTTCACTCTCTGGCTGCTTGTAAATTTATCAGAATTGTTCTGGAGGAGGAAGGAGGATTTTGTTTTGTGTTTCTAGGACCAGTGGCAGAAAGTGATGGAGATTCTGCCCTCTGTAAACCTGAATTCTTGAAGGCAGGAACTGTTCTTGTATTTTGTAGTCAGTATCTCGTAGACTAGCTGCCTGTCACACAGCAGCTCTTAGCAGATGTACTGAGGGTTTGCATTAGATCTGCCCAATAGTGGAATGATTGTGTGGCAGGGAAGCTATTGATTTTTTTCTAGCTAGTACATGTGCTGCGATGGAGGATACACATCTGAGCAGTGGCAGGTCTATTGTTCAAAATGGCCATTTCCCTTGACCTTGCCACATGGCTAGCCCAGAACATGCAAATAGGATGTGTTAGTCTGTTCACAGGGGTCTGGTGAGTTTCATCATTCCACCAGGTTTAAATTGAGCAGGTTCAGAGCCAGAGAGAATCTCACTACAAACAACAAAGAAAGAATGCAGAGTATCTTCTTTGGAGCCCAAGACTTCTATGCCAGTCAGGGGCCTACAGGAGAGCAGTAGTAGCCACAGCAGACACTGGATGTGAGAAAGAACTGGCCTGAGGCTGTTACTTCACGAAGCCAAAGTTAATAATGGCCTTAGCTCCAAGCTTGTTGGAGAACTTGGGGGAAGATGCCTTAATTGAAAAGACTAAGCTTTGTAACACTGGCCTAAAGCAGCACCACTGAAGGGCCTGTGAGTGCACTTCAGAAACTGTCCTGATGGGTAATTGTATCCTGTTACCAACCTGGATTTTCTCCTGTTAACATTCTTCCCTAGTAAACCCATAATCAAAAGTTAGTTTCTGTGAGGTCTGTATAGCTATTGCAATGGATTTCGGATGCAGTAGAGCAGTAGGATGGTTGTTGGAATTAGGAGAAAGTGGAATGGGGGCAAGTTTGACCCCAGGGGAGTTGATTTTGTGACATGGATGATGATGATGGGAGCATTTCCTCCATGTGAGACCTTGTCAAACTCGGCCATCCCCAAGCTGCCCTAGCTCTTTTTCTACCATCACTAGAGAGCCCAAGTGATTTTACTAAGAAACCTGAATGATATGCTTAAGGGCAAGAAAATATGTTTAATCATCTTGTTTTTTTCCCTTGTGACACAGTGCATTGGGAGAGACAGTGGATTCTAATAAGATGTGGTAAGTGAAAAGCTAGAACTGACTGCTATGGAAAGAGGGAGAGGTGTAAGTGCTAATGGAAAGAGTTGCGAAAAGGAAGGGATATGCCTTATAGAATGGTTCTATGTAGCTGATGGAAAGGAAATTTTGGGCAGGAATAATTGCACAGGTAAATGCACAGCAATAGGAAAGACCATGGAGAATCTGAGGTAATTGCTCTGAGTTGCTGCTGTTGTTATGTGCTATTGACCCTATGCACAGTAGCTTTGAACCCTGCTCTGTCCTGATTTAATCTCACTGCCTTTGACACACCTATCCTCATTACCCCAGTTATTGTGTCAATCCATCTCATTGAAATTGCTGTCATCATAAGTAATTGGCTTTGTTGAATGGCTGAGAGTGCTCACTGATGTCCACACAAGTTTGTGGTTTGGGTCAGTCTGACCTGATTTTCTCTATCCTGGAACAGCAATGGAAATACATGTCTGATTGACATGAAACATTTTGGGACATGACCCTCCATTCACGAAGAAAGGTAAGGGAATCTCAGGTATTAGAACCCTAGAAAAATACCAACTGTGGTGAGCATAAATCCTGGTGGAAGGATTTAATTGGTCAGCCCTTTGGAAAATTGGCAGTATCTGCTAAAGTGGAATATCTAGCCTATAACCCAGCGATCCCACTTCTGTGTCTATACCTAGCAAAAAGAGGTCTAGCAAGAGACTACTGTGACTACTCCCTGCCCATTCAGGAGAATGGATACATTTTTGGTAGATGTGGTAGACGGAATGGTGGTTTTGGGGTTTTTAAAAACAATACCACTGTATAATTAAAGGGTTTCCTTCACATTATTTTAAAGAATTGGTTTACGTACAAAGTTTATATACATTGTGTTTTACACTATGCTTCATTCCCATTGAATTTTCTACAATCATTCTCATTATGTTTTATAAAATCAATCACCACTGGACCTTGTCCATCATTACCCTGTCTTTTCACCCAGATCCTTCCCATTTGCTGTAGACAGAATATTGTTATGAGCTGTCAAGTCAGGACTGACTCATAGCTGAGCCTCCAGTTGGGTTTTCAGAAGTAAATTGCCCATCTTTCTCCTCCAGAGCAACTGGTTGATTCAAACCAGCTGTCTTTGGGTTGGCCTTGCGACTCCTTACCACTAAGTGACCAGGCAGATACACCTCTGGTGATGATACCTTTCTCTTCCTGACAACATGCCCAAATTATATGAGATGAAGTTTCACTACCGTTGAGTTCATTTCCTTTAAGATGCCTAGAGATCATGTTAACACAGAAGAAACAGTTGGGTGAGCAGTTTGTGCCCCAATTGTGGGTGTGGGAAACATGGGGGCTGGAGGGGCAGGAAGGTGGCTCACTGCCGGGAGGGGAGGGACAGGTGGGTGAACAGGGAGACTAGGCAGAGAGCACGGGTGACATTACTTGGCCAGGGCTGGTGTCTGGTGCCGTGTGCACAATCTGCTGCAGAGTGGGGGAGGGGTGGCTCCCCAGGAGGGCCGCAGCTGGAGCTGGTGGTCCACAATTAGAAAGTCTGATTACTCTAGCTGTAGCACCTGCATCTTGGCAAGAAAGCGGAACAGGAAGTAAAAAATCCTCTGATTGTGTCCGGGGAGGGATGTCAGTTCTGGATTTCCTGTCATTTTCAGCAGCTCCAAGGGGAAGTTGCTAGGTGAGGCTATTCCTTGGGAAGGGACATCATGCTTGATGAGCAGGATCGGCACAGGACAGGAAGACCCCTCATGACACGGAGACTTCATCAGTGGGCTGTAGCATGTCAGAGATGATGAGGATGGCACAGGACAGGGCAGAGGTCAGGTCAGCAGTTCATAGGGTTGCTGTAAGTTGTACTCTACTTGATAGCACCTAACAACAGCAACAACAACAAATTCACACTGAACCTTTAGAATTCTGGGATGTAGGTGTTATCATTCCATTTTAAGGATAAGGAAACTAAGGTCCTGAGAAGCGAAGGAACTTGTTCATCACTATAAGGCAGACCTAGGATGTAATCAACCCTCCAGCTGATTTGTCTAATGATCATTTTTATATGTAATCCATGTAAACACAATATACTGCTGTTAAAGAGATATTAAAATTTTTTGTTATTTGCACTAAGTCTTCAAAATCTAGTATGTATTTTATATACACAGCACATCTCATCTTGTTGTTATGTGCCATTGAGTCGCCTGTGACCAAACGTACCATATGTACTTTAGCTCTAAATTCCTGCCCTGTCCTGAGCCAGTCTCATCATCTCCGACAAATCTAATCCCATTTCTGCAGTCACTGAGTCAATCCATCTCATCCTGAGTCTTCCTCTTCTGCCCTGTCCCTCCACCCTTCCAAGCATCATGTCCTTCTCCAAGGACTGGTCCCTCCTGGCCACGTACCCAAAGTATGTGAGACAGAGTTTGAAAATCCTTGCCTCTGTGGAGCACTTTGGCTTCCCCCTCTCCAGGCAGACCTGTTTGTTCTGTCAGTCCATGGTATGTATGTTCAACAGTCTTCTCCAGCACCACAACTCAAAGACATCAACCATTCTTGTATCATCCTTAGTTATTGTCCAGCTCTCTGATGCATAGCAAGTAATTGTGAAGACTGTGGCCTGGATCAGGCACATCTCATCTTGGACAAGCTGTATTTCAAGGATTAACAGCCATATATCACTACTTGATTGGACAGAGCTGCCTTCGCTTACAGAACACACAGGAATATGTGCCTGTCATTATCAATTCAGCCACTAGATGGTGCAGGTGACCTTCCACGAATTAATACAGCAGGTTAATAATTGAGTGGATGAATCCTTTTAAATCTTCCTGTTTTTTATTTATATTTACATTTTAGCCCTAGTGATCCCAAATCATAACTAATTCATTTTAAAAATAAACATATATAGTAGGGTCCAACTGTAATAATAAGAACTTTCCAAATTTGCATGTAGAATACAATAATACACTTTTCGTTAAATAAACTAGTTGTTAAGTTGGCACCTCCATTGGGTTTTTGAGGCTGTAAATCATGCAGGAAGAGATTGCCAGTCTTTCTCCTACAGAGCTGCTAGTGGCTTCAAGCCACCAGACTAATACCAAGTTTACACATATTAAAAGTCAAGGGTCATTGTAATAATTGTTTAGAATTTAGAGCAACAAAGGATACTTTCAGAGTGAGGAGTATTTTCTCAGTGATGTTGTTTAGAATTGCAGGTACATATTGTTGTTGTTATACTCCACTATGTTAACCCCTGCTCACAGCAGCCCTGTGTACAACAGACCAGAACCTTGGCTGGCTTGTGGCACCTGACAGTGCAGTCGCTGTGCCATAGTGATCATTAAAAATCCAGAACAACTATTCACCCATTCACTCATTGCTGTCCAGTTGGAACCAACACATATCTGACCCGCCTTCGGGTTTTTGGAAGTTGTAAAACACAGGAGGAGATTGGCCATCTTTGTCCTTCAGAGCAGCCAGTGAATTTGAACTGCCTGCCTTTGAGTTGCCGGTGCAATCCTCTACCCTCTAGACCATCAGCATTCCCTGAACAAATATTACTTGATTATTTGAAAAAATTCTCTATGGACAACTGAGCCCTTTATTGTTTGTGTCAAAGGGAGATTGTGCCCACCCCCTACCCAGGGTTCCCCAGCAGTCACTGCTATGGTGGGGTTTCCACACAGAGGAGGGCCACCGTGGCCTTCTACAGACCTCTGTTTATTAATAATTGAACAGTTAAATAGTTGATGACTGGTCTTTGGTGCTGATGGAGGCTCAACATCAGGAGATCAAGGATTTCCATAGTACAGGGCATCTGAACCTAGTGAGGCAAAGTGCCTCTGTTCATGTCCCGCGGATGCTGATGGCAGACACAGAGCTATGAGGCAGGCAGGCCAGTTCCCTGCCTGGTGCTCTTTTCATTCTGTCACTCTGCTGGTGAGGTGGTGGCAGTGCAGCCATCTCTTGTTCTTCCTGTCTTTGCACACAGAACACGCCAAGTCTGAGAATGTGGCTGACAGCCCAGTTCCTGCTGTGGTGTTCACAGGCTAAACACAGAGCCAGGCCCAGAGTGGGCCCTCGCAAGATCATTGATCGAGCAAAAAAAAAAAAAGGAAAGGAAGACAATGCCCTCCAGGCACTTTAGAGGCTCACCATCCCCGGAAGTGGGGAGACCAGTCAGCCAGCCATCTGGTGGCAGATTGATTAAATTGGACCCCTTCCATCATGGAGGGGGCATCAATTTTGTCCTCATTGGAACAGACATTTATTCTGGATGTGGGTTTACCATCTCGTCCAGAAATACTTCTGCCAGCCCAACCATCTGTGTGCTCACAGAATACCTCATTCACTGTCGTGGGATTCTACATAATGTTGCTGCTAAGCGGGGGACTCATTTCAGAGAAATGTATGTACAGCA
This sequence comes from Elephantulus edwardii, assembly GCF_000299155.1. Classification (NCBI taxonomy): domain Eukaryota; kingdom Metazoa; phylum Chordata; class Mammalia; order Macroscelidea; family Macroscelididae; genus Elephantulus; species Elephantulus edwardii. The sequence goes on from NW_006399756.1 coordinate 34,132,637, forward strand.
ATAGATTTATGCTCCTGGGATTTCATTGGTTCTACCACATGCTTTATAACTCAGACGCAGTTGGTCTGATGAAATCATGGCATGGCATACTAAAGACCTGGTTATGGTACCAGTTGGCCTGAAAGGTTAGAATTCTGTCTTACAGGGTGGAATATTTGCTTTGCCTCAGTGATGAATATATGATCCTGTTTTCCCCAGAGCCTCAGGAATCAAAGGGTGGAAGTGGGAGGGGCTCCTCTCACTAACACACATCTTGCTGGCAGGATTGTTGCATCTGGTCCCTGCAACCCTGGGCTCTGCTGATTTGAAGGCTTTGGTTCTAATGGAAGAAAGCTTCCCTCTGAGGATACAATGCTGATTGAGACACCGCCACCTGGCTGTGTTGGGTGCCTCATGCCTTTGAACCAATGACACTAATGGGGCTAACTCCGGAGGGATTAATTCTAATTACCAAGGGGAAGTTGGTTGCTGCTAACCACTGGGGGCACATAATATATTTGCAGCTTAGGGCACCTTTTCGTGTGTCTGTGTCAGTAGTAGAAGTTGATGGAAAACTATGACAATCAATAAAATGTGGGGCCACTGAGGAGCCAGATATTTTAGCAATGAGAGTTTTGGTTACTCTTTTTTTTTTCACCCAAGAAACAAGCAGACTTTTATTAAATGGTCTGAGAGGGATGCCAAGTGGTCACTCATGGAGAATATCAGAATGGCATGCAGCAGGCAGAGACAGTTGTTTATATAGGGGATGCAAAGGAGATTTAGACGAGATCGTCGTCTGTGCAGGAATTTGGGGGCAGGGATCCTGTTAGTACGTGACTGGGTCCATGGCCCAATTAGGCTCTGGCTGCCTAGGTGGCCTTGCCAATATAGGACATTATCCGGTCTCCTCAAACTATGGTCACAGTCAAGACCTTAGGTAGGTGCTTGCGGTGGGCAGGGAACGGCGATATTCTTCCTCCATTGCAGACCTTCAAGGGTAGGGAGCAGGGCCGGAGTTGTCTCTAGCTACTTCCTGCTGGATAGGGGGGCGACGCTGCGAGAGCTGGGGTTGGTTCCCCATAAGGTCTGAAGGAGAAGCCTTGTTGTCACGTGTTCCTGGTGGTTGCTCAGGAAATGCCCGCGAAGCATTCTACTAAAAGTTTCTCAGTCACGGTGTCAATCCATCTCATTCAGGGTCTTCCCCTCCTGTACCGTCCTTCCACCCTTCCAAGCATGATGTCCTTCTCCAAGGACTGGTCCCTCTGAGCAACATGTCTGGAGGGAGAATGTTGCAGTTCCACACCTACCGGGTTTTGGTTACTCTTATCAAGTAAAATACTCAGACTATGGTGTTATTGTTGGAGGGTGAAGGGGACACGGGATGAGTAAAATTAGAAGGATGCTATGAATATCAGCAATGGGTAGTTAGAAAACAGGTTCTCGAGAGCAGGTATGCACATTGTTTTCGTTGCTTGCTTTGTGTGTCCGTGCATTAGTACATTATCTTAGTTACCTACTTTTTCTTCTATCCTCCTTTCCTTTTATTATTTTATATGTGGGTTGTTGTTAAAGGATAACTTTAGGTATATTTGACTCGGAGAGGACATTATACTTGGAAGGGTGGAGGGTCAGTGCAGAAAACGAAGACCCTGGATGAGATGGATTGACGCAGTGACTGTGGCAATGGGGTCAGGTGTGTCTGAGAAGGTGAGGTTGGCTCCGGATAAGGCAGGGTTCAGAGCCATTGTTCACAGTCAACTTGATGGCACATAACAACAATGCAGCTTAGTTTGAGGAGTAATGAACACTTTCCAGAAATGGATACTGTCACTACTGACCAGAGATAGAAATATGACTCTGAGACTTTGTGCCCTTTTCCTTTTGAGGAAAAAGGTAATAGCAACCTTGTACAAAAGAGAGTCACATCTTGTTAGAGAAAAGCTTTAGTATGTTGAATGGAAGTTCAAAGATGTGTTAAGTGTGCAGCGAGGCTTAGTAGCTAAAAGGCTAGAGATCAGTTATTAAGCCACAAGCCTACCTTTCTAAACTATCTGATGCTGGCCTTGGGACCCTGCAAGTTACTTTACCTGCTTTGAGGAAATGAGTTTTATTATTTGTTTTTGGATGGAGCCTGAATGCAATTTCCTTTGTCTTTATGAGAGAGAGGCAAGAAGGTGTCTTAACACAGAAAGAAAAGAATACAGTGTATTTACATGGAGGCAGATAAAGACAATTCAGCCACAGCTGAGGAATGTGGCAGCATCTGAACTTGGAAGATAAAAGGAACGAATTCTCCCTAGAGTATCCAGAGGGAGCATGACTCAATCAGTACCTTAATTTCTGACTTCCAGCCTCCAGAACTTTGAGGGAATTTCTCTTTTAGTTTACCATGTTTGCGGTAATTTCCTTATTGAAGCCCTAGGAAACTAACACAACCATCTTCAATGATGGCTATTTAAATGATTTTTAATCTTTGACTTACAAACAATGCTATAGTAAATTTCTTAAGCATAGAGCATTTCACATGAAATAGGAAATTTGAAGTGGAATTCCAGGATCAAAGAAATATAAAGCACTCCTCTTTTACCAGAGAACTCTGGTGGCCTAGTGGGTAAAAAGTTATACTGCCAGCTCAAAGGCAGGTGGTTTGAATCCCCTGGCTGCCCCACAGGAGAGAGATGAACAGTCTCCTCCCTTGAAATGCACAGTCTCTGAAAACCCAGTGGAAGGCAAGCTATGAGTCAGTTCTGATTCAACGTCACATCATCACCACCTCTTCTGCCTGTGTTTATGATTTGTTTTCATTACTTGTGACCAAAGAGCCTAATTCCAGTGGTGTGTAGTGGGATCTCCTGCCTTGATTTAAGACCCAGCTCAAAAGATACCTCCTTTTCTGCTTCATAAGCATGATGATTGGGAGTTCATACTTCTGTATGACATGTGCCACCTTTTAAACCTTGTTATGACATAGACACATTACTCATCTATCATGAAGAAAGAAAAATAAAAAAAGATACCTCCTCCAAGAAGCCCTCTATTTCCACCTCTTGCATTTCCATAGCAACTTGAATAAAGGACCTGGAGTCCAAAGCCTTGTCCATTCCCATCCACTCATCAGTGTCAAGTTGAGGAGAGTCGTGGATGGCTTCTCAGACTCCCAGGCAAAATCATACCTCTCTGGTAGAACTCTCTTCGCTCCTTTCAACTTCTTTCAACAATTAGTAACTACATACTCCTATGATTATTTTTTTCCTTTAAATTTTATTTATATTGTTGTTGAGAATATACACAGCAAACACACACCAATTCAGTAATTTCTACATGTGCTGTTTCCTGACATTGACTGTATTCCTTAAGGGATGCAGCCATTTTCACTCTCCTTTTTGGAGCTCTTCCTCCTCCTTAATAGAAACTCACTGTCTCCTCAGGTTCTGTCCGCCGTTTTGAGTTGCTGTTGCCACTTGGATCACGTATCGGTAGTTCTTAAAAGGGCATCATGCTTAAAGCAGACATTTTTGTTGTTCTGTGTTAAGACTTCAGGGGATAGTTTTGCTTTACGATTTATCTCAGGGCAATAATTTCAGAAGTTTATCATCCCTTTATGGATCCGGAAAGCCTAGAGCCCATAAGAGTTTGAAATTCTGGGATTGCAGTGCAGCTTCTTGCCACTAGGCCACCAGAGCTCAAGAGTTTGGAATTCTGTACTACATTTCTCCCCTTTCGGTCAGGATTCTTCTATGGAAGCTTTCATCAGCATGGTCATTCGTAGAAGCTGGGCACTGCCTAGTTCTTCTGGTATTTTAGCAAAGGAAGCGATTGCTCATGGAGGCAATGATCCACGTATATCCTCCTCCTCTTCTTACTTCCTCCCTCTGTTGGTCCAGGGGAATGGAGACCAACTGTTGTTTCATGGATGGTCGTTTGTAAGCTTTTAAGACCCCAGACACTACGCAACAAAGTGGGAGGTAGAAAAGAAACACTAAGCAGGTTATTAGTCCAATTAACTGTGATGTGTCACCAAATGACGACCCTAAACCTTCAAACCTAAGAAGGGCATATCAGGAGCAGCCTTGCTCTCTAGTTTTTATTACTATTGTTTCAAATCTTTCACACATGTTTTACCAATTTGAGTTTTTGTAAATTTAAAACTTATTGACAGTAATTATGATAATTGTTTATTCAACTCTGCCCTTAATCGAGGCAGTTTTCCCACCACCATGAACCTCTTTTTCGCCTGCTCCTGGTAACCACTGTTAAATTTTGGTCTCTGTACATTGGCCTTTTCATATTAATGAGGCCATACAGTATTTGTTCTTTTGTTATTGATTTCTTTTACTCAGTGTAGTATCTCATCTGTATTGTAGCATGTATGAAAATGTGTTTTTTCCTGCTGATTGAGAAGTTTTCTCATGTATGCATGTATAACATTTTGTTTATCCATTCAACTGTTGAAGAACATGTGGGCTGTCACACCTTTTGCCTATTCTGAATAGTCATGGAATGAAGGAAGACTGGCATACACATCTCTGCTTCTAAGCTTTTTGGGTCTATATCTAGAAGTGGAATTATTGGGTCATGTAGTTATTAAATTTTAAGTTTTTTGAGGAACTTCCATACTCTTTTCTGTAGTTTGTTTGTTGTTGTTATGTGCCATCGAGTCACCTGCGACTTATAGTGACCTTGTGTACAACGGCCCTAAACCCTGCTCTGTCCTTTGCCAATCTCACTGTCTCCGATACACCTACCCCCATTACCCCAGTCACGGAATCAATCTACCTTATAGAGGGTCTTCTCCTGTGCTGTCCCTCCACCTTCCCAAGCATGATGTTCTTCTCCAAGGACTGGTCCCTCCTTATAACACGTCCAAAGTATGTCAAATGAAGCTTCAGAATCCTTGCCTCCAAGTAGCAGCCTGGTTTAAGCCTCTCGAGGATGAACCTGTTCATTTTCTTAGCACTCCATGGTATATTCAATACTCTTCTTTTCCATAGTAGATAAATATTTTCCCTCCCATAGTAGATATATTTCTTATTCTTACATGGTAAGGATAATGGTTCCAGTCCAATTTTCGCATATCCTCACCAACATTGCTCTCTCTGTGCGCTTTGACTTTTTTGATCCTAGTCATCCTAGTGGAGGTGTGTTGGTATCTCATTGTAATTTGAATTACATCTCTTTGATGGCCAGTGATGCTGAACACCTTTTTTGTGTGTTTGGTGACCATTTGAATGCCCTTTCTTTAGTGAAATGTCTACTGAAGTCTTTTGACCGTTTTGGTATTGGATTATTTGTCTTAAGCTTCCAAAGTTGTTTATATATATATATATATGAGAGGCATCCACTTCCTAAACAACATGCCTCTGGAAACTCAATGAACTTTGATAAATGTTGATAGTTGTAGAGGGGCTTCGGGCCTTTTATTCCGTAGGGTCACTATGAGTCATGCTCAACTCGAAGACAATCAACAACAACAACTATATATATATATTCTTGCCACAAATATGGTTTCCAAAGATGTTCTCCCAGTCAGTAGCTTATCTTTTCACTTTTTTGATAAACAAAAATTTTGAGGTCCCATTTATTTGTCTTTTGCTACTCAGGACTCTTTTTAAGAAGACTTGGTGGTGCAGTGATTGAACACTTGCCTGTTAACCGGAATGCTGGGGCTTGACCTAATAATGACTTACTCCACAGTAGCAAGATGTCTGCTTCCATAGACTACCGCCTTGGAGACCCTTTTTTAGTATAAATCTAGAAGTGGAATCTTGCGGCAATTTTGTCTTTAACGTTCACTCTGAGTAGCAATTAACTAGAAGGCAACGGGGTAATTATATTTACAAAAAGCTAATGTTTGCCTCTCTTTTTGAGCTATAAGCTCCCTGAGGGCAGGGACCATATTTGGTGGTTCATCTCAAAGCTGAGCACGGAGCTGGGTACAGAGCTGTTTGTCGGCTGTTGTCAAGTCAGCCCTCAAATCATGATGATCCCATGCATGATTGTACTAAACCCAGCCCTGTCCTCCTCCAGCTGCAGGATTGGTTGTGGATTAGACCTTGGGGTCCGTAGACTTGATATCCAGAAATAGATCACCAGGCCTTTCTTTCCAATCTCTCCTACTCCAGAGGTTCCATTGAAACCTGGTCAGCATTCCAGGAACAACATGCAGACCTCCACTGGCGTGTGCATAAGCAGGTGTGTACGTGGTGCAGGGGCTGGGAATCAAACCTGAGTCCTCTACATTGTTGTTGTTGTTGGGTGCCGTCAAGTTGAGTAATTTGGAGAGGTCCCTGACGTCAGACTTTCCCGGCGCAATACATTTCTTGATCTCCTGACTGCTGGTACCAAGTGTATTGATTGTGGATCCCAGTAAGATGAAGACATTGTTTCAGTCTTTCTCCATCCATCATGATGTTACTTATAAGTCCAGAGGGGAGAACTTTTTGCTTTCTTGATGTTGAGATGCAATCCATATTGAAAGCTGTAGTGTTTGATCTTCTGCAGCAAGTGCTTCAAGTTCTCCTCATTTTCAACAAGCATGGCTGTGTCATCTGTATAATGAAGGTCAGTGATGAGTCTTCTGATGCCACATTCTTCTTCATAGAGTCCAGCGTCTCGAATAATTTGCTCAGCATACAGATTGAATAGGTATGGAGGGAAGATACAACCCCGATGCACACCTTCCTTAATTTTAAATCATGTCCCCTTGCATGAGCACAATTAAGTGTTCTGGGATTCCCATTCTTCTCAATGTTAGCTATAATTTATTGTGAACCACACAGTCTTCCATATAGAAGGCGAGGATTCGACCGCTGGCCCTCCACTGACTGCCCTCGTACACACAGGAGGCTTTCATATTTAATGAATAAATTAATCCTGAATAAAGGTATCTTTGAAAAGTGTTGGGTGACAAAAGTATATCAGAATCTGGACAAATTCAAGTAAGATGCTTGGTTTGCTTAGAAGAAGGAGACAGTCACAAAAGCCTCACTGGTTATGTTAAAGGTACTTCTTTGTCTTCTCCTTACTCAAGGTCCCATCGAAATTGCTCAAAAAGAAAATTAATGGGGGCTCCAGGCAGGCTTCTGGGCTGCCCTGTGGTGGGAAGGGAGAGCCCAGAGGCCTGGAGCCCAGGGGTGCCAGTGGGATCCTGCTTAGGGAGACAAGGACTTGAGCTGAGGTCAGGGCAGTAGTGACGGAAATCTGGGAATAGAGTTAGTGTTTGTGGCAATTAATCCAACCCAGTTACTTCTTGGCCCTTCTTCCCTGAAGAAGCAATAAGCCTGAGCAGGAGAGAAGGGAAGGGAGCCCCAGAAGGCCCTGGTGGGGACAGAGCATGCTCCCTAGAACATACACTTTGATAGCAAAGAGTTTTGCAAATGGTCCCTTCAGACGCGGTCACCAGGAAGCGGTTTGGGACAGGCGTTGGGCCCTTGTCCCCATGGCCAGGATGCTGTGTGGTGCCTGGCAGAACCTGGCAATGGCGAATGGAAACTCCCAGGCCTGCTGCGCAGTAAATTATCTCTCCAACACATCTTCATTTAGGGCTTGACTCCGAGCCAGAGGAAGGAACGCAGGAGACCCTGGAGCCCGAGAAGCCAATCAGGGCCTCAGCAGGCCTCCTGTTGGGGCCTCAGCTGGAGCAGGAAGGGGGAGCCCCTCCGGATAGGGATACGAGGGGGTGGTGGGAGCCGGGTGTGTGGGGTCCACCAGGAGCTCACTGCCCTGGGACCTGCTGCACTTCTGCTGTCCCGACATGTGCGTCACACTGCCTCCTTGTCCCCTTGGAGGCTTGTAATTGGCTGCAGAGATGGAGTAAGACAGCCAAGTCACTGACTCTTCTCCTTGTGGGAAGTCGCTGTGGGGAAGCTAGATGACTTGGAGGATGCTGAGTAAAAACCTATATAGGCTCCAGAGACGACACGCTCACTCCGTGCCAAGCCCAGTGGTAGGCACTTCAAATGTTATTTATTGAATCTGAGTCAGTTTGGTCCCATAGAATTCTGTACTTGCCACTTGTTGTTGTTGTTACAAGCTGTCGAGTCGCCTGTGACCCATAGCGACTCTATGTACAGCAGCTCTGAAGCCTGCCCTTTCCTGAGTTTGTCTCACCGGTTCTGACACACCAACCCCCATTGCCCCAGTTACTGTGTCAATCCATTTCATCTGGAGTCTTCCTCTCCTGTGCTGTCCCTCCACCCTTCTGAGCATAATATCCTTCTCCAAGGACTGGTCTCCCCTGGCCACTTACTTACCCGAAGTATGTAAGACAAAGCTTCAAAATGCTAGCCTCCAAGGAGAAACTTGGTTTTACTCTCTCTAAGACAGATTTATTTGTTTTCTTGGTGGACCATGGTATGTTCAAGATTCTTCTCCAGCACTACAACTCAAAGACCTTGATTCTTCTTCTGTCATCCTTAGTCATTGTTCATCTCTCTGATGCATTGCAAGTAATTGTGAAGATCATAGCCTGGATTATAGCCTTGACATGCTAATGTGTATAGTTGAAATAGAAATATTCGTTTATGTGCTTTTTGTTTAGTGTCTTTCCCAACCAGACTTAAAACTTCGTGAAGTTAAAGGTTGATCTATTTGTCCTCTCTTGTAGCTCCAGCACCTACATACTACTATCTCATGCATAAAACAAAGCATTGCCATCAAGCTCATTTGGACTCACAGTGACACTGCAGGACAGAGCAGAACTGCCCCATTGGGTTTCCAAGGCGGTCATCTTTGTGGAGTAGACTGCTACATCTTTTCCCCATGAAGCAGTTGGTGAGTTTGAACCACTGGCTTTTTGATTACCAGCTGAACACTCTGCCACTGTCCCATCAGGGCCCTCTCCTGCTACGCATTTGACAGTAATAGTATTTGTTGAAAATATAATCCTCACAACAACCCAACAGAACAGGTCCTACTGCTGTCCTTGCTTAAGGGGCAAACAAAGACTGGGTCATCCAGGTCAGAGAACTGATCGCTTGGGGTTCAGATTTCCAGTGATTAGACCGAAGAGTTGGCATGTGGCTCAAGCTTGAGCAATAAGATTTAATCTGGGGGAAGAGAGCCCCTTGATTGTTGGGATAAAAGTTGAGGGCTTCTGGTGGCCATTATTTTAGGTCCGCTGGGGACAGGTAATATGACAGAATGGTATCAGAAACAAAGATAGACTAGATTGATAGATATCTCTTTGAGACCTTTGCATTCCTGGACATAGTCACCCCTGACACCAACTTCCCTTTACCTGTTTGCAGTTTGAAATGAGAGCCAGTATGCGCCCCGCTTTGCTGGCTTGCAATCCTTCCATTTGTAACGAAGAGTCTTGGTGAGCATGGCAAATAAATCTACCCCTGTTATTATTGTAGTGGGAAGAGAATGAACCAGAAATCAAAGTTTTGGGTTTCAGCCCCAGCTAGTCACTAGCCAGTCACTTGGTGTGTGGCAGAGACAAGTCCCTTTCAATGGTGAAACGATGGTAATAATTTCAAATTCAAAGGGTGGAAGTGAAGAGTAATGAGGGAGTGACGAGGTCTGTAATCTGGCCCTTAACACTCAGCAGTTACTCATTGCTTCGCCTAACTTTATAGGAGGCTTTAAGCTGCAAATAATAGAAAACTCAGGATCCACTTAAAACAGTGAGGGTTTTATCATTGCATTCCTCAAGAAACAGTTCTGAGGTGCTGAATTCAGAAGCTCAGCCTTACCATCAAGGACACAGGGCCCAGGTTCTTTCTGTCTTTCAGGTCTGCTATTCTCAGACAGTTCTCTATTTCCCTCAAGGCTCCACGATGGCTTCAGCTCCAGGCATCACTCAACAAAGGACAGAGGAAGAGGTGTTTTTCCCTTATGTCTCTGTGTGAGAGTGATGAAAAATCTTAGTACCTCCCCAGCAGAACACAGCAGGATAGCGAGGTCTGGTGGCCTAGTGGTTAGAAGCCACACTGCAATTCCAAAGGCACGTGGTTGAGACGTATGGACAATCTCTTCCAGTGCTATTTGCTCCCTCTGAAAACCTGCTGGAGAGTCAGCTATGGGTTGGTTCTGACTCAACATCAAACAACAACAACCACAACAAATCATTAGCTTAGTAACAGATGTAGGACAGTTATATCCAATAAAACTTGAGGGAGCGTCTGCTGGGGCATAATCCCTGCCCTCTTGAAGCTTCCAGTCTGGGGAGGAGGCAGATATTAAATAATCACACAACTAAAATTAGAACCATGATGAGCACCAACACGAGGAGTTGTGTAGTGCAGCCATTCCCATAATAACGCAGGGGAAGATGATGGGGAGATGGAGAAAATGGAAGCACTCTGAGTTATGATTAGATGATGTAACTCACTTGTCCTGATGGTGGGAGAGGAAGGAGGGAGGAGGAAAGAATGTTGTCCAGATTTCTTAGTCATCTGATGGGATAAATAGTGGTGCCATTCAGAGATACCATTTGATCCAGAAATCACACCATTTGATCAAATAATCCCACTACTAACTATGAATCCCAAAGAAATAAGGAGTCTGTCATGCAGACTAACATATTTACATCAATGCTTATTCCAAGATTCTTTATAATAGCAGAGAGTTAGAAATAACCCAAGTGTCCATTAGCAGACAGATTGTTAAAGAAACAGTGGCATGTTCAGATGACGGAGTACTAGACTTCAGTACTATTAGCAACATTTAAAGGATGACCTAGGATTTGTGAAATACTGCACAGCATGGAGGAAACTAGAACAAATTCTACTGAGTAACGTGTCAGTCACAAAGGGACAATTACAGTGTGCTGGTGTTATGTGCCATCAAGTCAAAACTGGCTCAGAGCTGACCCTCCAGTGGGTTTTCAGAGGCTCTAAATTGCATGAGAGGAGACTATCTACCTATCTACCGCAGAGCAACTGCGGGATTTGAACCTCCTGGTTTGGGGTTGGCCACACAACTCCTTACCCACTAGGCTGACAGAGCTCCCTTATTGTGGCATAGAAAAAGCTAAGGAATGATTTATGCACAGACCGAATCAATCTTGGATGGCTAAGAGAAAAGAGAAGAGAGGCAGACGGAAGCAAAAAACCAAAACAACCTCCAAATTACCACATTAGTTTTTTTTTAAATCTTTCTTTATAAGTGAAAAAATAAACAAAGTTATTGAAACATATATTTTTTTTAAAGACACAGCTGTAAAGAGTTGATCAAGTTTCTTTCCAAAGAAGCAAGAAGCTGTGGCCTAGTGGCAAGAAGCTGTGCTATAATCTCGAAGGCATGCAGTTTGAATCCACCAGATGCTCCGTTGAAGGAGGGGCAATCTCCTCCTGTGCCAGTCAGATCGGATTCAATGGCACATAACAAGTTAAAAAAAACCAAGATAACACGCCAAAGAAGTCAATGAATCTACATTTCAGTTATAAAAATATTTGAATATGAGTTTTATAAAGGAAAAAATTGGTATGCATAATAATCTTCAGGACATACAAATCTATTAAGAAATTTTAAAAAGACATCTTTGAGCTAATTTTTACCCTTAACAACCAAATAAAAAGGTTATAGCCCTCGCTTTGCGTTTGGGGAAATCATAAAAGCCTGTTGCCTGAGACCTGGTTGTAGCATCCACATTTGGATGCCCAGCGTCAGAGCCCAGAAGCTGTGTGCTTATCCACAACAGCAAACAGTTAGTAGCCTTTTGTGCAGCCTCGAAGCAGTGTTTCGTGTGTGCCCCTGGGACTCCGTGCTGGGACGCTCATCAACCACAGACTGACAGAAAGCTACAGCAAGCCTGACCCTGGGACAGCACATTATAGCGGCCGAAGGATTTTAGCAGAATTCACATTCAAGAGTTTGGGAAGCAGCAAATGAAATTTGACAGCTGACAGCAAAGGTTTCTGAGTCTTATTTTCTGTAATCATGTGGGTGAGACACCAGTTTGTAAAGCTACAGAGTCCAGTTCCCTCCTTGACCCCAGGCAGATCTCATCTGTTTCAGCTTTGTGTGACTGTCCCCAGAGCTGAGATGGGGGTGCACAGGACGTGTGATTCAGATGCAGGGAGGAAACGAGAAGTAGCAAAGAATTTGCAAGAGTACTTGCCAAGGGAGAAGCGAGTTAAGCTCAGCCTCAGGCTACCCTGCTCTCAGATTCTTGTCTGTTATTTCAGACTAAAGAGTTCTTTTACGAGAACATGTTGGCCACGAGTCAAGATCCCAGCAGCTTTATTCCTTTTCAATTTTCTTTCTTGCTTTTTAATTTGAATTTAAAACAGATATGGAAAACTGCACAAAATGAATATGCGTCTTAGTGAATTATTACAAGGTGCTTGAGCCTTGTAAATTAGCACCTCAACCAAGAAATGCAGCCCAGAAGCCTTCCATGTGCCCTGTTGCAAATTGAACCCTCCTGCAAAATAACTCTCATTTTTATTGTAATTATTTTCTCCCTTGTCTTTATAATTTTGTCACCCAAGAATGCTTCCTGAAACCCTAGTTTCATGTTACCCTTTTTTTTTTTAAATTTGATTTGTCTTTTCAAGCAAAGATTCCCCTCCCATCCCTTTTTTGACTCTTATAATTTGCATTTCAAGGACCAGGAATTAAATTTGCAGACTTTTCCTAGTCTAGGTTCACATTGGTTCAGCATGTCCCTCTGTGTCTTCTGTATTTCCAGTAAGTGAGTAGCTGGACATAGAGGTTTGATCATTTTAGGCTTGTCTTCCCCCACCCCCTAACTATAGCTTGTAGAGGGCCTTGGGTGAGGCAAGCAGTTTACCATCAGCTGCCAATCTAAAAGTCAGCAGTTCAAACCCACACATGGCTTCACAGAAGAAAGATCTGACAAACAGCTTCCATAAAGATGGTAACAAAAAACCTTACAGAATAGTTCTGCTCTGCTGCATATGAGCCCTCTCTCGGTCTCAGGCGCCTTGACAGCAATGGTGGTAGGTGATGTGTTCTTTCACCAAATGGCATGGTTATTCCAGTGTGTGTGCTCATACCTAAGTGTGAAAAAAATGAGAGGTTAACAGTTGCTGCTGCTATTCAGTGATTGTGTCCATTAATTAATTGGTAGGTGCAAAATGGTGACATTCTAATTTGATCTTTCCTTTATTAGTGGCAACAGCTTATAAACTTGTAAGCCAGTTGAGAGAGAATGCATTGGAACAAATGCATCCCAGCCCTCATGTGCCTTAGGCACCTGCCTTTCGTATAATAAGATTTTGTTTGAAGAAAGTGTTTGTTGCTTATAAAAAAAGCAAAAGCCAAAAATCCCCAAACTGCTGCCAAGAGTGCTGTCAAGATGCATATGACCCTGGGAGTCAGGGTGGAATTAGCCCATGGTGTTTCCAACACTGTACGTACTCGCAGGAACAGACGGTCCACCACACCTTTCTCTCATGGAGCAGCTTGTGGGTCCAAACCATCAATTTCTTGATTAGCTTTGCGGTCAAGCACTTGAACCACAATGCCACCAGGGCTCCTTCCCTAGAAAGTATTTATTATACACTATAAACACTAGTATAAAAGTTCAAGAGCAGAGAATTCCTAGTAAAGAAGGCTGGTTGAATCAATTAATCTGTTCTTCCTCTCCCCAAATCCTACTAGATTGACAGAAAAAGGATTCTTCTGCATTTGTTTTAAAGGTACAAGACCTGTAATGATAGAGACTACAGAAAATGGTCCAAGGCAACACAATTTTGGATATTGTTAGGTGCCACTGAGTCAGTTACAATTCACTGTGACACAGGGTGCCACAGAACAAAACCCAGCCAAGTTACATGCCACCCCCACAACCACCAGCTTGTCTGAGTCCATTTTCTCAGCAGCCATGTCAGTCCATGCCATTGAGTTGCCTTCTTTTTTTTTTT
>NW_006399756.1:34150901-34151760 GCF_000299155.1 Elephantulus edwardii
TGCACATCCTCACATCCCTCTGCTTCCACAGTCTCCCACCCTTCTTGGATCCTTATTCCACAATAATGGTTTTATACGATATTTATCCTTGTGGTACTGAGTTAGTTCACTCAGCATAATGCTCTCCAGTCCCTACCAAGTTAAGTAATAATTTACAAAATCATCGCTCCTGCTTGTTGCATACTATTCCATTGTGTGAATGTACCACAACTTCTCAATCCATTACCATCCTTATTTTTAAGGACAGTTCTGACTATACATTTTCCAAGATAGAGTTGTTCATTCTTCTGGAGTCCATAGTAGGGTCAATAGTCTTTGTCAACACCATACATTTAATGCACAGATTTTTTTTTAATAAAAAATCTTCCTTAGGGAGCTCTGGTAGCCTAGTGGCAAGAAGCTGCACTGCAATCCCAGAGGTACGCTGTTCAAATCCACTAGATGCTCTGCTAGAGAAGGAGGGGCAATCTCCCTCCTGTACTAGTCAGATCCAATTTGACGGTACACACACAAAAATAATAAAACAAAGTAAATTTAAAAAAATCTTCCTTAATCATTGATTATTCAGCTTTTTCACATTTACGAGGCAATTGAAAATACCAGGATTTAAGTCAGGGGCACCTAAGTCCTCAAGTAAAATGTTTGGTTTGGCTTTTTGTTTTTTGTATAGGGTTTTGTTTTGTTTTGTTTTTTTAAACCCACACAAACATTTTACAGAGTTTTGTTTTTGTTTTTTCAACACTTTACAAAGATCTTTAACAGCAGATTTTCCCAACACAGGATGTTGTCTGACTTCCTGTCTGCTGCTTCACTGGGCCATTGATATTAATCCAAGTAAAACAAAATTCTTTTTTTTTTT
>NW_006399756.1:34151920-34156643 GCF_000299155.1 Elephantulus edwardii
TCAAGTCTTCTTTGTTTGCTGCAAGCAAGATTGTGTCATCCTCATCCTGTAGGTTGTTAGGTTTCATCCTCTCCAAGGCAGACCTGTTTGTTCTCTTGGCCATCGATGGTGTGTTCTATATGCTTCTCCAGCACCACAAAGCAAAGCCATTGAGCCTTCTGTAATTCTTAGCCCTTGTCCAGCTTTCTGATGCATAGTTAGCAATTACGAGGACCATGGCCCGAATCAGGTGCACCTTAGTCTCTAGACTGACATCATTTCTCTTTAGTACTTTGATCCCTGACAGCAGATTCCCTAATTAGGTTTCCCTAATGCAAATCACTTGTGGTTGCTGTGAGGCTGAACACTGTAACACTGATGTGTCAAATGTGTTAATGGTTGGTTACCCAATGCGGACAGAGAGTGGGGTGGAGCTCCTCAATTAAAACAAGCTTGGAAGGAGTAGTGGCATCCACTTCCATAACAGCTTGCTTCCAGAAACCCTATGAACCTGGAGAGAGGATGAAAGGCACCTTCATAGGGTCGCTATGAGTTGCCTGTGGTTCAACAACACTTAACAACAACAACAACAAACAACAACAACAAACAACAACAACAATGCAATCTATTTGATTTCCTGACTGCTGGTGCTAAGAATGTTGACTGTGGAGCTGGGAAAGCTGAAATTGTTAACAGCCTCAATCTTTCCTCCATCTATCACAGTCTTGCCATGTGGCCCAGTGGAGAGAATCTTTGTTTTCTTGATGTTGAGCTTCAATCTATATTGAAGACTATAGTTCTTGACCTTCTGTAGCAAATACTTCAGATTCTCCTCACTTTCAGCAAGCAAGGTTGTGTCACCTGCATGATGCAGTTTGTTGATAAATCTTCTTTTAATCCTGGTGCCACATTTCTCTTGATAAAGTCTAGTCTCCCAAATGGTCTATTTTGCATACAGATTGAAAAGATATGGAGACAGGATGCATCCCTGAAGCACTCCTTTCCTGATTTTGAGCCATGCAGTGTTTCCTTGCTCTGTTCTGAGGACCACTTCCTGGTCCAAGTATAGGTTTTGCATGAGGACAATGAAATGTTTTGGGATTTCCATTCTCCTCAAGGTAAGCCACAATTTTTTTGTGATCCATACAGTCAAATGCCTTTGCATACAATGAAACACAGATAGACACTCCTCTAGTAGGCTTTGCTTTCAGCCAAGATCCCTCTGACATTGACGATAATGTCTCTAGTGGCATGACCTTTTCTAAACTTATATATAATATTCATTATTTTGTTGATAATTTCCACATTCTGTTGGAATATCTTTTTTTAGGAATAGGAATATCTATATCTGTATCAGTATTTCTATCTTTTCTCCTCTCCCCTCCCCTCTCCTCCCTTCTCTTCTCCTCTCCTCTCCTCTCCTCTCCTCTCCTTTTTTCTTTTCATAAAAACAAACCTTAAGATACATTCAAGGCCAAGAACTTTGGAAGCCAATTACCTGATTGAAAGAGATCCATTTTAGTTTCCATTTCCAAACGAGGCAACCCAAAATAATGTGTAAATTATCAAACAATATCATTAATAGTACAGTAAAATCTTGCTGGAGAGTTTTAAAAAGCGACTGGAACAGTACATCATCAACTGGAAGTTACCAGTCTTTTAACAAGATGGATTGACACAGTGACTATAACAATGAACTAGAACACATCAGTGATGTGACAATGACCTTGAGTATATCTGAGATCATGAGGATGGCACAGGATTGGCCAAAGTCCAGATCTTTTGTTCACAGGGTCATTATGAGTTGTAGATGACTCTATGTCACTGAACAACACTAACCAGACTGGATATGCCATGCACTGGCTAAAGAATCAAATCTATCTTGAAGGAAGTGGAGCCTGAGCGCTCCTGAGAGACAAGGATGGTAAAGCTTTGTCTCACTTACTTTGGGCGTATAGTCAGGAGGGACAGTCACTGGAGAGACACATCATGCAGGGAAAGTGACAGTGTCAGTGAAAGAGAGGAAAACTCACTACAGAATGGGTTAACAGAACGACTACCACGATGGGCATGAGCTTGACAGAGATTGGGAGGATGGTGCAGGATAGGGCCAGGTTCCGATCTATTGTTCATAGGGTCACTATCAGTCAGAGTTGACTTAATGGTATCATAAAACGGTAACAGCGCATAGAACGCCATGATTCTGGGCCAACTCAATGGTGGCTAACAACATTTATTTATTTATTTATTTTACTTTTAAGAGCTTCTCTAGGCTTGTTTTGCCAGATGTGGGGCTTTTCATGCCCACTTGTCAGGTGCCACCGAGTCGAGTATGACTCGCAGTGACCCTGTGAACAACAGACCTGAATCTTGTCCTATCCTGTGCCATCCTCATCATCTCTGACATACCTGAGCCCATTGCTCGGTCACCATGTCTATCTGGCTGTAGGTATTTATTATTATTAGCTGTCAAGTGTGACTCATAGTGACCCTATGATCAATAGATCTGAACCCTGTCCTGTCCTGTGCCAACCTCAAAACCTCTGACACACTTGAGCCCATTGCTGCACTCACTATGTCAATCCACCTGGTTGAGGGTCCTCCTCTCCTCCACCATTCCTCCATCTTTCCAAGCATGGTTCAGACCATGGTCTTTTCAATGGTTATAGGTATAGACCACATTTTATTTATCCATTCACCTGTTGCTGGCTACTTAGGTTTTTTCTTTTTGTTATTTTAATTGTAATGAGTGTAAGTTTATGTATCACCTATTTGTGTCACCTCTGTTAGATCTGTAGAGGATATTCTGAGCAGTAGAATTACTATGTCATGTGGCAACTCTACCTCTAGTTTTTGAGAAACTGTGACTGTTTACCACAACTCCCACCAGCAATGTAATGAGGGCACGGTCCGTTGTCTTAATACCCCTTCAACACTTGCTATTTTCTGCTCTTCTCTTTTTTAAAAACCTTGACCATCATCATAGCTAGCTCAAAGGTTTTAAGATAAAGCATCCAGATGGGAACAAAAGTGGAAAGGTGGAGAGGAGGGAACAAACCATTCTTATTTTCACTACAGAAGGGAGTGAGATCTGGGCTCCCTGGATTGGATCTGTTATTTCACCTTCAACTAACTGGCTCAGTTGTTTCCTAGATTCCTAAATTCTGCCTTTCCTTAAATATTGGGAACCAAGGCTTGAGTTGTCCACTCCCATTTAGTTTCATTTTTTGCTACACAAACATTTCTCGAGTATCTGCAGGGTTTAGGTACTGGGCTATGTGCTAGGCTACAAACTCCAGCAGAGAGCAAAAGTTGATTGATAGGTGGGAGGGATCATCTCAAAATGCAGAGAAAGGCAAAGAGGTAAGTCCAGGGAATGAATGAGCCCTAGGATAGGGGTCAGTCACTTGCTCCTTAAACCCAAACCAAACCTGTGGCCTTGATCCTGACTCATGCAGACTAAGTGTGCAGAGTGGAGTTGCTCCCCAGGGTTTTCAGGCTTTGGAAGCAGATGCCATCCCTGCCTCCTGAAGTGTTCAAATCACCAAACCTGCTGCTGGTAGAAGGGCCCTTCCTGTACACTGTATCCAGTCACTCCACTTCCTTTCTGCTGGTATGGATTAGATCTGAACTCACTTAAAAACCAAACTGAACCCTGTCGCCATCAAGTTGATTCTGTTTCATAGTCACTGTAATGACAGAGTCATTTTATAATCAAAGTTGTTTTTATAATCATCCTAATAATGAAAGAGAGGAAGACCCTCAATGAGATGAATTAACACAGTGATTGCGGCAATGGACAGTGTCTCAAGTACATCAGAGATGTTCATAGGGTCACTATGAAGCCATAGTTGACTCAATGGCACTTAACAAGGACAAAGGACTTGCCCCCTAGTGTTTCCTAGGCTATACTCTTTATGGGAGTAGACCACCAAGTCTTTCCCCCTAAAAAATTAATTTCAACTGCAGACCTTCTCGTTAGCAGCCCATCTTGTAAAGGTTGACTTTAAGTCACTAGGATTCCACTTCCCCTCTCAAAACTCAGGGTCTTTGAGTCAGCTGATTCCAACTCACACTGGGTTCCCTCTATGGGGTTTGGAGGCTGTAAATCAAAATGGAAGGAGATTGCCTGTCTCCTGCAAAGTGTCTGGTGGATTCGAACTCCTGAAGTACATACAGCCTTTGGTTTAGCAGTGCAACTTGGTATGGGCCTTGAGAGCTCCTATAGACCCGGGAGGACTAGGAAGTGGAATTGTTGTTGTTGCTGTTAGGTGCAGTCGAATTGCCTGCGACTCATAGCGACCCTATGTACAACAGCCTAAACTCTGCTCCATCCTGTACCAATTGCACTGCCTCTGACACACCCATCCTGATTACCCCCCTCACTGAATCAATCCACCTCATTGAGGGTCTTCCCTTCCTGTGTCATCCCTCCACCCTCCCAAGCATGATGTTCCTCTCCAAGGACCTGTCCCTCCTTACAACATGTCCAAAGTATGTCAGATGAAGCCCCAGAATCCTTGTCTCCAAGGAGCAGCCTGGTTTAACTCTCTCCAGGGTGAATCTGTTTGTTTTCTTGGCAGTCCATGGTACATTCAATACTCTTCTCCAGCACCACAGCTCAAAGGCATTAATTCTCCTTCTACCTTACCTAGTCATTGTCCAACTCTCTGATGGATAGATAACAAGTGATTGCAAAGACCATGGCCTGTATCAGGCGCACTTTAGTCTCCAGGGAGACACC
>NW_006399756.1:34157028-34203554 GCF_000299155.1 Elephantulus edwardii
GTTCTGCATACAGGTTGAAAAGGTATGGAGATAGGACACATCCCTGGCATACGCCTTTCCCAATTTTGAACCATGCAGTGTTTCCTTGCTCTGTTCTGACGACTCCCTCTTGGTCCAAGTATAGGTTTCGCATTAGCACGATCAAGTGTTCTGGGATTCCCATTCTTCTCAGAGTCAGCCACAGTTTGTTAACGCCGTAGGGAGTATTTCTTTCTGAAGAAGCTTTCAACAGTGCTT
Source organism: Elephantulus edwardii (assembly GCF_000299155.1). Taxonomy (NCBI): domain Eukaryota; kingdom Metazoa; phylum Chordata; class Mammalia; order Macroscelidea; family Macroscelididae; genus Elephantulus; species Elephantulus edwardii. The sequence goes on from NW_006399756.1 coordinate 34,157,266, forward strand.
GGACGCTGGGCGTCAGTCCCCACTGAGGGAAGCTGAGTATAGTGTCTGGGCCACAGAGCTGGGACCAAGCCTGCGTTGCTTTGGGTATAAGTTTGCACCCACCTCCTCGTGCAGATGGTGCCTGGAAACCTCCCAAAAAGGGACCGCGTCGCTCCACCCCCATTTGTCCACAGGCACTGTTCTGATTGATCCAACAAAAGGCAAGCAGTTTGTTTGCTCTGAGAGCCACCAGCCCAGGGTCCAGATGGGCGCGCCCCGCCCTCCCGCGTCGCCGCAGTCCTCCCCGGGACCCCACAGCGCCCCCTGTCCCAGCCGCCCGCACTCAGAGCCTGCAGGACCCCGGGCGGTGGGCTGGTGATGGGACAGCCAAAGGCCAGGTGATGAATGCTCACAGAAGATGAAAAGACCCTCCTCTAAAAGTCCCAACTGCCAGTGGCAGCTCAGAGCAGCCTAACGATGAATTTTAAAAATACGCTTTCTGGTCTTCCTGCTCCCTTAATACTTTCCTGCCTCCCCTTCCTGAGCTTCTCAATTCAACTGAAATACTGTGATGGTTATTTTAAATCTACAAACGCTCTTTCACACCCTTGGCTGGGCTCAGGGTCTGAAGAAAGAACTTTGCCTTCAGGAGCTGGGTGTGTGGCAAGCAGTTCACTGTGGGGCCTCAGCTTTGTGATTGTAAATGGCGGTGTGGAGGCTCCCCCTCGCCTAGAGAGTATTGATCTATAGCAGGGAGTCTTGTCACTGTGGTGGCCGAAAGGGAAGCATTTGAAGTCAGATATCCAGGAGCAAGTTATTTAACCTCAGCACGTGTTCATTCTTGTTTTCATAATTTTATGGAGCTAATTTTGGGCAGTGTTAGACAGGGCTACAATCACTCCTTTAACTGTTACTGTTGGCAGCAGGCAACCAGAATCCAACTCTTGGTGACCCCATTCATGCCTGCATAGTAGAGATTTTCAAAAGTATTGCCTTACTTTGGGGAATACATTGTCATACCTCTTTTCTGAGGCTAATGTGGATGAATTCAAACAGTCAACCCTTCACCTGTTTGTGCTAGCATGGGACCTCCTTAACGACCCATCACTTATTTTCTTTTTAATATTTTTAAAAAAATTTATACTAGTTTCCATACAAATTTGTATACATTGTGTTTCACACAATCATTCCCTTATATTGCCACCACTCATTTTTAAACTTCATTGCCAATTTACATTAATGGTGATGTGCTCGACTGCAAGCTGCAAGGTTGACGTTTCCAGCACTCTAAAAGCATGGCAGAAGAAAGGTCAGGCAATCTGCTTCCAAAAGGGCTCACCTTTGAGAGCCCTTTGGATCAATTCTGCACTGCATACAAGGGGTTACCAGGAGTCAGAATTGACTCATAGGCACTAACAAGAACAACAAGAAGCAGATCTATATAACAGCTCTGTCAAGGGTCAAGGGAGGAACATGAAGTGTGTTATCATTTCACTTGCTGGTGAAGTCATTACATTTGATATATTAAATTTAGCAGTCATTTAAATCCAAGCATGAAGCATAGGGTGGTGGTTGTCAAGTTGAGAATGATTCATAGTGACCCCAAGAACAATGGATCTGAACCCTGTTCTATCCTTTGCCGTCCTCATACACTCGAGCCCATTGCTGCAGTCACTGTGTCAGCCCACCTGGTTGAGGATCTTTCTCTCCTTCGCCATCCCTCCGTCTTCCCAAGCATGATGTACTTCTCCAAGTAATAACTTCTAGCCACATGCCCAAAGTATGCCAGAGAAAGCTTCACCATCCTTGCCTCCAAGGGGCACTCTGACTGTACTTTCTCCAAGATGTACTGTTTGTTCTTTTGGCAGTTCATGGGATTTTCAGTATTATCTTACATTTCCCTTTCAAAAGTGGTGTTTTAATGTTTCTATTGTAGAAAATGTGAGAAATAGTGAAGAATGATCAATCCAACTCATTGCTGTGGAGTTGGAATGAACTCCATTGTGTTTCCAAGGCTGTAAATCGCAAGGGAGGAGACTGCCTGTCTCCCCAGGAGGGGCTGGTATTTGAATGCCAGAAAGGTGCCGCCTTTGGGTTAGTTGTGCACCTCCCTGTGGACTATGCCACCAGAGCTCTGTCAGCATTGCCCAAGATGCTGTTAACATGTTAGAGTTTTAAAAATTAGATTTACAGTGAATTTCACTTAATGTTTTCAGGTTATGAGCTACTGAACTTGGGGTTTTGCCAGTTTGAAAAGGATGACTACATTTGAGACCAGACGATCCCATCACAGTTTAATTAGACAAGAAAGGGTCTAAGAATATCTGAACTTTGTGTCAGCTGCCACACAGACCCAGAAAGCATTAATTTGCAGGAAGAGCTAAAGAAAAAGGAGGCAGAAAATTCCCCTAAGACATACAACATTTGTCAAAAGGACAAAGTACTGGCTTTTATGCAAACATTTATTTTAACACTGCCCTCATGCCACCAAAAGACACAACTGGGCTGACTGGCAGCATCATGATGGATGATGAAGAGATTGAGATTGTTGACAGCTTCAGTTTGCTTGGCTCTACAATCAACACTCTTGGTACCAGCAGCCAGGGAATTAAAAGAGAAATTGCATCGGTAAAGTCTGCTGTCCTAGACCTCTCCAAGGTACTGAGGAGCAATGATGTCAGTCTGGAGACTAAGGTCTGCCTGATACAGGCCATGGTCTTTGCAATTACGTGCTATGCATCAGAGAGTTGGACAATGACTAGGGATTGATAGAAGGAGAGTTGATGCCTTTGAGCTATGGTGCTGGAGAAGAGTTTTGAATATACATACCATGGACTGCTAGGAGAACAAACAGGTTTGTTCTGGAGAGGGCGAAGCCAGGCTGCTCCTTGGAGGCAAGGATTCTGAAGCTCTGTCTGACATACTTTGGACATGTTGTAAGGCGAGATCAGTCCTTGGAGAGCGACATCATGCTTGGGGGGATGCAGGGACAGTGCAGGAAAGGAAGACGCTTGATGAAATGGATTGATTAATTGCTGGAGTAATGGGGATAGGTGTGTCAGAGTCAGTAAGATTGGCAAGGGATCGAGCAGGGTTTATGTTGTACATAGGTTCGCTATGAGTCACAAGCGACTCGAAGGCACTTAACAACAACAACAATAACAATCCATTAAACTGCCCCGCCTATCCCAGAAGGTAGCTTATATCCCTAAATCCTATTTCGGCCACCCATGTGCTGTGTGATGTTGGGCTAGTTCCTAAGCTTCTCTGTCTTTCTAGCTCATCTGTAAAAATAATACCACTTTCATAAGGTCCTTGTTAAGATTAGCTGATTTAATATGTTAAGCTCTTGGAAGAGCCTGAAAGCTCTTAGAATGTATAAGCAGAATGGAAATGTTAAGAGTGAGAACTATTCTTTATAGAGGAAGATGCTGAGGCTCACCATCTCCATGGACATCTGAAGACTGAAGTCTAGCTCAGCTGAGAGGGCTGCATCTTCCTTCTCATGTGCCAGATTTGGGAATCTGATGTGCTTCCAAACAGGAAGTACGTGCCCCAGGAGACATAATAGGCTGAAACAGAGGACACGCAGAGGAGAGAAATCTGATTGTCTTTCACTCCTCAGCTCAGCCCCCCAGATGGCGTCCCATTCCCCTCCGGATTCGGTGTAACTCCTTATGTGGCCATTAGGATCTGCCCCTCCTGGACTGTCACCTCTATTCCCACCCCCCCTCCTGGAAACCCACCCTTACTCATGCCCAAATGCCCTGTACTTATACTCAGTGTTTTTTTCCTATGCTGTTCCTTCTGTCCAGGACACTCCTTATTTGCTCCTCAACTGGCTCAGTCCTAATCATCTTTTCTGGTGTTTATCTGCTTCCGAGTGGGCTTTTGCATCAGGGTGACCCCATATATGACAGAACTAAATGTTGTATGCTCCTGCACTCTCTTGATGATCATTGGTATGTTTCACTGCACTGCATCGATCTACGCTGTTGAAGGTTTCCCTCGCCTTCACTAGCCTCTACTTTACCAACATGATGTTCTTTTCCAGCAATCAGTTCCTCCCCATAACGTGGACAAGGTACGCAATAGTCAGACAATACACTATGATACAAAAACTTTTAGGAAGTTGAACATCATCATGCCTTTGTCTGTCTTCGTCTGGAAGTTCCTGCTCAACTCAAATACAACTAATTGCCCTTGAGTTAGAACTGATTTGTAGCTGACCCTCCAGTGGATTTTCAGAGGCTGTAAATAGCACAGGAAAAGAATGCCTACCTTTCTTCAGAGGAGCAGTTGGTGGATTCGAAGGACATGTCTTTGAGTTGGCAGTACAACTCTCTACCCACCAGGCCATCAGAGCTTCTGCTGGCGTCTGAAATATCAGTGGCATGACTTCCAACATCATAGCAACATGTAAGCCACTGCAGTGGGTCAAACTGACAGACAGATGGCACCGCACCATCCTTTAGTCCTTACCTCAATCAGATGGATTATGTTAATCCATCTGATTGACTCCAAAAAGCCTTCTCTTAGGTAACTGGACCTCAACAACAAATAGACAGAAACTTAATTAAAAAATGGACAAAGGTCTTAAACAGATAGACACACACCAGCAAGCACATGAAAAATGTTCATTGTTTTTAGTAATGAGGAAAATGCAAGCTAAGACCACAGTAAAAAGACTTTCACCCCCACTGTTAACATAGTCCATAGTGAATTGTACTGTCAAGCCAAAGACAGGGCTTCTCTGTTTGACTAAGTATGATGCCTTTTTATACTGTCTGGCCCCTTCTGATAATTTCTAAAGTATGTGAGGTGAATTCATCCTTGTTTCAAAGAAGTATTCTGGCTCCACTTTTTCTGAGACAGATTTGTTTGTTCTTTTGGCAATCCGTGGTATATTTGATACTATTCACCAACACCACAATTCAAAGGCATCAATTCTTCTTTGGTATTCCTTATTCACTGTCTTACTTTCATATGCACATGAGGTGACTGAAAATACTGTGGCCTAGGGCAGGCATACCTTAGTCCTCAAAGTGACATCCTTGCTCTACAGTACTTTAAAGAGGTCCTTTGCAGTAAAATTACCCAATACAGCTTTGATTTCTTTTTTTTAATTTTAATTTTAAATTTTTTTTTACATCTTTGATTTCTTGACAGCTGCTTCCATGGGTTAATTGTGGATTCAAGTGAAATGCAGTCTTTGACAACTTCAGTATTTTATCCATTTATCAGGATTATGTTTTTTGGTCCAGTAGTGAGGAGTTTTAATTTTTTTATGTTGGGGTGAACATACTGAAGTTTATAGTTTTTGAGCTTCATCAATAAGTGCTTTAAGTCTTTATTTACTGCAATCAAGGTGTCATTTGTATATCATAAGTTGTTAATAGTTTTCTTCCACTCTTGAAACCACATTCTTCTTCATAATCCAGCTTCTTGAATTATTTGCTCAACATATAAATTCTTCCACTCTTGATACCACATTCTTCTTCATAATCCAGCTTCTTGAATTATTTGCTCAGCATATAAATTTGAGTCATGCAATATCTTTTTGTTCTGTTTGAATGTCCAATTCTTGGTCTATGTAGTTTTCACATAAGCACAATAAACTGTTCTGGAATTCACATTCTTCTCTATATTTTCCATTATTTGTTATGATCCATACATTTGAAAGCCTTTACATAGTCAATAAAACACAATTAAACAGCATCCTGATATTTTCTGTTTTCAGCCAAGATCTGTCTTATATCCACAATGATATCCCTCCTTCCATGCCTTCTGAATCCTGCTTGAACTTCTGGCAATTCTCTGTCAATATATTTCTCTGGCCACTTCTAAATTCTCATTAGCAAGATTTTACAGCATGTGATATTAATGATACGGTTTTATAATTTTCACAGTTTGTTGGATCAGCTTATTTTGGCATGAGAACAAATATGAATCTCTTCTAATCATTTGGCCAGGTAGCTGACTTCCACATTTCTTGGCATAGAACAGTGAGCATGTCCAGAGCTGTATTCATTTGTTAAAATATCTGAGTTGATATTCCTTTAGTTCCTGGAGTCTCGTTTTTCATGAAAACCTTCAGTGCAGCTTGGACCTCTTTCCTCAGTATCATAGTTTCTCAATAATAAGCGACTCCCTGAAATGGTTGTGTATCAGCTAATTATTTTTGGTATGGTTATTATCACATAGCTCAGTACGTCCTCTGTTGGGTATAGACCCCGAAGACTTGAAAGCAGTAACTCAAACATATTTGTGCATCAGTGTTCATGACAACATTTTTCAAAATAGCCAAAATGTGGAAACAACCCAAATGCTCAGTCACAGATGAATGAATGAACAAAATGCCATGTACATATACAATAGAATCTTATTCAATAGCCATAAAGAGAAATGAAGTTGTGATACATGTTATAACATGGATAAATCTTGAAAATATTCTATTAAGTGAAATAAGCCAGACATAAAAGAGCAAATATGATGTGGTCTTACTTATATGAAATCTTTAGAATAGGCAAATACTAGAGAGAAAAGTTTATTAGTGGTTACCAGGCACAGATGAGAAAGGAAAATGCAAAGATATTGCTTAAGGAGTATTGAGTTTCTACCAGGGACGATGAAACAATAATGGTTGGACAAATCCAAAGTCTCTGTAAACTTTCATTAAAATAAATTGAAAATTAAAAAACCCAACAAACAATAATGGTTGAACAGTACAGTAAACATAATCATTGTCATTGAATTGTACATTTGAAAATGACAAATGTTTTGTTATATATATATATATAACATTTCTTTATAACATATTATAATGTTACGTATTATAACATATATAACATTTTGTTTCATATACATTACACATATATGAAACGTACAACACATTTTATTTCATATATATACATACATTTTATTTCATATACATATATATGAAATAAACTATACGTATATTTTGTTGTTAGGTGCTGTCAAGTCAGAACCAACTCATAGCTGACCTGGCAGCGGGTTTTCAGAGACTATAATCACATGGGAAGAGATTGCCCATCTTTTTCTCTCGTAGATCAGCTCATGGATTCGAAACATGCATCTTGGGGTTGACAGTACAACCCCTTACCACTAAGCCACTAGGGAGTTGTGCTGCTAAATCAAAGACCACGCCTCTCTATCAGTATCTATCAGTGGCTTCTTGAGAGAAAGATGGAAAATCTCCTCCCAGCCAATTTAGAGCCTTGGAAACCCAGTGGATGGTCAGCTCTGAGTGGGTTCCACTTGATAGTAGTGAGTTTTCGATATACGTATGTGTGTGATTGAACATAACTCAAGTCCACTTGTAAGTATATACTAAAAAATGTTGCCTTTGAGTTGTGGGCGTTCTTTTTTTTTTTTTTTTGGGCGTTCTTGATATATTCTGGATACTAAGCCGTTATTAGAGCTTTGGTTTACATTACTTCTCCCATTCTGTATGTTGTCACTTTGCCTTGTTGATAAAGTCTTTTGTTTTAGAAAAGCTTTTCATTTTGATGGAGTCCAATTTATCTGTTTTGTCTGTTGGTACTTGTGCTTTTGGTATCACATCTAAGAATCTGTTGACATTAGTCTTGACACATTACTCTTATACTTTGTTCTAAGAGTTTTGTGGTTTTAGGTTTTTGTTCTGTCTTGAGCAGAGACCCAGCTTAACTCATGTTGGTGTGGGTGTTGATCCAACTTCATTCTTTTGCATGTGGATATTCACTTGTTCTTTCACCATTCATTTATTGATTGTTCTTTCCCTGTTGGAGAAACTTAACACCCTTGTTCAAAAGCAATTTACCGAAGGCATATGCATTTGTTTTTTGGTTTTTTTTTTTTTACTCTAAATTCTATTCTATGCCACTGGTATGTGAGCCTTTTGTTATACCATTATCATGCTATTTCTAGTTCTTTTTTAAATAGGGACATGTGATTCCTCCTACTTTGATCTTTTTTAAGATTAGTTTGGTTATTCAGAGTTCCATGCAATTCCATAAATACCTGAATATTGGTCTTTTTCATCCTTACTAAAACACATTACTGGCCTTTTTATAGGAATTGAATTGGATCTGTGGACCATTTTGGTTAGAATCAACATCATAACAATAATACACCTTATAATTCAGGAACCAAGATACGCTTCCGTTTATTTAGATTTTCTTTCGTTTATTTAAGCAATATATTATAGGTTTCAGTATACAAGTGAATTTGATTATTTCTTAATCCCCTTCTGGCTCTGATTTTTGTGATACTTTATATATTCACATCACCGGCTCCTGTCTTCTCCCCAGCCAGCCACCCCGCCCCTGGTGTGGCTATCTTTCTGTTTGATGTGCCTCAGCCTTCCTAACAGCATGTGGAAACTGGAGAGGAGGAAGGTGGGCAGGCTTCAGACTCTTTGTCCCTGCCAGGTCACTTCCTTCAATGGCTCCCCAGAGTTTTCAGGTCCAAGTTTAAACTCATTAACTCAGCACACCAGACCTTGCTTTTTAGAGTGTAGTGTCTGCGTCCTCCTGTAAGAATCTCATTGCCTCACTCCTTTCTCCAGCTTGTTAAGGGTGCAGCTTGTGACTGAGAAGGTCCATGATGGTCCTGTTGCTGTTACTGCCAAGTGCTGGGAAGTTGGCTCTGGCTCATAGTGAGTGGCCTTACATCCAACTAAATTAATTGCTGTCCAATCCTGCACCATCCTCACAATTTCTGCTATGCTAACGCCCATTGCTCCAGCTATTGTGTCTATCTTGTGGAGGGTTTCTCTCAACAAGCCTATCTTTCTTCAAGGACTAGAGAAAGATAGGTTCTAGAAGCAGCATTTATACCAAATTTACCACGCCTGATGGGTTTTCCTATTTTCTCTTTCAGCCACTGGATCATGAACTCATTGAATGCAGTTTCCTGTGTCTTTTCCTGGGTTGAATTTGTCGAGTCCTGTACAATGCCTAGGAGCTCTGGTGGCAATGTGCTACTAACCCCAAGGCTGACAGTGAGCCTCGGACACTTGGAATCCCCGCAATAGGTGAACAATGGGAGAAAGATGGGAAGTCTCCTACCACAAAGACTTACAACTTCAGAAACCTGATAGAGGGTCTGTCTAAGCCTGAACCAGCCTGATGGCAGTGAGTTTGAGTCTGAGCACAATGCCTCACAGTATGTTGTTGTTAGATGTTAGAGTCTGACTCATAGCAATCTTATGAGCAACAGACCTGAGCCCTCACCTATCCAGTGCCATCCTCACCACCTATCATGCACTTGAGCCCATTGCCTCAGTCTCTGTGTCAATTCATTTCAGCGGGAAATCTTGCTCTCTTTTGCTGACTGTGCTAGAATATACTAGCTAGATAATAAATAGTGTTTAAAGCATGTCTGAAGAGCAGGTATTCTGTTTCATGTCTGTCTTAGGTGGTTTGGAAATGCAAAACCACCGCCCTTTTCGCCGTACTGTTGGTGCTCTGGAAGAGGTTGGTGGCGGTAGGAGGAGGGGAGCCCACACAGAAAGCTAGAAGGAAGAGGTCTTTCCCCAGGTGACAGGATTAAGGTATCCTCAGTTGCATCCTGGGACACACACAAGGCTCATATCTCTGGGGATGGGAGTGAGCTAACCCTGAACTTTCCTCTGGGGCTTGTCCCTAGGTGGTCAGTAGCAGAGCTGGGCTTGGTGGGGCATTCTCCTCAGAAGCATGTGTCAGACCGGCTTCCTCCCCACCCGTGTGGAAGGAGCAGGTGGCCCGGCTGCAGGGAGGGGGTGGGGAGCTCCAACAGAGGGAGGGACATGGGAGAGGAAATTGAAAAAGCGAAGGGGGGCTTGGGGGTGTGCGCTGGCCAGGCCGTTGTTTAACGAGTAAATGTGCTGGGAACGCTAATGAGCTGTGTTCATTCATAGGGAGCTGCTGCTCAAATTGGGGAGCCCGCCAGGTTCTGGGGTGGAGGCACTGGGGATGGGAGCCAAGTTGGGGAGCTGCCCTGCCGCTGGGGCAGGACCTCCCCTGATGGACTGGCGGGAGGAGTCTTTGTCTTGGATGTGTGTGTGTGGGGGGGGCTTTTTCCCGCCCCCTCCTTCAAAGGAAAGGCCAAGCCTTGCCAGGCTGTGACAGCTTGGCTCCATGCCTGCCTGGGATTCACTGTCCAGGCTAGTGTGGAAGCTTCTAGGGTAGGGAGTAGCCCTGAGGACCACAGGAAGGGCTGATTTGGCAGCACCATGCCCACTCCCACCTTCCTCACACCCCTTTTCTGTGCCACTCAGAGGACCCCAGGGCATATGCCTGGTTAATCAACACTCTGCCCCTTTCCCACATGGGGCCTGGCTCCAAGGAGGTGGGAGGGGGTGGGGAGAGGCACCCCGGAGCAGAAGGCTGGAGAGACCAGACATTTTCAACAGTTGGAGTGTCATTTGTGACAAGCCTACTAAGTGCCAGGTGCTGGAGTAAGTGCCAGAATGCGAGAACCACTGTGGGGCTGTCTCTACCCTGGAAGCAGTGTCAGGGGAGTGGCAGAAGTAAACAGAGCACCAGCCTTGGCTGAAGTAAACAGAGCACCAGCCTTGGCTGCTGGAGGGGCTGAACAAAGCAGAGGCATCTGGGGAGGCCCTGGAGAGGAGGGGCTGAGACCCTGCAGAGAAGTTGGTGAGAAAGAGAGAAGTCCATTGGAGCTGTGGCCTGATCTGTAGGAACAAGTTAACCAGTGGCCACTGAGTGGCCCCAGAGGTAACCAATGTTAGAGAAGAACCATGCTCCACAGAGGCTGATTTTTCTGAAGCAGTTGCCAGGCCTTTCTTCCTAGATGCCTCTCCTTAGCAGCGGAGCATTTAACCACTGTATCACCCAGGGACTTATGGGAAGGCCTGGGAAAATGACACTGCATTGAACCCGAGCAAGCCCCCTCCCCCCAAATTATCGATTGCGACTCTGAAAATCATGCCCTTGACTGAAGACCATGGCAGGTGAGGGAGGAAATGTGAACAGTTTCTGAGAAGAAACTTGTCTGAGGCCATGCAATCAATCAGGTTAGTTAGGAGTTTGGGAGAGACCCAGTCCACAGTTCTGGCTGGGTGATGGGAGTGGAAATGCTGTAAAATTTTCAACAAGTTGGAAAAGGAAAACTTGGCAGCTCTTTAGTCCTTGGTGGGTGATAACGCTTTTACCCTGCAGAGCCTAGACTATCCTCTCCCCAGTTTTCTCCATACGGGCCTACCTGGGGCAGCCCTGGACCCACACATGTTTCTTTCTGTTTCCTTCCAAGGGGCAGCCAGGCAGCCCATCAGGGAGGCAGGTGCTTCTTGAAATGCTCAGCTCTCCCCTCTTGTCCAGCTGCAGGCAGCCTTGTTCAGTTGATGTCTCTGGACTAGAGGGCACCAGCACACAGAGGTGCCCCGCCTCCCTTTGGAGGGGGTTCTTCATCTTTTTTGGAGTTGAAGATAATTGTCTCCCCACCTGGATTTTTCATCCACACCCAAACCCACAACCATGTGCACACCTGCCTGGGAGTGAAAAAGAATCCTGGCCTAAGGGAGACCTCAAACCCTGAGGTCTAAGCCATCAGGGTGCCTCTCTTGGGGACAAGCTGCCCCAACCGTTTTTCAGCTCCTCTCTGTTCTCCTTTGATGCCACTTCCAGGTTACCCTGGTTGTTAGTTTTGATCTGTTTTCACCTGTTAGGAGCACTGTTTGATAATCGCTAGATTTCCAAGCCCCAGTGATGGTTTCCGCTCCAGCCAGCGTGGCCTGCACCAGCAGAAATGATACCTTTCAGTTGCTCAATATACAAACCAGGTCGGTTACCAACCTAGTAGGTTTGGCCTCAGTGGTTCCCTCTGGGAAGTAGGACTTTCGTCACCTTTTGGGAAGGATATGTTGAGGGAGTAGAGGAGACTGATAGTTAGTTGCACATGGCCTGATGTTTGTGTCACACACCACACCCCTCACCCTCGCCCAGGCTCCGCCCTAAGGTCCAATGACTTGGAGATACCACCTGGGCCTGGGGGATTTCTTTTCACCAAGAATTGACAAAAATAAGTCTGGTTGGGACTGAAGGCTGTTGATGCCGTCGGGGGGTGGGGGTGAGGTGGAGTGGAGTGGATGGAGGGGAAGATGGAGTGGGGTACAGACAGCAAAATAAGATCCTTTCTTGCCTCCGAAGCCGCAACCAGGGGTCCTGTGCTGAGATGAGTGCGTCGTGTGTGTGTGTGTGTGTGTGTGTGTGTGTGTGTGTTGTGTTCGTGCGCTCTTGGCACTGGACAGGTGAAGTCGCGGCCCCCTCCCCCCCTCCGCAGCCCCAGCAAGCTTGGCGCCTCTGAGGTTCCACCTTTGAAACTGTACTCGCTCGCAGCCGCAGCCCAGCTGAGTGGTCGTCGGGAGGCGGGGGCCGAGGGGTGGGGGGCGCACCGGAGGCGGGGAGGAGTCTGGCCCTGGATGTGCGCATTTCGCTTGATGGATGACTGCCGGGTGGGGGCGAGCGTGCGAGTGTGCGAGTGTGTGTGTGTGTGAGTGTGTGTGTGTGAGTGTGTGTGTACGCGCGCCGGTGCGGGCGCGCGCGCACGCGGGGCCTGCCCATTTTCCTCCCCGTAGCAGTCAGTTGGGAGCTGGAGGGCGGGAGAGAGGGAGACCGAGCCAGCGAGAAGCAGGCGAGCGCCGAGCGCCCTTCGCCCGAGGCGCCCTCCCTGCGTCCGCGCACAGGCGCCGTCGCTTGGAGAAGCAAGGTGCTTCCCAGACAGCAAGGGCGCAGCGCACAAGCCGCGGTCGGCTCGGTGGCTTTGCCCCGGGACTGCACCTGGAGGCGGCCCCGGACGGGGATGATAAGCGGCTGTCGCCGTCTGGCACGCAAGCGGGAAGCGGTGACGGCATCATGCCCCGGAGAGGGTCCTCTGTGGGACTAGTCCGGCCCGAACTCTGGCTGCTGCTGTGGGCAGCCGCGTGGCGCCTGGGTGCCACGGCGTGCCCCGCCCTCTGCACCTGCACTGGCACCACGGTGGACTGCCATGGCACGGGGCTGCAGGCCATCCCCAAGAACATCCCACGGAGCACAGAGCGCCTGTGAGTATAGTACGCAACCCCTGGCCCGCAGGGAGCTCCAAGACTACCCTCCCACTGAAAGGAAATTCGGAGCTAGGGGTGGGAGCAGGACCAGTGGGGACCTGGCTCCACGGCCACTAGACGGGCCACTGCCTCAGAGGGTCTTTCAGAGCCAGGAGGGAGGGCGCAGTTGTTACCCTTTCTGGGGATTCAGATAGTCCTCACTGGGGCTGTCAGCTCCCCATCCTCACACCTGCACCCGAGCTCAGCTCTGGGCAGGCCCTTCTCACTGCACCAGCACTTGATTCCTGCAGGATGGCTGTGAATTTGTGCCAGAAGGCTTTTCTGGCACTCAAGAGGGAAGCTTCCCACACTTACCTGGCACACGCTCTCCTTTTGCTCACATGGGCCTTGGGATGTGCACTGAGCTGAGGTGTGTGGGTTCTGGCTCTGAGGGGTCTGCTGGGGGCCTTGGTGAGACTGAGTTGAACCTTTTAGTCTTTCCTTCCCCCCCCCCGCTATTGTTTGTTCCAGAGCCTTAAATATTCTTGGCTTGCAGGTGTCAGACCTTGGCCCACCACCTGGTCACCCCTCTCACATTCAGCTATTCCTAACCCAGACAGACAATAGGACCTAGAACGTGGGGTTTGAGACTTGGGCTCTGTCACATTCAGATCCTAGAGAGGAGGAAGGTGTGTCTTGGATGGAGCTGGTTATACTGATGGCAAGAGGTCAGGAGCTTGGAATGGGAGACTCAGGGGTAAAGAAATCGACCATGACAAGTCAGCCCTAAAAGCAATCATCTCTCTTCATCTTGTTTTCTCCCACTTCTGAGTTCTTGAGGAAACTCAACCCTTTCAAAACCTCCTGAGCTAGAGAGAGAGAGAGAGAGAGAGAGAGAGAGAGAGAGAGAGAGAGAGAGTGTGTGTGTGTGTGTGTGTGTGTGTGTGCTTCGCCTGTGTCTGTTTACAGAACTGTCTAGTTTGTTTTCAGAGGTTCTGGGGAATGTATGTTGTTGTGAATCCTCAGGCTCTGTGGTGCTGTCTTAGCGTCTGGAGCGGTGAGAGCTGGGTCTGTGGCTGAGTGTGTGCAGGCCTGGTCACATGCAGGGCCTTTGTGCTGCTGGCGGAGGGTGGTTGCTCCGCCAGCAGATGTTTGAGCTGGACTTTGGAGAAGACTGCTGCTGCTTTGAAACCTGCTACTCCGTCTTCCCACACTCTTGGGCCACTGCAGTGGCTTGCCGGCAAGGCGGACATATTTTGATAACTTTTGAGCACATTTTCATGGTTCCCAGCTGGTCAGAGGCAGAAATCTGACCCTGGGAAGAGCTGTTTCGTGGATCAAACTCTGTACTGAGGTCAGCAATTAGTGAGGCACATTTGCGGCAGACTCTTCTTAGCCGAGTCAGAAAAATTCCCTCTGAGGTTTTGGAGATTTTGCAGTCTTCTATGCTTGTCTGAGCATTGATGTGTATGGTGTGTGTGTGTGTGTGTGTGTGATGTGTGCGTGCACATGCACACACATGCATGTGTTGAGGGAGTAGTGATGGAGGAGGGAGAGACTGGACTGAGATTCCCTAGGGTAACTTGTACTTCAGCCTGCATGGACCTGGAGAGGTACTGGGGACAGAAATCTATCAGAAGGACCTTAAGGTCACCCTCCACATCTGATCCCCTTCTCTGTCTACTGAGACATTTATCCTGCAGCTGTTATCCTGGCAGCCGACTAGATCTAGAATATACCAGCTCCTCTCTTTTGCCTTTAAACCTCGGCATCATCTCTCTTAAGTTTTTTGGACAGCGCCTATCTTGACTCTCATGAACTCAAGAGCTCTTTTGTGATCACAATGAGACAGACGGGCAATTTCCTAGTTCAGAAGAAAGAGTTGGGGCTCAGGGACCTACACAGCCCGAGCAAGGGTCTCAGTTTTGTTACTTATTACCTGTGTGAAATTGGGCAAGTTACTTCTCTAAATCTTGATGCTTTGCAGCAGGAAAATGGGGCTGTTCACACATAATATCTGGTTCTTGTGATGGGGACCTAATGTAGGTAATGTATGAAGAGTGCCTGGTACATCTTCATGTTATCTAGGTACGTGCCATTAATATGCTAGGATCATCATAATAGGAGAGGTGTATCATTATTTCAGCAAGTGTAGATGAAGGCACCAGCGGGAGAAAAATGGGCAGTCTCCTCCCTTGTGATTTACTGCCTCTGAAAACCACTAAGGGTGGTCAGCTAAGGGCCAGTCAAAGCCAGGAACTGCCCTGAGTGTTGAGGCTCTAGCTGCAAGCACGCATCTTTCAGCGCCATATAGTCTGGAGGATCAGACGGGACATCTGGCTGTAAGCTCTTAGAAAGGGACAAACCGTCAGTGTTGAAGATGCAAGTGTTAGATGGGATGAAGAGGCTTCTTAGAGACTGGACCATTTTGCAAGGACACTAGTGGTTGAGTTGGATTTTGCCAACAGAGACAGGCAGGAGTGAGTGCAGAGGGAATGATAGGAGCAAAAAGCCCACAAGAGTGAGTGCACCTGACCCAGTGGACAAATGAGTGGTGTTTCTCTGGGGCTGAAACATGTGTCTGGTGGGGTGGGAAGAGAGGTTGAGCAGGCTCAGGGAACCTTTTCTCTATTTGGATTTCTTCTCTTGGGACTTCAGATTTGGAAACTGGGGGTAGGGGGCAGGGGCTAGAGTGGGTGGATATCTGGCCTTTGCTATGTTCACAAATCTGCTTGGATTGGGATGTAGAAAGCAGAGGGAGCCTACCTTCCCAACACGTGGGCTGAGAGCGAGCTGTTTGAAGAGGCAAACGACATCCTGAAAGAGGCATTGGTGAGCGGCCCAGGAAGACTTAAAATAACTGTGGCAAATGTGCTCTCTAATCAATATGGGTGTTATGCAGTATCAGAGCCTGAAACAGCGGCTTCTTCAGAGGCTGTGAAATTTTTATAGACTGCAGCTGTGCATTTGCCTTTTGTCCTCTGGGCAGTTTTTAAGGCAGCCTGTGAGACCTGGCAACTTTATGATCTTATATTCTATAACTCCCGGCCCAGGCTCAGACCCCCCAAGTGGGCTAGGACTGCCACTGGTTTGCTGCAGGGGCTTCTGGGAAGGGTCCCAGAGCTGCCAAGGAAATTGGTTCAGCTACTGGGGCTCTGGGGCTGTTGGGCTGAGCAGGCAAGGGATGCTAAATAATTCACTGTAATGGAACAATTGAAATACAGAGTGCCGGTGGCAGAGAGACCTGGGAAGCTTCTTCTCTTTGTAAGTGCTCAGGCTCTGAGGGATCCAGCTGTGGCCTCTAGTTTCTACCCTCTTCCACTCAAGGAACTTAACTTTCAGTTGGGTATTTTTTTTTATCAATTAAAAAAAATTTAGATTAAAGAAAAAATCTGAGGGACAACTTTGGCTTAAGGTTTAAGGTTTGAAGATTCTCTCATGGTAGTAGTTTGAGGGGCTTGCCCAGCTTCAGTAGCTCCAGAAAGTCTGGATTCCATAAGCATCTGAAATGATCTTCTACATTTCAGCCATAATTTGATAAAAAAACGGATCAAATTGACATCACCGATTTGAAAGATAAGAAACTTAGAGGGGACCGTGAGTTTATGTTAAGGGGCAGGGGGAACAATTTGGGGAAGTAGGATGAGAGTCGTTGTATAACTTGAAGAATGTAATCAATGTTAGTGATCAATGCATGCAGAAATTGAATTGGTATATGCTGTGTATGTTCTGAACAATGGTGAAGGACTAGAATGTCCAAGAGATTATGTAAAGAGAGTGTGGCATGAGTGGAAAGAAACGGCTTCTCCCTTCCATTCTGTGTAGGCTCTCTTGTAGGTATAGTGAGGGGAGACATGTCTATCTTCTTGCCAGTCCTGGAAAGATGGGGAGAATGAGAAGGGCTACTGAGAAGGCAACTGACTTCTGATTGCCATCTAGCATAGCACATTTTACCGCTGTTAGGTCATGGGCTTGCCTTGCTCAGTCCTCCTCCTCATTCTATGCCTTTTGCCTCCTTGTCAGTCTGTCCGCCCTGCTCTAGCTAGGATATGCTGCAAAGCCCAGATGTCCCACAGCTTCTCCCAGCTCCAGCCCTCTCAGAGGCTAGAGGTCCTGTTCCCCAGAGCAAGAACAGGTCATGCTAAAGGAAGACTACTCAAGAGGGCACCCTGAGGCAGATAGTCTGGAGAGATGGTGGTTATGTATGGTGAGTGGGGTAGAGGACCAGCTCTGCCTGTGAACTCTGGGCTGGGGCCCTGCAGCACCTTCTCCTGTGCAGCAGAAGCTACACCTGATGGAGCCTCGTGCATCAGGCTTTAGTCCAGCAGCAGGTGTGCTGGCCTGTAGCCAGGGAAGTGGAACTCCAGTCGAGTGTGAAGGCCCCAGTCAAGTCACTCAAACTGCTTGGAGGCCCACTTGCTCCATCCGTGCTATTATGTGCTGTCGTGCTGGCTTTGACTCGTGGTGACCCCAGGTGTTACAGATTGGAACTGTTCCAAACAGTTTTCTTGTCTCTAGTCTTTATGAAAGGGAGCTCTGGTGGCCTAGTGGTAAGAAGCTGTGCTGACATCACAGAGACACGCGGTTTGGATCCACTAGCTGCTCTGTGGAACAAGGATGGGCAATCTTCTGCCATGTAAAATCCTGCTGGAGGGCCAGCTATGGGCCAATTCCGAATCCACAGTACACAGCAATAACAATCTTTATGGAAGCAGATTTCCAAGCCTTTTCTTCTGAGACACTACTGGGTTTGAACTGGCAACTTTTGACTGTCAGCCAAATGCAAATTATTTGCACCACCCATATGCCTTCTCCGTCTGTAAAAGGGGTTAACAGCAGCTTTACAGGCTCATTGTACGAATTAAGTGCTTGATGCAGGAAGGAGTTTCACTTTCCCCTCAAGTCTGGGCATAATAAGACCTACTACCTTATGGAACTTTTGCAAGGATTTACTTACCAATTTCGGAAGAAGTTCCTGATAGTGCAAGATGTTAGTTTGCTTCACAATTAACCAAAAGGTTGGAGATTTAAGCTTACCCAGACACACCTAGAAAGAAAGGCCTGGCATTCTACTTCTGCAAAACAAGCCCTTGAAAACCTTATGGAACACAGAAAAGAGGGGTTACATATGAAGAAGCTGACCTGATGGCAGCTGGTTTAATTTTTTAGGTCACCGAAAATGCTTTGTGTAGGGTGAAGGGTGAATCAAATATTGTTATTGTCTTTGTGAACTGTTGAGTTGGAACCAGTCGTAGCTGACCCACTAGCAGGTTTTCAGAGGCTGTAAATTGCATGGGAGGAGCTTGCCCACCCGTCTTCCTCCTCAGGAGCTGCTGGAGGATTCAAACCACAGGCCTTTAGGTTGGCAGCGCAGCTCCTTACCACTAGGCCACCAGAGCTCTTGAAAATAAGAAAAATAGTCTTCTTAGATATTTCTAACCTATAAAAGATATACAAATAATATTTAAATATTTGATAATTTTTAAATTATTTTGTTAATTTTTTTAAATTACTTGAGGCACTCACAATGAAGGTTTGAGGATTCAGGTGGGGCAGAAGAGAGCATGCGAGTGTTGTCCATACTACAAGCTCCTCCTAAACCCTGTGTGTTCAGTTTCTCGATAGGCTTTTTCCATCAGCTTCTTAACATCTTTGCCCACTTTTCTGGGATTCAGATGGAGGGCAGGGTGGTGCTGTAGAGGGGGTCTACAGAGAGGGCGGTGGTGGTGGCCTGGCCTGCAGGCTTATGGTCTTTCCTCTTCTTGGCCACCCACCAGCTGGGGAACCTTTGGCAAGCTAAAGATTTAATTCACTTACCCAAAAGGTACCTATCTAATAAAGGTCTGCACTGTGTCAAGTGAGTCGCGCTGAGTGGAAAGACATGATCTCTCCTCAAGTTTCAGTCCACCAAGGGAGATACTAAGGAGCGCAGGGAGCATAAAAGTTAACTGCTTGACTGAAAAGTTGGTGATTTGAATCTGCCCAGTATCTTGTTGGGAGAAAGTCCTAATGATTTGCTTCTCAAAGAGTTGAACCAAAAAAAGCTCTAGAGGGCATTTCTGCTCTGTCACATGGGGTCACTATGGGTTGGAATTGACTTAACGGGCACCCAGCAACAACAATAACAGGTGTTACAGAGATGAAGATGAGAATCATCATGTAATTGTGAATAGAGATAAGTGCCCTGGAGGAAAGTGGGTCTTCTTAGAGCCCTGTTTCCTTACCTTTAAAGTGAGGATGATGACAGAACCCGCTTTGAAGGGTGGCCAGGAAAATGACACACAATAATACATCCAGGAGTGCTTTGCACCGGGCCTGGCAAGTGCCCAGTAAACAGTGGCATTATTATTGTTATTAAGGTGGCAGAAAATTGCAGGGACGTGAAAGGAACTTGAGCACCATTCAGTGCTGAATTTTAATGTGGCCCTGCTCTCCAGTTCCCTCAGCAGAGCTCCGGGGCCCACGGTGTGATGGGATGGGTGATGGGTTGACCCTTCCTTGGTGGTCAGGCTGCCTGAGGCTGCCAGCAGGGGCAGCCTCGCTCTTTTGGGGCTGGGTGACGGGCGGCGGGGACGGGCTGCTCCTGCATTATTGGGAGCAGACGGCCGCTTGCTGGAGTTGCCGCCTCCAGTTCTGTGCCGGCATTAGCAGCTCGGCAGGGCTCTTACTTAATGGGATTTTCTTCCCAAATGCTGTAATTATCGCCATACAAATACTTATTACCCAGAGCAGATGACGGCTGGGCCTTGGGCAGTAGCCAGGGAGCTGGGCTGTGCTTGAGGGTGGAGAATTGGCTCCTCTTTTTGACAGAGCTCACAGCCCCCTCCTCTCCTTTCTGGAACCCAGCCTGTGGCTGACAAACAGCTGTTGGACACCTGCCGTGAGCACAGTGTTAGAGAGGTTTGGGGTGCGGACCCTCTTCACGGAGCTGATGGGGGTCTGTGGATGAAAGAACAACTCTGTGAGGAGATCTGAGGGTGTGATGGCTACCAATGCAATCTTTGGTATGAGAATGGCCACTGTCTCAGTCCTGGTTCCATCAGACACCACCTAAGAGATCTCAGGCAGGTCACCAAAGACTCCGTTTTCTCATCTGTAAAATGGGGTCAGTGGTAATGCCTAGACCATAGGACTAAAAAGTTCATGTAAAATAGTGAGGAGAATGGCTGAATGGTATTTTAGCCACATTAGAAACGAGGATGATAAGATTTATTTGTTAGAGTGAAAGATGGTGAGGGAAGGTTTGCTGTAGTGACAGAGGAGGTGGGATTTGAACTGGGCTTTGCTGTTTGGGTAAGACTTAAGCGGAGAGGTGAGATGAAGTTGAGGTGGGCAGAGGGAGTTTGGGGGATTTCAGAGTGAGTGATATATTTTGAGAATGATCAGGAGCAGAACCAAGTGATGGCATGAGATTTGTGCTGGAACGAAGACTCAAGCAAGGGGTAGGCAGGCACCCAGTGCAGGGTGGGAAATATGACACCACCAGGATGTGTGTGTACCTTTAAATTATTTTAAAACATTATTATTTTATAGTTCATTGTTTTTTTAGTAAATTTGTAAAAGTGTGTCACTACCACCGCCACACTATTTTAGAATATTTGTCACCCTAAGAAGATTCTTATGACCCTTCTAACTTAATGCTTACTTTGCAATAATCTGAAATTTGCTGAAAAGTTATAAGAGAAAGAACAAAGAACTTTTGTCTATCCTTTATCTAGGTTCATTTTTGTAAATTTTGTCTCATATTCTTGATAATTTTGTACTCCTACCAACCTTTCTCTTCCTTCTTTTCCACACATAAATACGTATATGTATGTGGATAGAGGTGTGCAGATGTAATTTTTTTACTTGATAGTCTAGTCTGTAACCAGTTTCTCTGCTTATCCAAGTCTGGGTGTCTCTACTAGTTTGAATCTACCAGTGGCTCCAAGGAAGAAAGGTAAGTCTCCTCCCATTGTGATTTATAGCCTTGGAAACGCAGAGGGTAATCTATGTGTCAGAACCAATCGAAGGGCAGTGAGATCTGAGTTTTATTTTCTATGAATAGTAAGGCTATCAAATCTAACTGAGATTGTTAACAGCTTCAACTTGATTGGCTCCACAATTAACACCCGTGGTACCAGCACCTAGGAAATAAAAAGACGAATTGCATCAGGAAAAGTATTCTGTCAGGGACATCTCCAGGGTACTGAAAAACAATGATGCCAGTCTAGAGATTAAGGTGTGCCTGATCCAAGTCATGGTCTTCTTAATTACTTGCTATGTCTCAGAAAGCTAGACAATGACTAAGAATGATAGACAAAGAATCAGTGCTGTTGAGGTATGGTGCTGGAGAATATTGAATATACCATGGACTGCTAGGAGAACAAACAAACCAGACTGCTCCTTGGAGGCAAGAGTTATGAAGCGTCATCTGACATAATTTGGGCATGATGCAAGGAGGGATCAGTCCTTAGAGTGGGACATCATGTTTGGAATGGTGGAAGGACAGTGCAAGAGAGGAAGAACCTTGATGAGATGGACTGACTCAGTGACTACAGTAATGAGGGTAGGTGTGTCAGTGACAATGAGGTTGGCTCAAGATAGAGCAAGTTTCAGAGCTGTTGTACATAGGGTCACTATGAGTTGCAGGTGACTCAATGGCACATAACAACAACAACAACAATTTGAAATTTATATTCAGATGTCATCGATTGTACTAATAAGGTCTTTTAAGACAACTTTGAAGTTTTTGGGTGGTGCAAATGACTAAGTGCTTGAGCAAACCCTCCCAGAGGTGCTTAGGAAGACAGGCCTGGTGATCTGCTTCTGAGGAGTCACAGGTATATAAACCTTACGGATCAAGTCCACTCTGCACATGTCAGGTTGCCAGGAGCCGGAATCCACCTGACAGCAACTAACGACAACATGTTTGAGTTTTATTTCCCAAGTTCCAGAATTCTGTCCAGGCTCATACATTGCATTTGCTTATCATGGTCCTTCTTCTTTTCCTTGACCTTGACGGTATTATGAGGACACAGCAGCAATTTTGCAGAATGTCCTTCAATTTGAATTCATGAGATCTTTCCTCATGATCACATTCAGGTTATGCATATACTCCTTGGCAAGAATATTAAGTAAACGATGTATCCTTGGGGTATTATTTCAGAGGGTACATGCCCGTTTGTCCCAATATTGGTGATTTTAGCAATATGGGTGATCATTTGCTAAACTGTCATCTGCCAGGCTTCTCTATTGAAAAGCTACTATTTCTGCCTTTATTAGTAATAAGTAATTTGTGGGGAGATACTTTTAGGCTACCCAAAGACCTTGTTCTTCATCAGAATTTTACCCACTGTTTCATCCACTGATGATTTTTTTTCAAACCCCATCATTACTTCTCTTTACTAGTTGACATTCTTATCTTCCTTGTTTGTTTACAGCCATATGGATTATTATTGTGTTCATTGGGTTGTAATTAGTAACTATCATGATTGACTTATTTACATTTTGGTGAGTGTGCTGTTGCCTTTGTTTTGTGATGTTAAGTTGATTTCAGCTTACAGTGCCCTAGAGGACAGAACAGAATAGCTTTACAAGATTTCCTGGGTAGAAATCTTCATGGTTGCAGATTGCCAGGTCTTTTCTTCCATGAAACTGCTGACAAGTTTGAACTAGTGACCATTTGGTTTGCAGGTAAGCTCTTAATCATTGTGCCTCCAAGACTCCCAAGTCTGGTGAGAGCACCCAGATGTATCTGAAGGGAACACCCTTAACTGACTCCTATGTCCTGTTGACAAAACCCTTTGGGATTTGATTGGAGAGGAACAAGAGCAGAATGATGTTGAAAGAAATTCTGTTGTCTGGCTCTAATGTGGAGAATAAATCAAGGTGACACTGACTGACAGTAGAAAGACCAGCTAATTATGGTGACTATGGTTTCTGGCAGTTTTGCTGTAAATGTAATTTTATTCTCCACAAGATTTTACAAATATCTATTTTAAAATAATTTCAGACTTTAAAAAAATTGAGAAATTGATTACAGACTGCCTGTATGCCCTTCATTAGCCCTTCCTAATGTTGATAATTTTTATAATCAAAGCATGATGATCAAGCCAAGAAATTAACACTGGTGTAACACTATTAACTAAGCTACAGACTTTATCAGATTATTACCATTTTTTTAATTAATGTATTTTTAGAACTCCAGGATTTAGTCCAGTATAGCATATTGCATTAAGTTGTCATGTCTTTTTTATTAAAAAAAATAGCTTGGTTGTTTTTAATCTAAGACAAGATTAAAGCAAGACAGCTTTTCACGACCTTCACACTTTTGGTCAATTATATAGACTGTTCCTTGATTTGAGCTTGTCTAGAGAGGTGTTCTTTTGTTTTTCAATGATTAAGTTGAGGTTATGCATTTGGGGCAAGAATATTGCAGAGATGATGGGTCTCGCTCAGTGCAGGAAGTGTATGATGTAAGTAAGAGGTTCCAGTGGCACAATGGTTAAATGCTCACCTACTAACTGAAATGTTGGCAGTTCAGATCTACCTAGTGGCTCTCTAGGACCAAGACTGTTTCCACAGCAGCCCCAAAGCAATCTGCTCCTATAAAGATTACAGTCCAGAAAACCTTATGTGCCACAAAGACAATTTCTATGTTCTACTTTGGTGAGTAACGACTGGCATCTTACAGGCTTGTGAGCAGCCATCAAAGGTGCAACTCTTTGTGTGTGTGTCTCTCTCCAGAACAAAGAAGAGGGGGTGAGGCTGAAAGCAAAGATAGATTGAAACAATCCAAAGGATGAATACTCCCCAAGGACCTCATCTTTCATAACCTTGAGACCAGAAGAAGTAGGTGGTATTTGGTGACCACCACTGGCTTTTCTAAAAGAGATCACAGTAGAAGATCCTGAAGATAGTAGGGGAAATGTGGAAAAAAGTGTAAAATCTAAAAAAAGGCCACGTTTACTAATCCAACCTCCAAGATCATGGATTGCCCTTACTCACCTTTCCAATCTGGAATAAAACTTTCCACTGGAGTTCAACTTCCAGCCAAACAATAGACAGGCCTATAACCTATGACCAGGGACACTCAAGCCTTAGAATAACCAACCATGTCAAGTCAAGAGGGCAGTGTTCACTTGAGGGCAGAGGCCAGAAGGCAGGAAGTGATTGGATAGAAGGATTATGGAAAGGGGAATTAAGGAAGGAAGAGGGAAGAGTTTGCTTCCATTGGAGGTACTGTAATTAATGTAAGAAAACTTAATACATATGAACGATTGAATAAAAAAATTTGCTTTATAACCTTTCACTGAAATCACAGTAAAAAAAGTTTAAAAAGCAGTTAGATAGCTACCACATAAAATAAACACGAAAAAAGAAAATATTTTTTTTTCCTTGTTGTGTTGAGCCAGATCTGACTGGCACAGGAAGAGATTGCACCTCCTTCTCTATCGGAGCATCTGGTAGATTTGAACTATGCGCCTTCAGGTTTGCAGCACAGTTCTTGCCACTAGGCCAGCAGAGCTCCTTTAATAAATAGAATCTTATGAGGGAGTTATACTCTGTTTCATGAGATTGCTATGGTGAAACCTACTTGATAACTTCCAATGACAGTATCATGTCAACGTGTCCCATTAATGATGATGACTTTGATTTCTTTAGTAAAACAATGTTTACCACATTTCTCCATGGTAAAGTTATTGTCTTTCACTTTGTAATTAATAAATATTTTTTTGGGAGACAGTTTAATGCTATGCAAATATTCTCTTTGTTCTCAATTTGTCACTTACTAATTTAGCGTCTATCAGTGGGTATTGCCTGAAACAATTATACAAGTGTTCTTTTCTGTTTTCCTCATTCCATCTATTTTTGTGAATTGAAAATAATACAGTCCTCATGGAATTGGGATACTACTGTAGAGGCACTGATATGAGAGGAAGCAGAGCTGGACTTAAGCCGAGAGTATAGAGAGACACTGGAAATGTCAAGGGACCCTAAGGTTTCATGCTAAGAAGACTGATTTCTTGAATGGAGCAGGGTTGAAGTGGATGACTGACCTTGGAGGAGAAACCATGAATTCCCAATAAGTATCCAAGCGAAAAAGACTGCCTAGAAATAGGAACAGATTATGATTGCTTTGTAGAGTTTGCATGCTGGAGCTTATTTGGCAAAGATGACTTGGATGATTCTGATTCAGGAAATGCTCAGAAGACAGTGTGAGAAACACCACGTTGGTACTTGAGTTCCTTTGTGAATAAAGCACATTGTTTATTTGAACAAAACAACTCCTTTTAGCTTCTGCCCACATTAAAGGTGTAGGAAGAAGAGAGGGGATGGCTGAGAGAGAGGAGGATAGTAAGCATTAGCAAAGCATTTATGGATTCCAACTTGAATTTTACTGCAAAAGCCCAGAAGGAGTTTGGAGAGGAGAAGGTGGGTTAGCAGTGTTGAGAACAGTCAGACTGTGGATGAAGTACAAGGGAAGCTTCTGGGAGTGGCCTGGAGGATCACTGACAGAGCTGGGCAGAACAGTTTACTGGGTGAAGTGGAAAGCAGATGGTCAGGAGGGAGTAGGTGGTGAGGGAGTTTGCACAAGACAGAACAAGTCGTGGAGTTCCAAGAGAAAGTGGGCTCAGGAGAGATTTGTTTGAATGTGAGGACAGTTAGTGGGTCTCATTGTGGGCAGGGGCAGGAGCTGCATAGAAGGGAGTGCTACCTGATAACAAGGGTGTTTAGAGGAAGAGAAATAGTGATGGGTCAGAGAGGAGCCCCGGTAGTCAGAGGGAGTTTTGATGGTTGTTTGCTGCTGTATTGACTCTTACTCATGTTAGCTCTGTGCACAACAGAACTAAATGCTGGTGGACTTTGTGCCATTTTTACAATTATTAGTGTACTTAAGTCCATTGTTACGATCATTGTGTATTTTGGGTGTGTTCCAATTTGAGGACTCATTTTCCAATACCATTAGGTAATATTCTGTTGTGATCCATAGGGTTGTCATTGGTTAATTTTTGGAATTAGATTGCCATGTCTTTCTTCCTTGTTTGCTGAAACTGTCCACCATGGGTGACCCTGCTGGTATTTGAAATACTAGTGGTATAGCTTCTAGTATCATAGGAAAACACAGTGTGAAGTGATAGTCACTATTTACAGAGTGAGATGCTTTACCCACGTCCACGTGTTTAACCCTCATGAAAGTTCCATTTGTTGGTGGTGGACTCAATTATGACTTATAGCGACCCTGTGAACTAGCATTTCAAATACTAGCAGGGTCACCCATGGTGGACAGTTTCAGCAAACTAGGAAGAAAGACATGGCAATCTAATTTCAAAAATACCTCTCCTGTGCCATCATCACCACCTTTGATATGCTTGACACATTGGTACAGTCTCTGAGTCAGTCCATCTTGTTGAGAGTCTCCCTCTCCTTCTCTGACCCTCCACCTTTCCCAGAATGATGTCTTTTTCCAAAGACTGATCCCTCCTGACAATGTTCTCAGTTATATTAGGAAGACATTATTTCCTTATTTAGGTATGATTTACAGGTGAGGAGAAGATTCGGAGAGATGGAGTCACTGATGTCAATGAGTTGTGGTTTTTTGTTCTTTGTTTTATAAGTCCTGGTGAGAGACTGGTTAAAGAGCTCAGTTGCTAACTGAAAGGTCAGCAGTTTGAATCCATCCATTACACCATGAAAGAAACATGTGGTAGTCTGCTTCCATAAAGATTACAACCTTGGAAATCCTGTGAGGCAATTCTACACTGTTCTTCAGGGTTGTTATGGGTCAGAATTGACTTAATGCTTGTGGCCTTGACTTTGTTTTGGCAGGTCACTGCCTACACATGTTTGGGGATAGCCTGATGTTGCAGGCTAGCACAATGGTGGCCATTCTTGGATATTCAGGGATGGGTGCAGGAATGTGGAGCAGAGCTGAAGGGTGATACAAGGAGATGGTATAGCAGGAAGAATCAAGAATTAAACAGTGAGCTCCCTTAGGAGCCTGACACAGGCAGAGTGGAAACTGATAAGCAATAGACACTGAGACATTAAAGCTGTCAATGAAGTCTGGATGCAGGTTTGAGAATGTCTTGATGATATGGAAGCAGTATGTCAAGATCCCTTTGGGACCTTGCCTTACTTGTTTGTATTATTTTTTCCTGATAGATTACATGTAACTCTTCCCCTAGAGTTTATGAGTTATTCCCCTGGATTATCAAACCTAAGAAACAGAGGAGATAGCAGCCACTCGTCTAGCCCCAAGTGAATGGGGATGAGAACAAAGGGGCTGCATTGGTAGATGGAACCTGAAGTGATCAGCAAAGGGAAGCTGAGGTTCCTACAGGATACATTTGTCAGATGGAGTAGAATTTACTATCCACCACACGTTTGGCATTAGTAGTAGATGGCAGTGCCTTCTGGACTGGGTTGATATGATTGGCGTAGTTGGCAGGATTCACTAGAGCTCAAATGTATTTTTGTTTTTAAATTATAGCTTTATTGAGATAAAAGTCACATACCACATAATTTACTAACTTACAATATACTAGTAAATGGTTTTGAATATATTCACAGATGTGTGCAGTTATCACCACAGTCAATTTTAACACAATTTGTTAAACTTTAAAAAAAAACCAACACAACAAACCAACCTTTCACATTTTAACTACTACCTTCATATTTCTCCATTTCCCTCAGCCCCAGGAAATCATTAACCTGTTTTCTGTTCCTGTAAATTCGGATACTTTGGATAGCTCATGTAAATAGAATCATATAATACATGGACTTTTTGCACTTAGGAGCTTAGGTGGTGTAGTGTGTAGGGAGTCACTCTACTAGCCCGAAGGCTGTGAGGCTCAGGCGGTTTGAACTCTTCAGTAACTCCAAAGAGGAGAGATAGGTAGTCTCTTTCTGTTGTAATTTACAGCCTCAGAAACCCAACAGAGAGGCACTAGAATTAGAACTATGTCAATAGCAATGAGATATTTATATATGGCAGTCTTATATTTGACATAGTTTTCAAGCAAAAGTTCCTCTTGAATTCAGAATTCTCTGCTATTCAACTCTTTCTCTACTAAACTTCACATTTCCCAGATCTCCAATTTCTGCTTCAACTTCTAACTTTGAGCATATCCTCATTACTACCTTCACTAAGCAGTCTGTGAAGAGACCTTTAGGACCTTGCCCTGTGTGTTTGTATTATATTTCCCCTGATAGAAGAAATGTAACCGCTTCACTAAGCAATGAGGATATGCTTAAAGTGCTAAGCATCTGAGAGCTGAACAATGAATAAGGATGACAGAACTATGGATGCCTTTGAGCTGTGGTGTTGGAGAAGAGCGCTGAACATCCCGTGGACTGCCAAAAGAATGGAGTCTTGGAGATGGTGCAGCAAGAGTGTTCTTTGGAGGCAAGGATGATGAGGTTTCACCTCACATACTTCTGGCACATTACTAGGAGGGGCTATTTCTTAGAAAGAGACTTGATACTCAGGTCAGCAAAGGAGAGAAAGACCCTCAATCAGGTGGATTGACACAGATTGCTGCAGTGGGGAAGAAATGTGTCAGGAAGTGTGAGGATGACACAGGATAGGATAGAGTTCAGATCTGTTGTCCATAGGGCCACTGTGGGTGGTAATCAACTCGATGGCACCTAACAACAACAACAACAACAACAACAACAACAGTAACCTTCACTAAATTATCTGCCAGATTTCTTTGTTCCCTGAAACTTTAATGGGTATGCAATGCTATTTCTTCATTATATGACTAAGAAAGAGATGGAGCAATTTCATCCTGGTCAGAGACTGCGTAAGAATGGGGCTAGAATTTGAGCCCACCCAGGCCAGTGATTTCAAGACCTAAATTAACCTCACAATTCTGCCATTCAACCTTTAAAGCCTCAGTTTCCTTATATGTTAAGTGATGGTACTGGCTTCCCATTCTATCTTCTAGAGTTGTTGGGAGAATCTCATGGAATTAATAATGTTTGTGAAACATCCAGGACAGTCCAGGGAAAGCACCTGCTCCCACTCCACCTGAGTCTTTAATTTTTGTGATACCTGAGAATGACCCTAAGCTGGAGAAAGATAATATTCTTTGCTATCAAAAGTCCTGAAGTCATCCAACTTTTTGCTAGGCAGCTTGGATCTTACAGTCAGTATATTCCTGTACTTATCAGGCTCACATACGAGCATGGAAGGAATTGGAAGGGAGGATGTTGTTATAACTTTGCAGCATACTCTGTGGGCGGAGTTATTTTGGGTTATGTCCTTTAAGTGACATTTCTCACTTAGTATGTTTTTTATTTATGGAGAAGAGAAAAAGGAAACATGGTAACACTTCAATACGATTTGAAATGTCAGTTTTTAAATGTTTTAGTAATATATTTTATTGTTATTGAGCGTATACAACAGCACAACATAGACAAATCCAACAGTTTCTACATGTTCAATTCAATGACATTGATTACATCCTTTGAATTGTACAAGCATTCTTACCCCCCTTTTCTGAATTGTTCCTCTTCCATAAGCTTACATTCATTTCCCCCCCTCAAGTTTCCTGCATAATTTTCAAGTTGCTATCATCAATTTTATCCAGTTTCCATGAATCCAGAAAGTCTGGATTCCAAGAGAATTTGACATTCTATTCTGTATTCCACTCTTTTGATTAATAGTCTTCTATGGGATATTTGATCAAAACATTTAATAATTGTATGTAGGTGCTACCCAGATCTTTTAGTCTTATTGCAAATGAGGCAGTTATTCATGTAGGCAATTAGCCACACGTTTCATATCTTCTTCCTATACCCATGAGATATGTCAGTTTTAATGTAAATTCATTTATGCATTCAAGAAATAATTATTGAAACATCTGTTATATGTCATGTACTGTGTTAGCCCTAGGGATAGAAAAAAGAGAAGATTAAAAAGGACACGATCTGTGCCCTCAAGGAATTTATAATCTCATGTGAGAGATGATATGTCAGTCAAGGAATGCCTCAAGTGAGTATAAAATACCTACAGAGAAGAGGAGTGGGGTGGTCTGTGGGCTGTGAGAGGGAAGTTTGGTCAACTTGAAGGAAAAGTTGGAGTTAATTTGGCAAAGAGGAAGGAAAGCCTATACTAGATAGAGAATGGCAAATGCAAAGTTCCTTCCATCAGAGGGAGTAAGTCAGAGTCTGAAAAGCCCACCTGAGTAGGGGAGTGTAGAGCAAGAATTGTTGATGAGAAGGCAAACCTCTGGGGCCTAGGAAGTCTGTTAAGGAGAATTTTGTCTCCTTAACAATGGAGATTTCATTATAGTGTTAAAGTGGGGAAGTGACATAAACAGAGATCCAGTAGGCTGGGCTTGAAGAACAGGTTGGAGGTAGGGCCATTGTGGAGATCGTGGGTGGGTGGCTCTGAAGGACCTTGGGGACAATGATGGAAGTGTTGATAGGTGTTGCTGGTGATGGGGATGGTTCATGGGTCAGCCTGTAAGTTGTGGTGTCTGTGGACCCTTATTACCATGGTTCCAGTTGTGACTGGATAAGAAAATACTTTCTCCCCTCAGTTTCATGGATGTGTCAGGCTATGATTTCAAAGAGCCAACGAACACAGTTGTAGAGCTCAGGAGGCTTTTTTCATTCCTAGTTAGATCATCTGTATTTGTGTTTTTTGTTTTGAGACCCACATGGAGGGAGTGTAGAAGGCCTCCAGCCTCCTCCCTTACGCTGCCAAGTTGCACCACTCTGGGTCCCTGAGGGAATAAGCATCCGGAGTGGTTGTGGCTTTAAGTGAGAAATGCTTTTGAGGTGTGGGGACCCCCCTCCCCAGGACACCTCACAAAGAGCTTAACATGCTTATTTCTGCATGCCTAGGAAATACCCCCATTTATTGCAAACACCCAGGTGCCTGGGATCAAAATTGTGTTTCCTGAGAGGATTCAAGAAATCTTCATGTGTTTTTGTTTTTTCTTTGCTAACTTTGCTTCAGAGGATTTCTCCAAAGTCTGTCACTACCAGGATTTTTCTTACAGGTAAGGACCACACAGGCGCTGGTGGAAGTCAGGATCATTTTTCATGACTTCTTTTCTTTTTTTTAAAATTTTTAAAGTTAATTTTAATGAACATTTACAGAGACTTTGGATTTCCATTCATTCATTCATTTGTCATGACCTCTTAGGAAGTGTTTCTCCTTCTTGGAGAGATGGATGGGTGTAGATTCCTTTTAGAAGAGAGAGAGAATGGTTTTGAGGAATTTTCCTGGTCTTTAGTGTCCTGGGATCTATAGAGAAGTGGGTAGGGATTACTCCCTGCCCAAATGGATCCTGCAAGTCTAATATCAGCCTAAGCTGGACCTGAGGACAAAGATTTTTATATTATTAAAGGCGATAACAAAAAGAAATAGTAGTGGTAAAAATAATCACAGCTTGTAGTACTCATAAGTGGTTTTAGTTGTTGGGTACCCGTGAATTGATTTAGACTCATAGCTACCCCATATGAGAAAGACCTTCCCTGGAGGGTTTCCTGATTCTAATCGTTACAGAAGCAGATTGCCAAGTCTTTCTACTGTGGAACAAATAGGTGAGTTTGAACTGCCAACCTTTCTATTAGCAGTTAATAGCTTAAGCTTCCAAGGGCTCCTATTACACTTATGTTACTGTTGTTACTATGTGCACTGGAGTGGGAACTGATGCATAGCTAACAACATCCGGCAAGTTTTCAGAGGTTGTAAATTACACAGAAAGCGATTGCTCAACTTTTTTCCATGGAGAAGCTGGTGGGTTTGAATCTCCCACCTTTGAATAGGCAGCAAACTTCTTATTCTTTAGGTTACCCCATAGAGAGCACTGATTGTGTGTCACACACTCTTTCTGGTGCTTTACAAACTAAGTCATTCAAAGGGAGCTCTGGTGGTCTAGTGGAAAGAAACTGCACTGCAATCCCAAAGGCATGGGGTTCAAGGCCACCAGTTGCTCTCTGGGAGAAGGAGGGTCAGTCTCCTCTCATGTGATTAACTACCTCTGAAAACCTGCCAGAGGGTCAGCTACAGTACGTAACAAACAGTAAATACTTTAAAACTCACCTCATATTTATGATCCTCATTGTGCAAATTAGGAGACCAAAGCAGAGAGAAGTTAAGCAAGATACCCAAGGTCATACAACTAGTCATTGTGGAACAGGAATTTGAAGCCAACAGTCTGGCTCCATTGTCCAAGCTTTTACCCACTGTGGACACACTTAATAGCCCAAGTGTGCGTGTGTGGCTCCCCTGATTGCACGGAAAATATGTTCTTATTATAGGACCTCAGAACAAGTTACTCAGAATAAGAGCCCTTCTCCTCATCTCTGTCACAGGGCAACCAGTTGGAGTTTAGGCAGGGAGTCCAGCAACAGGAGGCACTTAATGCAGGGGAAAGAACATGGAATCACAGACCTGGATTGGTTTCAGTCTCTGTGAGCACTGGGGAAGCTATTTCGTCAACCAATGCCTCAATTTCCTCATCAGCAAATTGAGGTGACCATGACTCATCTTGTGGTTGCTGAGGGTGAAATAAGATGGCACATGCTCAAAGTGGGGTGGTCCAGTGTCAGGAGCATCATGGAGCTCAGCTCGCCCCACATCCTAGATTCTCCCTGAGAAATGAGTGTGGGACCTGTCCTTCAGAGCTTACTCTATTTGACCACTCTGGAACAACCATAGACCTCACAGCTTCTCCCAGTGTCCCCAGACATTTTGCTAAGGGGGGGGGTTATCTCCATGACAACACCCAAGGACCACCTGTTGGGGAAAATAACCTCCTTGCCTCATTCCAGCAGCCTAAGCTGAAGGTTTGAGGGGAAATAGCTGGCCTAGTTGGAAACTTGATCCTGGTGGGCTGCCCTCAAGAGGGAGGAGGGCTGGGACCCAGAGGAGGTCATTTTCTCAGCCTAAGTGGTGGTAAAGCTGTCTGCAGCAGCAGCCTGCAGACCTGGGGGCTTGGTGAGATCTTCAGGCAGCCTTTTCCTGAGAGGAGGCACTTAGCTCTGGGGTCAGAGGAGCAAGGCTGGGGTGTAGGGGTGGGCAGGCCGGGGAGGGCTTGGTGGGACACTCTTGCTGGGAAGTGCACAACAGGAGCTCCTGTTGGAGGAAGGTATTTTGCTTTGCTTTCTGCACTGTTTGTCTTCTTTTGCCTGCCCATTCCAGGACTTTTCCTGGGGGGGTGTGGGCTCACGGTAGGATGTGAGAAGCAGGAGTTGGAATCAACTGATTGTGGGTAAGGCATGAGTCCCAGCGCTTGTCCAAGTTGAGGTTGGTGCTGTGTGGAGAGGAATAAAAGCACAAGGAAGGGAAACAGTTGTCAAGTTGAATCCAACTCCACAGAATTGTGCTCCACAGATAGAGTTCTCAGCAGATTTTTGGCAAATAGGTCATCAGCCTTTCTTCCTAGGTGCTTCTGTGTGTACTTGAACCACCAGCCTTTCTGTGATCAGCCAAGCACATTAGCCATTTGTACCAGGAACTTTGTAGAGGAAGTTGTTGCATGCTACTGAGCTGACCCTCCAGCAGGTTTTCAGAGTCAGATTCGAGCCACATGCCTTTGGGTTTGCAGTGCACCTTCTTACCAGTAGGCCACCAGAGCTCCCTGTAAAGGGAAAAGAGTAGTATAAATATGTGATGTTATTAGGTCTTTTGAGCAGCAGCCTGCATCCCCCAACCCCC
The DNA here is from genome assembly GCF_000299155.1 of Elephantulus edwardii. NCBI lineage: Eukaryota > Metazoa > Chordata > Mammalia > Macroscelidea > Macroscelididae > Elephantulus > Elephantulus edwardii. The sequence continues at coordinate 34,190,937 of NW_006399756.1, forward strand.
ACTTCTGCTTAGTGAAAATTCTGTGCCCAGGATTTTCCGAGTTCCACTGTGTCATAGGTCCTCCTGTTGTTTTGACAAATGTTGAAAGAGTTTATCTTTGCTTTGACTTTGCCATCTGTGACCTGGGAATGCTTATTAAGGTCAATTGCTTTATAAACCATGGTTGCCATGAGAACAAATGAATGAATGATTTTTGTTGTTATGTACCATCAAGTCGTTTGCGACTCATAGCGGCCCCTATGTACAAGAGCTCTAAATGCTGTTCTATCCTGTGCCAACCTAGCCATCGCAAATGCACTTATTCCCACCGCTCCAGTCACAGAATCGATCCATCTCATCGAAGGTCTTCCTCTCCTTCACCGCCCCTCCACTCTCCCAAACATGATGTCACTCTCCAAGGACCAATCCCTCCTTGCAACATGCCCAAAGTATGTCAGATGAAGCTTCAGAATCCTTGACTCCAAGGAGCATTCTGGCTTCACCTTCTCCAGGACAAACCTGTTTGTTCTCCTAGCAGTCCATGGTATATTCAACACTCTTCTCCAGCACCACAACTCAAAGGCATCAATTCTCTTTCTATCAACCCTATTCACTGTCCAACTCTCTGATGCATAGCACGTAATTGCGAAGACTATAGCCTGGATCAGGTGCACCTTAGTCTCCAGCCTGACATCGTTGCTCTTTGGTACTCTTTTTTTTTAATGGTTATTTGGTACTCTTGAGAGGTCCCTCACAGCCGACTTTTCCCAGTGCAATTCGTCTCTTGATTTCCTGGCTGCTGTTATCAAGAGTGTTCCCTGATTGTGGAGCCAAGCAAACTAATACTGTTAACTATCTCAGTCTCTTCACCATCCATACTAATGCTGCCAATTGGCCCAGTGATAAGAATCTTTGTTTTCTTGATGTTGAGCTTCAATCCATATAGGAGACTGCAGTCCTTGACCTTCTGCAGCAATTGCTTCAGGTCCTCCTCAGTTTCAGCAAGCAGGGTTGTGTCATCTGCATAATGCAGGTTGTTGATGACTCTTCCACCAATCCTGATACCACATTCCTCTTTGTACAGCCCAGCATCTCAGATGATCTGTTCTGCATACAAGTTGAAAAGGTATGCAAACAGAATACATCACTGATGGACCCCCTTCTTGATTTTGAACCATGTAGTGTCTCCTTGCTCTGTTCTGATGACTGCCTCTTGGTCCAAGTATAGATTTCGCATTAGCACAATCAAATGTTCTGGGATTCCCATTCTTCTTAGAGTCAGCCACAGCTTGTTGTGATCCACACAGTCAAAAGCCAATAGTCAATGAAGCACAAGTAGACATTCTTCTGGTATTCTTTGCTTTCTGCCAAGATCCAGCTAACATTAGCTATAATATCCCTAGTACCTTGACCTCTTCTAAACCCAGGCTGTACATTTAGCAATTCTCTGTTGACATATTGTTCCAAACGTTTTTGGATAATTTTCAGCAGAATCTTGCTTGCATGTGATATTAATGATATTGTTTGATAATTTCTGCACTCTTTTGGGTCACCTTCTTTGGAATGGGAACAACTTGGCACAACTTAGTGAGCACATCCAGGGCAGTGTCTGTTTGTTGAAATATGTCAATTGGTATGCCGTCAACTCCTGGAGCCTTGTTTTTTGTCAATAACTGGGCAATTGTCTTTCATCTGCTCTTTTCTGTGGAATGCTTGTCTGTCAGATACTATTATATATATTTAAAGATCAAGACAGACTAGGAAGAAGGATTAGCCATCCACTTCTGAAAAAACAGGCCTTTGAAAACCCTATGAATGCTTATAAAATTAATTCTATTTTTCATCTTCTTTGACCAAGTAGTTCCATATCTAGGAATGTATTCCTCCCAAATGCTCACCAAATTTTAGATAACATTGTTGATAATTGTTGTTATGTGCTGTCAAGTCAACTATGACTCATAGCTACCCTATGCACAATAGCTCTGAACCCTGCTCTGTCCTGAGCCAATCTCACTGTCTCTGACACACCTACACTCATTACCCCAGTTGTTGTGTCACTGAGTACCATCAAAATAAGCCCAGGTATTCCTCAAACAAAGGATAGGTCTATAAGTTGATGAACACTTTAGGGTTATTAGAAATCCTTATAAGTAGAAAACAAACACTGTATAAAGTCATAGAAAAAATGTGGATTATTTGTATCAATAGACCCTCATGAAGTACTTTGCAGATAATATTCAATACTTGATTGTTGAATTACCTCAACTCCTTGAAAATTATATATATACATACAAGCTTGAGGGGAAAAAATTTTAAAATGTTGATAGGGGTTATTACTGGGTGATAGGATTTTGTGTAGTTTTATTTTTTTCTTTCTTCTTTGAGAAGTTAACAAAATAAATAATGTGCATATACTATGATTTTTCAATGAATTGAGTTATAAAAAAATTGATGTCTTGTTTTTCTTAAAAAATATTAAATAATATAAAAAAAGAAGTAAAGTCACTTCCGATTTCACCATCTATTAATATGTGGCCCAGTAGCCCTTGTCTAGCTCATTCTGCCCACACGTCTGTATTGATTGGCGTGTGTGTTTTTACATTAATGAGCTCATAGAATACAGATTGTCTTGTCGTCTTCCTTCCTTGTGATGTGTCGTGGATAACTTTCTTCATCAGTAAAGCCAGAACTGTAGCAATGTAAAGAACTAAAAAACATTTGTTTTCCCTGAAACTCGACCAAACATTGCTCTTGCTGCTTGTTGCACACAGCAAAGTTGCTTGACCTTTTTTTGCTCTTATTATAAATGTTGTTATGCTTTTGTAATAATAAAAAGGAAACAATAAAAAATTTCCCAGTGGTTTGAGGCAGGATAGCCCAGACAAAATCAGCCCCCTTTTTACAGAGGACCTATTTTAATGGGTTTTGTGATGAAGTATTTGAAGAAGGAGCAGATTGGGTCAAAGGACAAACAAGACCCAGAGGTGATTGTTACAGAGAAGAATGTTCAATTCAATTGAAAAAAAGACATTTTACATAGAAAAGAGTCTGACCCCTAATGAGAAGTTGACCTTGAAGCAACTGGGGTGGAGAAGTAACCCAGGCTGAGGCTCTTCTGAGGTCAACCCTGTGTTTCTAGGATGACTGGAATCTCTCAGAGAGAGCTTGTTAGAAAGGAGGTGAGGAGCAGGGAAGAAGTTTTCTCAGCTGCTTCCTAGGGTCAGGTGCCAGAAGCACTGGAGGGGCAGAGAGAGGAGCTGATGAATTATGGATCTGTCACCTTGGAGAAGCGACTCAATCTGGTAGAAAACACCTGGGCTCTAAGGTCGGATGGTGTTGGCTTCATATTCCTACGCTATTGTTTACCAGCTGGTGCCCTCAGTAAGGCACATAACCTCTGTGAGCCGTGGCAGCTCATCTTTGTGGCAGGCACAGTACGTCTGTTCAGTGTTGTGTGAAGATGTATGGCAAGCCCAGTGCCTACAGGGTGTGGGACAAACAGATAACTTATGCTACTGTTCCTAGTGGAAGCAACATTAGAATACCGTTAGGTCAAACATTTCTGAAATACATTTTAGATAGGGAACTTTGTTTTTTAAAGTAACTTGCACTTGGATTAGGCTTGTGGCTGTACTGGTAAACTTTGACTAATGTTGGTAAGTTGGAAGACTAGGCTGCAGGTGAATGGTGGTGGTGGTGGGGTGTGTGTGGAGAGAGAGACAGAGAGAGAGAGAAGGTTGTTGTAATGCACATAACAAACAGTGGAGAGAAGAGACACTATATGCTGGAATTGACAGCCAGGCATAGAGCTCGGCCAGGGAGATGCCTTTGTATGTGGCTCAGTGGCAGAATTTTCTAGAATGTTAAACATCTGACTTGTGGAGTGGAGGGAGCCAGCTCCCTGTGGAGAGAAATGGTCTGGCAGAGACTGAATGAACTTTGAGATGGTGTGGCTGGGATATGGGGCCAGATGGCTGCTAAAGTGAGGTCAGTGTTCAAGATGCCCCAGGGATGACTGAGGAGGAGCTGCAAGGGAACTCTGGAGGCATGGGGGTGTTCTGTGTGGCACTGCTAACCAGAGAGGAGCGGTTCAAATCCTCCAACTGCTTTGAGGGAGAAAGATGGTCAGCCTCTTCCTGTAAAGGTTTACAGCCTTGGAATCTTAGTAGAGGCTGATATTTGAGACTCCACAGCAGTGAGTGAAGTGATGGGAGGAGCAGATACAACCTTAGAGGGGAGAAGGAGGGAAGGGTCGGAGGACAGGAGTGGTGTGAGGGGAGTAACTCCCTTAGATTCAGGCCTTTGGCCCTGGTGCTGGAATCTGGATAGCAGGTTTGGTCCCTACTCCTTGGCCCTGCCTTGCTGCTTACCCTGGCAGGACTGGCCTCCCAGCAGCCTCCACCTGGACTCCTCTTCACTGTCTTCTTGTCTCTCTTCTGCTTGTTTCTCAACCCTTGTGTGGTCTGGCCTCACCTTCTCCAGCTCTGCATCTCCAGGGTCCCAAATCAGTTTATGTCCCCCCCCCTATCCGCCACAGGCAATCAAACCCCTCAGAATGCGCTCCTTCCCTGGAATGCCTGTCCCATTTAGCTTACTGTACAGATCTTCAGTATATTTTGGGGTTTATCTTGAGTTTCACTTCCTCATCCCCCTTAAATGGTATAGTCCCTCCCTGATCTCCCCTGCCTAGAAAGTGAGCAGCTCCCAGGAGCCAATATCACCCAGATGATGGCTTGGACAGCACAGGGCAGCCTTTGCAAGTTTTTCTACTTTCTTAACTATTTTACGCTTCGTGCCAGCCCTGTGAAGTAGACACAGTGGGTTCCACCTGAACAGCACCTCTAATGGACTAGATACCAAACTCTTTCGGGCAGAAGCCACATTTCTCCTGGTGACAAGCCCTATACCCTGTGCATAGGGTTGACCATTTGCTGCAAAGAGGTGCTGGCAGAGTAGGGCTTTGACCCTGACTCAGGGGTGACCATTAGTGGCTGGGAAGCTTCTAGCTCTATTGGTGAAATGACAGGTGAGAGCCAGGTGGAAAGGAATCCTGAAGCTGAGTCCCTGGTCTTTAGGTCACCTTGGCCATCTCACTTCTTCCTTGTCTCCTTTCCTCCATCAGGGAACTCAACGGCAACAACATCACTCGGATCCATAAGAATGACTTTTCGGGGCTCAAGCAGCTGCGAGTGCTGTGAGTATTAGACTGTGCCTGCGCTTATTCCCTCTTTCCTGTTCCCATCTCCTTGTGGTCCTGGGCTGGGGGGTGGAATGCTGGCTTGGCTGCTCCTTTGTGGAGTCAGTCTTTGGGCATCCTGAGGGATGTGGGGTAGGGTGATGGTGAGGCTTGATTCAGGGGCCCACTGGCTGTCTCCTGATGGCACGAGAAACCCAGGTGGCCACTAAGAGTCTCTGAGTCTCTATATTCTTTTGCACTGAGACTTCAGGAAGACTCCTCAATAAAGTCAGAGTCCCATGACTTGGGACACAGGTGTGTGGGGCCCTTGACAACACAAGTGCCTGCCTGACAATGCAGACATTAGGGCTCACAGGTATAGCTCTCTTGGACTTGACCGAGTGGCAGCAAAGCCAGCACAGGAGCCCCCAGCAGCACTTGCAGGAAGTAGAGAAAGGAGGAGACAGATACGCTCGCTTCCTCCCTGTTGTCATTCCTGCTTTGTTAATCACAAGGTGCAGAGCAGTTGCCATCCGTGCGTTCTGGTGCAGGAGCAGTTGAACCCAGAAACTCAGGCGCACAGGGAGGGATCAATCACATTTCTTTATTTTATTTGCATCAGCTCAGCTCTGACTCTGATCCCTTGGCCCACTTAGCTGGCAGGAAGTTCAACACTGCATTAATGAGCCCCTCATCGTACTGCTGGGTTGTGCCTCAGTTCTTTCAGAACCACTGGCTTTGCAGCTTTGGCTTTTTGGAGGAGCTGGAGACATTATGGCTAGTCCTATGTAAGATTAATGCTGCCAAGCCACTAAACATGGGTCTCTGCTAGTCCATGTGTCAACTGCTGACTCCTTCCAAGGACGAGCTCTTCAGGGTCTGGGAGAACTTCTGCCTCCTGATGTTTCCCTTACCCTCTTCTCTTAGTTCTCCAGCAGTTCCCTTAACAGCCCAGGCTTTTGGAAGCAAAAAGGAAGAAAAGTGTCTTGTTGCAGCTGATAGTTCCTGCTCTGTCTAGACCTTGTCCATGCATGTGCTTGAGTGGGAGAGTGGAAGAGGAAAACATATTTGACACTCTGAAAAGAAAAGCGTTTGAGTTATTGTGGAAGAAAAACTCTGTCTCAGCAGTTCTGTGAGCTGTGCTTCAGGGGACTATGACTGTGAGGAGACAGTCTCATAGAGCCAGGTGGTTGAGCTGGTATGGCACCCCACTTGTTTCTGTGGCAGATGGGCCCAGGCAGAGTGGGGGTGCAGGCAGAAGGGGTACTGTCTGCCAATTGCAGGGTGTATTTGCTGCGTGCTTGGGCTCTGTGCAGTTGGTGCCAACTTCCTTCCCTCACTACTGGCCAATGGCCCCCTTGGATATGAGCCCTTTGGGGCTTTGGTGCCAACAGCCCCGAGTCAGCCTGTGGTGCGTGGTGCCGAAGTCTGGATGTGGGCCTCCCTGAGCATGCCATTGAAGCCACCGCCCGGTACTCTGGTTCCCCGTGGCCTTGTGCCTGGCATGTGACTTTGGGGGAGAGACATAGTGGGAGCATCAGGCCTGGGGGAGCATTTTGTTGTTAAGGGTTTTGTGGTGGGGAATTGTCAGGAAGTGCCTTCTTGGGCTGGGACTCAGGAGTCTGTCTGAGTCCTCACGTTCCTTCTGTTCCAGCTGTCGCCAACATGGCTCCTGGAATCAACTGCCAGCTTTTCGAGGGTCCAGTGTCCTGTAATCCTCCTATCTTGTTCCCACAGGCAGCTGATGGAGAACCAGATCGGAGTGGTGGAGCGGGGAGCTTTTGATGACCTGAAGGAACTAGAGAGGCTGTGAGTATCTGTGCGGCATAGACTAGGGTGCAGCTGGCACTGAGAGGATGTTGGGCCTGAAGCTGCTGGCAGGAATGAGGGGATTGGGGCTTGTGGAGACGTCTCTCCTGCGTCAGGCAGAATCTCTGACAAGGAATGAAGGGCGGGTGCAGAGCCCCTGATGGGAATGAGGGCTGTGTACAGAGGAAACTCTTCTCCTGTGTTGAGCTAGAGCTTTTGACAGAAATGAAGGGCGTGCACCTTCAAGCCACTCCCGTGTCGAGGCAGAGGCCCTGACAGGAATGGAGGGTGTGTGTGGAATCCTTTCCTGTGTTTTCTGCATTTCTTACAATGAGTCTGTAATGACAATTAAAGCCGCCATAGATTACCTTCCTCTATGCCAGGCATCAAGATAAGCTCTCAGCCCCACAGTAGCTCTCTTAATCCTTAAAACAACACTGTGGTGAGTGGTAATTTGCAGATGAGACATGGAGACTCACAGAGGTTAAGTCACTTGCCCACCACCGTGCAGGGATTACTTGGCAGAGGGGTTAGAGCTCAGATCATTTTACCTCCAGAATGTAAACTCTGAATGACAACGGTAGATCTCACTTTGCATTTTTATCTAAAAAGAAAAGAAGATAGGAAATAAAGAGGGAACATGATGGTCGTCTGGCCTCCCGTCTGCTGTCTGCAGGAAAATCAAGGCCGTCTTTTTGGCTCTGAGATGGAGCAGTAAGGACTTCAAAACTAGAATAGATATTTAGTCCTGAATTGGTTTTCTTTAAAGTACCTTAGAACAAAAATGCATATTAATGCATTGGCTGTGCGTGGTTGATTTGGACTTAATCCATGCCAGGTCCCACTCTGGTACTGCCAGGTCCTGGAAGAAAAGAAAAAATGGGCAGGGGGCAGGGGTGTGGGCACATACGGTGGTGCCATGTCAGTTGTTACCATCCAGGGCTTGGCAGAATCCTCTTTTTGAGTCACAGCTTTGTCACCACTAAGTATTTGGATTAGGGTTCTTGGCTGCTAACCAAAAGACCGGAAGTTCAAATCCATCTAGAGGCAGTTCAGAAAGAAGACTGGGTGATCTACTTGAGGGGAAAAAAAAACCCCAAAACCCAGCCATAGAAAACTCAAAGGACCACACTCTCTGAAATCATATTGGGTTAACCTGAGTCCAAGTTGACCCCACAGCAACAGGGGTTTTTGTTGCAGTGTTGTTAAACACTGTCCTTTCCCCCCCAATTCTCTTCTTCAGGAGTGGACCAACAACAACTTCACACTGGTGTGTGACTACTCTCCACCTGTGATTGTGTGTTGTGAACAGTGTGACACCTTAATGAGAGTCGGTCCATGGTCGTGCTCCCATCTGGTCTACTAGAGACCACTGGTGGATCAAGGCATACCATAAAATGCCTTATTCAAGTCAAAGCATGTAGATGTGCATTTATTGCCTTCCACCTTGTTCTCCTCTAAAACTTCCAAGTGTGTAACACTGGAGTTCTGTGTCATTTGCCTCATCTAACCCACACATACTCACTTTGGCTTTGATTTCTTTAAAGAAATCAAATGAGATTTTGTAAAGATTTTTGTAAAGCAATCAGGGAAGAGAATTCTGGATTTTTTTTAGGATCTTCTCTCCCTCCTCAGAAGTTCATTAATTAACACTTTTGCTTTATTGAATCTTTACAAAGACTTAATCAGACCTATTTTTCATGGACAATTCATTCTCTTCATACTAGTATTTCCTTCATTTATATAATGTTGTTCTTAGGTGCTGTCAAGATGATGACCCTTTGGACGACTGAATGAAACTTTGTGCTATCTCACACTGTCCTCACGATATCTGCTGCGCTCATGGTTACAGTCACTGTGTCAACTCATCTCATTGAAGGTCTTTCTCTCTTTTGCTGGCTCTCTACTTTTCCAAGCACAATGTCCTTTCCCAAGGACTGACATCTCCTGACAACATCCCCAAAGCATGTGATAGGAAGTTTCACCATCTTTGTCTCTAAGGAGCATCCTGGTCGCCCTTTCTTCAACACAAATTTCTGTTCCTTTGGTAGTCCATAGTATATTCATTTCTCTTTATTAGTGCTACAACTCAAAGGCAATAATTAAAGAGTTAGTAATTATAATAATTAACTAAAATATATGGTTCTAAGTACCCTTGGTATAAACAGGGACAGACATAACTGGTTTTTATAAGCACAACACGAGTGTAGAAGGAGAAGAAAGGTCCTACTTGGTGTGAGATGGCCGTGAAGGATCAGTGTGTGCTGGGCTCCAGCCTGTTTGGAGCGAGTGGAATGGGCTGGTTGAGCAGAGGTCAGTGTGTAGCTGTGGAGACAGCCGGGATGTATGGGAAAGCAGACTTCAGAATTCCACCTCTACTATTTGATGGCTGAGTGATGGCTTGGGCAAGTCACTCACCTCTTGGCCTCCCAATTCCCTAATCCACGAAGGAGGATAACTCAACAGCATCAACAAACATGCTGAGCGACACACTCGATAGTGGGATGATGGTGTTAAGACCTTCCTGTGGAGCTGTTGCAGAGAAGAGATGGGCAGACATGTGCATGTGTGTATTTTTGTTATTCTTTTAACTGCCATTGAGTCAGAACCGACTCATAACTGACCCTCCAGTGAGTTTTCAGAGGTTGCAAATTGCATGGAAGATTGCCCATCTTTTCTTCTGTAGAGCATCTGGTGGGTTCAAAGTGTGTACTTTTGGGTGGGCCGTGTTCTTACCACTAGACCATCAGAACAAAGGAAGCCCATGCTTTCATTCCACTTTCCTCTGCTGGTGACATAATGTCCATAAAATGTTGATGGCTGTGCCTGGCACAAGCTAGGTGCATTTACTGTTGTTGTTGTTATGTGCCGTCAAGTTGCTTGCGACTCACAGCTACCCTATGTACTACAGCCCTAGACTCTGCTCTGTTCTGTGCCAGTCGCACTGTCTCTGACATTCTCATCCTGATTACTCCAGTCACTGAATCAATCCACCTCATAGAGGGCCTTCCTCTCCTGCGCTGTCCCTCCACCCTCCCAAGCGTGATATCCTTCTCCAAGGACTGGTCTCTCCTTACAACATGTCCAAAGTATGTTAGACGGAGCCTCAGAATCCTTGCCTCCAAGGAGCCACCCAGTTTAACCCTTTCCAGGATGAATCTGTTTGTTTTCCTAGCAGTCCATGGTACTCTCAATACTCTTCTCCAGCACCACAGCTCAAAGGCATCAATTCTCCTTCTATCCTTCTTGGTCATTGTCCAACTCTCTGATGCATAACAAGTGATAGCAAAGACCATGGCCTGTATCAGATGCACCTTGGTCTCCAGAGAGACACCATTACACTTCAGTACTTTGGAGAGGTCCCTAACAGCAGACTTTCCCATGGCAATACGCCTTTTAATTTCCTGGCTACTGGTGCCAAAAGTGTTAACTGTGGAGCCAAGCAAACTAAAGTTGTGAACAATCTCAATCTCTTCACCATCCATCCTGATTCTGCCAATTGGCCCAGTGGTGAGAATCTTTGTCTTCTTGACATTCAACCTCAATCTATATAGAAGGCTGCAGTACTTGATCCTCTCCAGTAAGTTCTTCAGGTCCTCCTCAGTTTCAGCAAGCAGGGTTGTGTCATCTGCATAATGAAGATTGTTGATAGATCTTCCACCAATCTTGACCCCATGTTTCTCCTCATAGAGCCCAGCCTCCCGGATGATCTGTTCTGCATACAGGTTGAAAAGGTATGGAGATAGGACGCATCCCTGGCCTACGTCCTTCCCAATTTTGAACCATGCAGTGTTCCCTTGCTCTGTTCTGAGGACTGCCTCCTGGTTCAAGTATAGGTTTTGCATTAGAAGATCAAGTTTTCTGGGATTCCCATTCTTCTCAGAGTCAGCCACAGTTTGTTATGATCCACACAGTCAAACGCCTTGTAGTTTGTTATGATCCACACAGTGAAACGCCTTTGCATAATCAATGAAACACAGATATACATTCCTCTGGTATTCTCTGCTTTCAGCTAAGATCCATCTAACATCAGCTATAATATCCCTAGTACCGGACCCCTTCTAAACCCAGCCCGGACTTCTGGCAGTTCTCTGCTGATGTGCTGTTCTAGTCGTTTTCGGATAATCTTCAATAGAATCTTGCTTGCATGTGAAATCAATGAGATTGTTTTATAGTTTCCGTACTCTGTTGGGTCACCTTTCTTTGGGATGGGAACAAATATAGATCTCTTCCAGTCAGTTGGCCAAGTGGTTGTTCTCCAGATTTCTTGACACAACTTGGTGAGCACGTCCAGGGCAGCATCTGTTAACTGAAATATGTCAATTGGTATTCCATCTATTCCTGGGGCCTTATTTTTTGCTATTTCCTTCAAAGCAGCCTGAACTTCTTCTTTCATTACCATAGGCTCTTGCTCATATGTTGTTTCAGGAAATGCTTCTGTGTCTGCCAATTCCTTTCAATACAGTGATGACTTACTAGCCACTATTATTTGTTGTTATTTTGAGTTTCCTGATCATGCTGGTCCCTCCTTTGAAGTTCGTGTTTGTTTTTTTTCTCTTCACTTTAAATTTGTCATCAAGTCTCTTTTCTTCCTAAATGTTTATCATAAATTAAAGCCAGAAAAATGAGAAAGTTGTGGTGAAGAAAAACAAAACAAAAACCAGTTTTTGCCAGGCAATGTAAATACAGGATTAATTTACTGGATCAAGGTTAAGAGACATGTAACAATCTGATGTCAGCTTTTATTGCTTTAAGGATTATGTTGGTGGTCTCTTTTTTCCCCCAAGTCAATGATGTGTTTCCCTAGGAGGCTGCCCTGTACAGTGAACTTCTTCCAGCTGGTCTTCTAAAATTGAAGCTCTAATTGTCCCATGCTGGGACATGCTGATCTCCAGTGTGGTGACACTGACCTCACATATGGGATGTCAGTACAAGCCAATTCTTCTGACCACATTGAAATGAATTTCTTCTCTCTCTTTTACCCAAAAAAAGAGCTTTTGCAGAGATTGCTTATTATATTAGAACTGTTAAAGGAGACCCTTGTGTGTAATTGAAATTGTGCCTGATTCTTAAATGCAGGGGACTGTGTTTTATACCAGCACTTTTCAAACTTAAATATGCACATGTGTTAAAATGCAGATTCTGATTCAGTAGGCCTTGGGTAACCAGTTGCCATTGAACTAATTCTAACTCATGGGATCTCAGGTACATACATCAAAGCAGAACTGTGTTCTGTGGGATTTTCATAGACCGATTTCTTGAAAGTAGATCACCATGATATGCCACTGCATTTGAACATGTAACTTTTTAGTTAGCAGGTTAGCACTGGTGGTCTGTGGACCACATCTCTGACTTCTGAGGTGTTGTATCTTCTAGCTGCTACATTCTTATGACTGGTCTAAGTTGTAAAGTTAATATTGTCTAGTATAGTCTTTAGGGAGCTCTGTTGGCCTAACGGTAAGGAGCTGCATGCACTGCAATCTTGAAGGCATGCGGTTCAAATCCACCAGCTTCTGTATAGGAGAAAGATGGACAATCTCTTCTTGTGCGATTAAATTGTCTCTGGATGAAATATGTTTACGGCATTGAAGTCTATGGGGGAGAGAATAGTCTACAAGTATTATATTTTAGGGCATTATTTTTATCGTAGGAGT